>NW_027507764.1:78987462-79602462 GCF_037356315.1 Lithobates pipiens
ACACGGACAATGAAAATAGCATGCAGATTTACACCACAGCTAAAAAGCCTGTTTGAACAGGCCACAATTGGGCAGGCACTTAGAAATAGCATCCATAGACAAAAAAATCTGTACATTTGTTTGGCCACTGACAGTAGAAATAGCATACAGGTGTGCTAGAAAGCCTGTTTGAACAGATAGTAATTTCTGAGCGACTAAGCAGGCATTTAGCATTAGGAAATAAATAAGTTTATTTTTTTTGCACCCTAACGATAGAAAAAGCATACTGATTAGCAACACAATTAACAAACTGGTGTAGACAGTCTGAAATTTTGGAGGGATACAGCAGGCAAAAATTTTAAAAATTGTACACTGTACAAGAAACTGTATATCAGTGTATTTGTTTTGGACAATAAAGATAGAAACAGCATACATCTTTGCAACACAACTTTGAAAACTTCATTGTCAAGACCACAATTTATGAGGGAGGGAGTAACCGGATTACAATTTTTACCATAAAATTTGCTTCCTTTTCATAGAGTGAAGAAGGACAAATTTTACATATTTGATATAAAACTTTTCAGACGTTCCACTTTTTGTGAGGGAGAGAAAGAGCAAGCAGATTGCACCTTACAATTATTATTTTTTCTATGCTGATTATGTAAACATTAAATTACTTGTCAGCATAGCTTTTATGCCCTTTTAGGAGAGGCCACTATTTCTGAGAGACAGAGTGGGCAGATTTAACCATAACAATTACATTAGTCTGTATACAATTTGCAGAGATAAAATATAAATATTATACAGATTTCAGACAGCAAATATTTTCCTTATTAATGGGAGGCCAGTTTGGAGACAGAAGATCGGCATATTTCAGTCTCAAATTGTAAAGGAAATTATTTAGAACATAATCTAATCCTTTTTTGAGGCAAAGAGTCAGCTTATTTCAGCCAAATAAAACATGTTTATTAAGATACGCTTTATAACTATTGAACAGATTTGATACAAATTAATGCTTTCTTAGGAGAAGGCAGGTTAGGAAACACAGATATGTTATATTTTACCCAGCGATAATCAACCAGACTGTTACTTGTTTGCCACATAATCTAGAAATTATACAGATTTTCTGCACAGATTTTTCCTCAGAGGTATTTCGAGTCGGAGAACGGAGGCATCTGGAAATTCAAAAATGACATTAGCAAGTCACTCATTCTATGCTCTAATAAATTCCCTGACTCCTCCGTGCCAGTTGGAGGGGCATTGGCCAGAGTAGTTGTGGATAAAGAAGCATAAAAGGTGCTTTGGCAGCTGTAGTGAATTGCAAGCTAGGCTGTGCATGTATCACAAAGGAGGAGGACAATTAAATCTTGGTTAGTTCCCTCACCACTTCCTGTTCTGACTATATAGCCTGTCCAGAGCTGGAAAAAAAAGGTAAGGTCTGTCCCGACTGCAAATGATGCACCATGTCAACAATCACTGCGTTGGTCTGTGGACAAAGAGACTACTGGACTCCCACACACAGCTCCATGGGAACTTCTGCCTCTCCCTTTAGGCCTGTCAGACATGATGCTGATGACAGGGGGGTTATTCTCTACTTTTATTTTCAGCTATTGAAGAGCTGTATAGGGGAAAGTGGTACATGGGTGCACTACAGAGATATAGCTAGTACCTTCAGGGCCCTGGTGCAAGAAACTCCTGGCCGGGGCCCTTCCCTCCAGGTCAGGGGCCCTTTCCACTGTTCCCGGACCCTTTCACTCATTGCAGGACCCTTTATTAAGGTCCTGTAGCAGAACCCTTTTACCAGTTCTGCAGCGGGCCCCTTTCCTGCTATCTTGGTGACCCCCACGGCGGCAGAACACCAGGGCCAGGTCGCAAGTATGATCTTTGTGGACCTGGTAGTTCTACCACTGGAGCATGGAGCCATGTTGAAATAGCGACTGCTGTGATCGTTACAGTCCACCCTGGTGGACTGTAAACTGTGGTGCTTTGGTGGACTAAAGAGCACCTCAATGACCTGTGGTGCTCTGCTGCAAACAAAGGGCAGCTGTTGTGGTGATGCCAACAGAGTCACACTGCTGTTGCTGCTGACCACACACACTACATGCAGCATATATAACTTTTAAAACAGATATACTGTAAGCGCTATAGGTTGTAGTGTTGCACTGTAATATTGTTGCTTCATGTAGACAACCATATAATAATTCTGCCTAGTGGCCAGGTTATTTCCAGTGGCATCTCCTACAATATGATTTTTCCCTGGAACAGTTTAATAGATGACATCTTGGAGCATCCAAGTGGAATATTCATCTGTGCAAACGTGAAAGAAATCTTATACTGGTGAACTCAAATATGCATACATATGCAGCAACTCTAAAGCATGCATGTGGGCTTATTCAGTAATACAGTACAGAGGACACAGGTGATTTGATAACAACAGCAGCTCAAAACATTTTCGAACATACATCAGTAAAGTACAGTAAAATGAATTTGTATTGAAAATAAAGAACAAAGATGTAATATATTACAATTTATCAGTCCTTCAAAAAAATGGGGGAGGAATGTGACTGTGTGTGAAAAATGCTTAATCTGTCTAACCCAGTGTTTCTCAAATCCAGTCCTCAGGCCCCCCCAACAGGTCATGTTTTCAGGTTTTCCATTATTTTTCACAGGTGATTTGATCAGTTTCACTGCCTTAGCAATTACCACAGCCGTTTCATCTGAGGGAAATCCTGAAAACATGACCTGTTGGGGGGGCCTGAGGACTGGATTTGAGAAACACTGGTCTAACCCAATAATAACAAACATAGAAAAAACACACCTGATACCTGAGTTACGGTGAGGAACCCCTATGGGTCATTAATAGACAGATAAAGTCCTTAGTAAAAAAGTATACATTTTATTAAATAATGTCAATAGTATACATGTACAAACAATACATACAATACCTAAAAACCATGTCTGATACTCTTATTGATACAGTTGTGTAAGAAAAACACCATCCTGTGCAAAAGACTGGTGGCGATCAATAAACTATGAATAACACCTTACATGTTACGGACTTAAAGTCCTTCTTCAGAGGTTTTATGTTATTGACTCAAAATGGGTATAAGGTTTCTACAAAGAAAAAAGGAGTATATAAATATCAATTCATCTTAATACAATGTGACCATTTTGATAACTGATCAGCCAGATAGCAGACCATGCGACACATAATGCAAGCATGTAATGTAATTAGGGCTGTGGAAATTAAAGATTAATTCCTCGATTATTCGTAAAAAATTTGTATCGATCAAAATTCTTTTGATCGGTACTCACCTCTCCGCCAGCTTCCGGGTCTTCAGGGAGTTCCGTTGGAGATCCCGTGATGTCACGGACATCAATGTCACTGGACTCCTCCTCCTTTCTCCAAGTGCCTCTGTCTGCTAACGAAGAGAAGGGGGAGGAGTCCGGTGACGTTGAAGTTCTGATTGAACGTAACGCATATGGGGGAGGAGCTACGCATGACGCCACCCACTGCTGTCCTACAGAACTAACACGACTGTCGGCTTTACATGCTGTGTTTTTATCATCTTTATGTGAGTAGTTTGTGTTTGAACACAAAAATGAAATCTTATACTTAAGTGGTGAGCACTTAGATCTTTTCTCTCTACCCCTGACCTGGCGCCCTTGCTGAGATCGAAGGAGACGTGAGAGAAGCTTATGGTCCGTGTTAAGCCTTTTGATACCCGCTTGCATGACCACCTGTTTGCACAGGGGTCCATGCCATAAGGTGAGAGTGATTAGTTAGACCGGACGTGGAGGGATTGTCACGCTACTGTGGAAAAAAAAATTACTTCCATCAGTGCTACAGTTTGAATTTAAAATGTAGTTGTGTGAACTGTGAAGTTAAGTCATGGATTGTGGAAACTGACTAGTGTCGGGTGATTGTATATAGTGTATATCACATTTACCACTGACTAATACAGAGTTGCAATGCAAGGAGATCAGTTAAAAGTAGTTGGGTCTGTATGTGCGTTATAATTAATCGAAATGAGTTGCTTAATCGATTAAAAAAACGATTAATCGAACACAAAATTTTTTATCAGTAACAGCCCTAAATGTAATACATGAATTAGCTTACTTGCATGGCAAACCAATCACATAAGACAAATATCTGGAGGGGCTTGGCGAGTTCAGGCAACTCACTGGTCAAAGAGACAAGTACCATCTGTCCCCTCCCGACACCCAAATGAACTGAGAACAGGGGCTTGCTTCACTACGAGGACTCAAGTATGGTGGGGCACAAAGTAATCACCCACCTGGAACCAATGCTGTTGCAAATAATACAAAAAGGTAGTGTAAGTACCGTATTTATCGGCGTATAACACGCAAAAATCAGGGGAAAATTGTGGGTGCGTGTTATACGCCGATCCCCCGCTGATTGTGAACCTCTCGAAAGCTTTCGGCCATTCTCGGCAGCTTTCAGCCGCTCTCAGCCGCTCTCAGCCACTCTCGGCGGCTTTCGGCCATTATCAGCGGCTTTTGGCCACTCTCGCCAGCTTTCGCCTGCTCTCGCAGTCCCGCGTGAGCCGCCGAAAAGCCGCAGACAACTGCAGAGAGCCGCCGAGAATGGCCGAAAGCCGGCGATAACATCCGCGAGCAACCGAGCCCTGCCGAGATACACAGGACATCCGCTCTGTATCTCAGTGGCACCATTTTTAAACGGCAAGGCTGCAATGCAAGTCTGCAAATGACACTGACAAGGCTGCAATGCAAGGCTGAAAATTACACTGACAAGGCTGCAATGCAAGGCCACAAATTACACTGACAAGGCAGCAATAACAAGCAGATGGACACTGACAAAGCTGCAGATGGACACTGATAAGGCTGCATTGATGGGCATTTAAATGTAAGTTTTTTTCCTTAACCTTCCTCCTAAAAGTTTTTTTCCTTAAAATTCCCTCCTAAACTTGGGGTGTGTGCTATATGCCAGCGCGTGTTATACGCCGATAAATTTTATAACCTTTTTACAGGTTTTGGCACTCCTCGGTTCGCGCTGACAGGGAGAGCACATTGATTATCAATACAGCCCGCATCAGATGTGCCAATCAGTCCCCAATAGCTGCCAGTCAGTGCCACCCCAGTGCCAATCGGAGGCCACCACAGTGCCAATCAGTGACCATCACAGTGCCAATCAGTGTACATCTTCAGTGCTACCCATCAGTGTCCACTGGTCAGTGCCCATTAGTGCGGTCTGTCAGTGCTCATCAGTGCCGCCTGTCAGTGCCAATCAGTGCTGCATATCAGTGCCGCCTATCAGTGCCCATAAATTCTACATATCAGTGTCTCCTCATCAGTGCCCATCAGTGCCACCTTATCAGTGCCAACTCATCAGTGTCCATCAGTGCTGCCTCATCAGCGCTCGTCAGTGAAGGAGAAAACAAAGTTTTATGACAGAAACGAAGAAAAACTTTTTTTTTTCAAAGATTTCAGTCTTTTTTAGTTTGTTTAGCAAAAAAGTAAAAACCCCAGAGTTGATTAAATACCACCAAAAGAAAGCTCTATTAGTGGGAAGAAAATTATAAACATTTAGTTTGTGTACAGTGTGGCATGATTGTGCAATTGTCATTCAAAATGCGACAATGCTGAAAGTTGAAAATTGTCCTGGGCAGGAAGGGGCGAAAGTGCCCTGTATTGAAGTGGTTAAAGTTCACGTGCGTGTAAAGGCAGGCGTCCCAATACTTTTGGTAATATAGTGTACATCTGAGAGCTATTCCTGGTAAGATGCTTATATCTCACAAGAGGCAACAAGCACTATGTTTGAGCAAGAGCAAGATTATTTTTAAAATGATTTAATGAAATGTTGAGGCTGGTTAACTGTTTTCTCATTATTTCTTTTTAATGCTTATGTCTAACAATTTGTTAAAAGGATTCAAGTAGTCTAATTGCAATAAGAAATACATATCAATTTAATATCTTTTTTAATGATTAACCTATGCTGACTTTCCTCATACACAGCAGTTAAATACATTAATAAAAATTATTTTTAAAGCAGTGTACCAAGTCCCAAATATGATATATACTTCATGTATAAAAATAAATGAATTCCGTAAAGGATCATAATATGTATTAAAAAAATCAAGGACATATTTGAATGTTCTTTAATTAAACCAATAAAATTGATATTAAACTGAGCACTCAATAATACTCGTGATATTACAATTTGATCACATACAAGCCCAGGAATATAGATTTAACTCATAATTCTCAGAACCCCTGTAGTGACATCTCTGCTTTTGAGTTCCTGGATCCACCAACCTTCCTCCACTGTGACCAGTAGGTATGTCAGTATCACATATCCCGGATGCTCTATGGTTGGCTTTATAATGGCAACAGCAGGAGAGCCCAGAACTTCATTATGAAGATCTTACAGATGAGGGCAATGCTGTCAACTCTTGGGTGATACCACAAAAAGATATATGGTAACACAATTTTAGCCTCTATTTAAACCAGTATTAAACCCAAAACAAACATTTATTAACCAATAAAGGATCAAGTCTCTTTTTGAGATGTGTTGTTTACAAGTTAAAAACTTTATTTGTTTTTTGCTAGAAAATTACTTAAAACCCCCCAAACATAAATTTTTTTTTAGAAGTGATGTTTGTATTTGTAAGGTTACAGCCTGAATTAATCAGATGCTTCAGACAAGGGTCTTCAGGGGGTCTCTCACTGATGGATACAGCAATGGATCATAGATATGGGTACAGCCTTCCCCTCCAGTTAGCTCAATTAAAATGTTAAAAATGGAAGAAAGAGCCCAATAGCATAATATCGCTTAAAATTTGAATTTAGTAAAGGTGCACAAAGTAGGTACAATCACATGTGTATAAAAATGCTCAGATACCACTCCATGAGCAACGAGCTTGTAGGCTTACGTCACTTCCGTTTTCTGCCTATTGCTCCAATCCGATGCGTATCGTCACATCACGTGACTTTATCAGGGGATAACAATGGGCTATCATTGGTGTCTTTAAATAGTGTATTGGAAATAACTAGCAGCAGCCATTTTCCTATAGTCCATCATTGAAATACATTATGTCTGCCATTTTGCCATGGTGTCAGGAAAGGCTTGCGGGGAGCAACAGTTCCATGCAGGTGTGTGCGCGCGCCTGTGTGCGGGTGCAAGGGTGTTGGTGCCAGAAGCACTATTTAATCTCTGCCATGACAGGGGAATCATGCTGCTTTATCTACAGTGTTCCTGATGGATTCCTGTGTGCCTGATCTGTTCCTGAAATTACCGGTTTACCTTGTGACTATCCACTGCCATCTGCCTGCACCTGACCTTGGCCTGTCCATGACCTCGCTCCTGTCTAACCCTTTGGCTTACCTGCACCAGTCTGTTACCGACCCAGCTTGTCCAGTGACCTTCCCACAGCCTTCTGCGTCTGTTCCAGTACTGCTCTCCTGTGTATGACCCGGCCTGCCTCACCTTTCTGCATCTCATCCCTGGGACCATTCACCTGCATCCTGTGAAGTGCCTGCCTTCTAGCTTCAGCTTCCAGTCTGTTGCATCCCACCTGCTGTTCCAGTGTCTCAGCTGAGTCTGGAGCATCAGTCCTGCCTATCAGCTGTTGATCCTGCCAGGTATAATGTAAACAATGTAAACATGCATGAATGTGGGTGAGAGCAAGGGCAACACAAATGCAAGATCCCTCTATAATGTAATGAAAACAAGTGATTGCTGATGTAGCAAGTATAAATATTAAAATATACATAGATAAAGTATCTCCTTAGCTGGGCAATACATTGATAAAGTGATTAATCAAAGTAATGAAGTAGTTGGGGTGTAAGGTGACATGTAAAATCATCTAGAGAGGGGATAGATGAATGCAATAAGTAAGATAAATATTAAAAATCATTGATGAAGCAATTTAAATCGAACTTAATGTTGAGTCCATCAGGTGAGAACGTGTTAATTGAAAATATCCATTTGGATTCAAGTTCTCATCTTGTGACCCCCCTCCCCCCCCGCCAGTGTCGTGTGTAAGGAACAATGCCCCAAATTTTCAAATGTGTGTGGTCTTTGTTGTGAAATTTAGCAAAATGTTTGGATACACTATGCTTATCGTAACCTTTGAGTATATTCTGTACATGTTCCTTCAGATGGATACTCAAAAGTTATTTGGTACGGCCCATATATATTGTAGCCCGCAGCTACATTCTAAGGCATACATTGCCCCCTCAGTATTGCACCCTATAAATTCCTGTATATCATAAATGGTTCAGTTACTGGTAGATTTAAAGTGAAATACTCATTGGAACGTTTGGTTCGGGTACATGCAAAACATCTTTTGCATGGATAAAAACCTTTGCTAGAAAAAAAGGTGAAGCTCTTTTTTGGGGAACATACAACACTTTTCACTAACGCGAATAGTGGGAGCTCTTCTGTAAATAAACATGGGTCTCTTAGGTAATATCCCTTGAAGTTATTTATTGGACTGTAAAATATGCCAATGGCGTTGTATTATTTTCTCTATTTTTTTGTGTTGGATATTGTAATCCAACACAATAGGTATATGATCTTGTTGGCAATTTTGTATTGTCTTATCTTCAATCAGGTCTCCCCTATTTATTTGTGTTACTTCTGCAATTTTATCTTCTACAAATTCCTTATTATATCCTTTCTGCACAAATCTGTCTCCTATCATATTAGCCTGTGTGAAAAATCTTCTACGTTGGTGCAGTTACGTATCAATTGCATAATTTGGCCCTTTGGAATATTGAAGAAACAGTTTTTATGATGACAACTTTTGATCGGTAAGTAACATCCACATTCTTAAAGTGTGTTTTGGTGACGTATTTGACGTATTTGCTGTTTTTTCAAGATATTTACAAATCAAGGAAAGATATAGTATCCTCTACAATTTGGCATGATAATCTGATGTTCCTGTTATTACTGTTAAGTAGGTTAAAGACATTTTGTAGGTGGTCACGGTCACCCTTCCACAGGACAAATACATCATCAATATAACTTCTGTAGAGGATGAGTTCCTCAGGTGGATTATGGTGTAATAATGGTGTATAGTAACGAGACATCGGCTGTTGCCCTCAGCAAGGGTCCTGTTTCTGTTCTCTCTCTAGTAATTGTAACATTTGTTTTGTATCTCTTAGGTATGCTCTTGTTTTATGAACTGCTGGTTGAAGGTATTTATCTATATATTGTCCGATTCTTGCTGTTATTGATTCAATGCCATTTACAATGGGTCTAAGTGGAGGATCTGTCTTATCTTTGTGGCTCTTTGGCAGTGCATAGATAATTGGGGTCCAACATGCTTCTGGTATCAAGTATCTTGCTTCCTTTTTAAGTATATACTTTTTAAGTATATTCTTTTTAAGTCCTAAGTGGACCACCTGTTGTAATTCTTTTTTCCATTTAAATATGGGATTACTTGGTAGAGGACAGTATGCTTCTTTGTCTTCTAGTACTTTAAGCATCACATTGTGGTATTGTTCTACAGACTGGATAACAATACCCCCCCCCCCATTTGTCCGAGGGGCTAATCACAAGTTTCTTTTTCTTGGTCAGTTTATGTATCCCATTCTTTATGGATCTTGGCTCTTCTTGATCTTCAAATCCTTAATATTCTGTGTCACTTGATGAAAATAGATTTATTTCTCAAATTGCTGTGTATAATCCCTTCGTCTGGATACTGCAATCTAACATTAATTGGGTTACCCAGCAGATACTTTTTTATGTTCAGTTTTCTCACATGCATATTTAGGACCCTTATTAGGTACCCCTGTTTCGTCTTGTGTGAGTGGTACATTGCTAAAGTAAAAAATTCCTTCTCCCACTACTCTCTTTTGCACTTGCTTTTTCTTCCCTGCTCTACATTCTCTTTTATTGCTGTACTTTTTCTTCTTTCTCTTGGTTCTTCCATTCTTCCCAGAGGATGGTATTCTCTTCCCCTCTCTAAAAAAGATATATTGTGGCCCGATTCCATATAGTTCCCATATTGATGTCTCTTGCACCTATCATCTGCTCTATAATAAGGGAAGCATAATAGTTATGCGTGGCAATAGGTCTCCTCTCACGCTGTCTGTATGGCTCGTATGGTGGGCCTCTTCCTTCTCTATAGCCATATTAAAATATTTCTTTATTTAAGATTGCACCCAGCAACATTTGAAACATGGTTATTTTATTGGCACCTACTATAGCTTTTTTTTTTTTTTGATTTTACCTTTGTTCATTATACTGTTCCACCAGCTCTTTATTATAGTGATTCACATTATTCCTCAGAGTTCACAGCACAGGATTACAACTTTACCCATTCACTTGTTTATCTGCCAAGGATCAGCTAGGTGTCTGCTGCAGTGAACCCTCAGTTTTCTAATTTGTTGACACTTATAATTAATGGACAGCTTTTATTTTTTTAACTAAAATCTTTATTCCAAAAGGAAAAGCATTTTTACTGTAACTGCTTATAAAGTGTTAGCTGGATTTCAGCTTCAATTTGTTAGTCATGCCCATCTAAATCTGCTTGTTTAACCACTTGCCAACCGATGCATGTACATTTACGTCAGCAGAATTGCACGGCTGGGCAAATGGGCGTACAGGTACGTCCCTTTGAATTTGCCGCCATGTGGTCACATGCGCGTCACCGGCGATGTGCGCACGACCCTGCCGGGAGCTCCATGAGTTGGATTGCGGGTCCCGCAGACTCGATCGCTGCGGGGATACCCGCGATTGTCTCAGGGAGCTGAAGAACGGGGAGATACTAATGTAAACAAGCATCTCCCCGTTCTGCCTAGTGAAACTGTCACTGATCATAGCTCCCTGTGACTGGAAGCAGAGATCAGTGAAGTGTCGTTCGTAGCCCATCCCTCGAACAATTAGAAACAATCTCCAGGACACACGTGACCCCTCCCTAGCCCCCTAGTGGTTAACCCCTTCTCTGCCAGTGTAATTTTTACAGTAATCAATGCAATTTTATAGCACGGATCGCTGTAAAAATGACAAAGGTCCCAAAAATGTGTCAAAATTGGCCGATGTGTCTGCCATAATGTTGCAGTCATGATAAAAATCACAGATTGCTGCCATTACTAGTAAATATAATATATATATATATATATATATATATATATATATATATATATATATATATATATATATATATATATATATATAAAATGCCATAAAACTAACCCCTATTTTGTAGACGCTATAACTTTTGCGCAAGCAATCAATAAATGCTTATTGTGATTTTTTTTTACCAAAAATATGTAGAAGAATACATATCGGCCTAAACTGAGGAAAAAAATGTTTTTAAATATTTTTTATGGGGATATTTATTATAGCAAAAAGTTAAAAAAAATGTGTTTTTTTCAAAATTGTCGCTCTATTTTTGTTTATAGCACAAAAAATAAAAACCACAGAGGTGATCAAATACCACCAAAAGAAAGCTCTATTTGTGCGAAAAAAAGGACGTAAATTTTGTTTGGGAGCCACGTCGCACGGACGCAGTGACGAATCACAAAAGTGCTCTGGTCTTTGGCCAGCAAAATGGTCCAGGGCTTAAGTGGTTAACACTACCCTCTCTCCAGACTCACAATGTTGCTGCCCAAAGGTGTCTGCTTTATTACTTTGTAATGCAGACACCATAAGACAGAAAGGTTGATTTACTAAAACTGTGTGCAAAATCTGGTGCAGCTGTGCATGGTAGCCAATCAGCTTCTAACTTTAGATTGTTCAATAAAGCTTTGAAAAAAACCTGGAAGCTGATTGGTTTCTTTGCAGAGCTGCAATAGATTTTGTACATTCTAGTCTAAGTAAATCAACCCCAAAGAGTGTTATTGGCAGGATCACCAAGTGAAATAAAGGAAAAAAAATAAAAACTGTTATCTACAGCCACTACATAAGGATTGGTAACCAGTGGCGGCTGGTGAAGTTTTAGGATGGGGGGGCGCGCTTCCTTTTTGACCCCTCCCACTTTGTGAAAATGGGTGTAGTTTCAGATAAATAGTGGGCGTGGCTCTAAGGTGGTGTGGTTAGCGTCTGAAATGAACGAGGGATGGAGGGAGATGGAGAGAGGGATGGAGGGACAGCAGGCCCAAATCCTACACAACAATATAAATATGTGTATTCAAGAAAGTTTAACAATCAGCAGATAAAGATATTTCAAACACCTGGTGTTAGCACTTCAATTATCCTGTCACCGTGGTTGTTATGGTGTCAAGATGATTGAAGCGCATTATTTCTATTATAACATTGTAATATAAAATGAAATCATTCAACTCACCATAATGCAGAATCAGTTGGAGCCCTGAGCGTGTCACTAGCCACGTCTCCTGCCACCAGATGCCATCAGGTGTCCCCAGCAGAGTCTGTCCTTACATCAGGTGCCCCCAGCAGAGTCCCTCCTTACATGCAGCCTGTGTCCCACCAAATCCAGCCTGTGTCACACCAAATTGCAGCAGCCTGTGTCATCATCAATTGCAGCAGCATGTGTCACCATCAAATTGTAGCAGCATGTGTCCCACCAAATTGCAGCAGCATGAGTCCCCATCAAATTGCAGCAGCATGTGTCATCATCAAATTTCAGCAGCATGTGTTGCCATCAATTGCAGCAGCATGTGTCACCATCAAATTGCAGCAGCATGTGTCACCATCATTCGCAGCAGCATGCATCCCACCAAGTTGCAGCAGCATGCGTCCCACCAAGTTGCAGCAGCATGCGTCCCACCAAGTTGCAGCAGCATGTGTCCCACCAAATTGCAGCAGCATGTGTCACCGCTGAATTGCTGCATCCCACCAAGTTGCAGCAGCATGTGTCCCACCAAATTGCAGTAGCATGTGTCACCACCAATTGCAGCAGCATGCGTCCCACCATATTGCAGCAGCAATCATCCCACCAAGTTGCAGCAGCATGTGTCCCACCAAGTTGCAGCAGCATGTGTCACCATCAATTGCAGCAGCATGCGTCCCACCAAATTGCAGCAGCATGTGTCATTGCCAAATTGCAGCAGCATGCGTCCCATCAAGTTGCAACAGCATGTGTCCCTCCAAGTTGCAGCAGCATGTGTCCCACCAAATTACAGCAGCATGCGTCCCACCAAATTGCAGCAGCATGCGTCCGACCAAGTTTCAGCAGCATGCGTCCCACCAAGTTGCAGCAGCATGTGTCCCACCAAGTTGCAGCAGCCTCACATCAAACCCCCTTTACTTACCTTGCAATGTGTTGTCCTCTCCAGTGATGTCTCCTGTGGAGAGGTCCGTCCTCTCATACTTCCTGGTTCCTCTCTCCTGGGCACAATTGGAGAGAGAAAACAGGAAGTGACATCAACTCAGATATCAATCAAACTGCCCGGCCATATACTACAAACGGGCGGAAAGCTACTCTGAAGCGCCGCAAGGCAGGCAAAACGCTCACAAATGAAGCGCCACGTCTGCAATCTCATGATTGCATAGAAGTGGTGCTTCCCATAGGTGCACTGTGTCTGGCGTCTGAACACAGTGCACTTAAGGACCTTTTTTTTTTTTTAAAGGGCCAGCTTTAAAAAAAAAGGGTTTTTTTGCCATTTTTTTTTTGACTGCCTGGAGGGGGGCGGATAACGTTGTTTTAACTGACAATTGCGCAGTCGTACGACGCTGTACCCACATACAATTTGTGTCCCTTTTTTTCCCACAAACAGAGCTTTCTTTTGCTTGTATTTGATCAACTCTATAAACAAAAAAGAGCGACAATTTTGAAAAAAATATATTTGTTACTTTTTGCTTTACTAAAGATCCCAAATAAAAAAAAAAAACACTCCTTATCAGTTTAGGCCAATATGTATTCTTCTACATATGTTTAGTAAAAAAAATATATATATTTATGGTATTTTTATTATTATTTTTTTTTTTTACTAGTAATGGCAGCGATCTGCGTTTTTTAGCTAGACTTTGACATTGCATAGGACACTTTTGACACTTTTTTGGGACCAGTGACATTTATACAGCAATCAGAGCTAAAAATAGCCACTGATTACTGTATAAATGTCACTGGCAGGGAAGGGGTTAACACTAGGGGTCGATCAAGGGGTTAAGTATGTTCCCAGGGAGGTATTGCTAACTGTATGGGGGCTGGGCTGACTGGAGGAGGAGACAGATTGTTGTTCCTAATCACTGAGAACAGACAATCTCTCTCTCCTCCTCTGGCAAAACGGGGATCTGTTTGTTTACACTGACAGAGGACTGTTCTGCCTGTATCTGGTGTGGACCCACTGCTTGGCTCCTAGCTAGTGAATGGGCACGTGCCCACGTCCACAAATTGCCAGGTACGCGTCCGATGTACAATGACATCAATTTGCGCAGGGGAGCCAACTTGCCGTAGTACAACTTGCGGCCGGCAGACGGTAACTAGTTAAAATAGAAGTGAAAGGCAAAACATTTGTCTGTAGATATAAACATACATTATAAATACCCTTTTTCCATTTTTTTTTAGAAGTGATCACATTGCCTCTGTTCAGCTGCATAAGAGCTGGGGGGAGGAGAAGAACTTAAACTGGCCACGGATCGCACAGCAACGCTGTCTGTCCCTGTTCTCCATTTCAGGGATGAATCAGAGCAGAATCTTTGCCTGAATTCAGCCCTGAAACGGAGACAAAGACTCACAGCGTTTCTGTGCAGTGCGCTCCACAGCTGCCCGGGAGACATGTGAACCAGTTCCATAGAGAGTAGGTCACATTCTCCTGCTATGCAAATTGGATGTGGGGGAAACCCGCATCCAATTCGCATAAGTTTGAGCCCAGCCTCAATGGCTGTGCAGCGGGAGCGTGTCAGGACAAGTCTGATCATTGGAGGAGAGCAGGCTGATTTCCCAGCATAGCTAGAGAATTGACCACGGTGTGTTCTCCTGCTTAGTGTGGTCAGTTTTTAATAGGAAAGCAGAGGGACTAGCAGGAACACCAGGGATTTCATATAAAAAAATGCAAAGAGAACAGGAGACTTTCTCATACACGTACAGTCTCATACATGTACAGCATGCACATATCAGGAATATGAAGTGTTGGGGTAACAAACACTTTAGGTCCAAGCAAACAGACACATATTTGAGCTTATCTACAGTTTGTAATTCTCTTAAGCAATGTTTGTGATTTATACTTATTTTTTACATACATACTGTGTATGCATATTTTTTAAAATGTATATTCTGTTATAAATACAGTGGTGAAACTTTCTGCCTGCAGCCTGATCTCTCCTCCTGTCTGCATTCTACCTGTGAGCACATTTGTAAGCAGCAGATCCTCATTCTGCCCTACCTCCCAGTCTAAGCGCACCTGTGCACCTGTGCAGGAGGTAACAGGAGGCTACAGGAGGCTGATATCAATATAAATTGGAGTACTTGTGCTGGTTGCATCTAAAATACACAAAAAGGCTGTGTCTAAAAGGCACATTATACCACCCACGTCTTCGATATGTTACATGATTATTGTGAATTAATGTACTATTAAATGACTTGCATGTTTTGTTTTTACTTGAGCTGCAGAGAGTGAGATAACTCTTCTCAGACATTTCTATGGCTTTCCTCCATTCACTTGTGAGGTGGATGTACTGACAGATGATCAGTGGTAGCCAAACTAGGGAAAAAAGTATACAAACCTAATGACGGCCCTGCTGTATTTTATGCTATAAACGACCGTCAATTCCAAGATACTTTGTCATGTACAAAGTCGTGCATATGTATTGATCATATGAGTGATGCTTCCATAGTCTGAACATTTATCAAATGATTAAAAATACTCCCATCCACATCAACAGGAAAGATAAAATCACATAAGGCATTTGCATGTGGAAGAAATAATGGACATGGTAAATAAAACTAATGCTTTTGGTTTTGTTTAATCTACCGTTCAATTTACTGTCATTTCCTTTCATCTTCCACTATTGAGCTCTGCTGTGTAGAATTTTCTGTGCATTCCTTGTGCGGACAACAATCCATTTTGCTATGATTAATACAAAGCTTCACATAGGTTTGCCACAAAGTGGAATGCCAGACAAAAAAAAAATACCCATGTCAAAAAATCACTTAAAGCGGGAGTCCGCCGGGACTCCGCGTTTTTTTTTTTTTTAAGTCAGCAGCTACAAATACTGCAGCTGCTGACTTTTAAAATAATGACACTTACCTGTCCAGCGCGCCCGCGATGTCGGCACCCGAAGCCGATCTCTAGATCGACACTCGGGTGCTGCCGCCGCCATCTTGGGTATGGGAATCAGGAAATGGAGCCTTTCGGCTTCATTTCCCGGTTCCCTACTGCGCATGCGCAGTAGGGATTATCCAGGTAACTGCACCCCCCTCCCCCCTGAAAGGTGCCAATCGTGGCGCCGGAGGGGGGGGGATTCCGATGAGCGGAGGGTGGACCTCCGCTTTAACAACTTCAATAAAGGGCACTTTTCTATTCTTACCCAGACCAGTTTTCAGTTTTCAGCTTTCAGCGCTGTCGCAATTTGAATGACAGTTGCACGGTCATCCAATGCTGTACCCAAATTAGATTTTTATAATTTTTTTTAGACAGATAGAGCTTTCTTTTGTTACCATTTAATCACCACTGGGCTTTTTATTTTTTGCTTAATAAACTAAAAAAGATGGAAAATTTGGGAAAAATTTCTGTTAGAAAATATTGTAAATAAGTAATTTTTCTCCTTCACTGATGTGCACTGATGAAGCTGCACTGATAGACACTGATAGGCTGTACTAATGGACACTGGTGAGTTGGCACTGAAGTGCCATTCACCCTGTTACCTGTAAGGGTCAATCCTTTGGGATAGATTAAATAAAAGTTTTGATCTTCCCTGGTTAAAAGGTGTCATATTGATACTGAGCTAAGTAACAGTGGCAAATTGAAAGCAGGGAGGGCTCAGATGTCACAAGTACCTTGAAATTTGCTGTCACCAGAGGAAGTTTGCATTTGGGAAAAGAATATGAATATTGATCAATTAATTTGCTAAACTTCTTGAGATAACAGGTGTGACTATAGGGCAATTGTTCTTCCCTCACTCTTTGTGGCACAGACGTCCCCCATTGGACCTCTTGGTGGGTCTTGGGGATTATTTGGAACCGTGATCATTTTGAAAGGTGAAAAATAATTAAAAAAGGTCCTAGAAAAGCTCCAGAAGAAGCCACGTTTGTGGTGAAACATGTAGAGGCAACACTTCTTTTGTATTTTGACCATTGGGCTGTTTTGGCCCTAATTTTATAAATAGTTTTAAACTATCTATGTAATAAAAAAAATCAATTTTTTGTAAATTTGATTTTGATTGATTTTCTTGCACCTTAAAACTCCAATCTTTGCTCTTTGGGTATTTTTGTTGTTGTCATATTGTCCAATACGAATTTGATATATTGGCACTGAAGGGCATTGATGAGGTGGCACTAAGGGGGCATTAATATGCAGCACTAATGAGCACTGATAGGTGGCACTATTGAGCACTGATAGGTGGCACTAATGGGCACTTAAAGAAAGCACTGCTGGGCACTGTTGGGGTTGCACTGATAATCAGAGCACTAATGATTAGTGACATACTGTACGCTGTCAGTGTGAGGAGAGGACAGTCAATAACCATTTCCTTAACCTCCCTAGCGGTAATCCCGAGTCTGGCTCAGGTTGGGAATTTTCTAGCAGGAGCGGTAACCCCGAGCCAGACTCGAGATCGCTTCGCTGGATGCAGGGGAGGACACAGGGAGAGTTACTTACCTTGTCCCCTGGATCCAGCGATGTCCCCCGCGCTGTGTGATCGAGCTGTCCTCCGCTCGATTCACAGTGCCGAATGCCGCCGAGCTCCGTTCCCTGCGGCGTTACGGCGCACGGGAGCGGAGAACAGCGGCAAATTCAAAAAAGTAAAAAGACACAAAACACACACAGCACTGTAATCTTACAGATTACAGTACTGTATTAAAAAAATACACACCCCCTTTGTCCCTAATGGTCTGTGCAGTGCCCTGCATGCACTTTTATATTATAAATACTGTTTTTTCTGCCTGGAATTTGGAGATTGTCCATAGCAACCAAAAAGTGTCCCTTTTTCAGTGTTTTAGGATTTGATTACATTATTGAATAATTTTTATTATTCTTTATTATATTATAAACTTTATCATACCCGGGATGTCTGCTAGACTCTGGTTTGAAGAGATTTAAGAGCGTTATTCCTAAGAATTACAGGACTACAAAATAAAACGCCAAATTTCCATGCAAAATAATTGTACCGCTTTCAGCACCTAATTCCAGACTGAATCATACCGCCAGGGAGGTTAATTACATGTTTTTGGACACAGCTGATCACATGGGTAAAGAGCATCATTATCAGCCCTACTGAGATCGGGGATGCACCAAGTCCTAGGGACACAGCACGCCATGGATCATCATCATCTTTCCAGAATGAGAGAGCCACTATGCCTCTGTCATTTGTCTTTACAGTGGGCAGGAGGTGGTTAAATAACATAAAATTACAAAAAAGACACACTAAGGTGACCAGCTCATGGGGCAATAAAAGGTGAATGTGACCGTAAAACCAGCCATGCTGTTGGAGCAAATAGACCAGTGTATGTGTAGGTAATCATCATTGGAAACCCAAACAAAGGCAGCAACATATGAAATCATGTGCACTCATTGGCTGTTGCTATAGGGTGCAACTATGCAGTTTTATTCCTACATAACATGTGTGTAAAATCTCCAACAGTGGTCAGATAGACCCAAAAACAAGCCACCTCTAGGCTCTTGTATGTTCAGGCACTGAGCCACGCTATACTGTATATATATATACTATACATTTTTGCCATTTTGCTAATCCTCAAGGCTCAAACTATTATGAAAAGAAGATGGAAAGGCTATGGAAACTATAGTTGGCCATGCAAATGGACCCGTCTGGCCAACTGACTCAATCTTTAACAGAATTGATGATACACACATTGCCAAAGGCTCACAGTCCAATAGTTTGGAACCCACAGCTAATTTTGGTTCACTCAAAAAAGGGTATAATTGTTTTTTTATAACCCTGGATCTTCAGCCCTGCTTAGAAGAAATACAAAAATAGAATAAGTAAGGAGTTAGCAATTTTATAGTAAAGTCCTGAAGGCCCACCCTTGTCAATATTGTCGGTAAATGGGGCCTAAATTTGAAACTGTTGCTGATATTCGGCATGTGTATGTCCATCCTAATTCATACTCCAGACCATCAACAGTGCTGACAAGACCCTGAGACCTTATTGTGACATTTTTAGTGAGCATAAAATAAGATTAGTTGCGATATGTCTGAGGACAGAGGTATTCAATAACATGCGAATAATTTAACAGATATTTCACAAATATATTATTCACACTACCTTTCTTTCTGCTGTAAATCTATCCCCAGATGTAAATATCTCCAAGTTTTGAAACAATGGTGTTCTCATGTACTACTCACTGAACATTAATATTTTTAATTTCTTAATTTTTTTTTCTTTTACTATATAATATTTGTCACTCTAACTGATACTTATAAGCTTTTGCTATATATATTTTTTTTCACAACGCAGTAAAGCTTTTTAAAAATGACAATGCCAACTGTTATGGAAATTTTGTAGAAAAAGCAATTCCTATCCTCATATTGATTAGTGGCTGCAAATTAATAACTACTGCAGTAGAGAACAAACACAAAAATATACACTGAGCATCTTTCCAAATAACTGTCCTGTTTATTTGGCACAATTGAAGTTTTTTTTTTTATGCATGATTCTGTAGGTATCACATTAATATTACAATTGTACTTTTATGGTAAGAAGGGGAGTAACATAGGCAGGCTAATTCTAATCAGGACTCGAAAGAATACAAACATGAAAACATTATTAGTGCCATTTGCACAATGAGTGCAGTGTGCAATACATAGACAAACATTCAGAGTAGAATAAAATTATATACACATTTTACAATTTCCTTAACAGTCTCCCCTCTTTTGACCAATATTTTCTACATTTTTCAGTATTTTATTGAAAAAAATATCAATTAATATTGCTACATATAAATATTACTATTATATTTGTTTTTGTTTTTATTTTTGATGTTGATATTTTTTAACTAGAAGACCCATCGTGACTTTATTATAATATCTAGAATATGTTTAAAAATGTCATTTTGTTTGTATAAACCTACTTCCATTGATGACATTATGATACATGGCATTATTGTCTGGTTAACTGTAAATTTTGTTTGTTCTGAATGCAAGTGGATATTCTGTCATTTTTCATTTTGATGATATGATACCTAATGATATATTTCTTTATATTTTGTATATTGATAGAAAGTCTCAGTCTATAATAAGCCATACAAACATCAAGTCCTACACAATTGTCTTTATCCTCTATCTGCTTGTTTTTCAGCCTTATAACATCACAGAGATAATGAGCAATTATGCAATTATTTCAAGCTGCTCTTATCAATATTTGAAAGTCTCTTAGAAAAATATACTTTGTGTTACCAGAACAGAATGAAAATGTTTCAAAAGTAGCATAATCACTTTCTCATGTAAACCATTGCAAATATTTATATAAACCAGCTGCAAGGGACATCTGCCGTTTTATAGACTTCCTACATACAAAATATTACAGTATAGCATGAACGCCTCTTATCGGACTGTCTCCTCATACCAAGCCTAAATAGTATACATAAAACAAAGTGTCTGATAGCTAAAACTTTAAAATGTCCTTTTGTTTTGATTTTACTTCTGTCTCTTGAAATTCGTTTTTTTTTTTTTTTTACTTAAGGCCACATAATTACATCCTGATCATAAATATAGCATGAATATTATCCTTTCATACCTAAGCCTATTTCTGACATGTGTTTCTTACAAGTTAAAATCCATATTTTTTGCTAGAAAATTACTTAGAACCCCCAAACATTTCATATTTTTTTAGCAGAGACCTTAGAGAATAAAATGACGATCGTTGCAATATTTTATGTCACACGGTATTTGCGCAGTACATTTTTGGGGGAAAAAGACACTTTCATGAGTTAAAAAAAACTAAACAGTAAAGTTAGACCAATTTTTTTGTATAATATGAAATAGGATGTTATGTAGAGTAAATAGATACCTAACATGTCATGCTTTGGAATTGGCACACTATTGTACCTAAAAATCTCCATAGGCGACACTTTAAAAAAACTTTAACGGTTACCAGGTTAGAATTACAGAGGAGGTCTTATATTAGAATTATTGCTCTCACTCTGACGATCGCGGCGATATCTCACATGTGTAATTTGAACACCGCAGGCGCTTTAAAAAACATTTTTTTCCTTGTTTTTATTTTTTTACATTGTTCCTTTAAAAAAAAATTCTGATCACTTTTATTGCTGTCACAAGGAATGTAAACATCCCTTTTGACAGTAATAGGTGGTGACATGTACTCTTTATGGAGGGATCTTGAGTCTAAAAGACCCCAAATCCCTCCTTTACACAAAAAAGGCGATTCTGAATACTGTAAAAAAAAAATTTATTGGTGCCATTGGCAGCCGAGAAAACCGGTAGTGATGTTGTGATGTTGCTTCCGTGTTTTTACATAGAAGACTAGATCAAAGCCGTTTTCTTCTTCATTCCAGTCTCAGCCTAGCCAACGAAAGTGGCGGATCGGGTGGATCGGGACAGGAGTCCTGGGAAGAGCGGCGGGAGGGGGGGGGACGTCCCCTCCTGCTCCTTTAGGATAACAGCCGAGCGGCTTTTAGCCGCATCGATTGTTATTACTAAAAAGCTGACCCCCAGCTCTAAAAAACGGTACCAGGGTGTTGCCCGCAGCTGCAGGCATCATCCCGGTATAACCCCTTCAACCCAAGGCTGCATATGTGTGTACGGTCAGCACTAAGATGTTAAATTAGAGTGTAAGCTCTAGGAGCAAGGTACTCCTCACCCTCTTGTATTGAATTGTATTATTACGGCACTGTCTCCGTTCATATTGTAAAGCACAGAGCAAACTGCTGGCATTACATAATGCATGTATAATTATGTTAATAATAATATCTAAATATAGCGATGTTTAAAAATGTATTGTTCATTTGGCATTTGTGTCAAATTGTATCTGTTAAAAAGGCAAATAAACATTTTACACAAATTATGAATACAAACTTCTAAAAAAGAACAATGGTAAGTTTTGGACTAATATCTTTTGAATTCATTTGAAATATAATTTACGTGAACTGAACTAAGGCCCTGGTTTTGTTCTAATTGCTGACCATAAAGGAAATAAATAATGTTGAATTTTTTTGTCACTATCTTTAACGGAATTTCTAAATTACCTTTTTTTTTCACTTTTTTTGGGGGGCATCGTTATATGGTCACTTCATAGTGAACAGCATACAGTCACAGCTTGGACTGCTATAAAGTAATGGCTATGTTACAGAGCGATAAAAAAATGTGGTTAACTTACTAAAGGATTGTATCTTTGTTTGGTCCAATAAATTTGTGTCTATTTTTTACAACTTTCCCCATGTTTAACATGAACGCATTTTCACTTAATTGAGTAAAACTGTTGTTTTTTTCCACTGACAAACTAAATAAGATTGTAAAAAATCCCCCTGAGTCTTAGTGCATGTTTGAAGTAAAACAAAATTGGCTGGTTGTCGATCCCCTAACTGTAAATGTATGTCATCATTACGTTAATGTTAAATAATGGGATTGTGGTAGCAGCTAACCCTGGTATCTTTATTTACTGCAGGCTTTCATATATAAGTGTTCTTTTATAAGATGTGCCGCAAGATCACTTTTATGCCGCGCACACAACCGGACTTTCTGGCAGAAAAGGTCCGACAGAATCATTTCATCGGATATTCCAATCGTGTGTTGGCTTCAGCTGACTTTTTTTTTCAAAAAGTCGGACGGACCTAAAAATAGAACATGTTTTTCTTTTTTCTGATGGAATCAATTCTTATCGGGAAAACCGTTCGTCTGCATGCTGGTCCGATGGACCAAATACGATGCAAGGGCAGCTATTGGCTACTGGCTATTGACTTCCTTTTCTAGTACCCTCGTCACTGCATTCGAAACGAACAGACTTTGGTGTGATCGTGTGTAGGCAAGTCAGTTCGGTCGGAACTCCATCGTAAACTCCGTCAGAAAGACTGTTAGAGTTTATTCTGACGGAAAGTCCGGTCGTGTGTACGTGCCATTATAGTTATAGGCAGCGGGAGAGGTGACGTCACTTCCGACGCTTTGCCTTAAAGGAATTTTTTTTCTTCTTTAAGTAATAAATAAATAAATAAATTGTGCCTTTAAAGGTAAATGAGACATCTGGGGTCTTTTTGACCTCAGATCTCTAAAAGAAGAGGATCTGTCATGCTTATTTCTGTTACAAGGAATCTCTACATTCTTTGTTAAAGTGATGAAAAAAATAATAATAAAGGGACAGTGTAAAAATAAATAAAAGTAAAATTAAAAAGATTATTTAAGAAGCCCATCCCTCCAAGCTTACGTGCAGTCGCACCTGCATATGTAAATGATGTTCAAACCATACATGTGAGGTATCACCATGATCGTTAAAGTGAGAGCAATAATTCTAGCACAAGACCTCCTCTGTAACTCTAAGCAGGTAACCTGTAAATAATTTTAAGCGTTGCCTATGGAGATTTGAAAGTACCGTAGTTTGTAGCCTTTCCCCGAGCATACGCATTTTAAAATTTTAAATTTATTCTGTGTAACATCATCTTTCACATTATACAAAAAAATTGGGCTAACTTTACTGTTTTTGGTTTTTTTATTCATTAAAGTATATTTTTTCTCCAAAAAATTGCACTTGATAGACTGCTGCACAAACAGCGTGACACAAAATATTGCAATGACTGCCATTTAATTCTCTAGGGTCTCTGCTAAAAAAAATATATATAATGTTTGAGAGTTCTAAGTAGTTTTCTAGCAATAAATATTGATTTTTAACTTGTAGGCAACAAATGTCAAAAAAAGGCCTGGTCTTAAACTGGTTAAAGTACATGTAAAACTATAATGCCAAAATTCCATTTTGTAATAAAATATTTATTTTCACCTTTTTTTCAACCTTTGTATTGTGCTGCTGATCTCTTGCATCCTTTGTGCAGTCACTTCATGTCTATATGCACTCCAGTAAAAGCTGCATGGCGTTTTTCATGGTGGTTTTTTAGAAGATGACAACAGTGTGCCATGGCTATGTGATGAAACAGCCACTTGTAGTCTCCATCAGAAGTGATGTGATAGGGTGACAACGTAGGAGCACAATTCAGGGACATGGACAGATAGTGGTCACCACATAACAAGAAGAGCTTGAGCAAGGAATTTCATGGCAGGATCACATATTATTTACATGAAAGCTGAAGATTTAAAAAGATTTTAAATTACTTTAAAATTTAATTTTACAATGAAACGTTTCCATAGCAATGGTTAAAAATCGCAGTTGAAGGTTGGTATTAGAGACAGTAGAAATACAGATTACAGATGAGCAGAGTAAAAGCCAAGGAACAGATGAGTCTTTAGGGAGCATTTAAACATTTAGAATTTCAAACAGCACAGGATTAAAGTGCAGCAGACGAGGAACTGCGTACAACATATGTTTCATCCGTGAATAGGGAAGGATAACAATCCCATGCTTTATTTTGCTACTATTTCTTTACATTTTAAATAAAGTGAGTTTTTCAGCTTTAAAATAGGCCACAAATATGATTTCAAACTTACTTAGAAAATTGATTTTTAATTTTAGAGGCCTGCAAGGAAGGCATAGAATATACAAGTCTCATTTCTCAAAATGAGAATCTGCTATTGTGACAACATTTTCATTCACTTTCCTCTATTCTTGGTTTTCATTTATATAACAGCATCGCTGAGCTTTACATTTTGGGGGTATTAGGCTAAATGGGATTGACAAGGTCAACTCAATATTCTCCTATGGGAGATTTTGTATTGTGTCAAAAGCCTTGTGGTTTTTTGCCGATTTTTCATAACCTCAGCTATAGTAGACCGTGCAACCATTTACACAAAGACATCACAAAGAGCTTAGTATTATTTGGGTGAACAATGACTTATCAAGACTACAATAACTTTGTATTAATGTAGTGTGTTGAGAAGTCTATACCAGATTTGTGTGAAAGCCAACAGAATGCAGTAATGATAAAGAAGACCTGAACTGTGGAAGCCATGGCCAAAAATAACAAGCACAGGGCCAAGGACCAATTACTATTATTATTTGTAGGATCACTGCAGCTGTTCTTTCCCCCCTTACTGACTTGCCATACTCTGCTCTGCACTGTGGCTCTGTGTGGAGGTGGCCATCTTGGTAGAGCAGAGTTCCCCTTCTTCATGTCAGGGCTGCCCCCTGATGATCGATGATCTGATGACTGGTGGAGAATTAATCAAGAAGCAACAGAAGAGTTGGGGGATACATAAATCCAGGGATCGAATGATGCAAAAACAAAGAGAGGCTTGTACTGCAGATCTTCAAGTGCAGCTTCCACTCCAGTAAGGAGAACAGTAAGAAGCACATAAGTGACCCCACCAAATTTGACTCCAAATATCATGAGATGAGCCATCAGAGGCAGCAGTGCCGTAGATGAGCTTACTATGCAGATATATAACTATGATGTTCAAAGTAGAGGAAGGTCTAACCACAGGAAATGAACTGCTATGTTCCAGTTCCACTTTAACACTTTAAAGAGGAAGCAAACCAATGTTTTTTTTTCCTGACCTCTAAAGTAAAGGCATAATGTGCTAGTATGCAGAAATATGCTTCAATACTCGTTTTAGATTTAAGCCCTATTTGATAAAGACAAGCCCATTCCAATGGTGTTACTGAGCATTCATCATTTTCCTGGCAAAATAAAATTAGCTTGTTCTTCAAAAAAATGCACTTGTTCAGTAGATGACCTTTGATATATACTTTATTGTGTCTGCTCGATAAATAAATGGAAATATCATTGGAAATCATTTATGGTACAAGGCTTTTATCAACACTACATCTCAAAAAAATGTACTGCACATTAAAGTCAATTAACTTACAAACACTAAAAAACAATGAAATAATCAAAAGATCTTTATTTAATTCAATTGATTTGGATGGCTGCTGTCTAAAATATAAATATAACATGGCAATGCACTTTAAACAGCAAGTATGCATATGAATTAGGGATGAGCAAAAGGGGTTAAATTACTAAGGCTCGCCATACATTATACCATTTTCTTATTCAATTTCCTTTAGCTTTATCTTCAACTATGTAGTGTAAGGGCCGGCCTCATCGCATATAAATTGAAAGAGTCTAGGTTTGACCTCATATTATATGGTTTTGTTAAATCTAAAGGAAAATTGTACAAGAAAATTTAAAAATGTATGGCAAGGCTTAAACTTCAAGCGTTCAAAATCTGGTGGAGCTGTGCATGGTAGCCAATCAGCAGCTAACTTCAGCCTGTTTAATTAGGCTTTGACAAAAAACACTGGAAACTAGTTGGTTTCTATGCAGAGCTGCACCAGATTTCGCATTCTCCAGTTTTAGTAAATCGACCCCTAAGGTGAAAATTGGGAGATTTTGGTAGATTTTCACTATTGTATAGTTATTGGGGAAGTCAAAATTAAGGTGTTGTTTTTAAGGCTGCAGCTGGCTTTAAATGGCTCCAAAGTGTTACAGATGCTCATTTCAACTTTATTGGATCTGTTCTTGTTCTGAAAACTGACCTCTCCTTAGCCTTATTTTATGTTTTTTTTTTTCACAGAAAGTAAAAAAACAGACAATGAAAAAGAGCAAAATAAAATATTTAACAAACATATAAACTATGTAGTGTAACACACTTAAAATTGAAAGGATTGATTAGGACTTCCCTGACATTACGTACTGTAGTTTTGAAAATTCTTAAGCAAGTTGAACAGATTCAGATTCAGATTCTTTCTAGAAATGAGTGGAGTGATTTAGCCAGCATTGATAGTGATTTAAAATTACAAATATTGCAGCCTGTAAATTTGTGAGTACTCTGGCTTTCATTATTATTTTTACATGTAAAGCAATATTAAACAAATAATGATCAAACAAACACAAAATATAAAGAACACCAAATTAAATAAAAAAAAAACCACTAAATAAACTACCCTAATACACCCAAAAAAATCTTGAATTAAATAAAGGATAACACAAATAGAGCAACACAATGGGGTTGATTTACTAAGAAAATGTAAGCTGTTCACACTGTAATCAACTGAACATTGACTTTGTTAAGTGAATAGTAATATATTAGTTGAACCTGTGTTCACAAAAATACCCAATCATGTGCAAGGGTAATAAAAAAAAAATAGAATTTTTGCAAGCACGTGGTTGGGTATTCAAAGTGGGCAAAGCTTATTCACTAACATTCATTTTGCTAGTTTAAATCCTCTGTTCCTTTAGTAAATCAACCCCTGCAGCCTTTAGAATCTATATAGGATATTGAGAATGCACATAATACCGCAGGGCTTTGAATAGAACACAGAGCAGGTCACACTACTATTGTGTATTGATGGGCTACACGTCAGGGATTTCATTCACCGTTACACTGTTAAGAAAGGAACAATTTATGCACGAAAACAAAACAAACACTTAGCGTCTCTTTTGAATAAAACCAGATATATATCTTAACTTTCAACATCTTGAAAATTATTAGCTAAATGTTAAGAAACTGTATAAATACTTGTATAAATGAACGACGGCAAGACCAGGGGAAAAGACATATACATAATTGTCCAATAATCATACAACAAATAAATGTTTTGGGTTTCCTTTTTATAGCATTGCCATTATCACGCGCTTGTTGTAATGTTTGACCTTTTATTTAATAGGCTCTTTCTTATACGTCTCTTGTAATTTTGCTAAATTGTATATGGAAGGCCCCTCATTAATCCTTTCTACTGTTTGTTTTCACTTGAGAAATTCTTCTAGAGTCTGCAAAGTTCCATGAAATTCATTTGCAGAACAAAGGAGGTATATCAAAGCTTGTAATTATTTGACTTCCTGATGTTTTTCTAGATTTCTATCAGTGAATTTTTCGTTTGTTTGAATTGTAATATTTCACTGTTAGTTTAAACACTTAAATCCAGAATTTTATAAAAAAAATATATATTTTTTCTGTAAAATTCTAACAATTTGTGAGTGTCTGGAAAACAAATATTTTCTGATCTATAGTGTTAAAAGAAATAGTGGCTCAATACAGTAATTTACAAGAATTAATTGACAAAATAAGTCATGTAGATATGCAGTTTACTAATTATGGGAAAATATACTTTTGTTAGAATTGATTTCAACTATGTTGACTCATAAGCATTTGGTGGGAAAATGAGACATGAACATTCTGTTACAGAAAGTGGGCCTCGCTTTTCAAGTTTTCGAATTTAAGTAGCTAAAGCAGTTGTCGTATAGATAATTAATGAAGATCTTTCACAAAGTAAGGAACATTTGGATGAGCATCAGTTGTCTAATTATATAAAATAACATGTCCTTTGACTCTATCGGTGTTTGTAAAGGCAAATACATTTTTTTAAATATATTACAGCTTACTCCAGTTTATAAATGTTGTGTGCAGGCTTTTATTACATTTTTATTACATCTTTAAAGTAGTTGTAAAGCCACACATTTTTTTACCTTAATGCATTCCTTGCATGGCGGTATGATTATGTCAGATTTTTGATGCTGAAAGCGGTACAATTATTTTGCATGGAAATTTGGCATTTTATATTGTAGGCCTGTAATTCTTAGGAATAACTCACTTAAATCTGTCCAAACAAGAGTCTAGTAGACATCCCAGGTATGATAAAATTTGAAACACAAAATCATCAATTATAAAATAATAAATAACTATAAATAATAACAAATAATAATATAATAATAATACATGTTATTTCCATTTCCAAATGTCCTCTTTGGTCACTGGTTCCCACTTTATGCTCCTTGAAAACCTCTGCATAGCAGCTTGTTGCTCCTGGTACCGGTTTGTCTCAATAACTAGTTTTTCAATAACCTCATCAGTCAAAATTTAGTTAGAGGTATGCCAAGGGGTTGTCATCTTCAACATCCACTTTGATACCAGGTGCGCTAGTAAATGGGAATCTTGGGGGGCGCTGCGTGATCCGTACCGCTGTCAATAGAGCACCAAGTCCGCACATCACTGAGGTCAGTCGCAGGATCATCACTGAAAACACTTTCTGTGTCTGCAGACGAACTTCCCCACGAATCGCTATCACTCAATTCTGCAAGTGATTCTGTATTGCTATCTCTGTTTTCCAGCACATCATAAACCGCTTTTGAGGTAGAGGCACACTTTTTTGATGCCATGCTCGTTCTCTAGTTTCCAGGCAGAAAGAAATGAGTTGGATATATAAGATTAAAAGCCTTAAACCCTTCGGACTTAGCGTAGACATAGAGATGAATGCTTTTATAGATAATGCATGAGAGATGTATAAAACGCTCAGAATGCACTGTCTAGTGAATTTTGGTCGCATAACCCCTTTTTGTGAAATTGGTTGAATCTTAACGTTTGGAGGAACGAGCATAAATTAGCTCAACCATAGCTTTGAAGAATCTGTAAGCATAATGTTATTTTTTAGTTATTATTTTTTAATCATTATTATTCCTTGGTTTTGTTTTTATAATTGAATTTATTGATGTATTCCTGTAACATAATTGTTTAGGAGCCCCCCCCCCCCCCGATATGTAGATGTAATTTATACTTGTGATATTAGCACAAATACGCATCTTCTTCTTTAGGGGGTGATAGGTTTTTTCCTCTTAATTAATCAGATGAGGACGGACTATTTCCCCTCCATTCAAATTTAGCTTTTAAGGGGGTTGGTTTTCAAGCTGGGATCTGGTACTGTGTGACATTTGAATGTGTGTAGCCGCACAGTCCCCGATGTAGGTTTAGTCTACAAAAAAATGGCGTTTGAGTTGAGCTGGGAATGGGCTTTGGACCTGGATCACGTTCGGTCCCCATGAAAATGGCGGCGGGACGTGGCCAGGGTCTGGCCTAGCCCATTGGAGATTTGATTCAGCTCCATGGTCTCCGGGAAAATGGTAGCCGAACGGAAGTGAGGCTTGGTTCGGCCGTAATGTCGACCTTGACCTTTTCTGAACGGAACTGAGGCTTGGTTAGGCCGTGATGCTATTTAATGTGATGGATCAGCATATCACCTGTGCCCCAAGAGGATGTAAGTTTTTACGAAACATGTCGGGCTGTTTGTGCTGATACCACCACGCTTAGAATATTCCCTAGCACGGGTGTATATTTGCTTTTAAATTAACCGTTTTTTTATGCATATTTTTTATTCGTTATAATCTGACCTTTTGGGTCAGTTGTGTATCTATTTTTATTTAATAAACTTGTCGATTGTTTAACGGTACGTTCACGATCGGAGTCCACTTTTGTTTCCCCCTCCCTTCGCTCGTGGCTGGGAGGCCCGAGTGTTTTGTGTTTCACTGCAGGTTTGCGCATTGAAAAAACCTTTGTATTCTATGATTCATTCGAGAGCTCTAGGAATTCTGAGTGATCGGACGGCCACCTTGTCTCTTCCCCGTGGTGACCAAGAGGAAAAGCAGGACGCTCGACGAGTTCCGAAACTCTTCGACTGGGGCCAGTAACCTTCGAATGATCCGCACGTACTCACTTGTACTTCAGTAGTGTGTGGGGACGGAATACGAACAAATTAACCCTGCAGAGGGCTGTCTGCCAGTGCTAGCGACTCCGTTTATTTGGAGTCCATCCATTGCGGTAAGAGTCAAACCTTTTTTTCCGGTCTGGAAGCGATAGTGGCAAAGCCAGGAAGGTCTCATCGAATTTGTGAAAAGGACTGATCTCCCTGTTCATTACTTTTTAGTTGGAATCAGAATTTCTTAGTTATAAGGACTTTCTTTTTTTGATTGAACTTTGTATATGGTGCTTGTTTAATAAATTTTTTTTTGCTCTTTCTATACAATTTATACTGAGTTTTATTACTCTTCTGACCTCAGTTTTAACGCATATTCAGTGCAACTTTATGTATAACTTTTATTTGATTGAATTTCTTATACATTTTTTTTTATTTATTCGCTTTTTCTATATAATCTATACTGGGTTTTATTACCTTTTTCACTATAGATTTCACGCATATTTAGCGCAACTTTATGTATAACTTTTTTGATCCGATCCATAATTTGATATTTGATGGTTTTTAGTTGCAGCTCTTAGGTTTCGCCCCAGCGCGATATTTTTGTTTGTTTTTTATTTAAGAAAGTACAGTAAAACTGCAGACAAGGGCACTGGACAAAGGAGGCCAAACTGAGGTCAAATTATTTTATTCAGTAATGTAATCCAATAAGATTACAATGTATTGTGTGTGTTTTTTTTATACTTTTTGAATCTACCACTGGTTCCACCCTCCTGCACCGCAACAGGTCCGGTCGCTGTACACAACGGGAATAGATTGCAGGATCCCAAGGACAAGGTAAGTCACCTCCTCCAGGATCCAGCTATGCAATCCCAAATGTGGCTTGGGGTTTACCGCTAATGGTACTGAAACTTCACCCTGAGCCACACGCAGGAATACCGCCAAGGAGGTTAAGGTAAAAAATGTTTAGGTGTCAGCATCCCCCCCCAGCCCTCCTTTTCTTACCTGAGCCCCCATTTGATCCAGCGCTGTGCATGTTGGTAGATCTTTTCTCCCCTCGGTTCCGGGTCTCGCTGGCTTTGCTGGGGCATTGGAAGCCATTGGCTCCAAGTGCTGTCAATCTAAGCCAGTGAAGATGGAACCGGGGCGGGGCCAAGTCCCTCTGTCTGTATCAATGGATGCAGCAGAGGGACTCAGGAGCGAGCACGCACGGGTGCTCCCATGGGAAGTGACTTCCCATGGAGGCACTGGATAGAGAGGAGGGGCCAGGAGCACCGGTGGGGGACCCGAAAAGTAGGTAAGTATAGACATGTTTGTTATTTTTTTTTTTTTATGTACCTTTAGAACACCTTTAATCTTTTTTTTTGCCTGGTGATTCTGCCAGCAAGGGGTATTTCATGCCATAGGGTAACAAATCTGCTCCTGCTGTGTTTTACTGTGATGCATCGTTGTCACCCGATGCTGTATGTTCACAGTTAGAGGATGAATGTGCTAGCACTCTGTGGGTATCCCATGCTGATACACAGAGTGCTAGCACATTCAGCCTCTAACTGTGAAGTAGAAGCCTGCTATGTCTTCAGAAATGTCCATGCATATGTGACTGAAGGCAGCTTCCAGGTGCACGCACTCACAGTCATGGCATGCACTCTTGAACCAGAGATCGTGTGTATGGCTGTCAGTTGTTCTTTGTGTAATAAGGCTCAGCATACGTGATACAATCAGAATGTACAATCTCTGTACAATCAACGTAAAATCTACCAAATCTATATAATATGAGGACTTGCCTAAATTACCTAATCAATTTTCAGCCAATCAGGCAGGCTCTAGCACTACTACTTGTTAGTGGCCCTAAAGAAGATTATACAATAATACCTTGGATTATGATCATAATTTGTTCTAGAAACATGCTTGTAATCCAAAGAACTCATATATCAAAGCGAGTTTCCCCATAGGAATCAATGGAAACTCATAATGTGTTCCAGTGCCACTGCTGGTGTATGCAGTACCGCATGTGGTCAGAGGTGCGGGGGCACCGGAGACAGTCGGAAACACTTGGAGAAGCTTGGAGACCACTTGGAGACGCTCAGAGACACTCACAGACACTCAGAAACTGGGTGTCTCCAAGTGTCTCTGAGCGTCTTCGAGCTTCTCCGAGCATCACCGACACCCCCGCACCTCTGGCCACATGCGGTATTATACACCCCAGACAACACTCGCAAATCGAGTCAGAATTAAAAACAAAATAGCTCGTATTGCAAAATGCTTGTAAACCACATTACTATCGAACTATTACTATATGGTGTGCTTAAATTTAAAAATCTTCTCCCTCAATAAAAACAAATCCAAGCCAGCCTTTATTTAAATAAAAAATTACTAACATATAATTTTGCCTCATGAACTTTAATATTAAATACTAAATCTATTCTTGGTACTACCAATTTGAAAACACTAATCTACAGTTCCTGACTATTTGCAGTGTTGTACTATAAGGCCTCTTGCACATGATACTCCTGTTTGAGCATCTACTTTTTCCAAAGTTTTTTTTTGTATTTGCGCGTATTTACATGCATTTTTGCGAAAACGTATTGATGTGTTTTTCTTCTGCACAATATGTAAATAAGCATTTGTGTGCATTCACGCATATTTGTGTGCAGTTGCGTGCTTGACACGTAAATTACTGACCAAAGAAGCTGATTTTTCTTTTTTTTTTTTACTGAAGAATGCACGCCTTTTGTGAATGCGCCTGTGTGTATAGACACATTACAATTAATGGGCTGTAGTTAGCTCAGTAAAAAAAAAAAAGGAACTAAGCTTTTTTAAGCTGCAGTGTGCAAGTTACATCAGTTGCCTTGTTGTTTCAGTCTGCCCTACAACCCTGTGATCTTGCTTCTTATGTGACAGTTTGTCTTTATACAATTTACAATTTACAAAAGATAACATCTATGGTGAATTGTCAAGAAAAAATGTTTACAGCTCTAAAAACATTCACATTCACATGAAAGCAAAATAACATACTTTCTGTGTCAATTTTTTTCAAACAAAAGTAACTGCACAGAAATATTGTTTGTTACACAAATTTTCCACTAGCATCAGGAATAGATGTTTGTGTATTGAGGAAATTGGTAACATTGTCTTTGCTTTAAGTATGCCGATAAACTCATCAAACATTAAACCCAGTTCCATGTTGTTTATTATAGTTATCATTTGATTGGTTTGTGTTGAAATAATTCGTTTACATACCAGCAGCAGGCCTTTATTTAGGAAGAAGAGTGAACTAGAGACAGAAATTGTTTTTAAAAACACTTAAAGTGGTTGTAACCCCTAAAAGAAAAAAGAAAATAAATCCTGATTCTTTAAAGCAGGATACACAGCATAATGCTTGTGCTGTGTCATTTGTCCCTTTCTATGTTCTAAAAAAAACTGGTTGATCCTGCCTCTTTTTGTGTCTCCCTATGTAAACTGACTACTGTAATCATGGCTGCTGATTCATGATACCGTGGTCAGGTTATGTGACTCTGTCATCCGCTGATTTCCTCTCTCCCCCTCCTTCCAGCTCTGTGTGTCAGCCATCTTCTCCCTGCCCCTTCCCTCACTTCTTTCTGCTATAGCTCTAATATTACTAGTGATAAAACATCTAATCCCCTCTCTTACATGAAGACTGAATGTGCAGTGTAGTATCTGTAGCTTTTACAAATTATTCAGCAAAAATACCTTCTATACAGGGCCTCTGCTCCCTCACTTGACCTCTCACCACTCTCCTCCACTCCTTCCGGCTGACGTCAGCGGGGAAACACAGCCCCTCCCACTGTAGTGCTCAGATCAGGAAGGAGGACGCCGGCAGGTCACGTGAGTGCTCAGTGGCACTGTAAAATGAGGCTTTTTGTGGAATTTTTTTCAAAAATTACAGATACTGCACATTAAATCTTTATGTCAGAGAGGGGATTACATGTTTTTATCACTAGTGGCTTTACAACCACCTTAACCTCCCTGGCGGTAATCCCGAGTGTGGCTCAGGGTGAATTTTCATTACCAAAAGCGGTAACCCTGAGCCACACTCGGGATCGCAACGCAGTAACCAGGTAAGTTACTTACCTTGTCCCCAGGATCCTGCGATGACCTCCCACTGTATCCGCGGGCTGTGTACTCCGCCCGATGTACAGTGTGCCGGGCTCCGTTCCCTGCAAGCATTGTGATACATGGGGACAGAGCCCGGCGCCAAGTTCAAAAAGTGCAAAAAAAAAAACACATACAGTACACTGTAATCCTACAGATTTTACATCCTTTTTGTCCCTAATGCTTTGTCCAGTGCCCTGCATGCAGTTTTATATCATATACACTGTTCTTTCTGCCTGCAAACTGAAAATTGTCCATAGCAACCAAAAAGTGTCCCTTTACGTGAAAAGTGGGTTTTGGACCAGCTATAAAACAGCGATTGCAGAATTGAGTGATAATGATTTAGTGGGGAAATTCGTCATCAAACACTGAAAGTAATATACAATAGTCAATATGGTTCATCAGTTGAATACAAGGATCCTACAGAAAACCAAAAGTGTATGATGCACTAAATGAAAGTATATCTAAATCCAATATTTTCTTTCATTGTGCACAGTAATGGAGAGTTTCAACAGTGACAATTTTTTATTTTTTTTTGACATCTATATCTCATTGGGGATAGCTAACTTCTTTTAAAAAAGGGAAACGGGTAAAGAAAATGTGCTTTGGTGCCAGTTTAATACAATTGTTGGCTTTCCTGCTGGTACAAAAATTCCTCTGTTCCTGACCAAAAGGCCCAGGCCAGGAGGCAGGAGTGCTAAAAAGCATGCAGAAGTACATGTGACTATGTAAATTCAAATTGATCTCCTACACCGTGAGAATTTCTGGCACCCCTGGACTGCCACTGGACTGCCACCCCAGGGGCACAAGCACCGTGGGCGTTACTCAGCCCTGCCCCTGGCTAGACAAATTAAGCTCCATCCCTAACAGAAAGGCATTAGTACTCAGGGAGAGCTCTGCCTTTATCCAGGAACAAGCCTAATGCACTGGGCCAGATTGAACCTGAGAGCAAAAGAGCCTGTCAGGGATGAATAAATGGTTCCCCAAATTGACAAATGGACCAGCCATTTCTCCCAGAAAATTGATATCAGATACTATACTTGATGTTAGCCAAAAGGCTGGGAGGACCCCAAAGAACAAGTGATCAGAATAAATGTGCAGTTTTTTAATTGACCCTAGTCTCTTCCCATGCTGTTTGTCAGCTTTCCCTATCCTGTCCATGCAGCAGTTTCCAATTCAACCAATGGCTGTCCAATTCCCCCCATTTATAGTGAAGAAATGCCTTATTAGTCCTTCTTAGAATGTTAGCCATGGTTCAAAGGTCATGTAGTGCATTATGGTTTCAATAAATTCTCTTGGGTGAATTTGAAAATGAATTTCCTAAGACCAAAAATCTTGAAAGATTTGCTTTGTACTCATGGCAGTAAATAACCCTTTCCTATTAATAAAGTAACATTGTAACAGTGTCTCTTTATTTAAATAACATGGTGATGATACCAGTTCTTCTGCATTCTATTATTATAACCTGGGAGGTGGGGGTACAGGATAACTAGATCTATAGTACAGTACAAGAATGTGGAGGTGAGAAGAAGGTGTGGGTAGGGAAGGGTGGATGGGATGAAGGCTGAGTAAGACTGGGGAAGAGGTTGGGAAAAGTAAGACAGAAAAACAAGTGTATATTGGGTCTGCCGTCTCCAAACAGTTAATGGGAATGCTGTATTGTCAATGGCCTGTGGTCTATTTGTAGAAGTATTTTTAACTCTTAATGATCCACACATCATACAGACAGATGACATTTCTGCATTCTATTGACTTTTGGAATTCCATTAAGTTGCACCACACTTTTTAAAAGATGTATTTTTTTCAGAGGCTATGTCTTTGAAACCACAGCATGCCTCTTATCTTGTCAAATAGTATTCTGCAATATACTGTATGTTACTTCAGCATAGGGAACATAGGGAGTTGTTTTTCCTCTGTGGAAGTAAAAAACTCAACTTGCTATTGTGTTCATCCAGCTCCACACATCATATCTTTTTGGCTCAGGTTTTTTTTTTATATTTGATTGTTGATTGCGTATTCTTGCTTTAAATTCTTTTTTTTTATTACACTTTTGTTTTGCTGTCTGTTATTTTCTTTCTTTAAAGCATAATAAGCCTAAAAAAGTGCTGTGGTGACAGAGCTTCTGTTGGTCATGGATACTTCCATTTTCTCCTGGTCTTTTTGCATAATTGTACTCCTTGGCTGTTTGATTGGCCAGACAGATGATGTCACTTCTGCGCAGGCATTCCAGAGTCACATTGTCATGGTGTAAATGAATGCTGAGCATGTGCATGCTTGACTCAGTGTACACAAATGCTGATGGGCAGGCAGAAACAGTTATGAAAGAAGAGACCAAGAAATTCATAAATATCTTATCTGTCAGTCATTTTTAAAAATTTTAAGTTTAATTCTGCTTTTAAAAAAAAGAGTATAAAAATTTGTCAAAAGTGGCTTTTGGTAAAACATGTCCAGGATAATTTAAAGCTTGGGGAGAGGGGTGTAATTGGTCCATTGGTCCTATGAAATTTACAAAAAAACTAATTTTCTGCCTTCTCTGTTGACTGAAATACATTTAGACAAAATTGCAAAATTTCCTAATTTTCAAAAAAATATTAGGGAAATTGAAACTTTCAATTTTTCTAATCCCTAATTGTCATATAAAGCATTGAATTGTGTGTGTGTTTTTTTATGTGTTGTGGGGCATAAGGAGAGGAGTGTCAGTGATGTACTGCTCAAAAAGTACAGCAGAGCTAATTCTTGTCATATAAAATGAATACATAATATATAAAAGAATGCAACCACAACATACAAAATCCACAAGCCAGGTCACAGACAAATTTCAAAAATTGCAATAAAACTCCAGATCTCTGTAAATCAGGTTTAGATAAGACATACAGCCTAATTTAGGTGAGGAGACATATCCACTTCAAGCATCCAGTCATGTGAACAGGAAGTTTTTTTTTATTAATTCTCTGCAAATAATTGGCTGTTTAAACTGAACACAGATTCATACCACCTTCATTTTCACTTAAAAAAAATCAGTCCCAATAACTAAGCCAATGTAAGAAAGGTTTCCATGTTACTAAAATATTTTCAAGTGAGACTGATTTTCAAAAGAATTTTGAATTTTGCTTTGATAAGTGAATGTTCCGTGAGTTTAGTAGATATCCCTTGCACATGACTGTGCTTTTAAAGATGAACATAGGATCACCTTATACACTATCATTTATTTTGCAAAGCATTCATACCTTTTGTAAAGTGAACATCCAATTTGCTAAGCAAACAACCTCTACACCTTTGGTAAATCAACCCCATTTTTGTATTGCAGACCTAGGTTTTGGAACTACAGAGTGCAAAATCTGGTGCAACTGCGCATGGTAGCCAATCAGCTTCTAACTTAAACTTGTTCAATTAAGCTTTGCTAAAAAAAAAAAAAAACACCCTGGAAGCTGATTTGTTTCTACGCAGGGCTTCACCAGATTGTGTACTCTCCATTTTTAGTAAATTGACCCCACAGTGATGATTGGTACAACATGGGCTCTTGCTCCTTGATGGCCTACACCCCCACTCAACACAGTTGAAAGACCTCAAAGCAACAAAACTAGAGTCTGTACAGTCAGTAATCTAAAAGCCCTACAGCTTTCTTTCAAGTATTGCCCATTGGCTTAATTCCCCCAGGTTTATTAAAGATTTGCAAACTCTTAGGCCTCATGCACACTGGACGTTTTTGGATGTTTTTACAGCAGCTGTTTTTGGCAGCAGATGTTTTTTTCTATAGTCATTAAACTCTCCATCATGTTACCCTATGTGTCCATGCACACATAGGCTGTTATCATCAGATTTGGGCAGTGGAATTTTTGAGCAGTAAAAAACCCCAAAACTAGTGGGTTCTGAGAGACGTTTTTCAGCTGCAAAAATGCTCTAACACTGATAAACGATTATAAATGTCGATAAACGCTCAAAAACGTCGCTCACCATTGATTTTTAGGCCTCATGCACACTGGACGTTTTTAGACGTTTTTACAGCAGCTGTTTTTGGCAGTAGACGTTTTTTTCTACAGTCATTAACCTCCCTGGCGGTATGATTATTTCTGATTTTAGGTGCTGAAAGCGGTACAATTATTTTGCATGGAAATTTGGCGTTTTATATTGTAGGCTTGCAATTCTTAGGAATAACTCTCTTAAATCTGTTCAAACAAGAGTCTAGTAGACATCCCGGGTATGATAAAGTTTATAATATAATAAATAACTATAAATAATGATAACAAATAATAATAAAAATTATTCAATAATGTAATCAAATCCAAAAATACTGAAATTTGCTCATTTGCAGAATTGTCGCTATCATTAGATTTAGTGTTTTGATGATGGATTTCCCCACAAATCGCTATGGCTCAATTCTGCAAGTGATTCTAATTTATTATCTCTGTTTTCTAGCTGGTCTAAAATCACTTTTGACATAAAGGGACACTTTTTGGTTGCTATGGACAATCTCCAAATTCCAGGCAGAAAAAAACAGTATTTATAAGTGCATGCAGGGCACTGGACTAGGGACAAAAGGGATGTGTATTTTTTTATACAGTACTATAATCTGTAAGACTACAGTACTGTATGTGTATTGTGTGCCGTAACGTCGCAGGGAACGGAGCTCGGCGGCACTCGGGCACTGTGTGAATCGAGCGGAGGACGGCTCGCACACACAGTGGGGAGACATCACTGGATCCAGGGGACAAGGTAAGTAAGTCTCCCGAGTCTGGCTTGGGGTTACCGCTCGCGGTACTGAAATTCCAGCCCGAGCCAGACTCGGGATTACCGCCAGGGAGGTTAAACTCTCCATCATGTTATCCTATGTGTCCATGCACACATAGGCTGTTATCAGCAGTTTTGGGCAGTAAAGTTTTTCAGCTGTAAAAATGCTCTAACGCTGATAAAAGCTGAGAAACGCTGATAAACGTCGATAAGCGCTCAAAACATCACTCTCCAGTGTTTTTTAATGTTTTTGATCTATTGTAAAAAAAAAACGCTAAAAAACGCTAACGTGGGAAAATGCTAATAAACGCTAAAAAACGCTATTGCAAGAACATTGAAAAAAGCTGAAAAAAGTTGAAAAACTCACTGCAAAGCTACAACTGTTTTTATAAAGTTATTTTAACGTCCAGTGTACACGAGGCCTTAATGTTTTTGATCCATTGAAGAAAATAAAAAATAAAATAAATAATAAATTTTTCTTAAAAAACAAAACAAAAAAATGCTAATGTGGAAAACCACTAAAGATGCTAATAAATGCTAGAAAACGCTATTGTAAAACCTTGAAAAAAACTGAAAAAAGTTGAAAAAAGTTGAAAAACTCACTGCATAGCTACTGGCATTTTTATAATGTTATTTTAATGTCCAGTGTGTCCAATGGCCCTAAAGCCATTTTAAGAAGCCCCTAATGCCCCTAATGCCTCGTGAATCCTGAAAAACATGCAAATAGTTTTTTCCCATTATTGGCAAACATAATTTTCCACCAAGCTAACAAAAATTTCCAGCCACGTTCGTATATTGTGAATGTCCAGAAAATTGGATCTCTGATTTACTAGTATGAGGTAGAGCAAAGTAAACTAGTGTTTTCGTTAGTCATTTGGCTGTGCACCTGATTGTTTTTTTGAATGGAACACAGGTGGCCACACATGTTACTATGATATACTACCAAACTGAGGGTTTTTATGTCTTTGAAATTTCATCAAAAATTTGGAAATTGTAAAGAAATTTTATAATTTTGGCAATAAGCGTGGACACAATAGGGAAGGTAAAATAAACGTGTCAGATTGGCTCCTGAAAGTTACAGTAGCTTGGACCTGTTCTTGTGCCAAAATCAGCCTTCACTAGCCTAATTATTATGTGCTTTTTCACAGAAAAAAAAAAAGTCAGTGGAAAAACGTAAAATAAATGATTTAATGATATACAACATAAAAACTATATAATGTAAGGGACCCAAAATTGAAAGGATTGTTTAGAAATACCCTGACATTACATAGTTTTAGTAGATGTAAAGGACACTGTACAATCAGATCGTAGCTAGAAATGAGTGGAGTAACTTGGTAAATTTATGGTTTAGATACATATTTGTGTTTTTCCCCTTTTTGTGTATGTAAAAAATAGAAACATAGAAGAGTAAAAGCAGAAAAAAAGACCAAGTGGTCTATCAAGTCTGCTCCATTCTATCTATCTACCGGTATCTATCAATCTATCTAGATATGTTTATCTAGATATGTATATATATATATATATATATATATATATATATATATATATATATATATATATATATATATATATATATATATATATATATATATATACATATATATACTTTTTTTTTTACTTTCTTTGTCTGAGTAAGGTCTGTGTTTGTCCCAAGCATGTTTGAATCCACTTATTGTTGACTGATTCAATATCTCTACTGGAAGTCTATCCCTATTCCAAACATCAACTATTCTTTCAGTAAAATAATTATTTCTAAGATTAGTTTTAAACTTTCCTCCTGCTAGTTTGAGGTCATGTTCTCTCGTCCTTGATTTCAGCTTCATATTGAAAATACTGCCCTCCTCAACCTTATTCACCTCCTTAATGTATATAAAGGTTTCATTCATGTCTACCCTATCCCTTCTTTCCTCCAGACTGTACATATCAAGTTCCTGAAGTCTCTCCTGAAATGTTTTATCCCTCAGACCTTTCACCATCTCTAGGCTCATTCTATCTAATTCATAAAATTTTGTAAGTGTAAGCCATTCTAAATGAGGTCTAAATAAACATCTATATAGGGAAATCGGGATCTCCTTCTTCCTACTGGTGATCCCTCTAGTGATACCTCCTAGCATTCTATTAAGTTTTCTCACTTCTGCAACGTATTTGATTATTTATGTACTGTTGCTTTCAATTTTTTATTTTACTCTTTTCCCACTATTCTTTTTTTCTGTGGAAAGAAAGTCAAATAATGAGGCTAATGAGGGCCTATTTTTGGCACAAGAACCAGTCCAGAAAAGAGCTTATGTAACCTTCAGGAGCCATTTAGGCTCACTGCACCCTAAAAACTAATCTGATAGTAAAATCTACTTTATATCAAAACAAAGTAGTGTATGGGCTACTTGGAATTTGAAAGGATTGTTTAGAAATGCTCAGATCATTTGGTAAACTTAATGTAGATTGTACAGCATTTGTACAACCAGACTGTAAAGTCATTAGCCATCTTTAGTGATGGCTTCTCTGTAAAAATATAAATTTCACTCCAATATATTGTGTTTTGAAAGAAATTCAAATGCAGTAAACACATTAGTGATATATAGAGGGATACATTGTCCCATGCATACTAAAAATATTATTTTGTTCCTAGACTTCCAAATTATATAAAATCAGAGTTGGGCTAATTTACTAAAATCTTCATTCCGAAAAATTGTGTACATATTAATTGAATTTCTTTAATCTGTTAAAAAAAAAAAAAAAAATTCCGCAGATGATTGGATAATTGAAGTGAATATTTTAATAATATAATAATGTTTTTTAATTTTTTTTTAGAAATAATAGTACTAATTTTAAAATTATTATTATATTTGTATAATTATAAATAATAATAATATATGATTTTTAAACATATTTTTTTTTAAATGAAGATTCTCAACTTTAGTAAATCAGACTCAATTTGTATCTATAGCTATAAAACACAGCAAAGAAAAAGAAATAGAAATACCACTTCCCATACAGCTTTATCCCGTATAATAAAGTCATCTGAAAATAATAATAGGTTGTAATAATTGTCACTCAAATAACCTCTCAATGAGTAATAATATTAATAATAATAATAATAAAAATAATATGTCTATTGTTGCCATTAATAATATTATAGCCCCTTAATTTAAGATCTATTATTGCTGAAGATAATAATAACTTACCACCTAACATACACAATAATTCTTCCTGCTGTTTTTTTTTTTTTTAAATCATATAATAGACAATACTAGCTATACTAGATTTTAGAATTTAACTGAAAGTTGTATTTTATCTGCAGAGCATGTCAGACACAGCTTGGTTTCTTAGAATAAGGTAGGCGGTTTGACTTGCTTACTTGTCTTTTGTGTTTTATTATGGTCAGTGTTTTTTTTTGTTTCCATGGAAACTGTCCTCAATAACCCTTTGCCATTGACTTAGCCTTGGCCTTCTTGCTATCCAGTCAAGTGGAATGGCACTAAGTAGCCACATGCTTTTCAGTGGCAAAAAGAGAAATTATCTTCTGTTTTTCCTCTATTAAAAAAAGTACAAAGCCTGTGGGGGTGGAGTAAAAAAAAAAATTAAATGTATATACAATGAATGTAACAATAGCAATGCAGTGTCCACATCCCTTTTTTTTTTTTTTTAACAACATATTATGCTCTTTAATGAATATCAGAATGTTTCATGAAAATATGTATATGTATGTAAATAAATAACATTTAAGGGTTACCTCTCCTTTTGTTCATTTTTTTAAACAACAAAAGACAGAAATATAAATTGGCTGTGGTTCCATATCCACAATCATCTGTATGTATTTCCACTTCGAGGTTAGAAACATTACAAAAAACAATACTTATTGCAGCATGACATGGATAATGTATTGGCTTAAACAGTTAAATGCCATGTTTTAGGTTTAAGCGGACCTTTAGGAAGTCAGGTATAGATAATTATTCAATATGTCAACACACAGATTGATTTTTATTTTATTTTTTTACATTTTAGTGACACATTTTTTTTTCCTATTTGTAAACTGCTGCATGTTGTATTGCTCTTTTTTTGTCCTTTTAATTGTAAAAACAGTTTCACTAATTGTGAATATCACAGCGATAATAGCTTTACTAGACACTGTCTGTGGTGCACAGATAAATGCATTTTAACCGCTTCTGCATAGAATACTAAGCGACTCCAGGCTGTGTGTAAAATTTGCATATGTCACCTGCCACCTCAATAGACCAATTTGCAGAGAGTAAAATTAAGATGATAATTTGGTGTTTCTTTATTATTAGTAGAGGTAAATGTTAACGTTTTACCTGTTTTCTATTAATATATACCCTAATGTCATTTTTTATATTCAAAAATGTTATTACTCTCAAAACTGCAAATAATTTCCATATTGCAATCAAAATGTAGGGTATATGAATTATACATTTGAAATGATACGATCACAAAAATGTACTTATACCTAGTATGTATATCAGTGTATATGAATGTGAAAATATTGTTTTTAACCGCATACTTGTGCGATTATACTTTTGTTAGGCCAGGAAACCCTATTGGCACTATTTGTGCAGCATGTAGCATATGTACAGTATGTGGTAATATACTATTCCAACATTATTCCAACACTATTTATTCTGTACTTTCCTGATAAATTGTAATTCAGGAGTTTTTATGAACTAATTTGTTGCTATTTAAGCCAATTGTGTTTTCATACACTTGTACCCAAAGCATTTCTCTGTCCAGCTATATTCTCTCTCATTCTCTTTCTCTCGCTCTTTCTTTGTCTTTGTCTTTCTCTCCCCTTTATTTCCTTGTCAAAGTCAGGTAGATAAAAGTTACACAGATAAATAGATAGATAGATAGATAGATAGATAGATAGACAAAATATAGATATATAGATAGATAGATAGATAGATAGATAGATAGATAGATAGATAGATCGATAGATAGATAGATAGATAGACAAAATATAGATAGATAGATAGATAGATAGATCGATAGATAGATAGATAGACAAAATATAGATATATAGATAGATAGATAGATAGATCGATAGATAGATAGATAGACAAAATATAGATAGATAGATAGATAGATAGATAGATAGATAGATAGATAGATAGATAGATAGATATTAGGGCCTTTTTAGAAATGGTCAGCTTACACTTCAACATAGTTTTCTATTCTTATTCAACAATAGCTATATTTTTATGCAACTACAACCTTTACAATGTGGCGAAATTGAAACTTTACTAATACAAAGTAAAAGACATCTTCCTCTGTAATGTATTGACATTTTTCTTCTGCTTTCCATTTTGTTTTTTCTTAAATGTCACACCAATAATACTACAGTACTATTTGCTGCTTTCAAAAGGCACTTTGCTGTTTTCACAAGTGACATATAAATAGCAGCTTTAGCAATAGTCAGGAAAGAGACCCTGGAAAAGAAAGAAAGAGAGAAAGAAAGTAAGAAAGAAAGAAAGAAAGAAAGAGGGAGGGAGAGAGAAGGAAGGAAGGATGTGGATAGGCAGAGATAGATAGATAGATAGATAGATAGATAGATAGATAGATAGATAGATAGATAGATAGATAGATAGATAGATAGATAAGAAAAGAAAGAAAGAAAGAAAGAAAGAAAGAAAGAAAGAAAGAAAGAAAGAAAGAAAGAAAGAAAGAAAGAAAGAGAAAGTGAAATAGAGAAAGAAAGAAAAAGAAAGAAAGAGAGAAAGAAAGAAAGAAAGAACGAAAGAGGGAGATAGAGAAGGAAGGAAGGATGTGGATAGGCAGAGAGAGTGAGAGATAGATAGATAGATAGATAGATAGATAGATAGATAGATAGATAGATAGATAGATAGATAGCACTTTTCAGTTAAAACTGACTAACAATAGATAGATATATAATAATGAATAGATTGATAAATAGATGAATGATAGAGAGATAGGTAGACAGATATATGGATAGATAGATAGATAGATAGATAGATAGATAGATAGATAGATAAATAGATAGATAGAAAACATAGAAAATGGGTGTGGGGCAAAATAAATCTATCTAGATAGATCAGAGATTAGATAGAATGGAGAAAATGGGGGGGGGGGGGTAAAATCAAGAAAGAAGAGAGAAGGGAGTCCCTGGAAAAGGAAGAAAGAGAGAAAGAAGGAATGGAGAGAAAAAAGGAAAAAAAGAAAAAATATATATATATATAAAACTGCCTTTTATGTGCTAAGTTGAAAGAAAAAGAAATATAAAAATAGAAAGTTATATATATATATATAACTTTCTATTTTTATATTTCTTTTTCTTCCAACTTAGCACATAAAAGGCAGTTTTATATATATATATATATATATATATATATATATATATATATATATATATATATATATATATATATATATATATATATATGCATTGTCATCTATCTATCTATCTATCTATCTATCTATCTATCTATCTATCTATCTATCTATCTATCTATCTATCTATTTATGTATCTATCTATCTACAGTATATGCCTATCTCTCTGCCATTATATATATATATTTGCATTGTCATCTATCTATCTATCTATCTATCTATCTATCTATGTCTATCTCTCTACCATTATATATATATTATGAATAGACAAATGGATAAATTGATAGATGGAAAAGTAGATAGAGAAGATTGTCAGGAAAAGCATGTGAGATGTGATTCAGTAGTTCCATCTGCTAATAAGAAGTTAAATGCGGTCAATATAGACCAGACAGGTCAAAGGTAGAATATGTCTTTGAAGCAAGTGAATCCACATGGTAACATCCTCTGTCAGGCCCCAATCTTTGTGTGCTGCAGCTTTGTAGAGCTCTCACATGAAATAGCTCTCGTCTTTCTGATGTGGTTAAATTTGGCTGTCATTTCCTCTCATAGGAAACAGTGGTTGTGCCTTTAAATGAATAAAGATGTACTATGTGAGGACCAGGTTACAAGTGATCTATGTGCATAGCTGTCACACCAAGGTATTTGTTGTAATAGGCGTCACCTGACACTTATATTTTTAGCTGTTCTCTTTGCACACACGCTGTGGATGATGGCGATACTCGTGGATGTTTAGTAAACACGCGGTCACATGTACCAATGATTGCGCATTCATCAGAAGACTGTTTGTTGTGCTAAAGGCAATGAAAGAACATTTCTTAAATCTAGAAAAAGGCTTGACTGATTTATTAAAAGGTTGAAAATTCACTTCAAGCTAATCTGTCAGGAGATAACACCAGATCATCGCATTGTAGAGGAGATAGAAATATTGTAGAGACCGGTTTTCATTTTTAAATTCAGGTGGAAAATCAGCATCAGCTTGGCCTGAAAGTGTCAAGGCTTAAATCTGTAACATATCAAGAGCAACTACTAAGCTGGATCTGGTGATTCTGACGTTGGCTTCACTCCACCATCAATTTCTTTTAGATTTGGTTGGAATTTTTTAATTATATCTGGAAGACCTTTTTCTTATTGTTTGGTGATTTATGATCATAATTATGATTTTCCAGTCTGCCCAATCGTTTCCGTTTTAACCTGACTACAAGAAAAAGACCTGAATGTAACTTATAATTGCTCACACCGATTTTTAGTGGGTATGTTTGGAATTTTGGTATGATAAGATTAATGGATGGCTGAAAAAACGGGCTCTGTTAATGAGCCATACTAAGGCCTCATTCACCTGGCAGTAAAAAAAAAAAAAAAATGCATTTACAAGCATTTTATATTTACGGATCAGAATGCAGCTTTATTGTTTTCAATGAAGACATTCACACAAGTGCGTAAACATGCACTGCAATCAGATCCATAACACAGAATCCAAAAATCTGCATCTGAGGATATGGGTATAAATTTGGAAAAACAAAAGGACAATTGTAAAAAACAAACAGATCTAAAAGAAATTATCCTTTGCACATGTAGCAGAATACATTTTGGCCAAAATGTATTAAGAAATTTGACCTTTTTTATATTGAATTTGGTTTATAGCAAAAAGTAAAAAAAACAAATGTGTTTTTTTTTTCAAAATTGTCCTTCATTTATAGCGCATAAAATAAAAAAACGCAATGGTGGTCAAATGCCACCAAAAGAAAGCTCTATTTTTGTGAAAAATTATATACTGTAAATTTCATATCTTTACAGCGTTGCATGACCGCACAATTGTCAGTTAAAGTAACAGTGCCAAAAAGCAAAAAATTACCTGGTCGTGAAGGGGATAAACAGTTGTAATAATATAAATGTCCAATAATAATAATATAGCTTATACATTTTAACCACTTCAGACCCGAAAGGACTTGTCCCTTTATTGATCAGGCCATTTTTTGCGATACGGCATTGCGTCGCTTTAACCGACAATTGCGCAACGTTGTACCCAAACAAAATTGACCCCCTTTTTTTTCCCACAAACAGAGCTTTTTTTTGGTGGTATTTGTTCACCTCTGCAGTTTTTAACAAACAAACAGCGACAACCAATTTTTTTGACTTTTTGCTATAAGACATATCCCTAAAAAATACATAAAAAAACAAATGTATTCATCAGTTAAGTCTGATATATAACAAAATCCCTATAGGCGTATATCGATTGTTATCGCATCTACAAACTATGGTATAGATTTAGGGATTTTTTAAAATTGTTTTTCCTAGTAATGGTGGCGATCTGTGATTTTTAGAGGGACTGCGATATTGCGGCAGAGAAATCTGACCCCAAATTACACTTTTTGGGGACCAGTGACATTATTTTTTTTTTTTTTTTTTACATTGATCAGTGCTATACAGATGCACTGATCAATGTAAAAATTACACTGGCAGGCAAGTGGTTAAAGTGGATGCAAACCCCAAATTTTTTTTTGTCTGGCACATTATAAAGTATGGGATTTCAGATCAGCTGTGCCCAGTCTTGCCACAAAGAGTTAATCCAGCTCTGAGCAATCCTCATATCTTTTTTAAGTGAAATAAACAGACAAACTGTGAAATCTTTGTCTGTTCTTCCCCTTTTCTGTGATTGACAGGTGATTTACATATCTTGTGCACTAGCCTAAGACATGCATTCATTTTTAATTCCCACCCCCGCTCCTTTCTTCAGCATCTCTGCAAGGATTGGCTGTTCCACACCTCAGCATGATTTGACATGCTGAAGTCATGTGGGGACTTTTCTGGGTTTTGATTGGATATTAGTGATCATAGCAGAAGTTCAGTGTAAGAAATACACAGGAGAAAATACACGTTGACGAGGGGAGTGTAGAGGTGGGAGGGGAGTCTACTGACATCACAACTCCAGCCACTGACCCCTGGAAAACAGACCCACCCACAAAATCTTCAGTTTTTCAGGTCTCATAGCAGACAGAGGGGAGACATTTGACAGATAAGTATACATGCAGGAGGCATGTATATCCTTCTAGATAACCAATATCGCAGTAGTTTAGAAAGGATGAGAGTGGGTTTACATCCACTTTAACACTAGGGGGTGATCAAGGGGTTAAGTGTGTTTCCTAGGTGTGTTCTAACTGTAGGGGGTGGGCTGCCAGGGACATGACAAAGATCACTATTCCCAATGACTGGGAACAGTAGATCTCTGTCATGTCCCCCATCAGAATGGGGATTTGCCTTGTTTACAAAGGCAGATCCCAGTTCTGCCTCTGTACGGGGGGATCGTGGGTCGCTGGCGGACATCCAGTCCACTTGACCCGCAGGCACGCTCCCGCAGCCTGCGCAAGCTAATGTACAGCTAGGTGATTCGCGCAGGAGAGCCACCCTGTTGCCGTATAACGATGGTGGCTGGTCGGCGAGCAGTTAATAAAAGAGGCTTGACCTAAAGCCGTATAAAACACAAACAGAAAAATTTAATATATTGCAGCTTACCAATCCTATAATATATAATCCAATATGGTGGCTGCATTAGGCTTTTGTCCTTTATTTTCACCTGGTGATCCGGCCAGTAACACACTTCCTGTCTTAGGGTGTCTCCACTCTGGGTGAAGGACCACTGGAGACACCCTTGGACAGCAGCATTGTCAGTCTGGGGAGAGAGCAGTGTTCAATGTACTAGCATGTTTAGATGACTTGAGTAATGAATTAAAGCTAACACATTTAAAACAGTTGCACAAGACTTTTTTTTCATTTTCTAGGATGAAGATTTAGCATGAATGAATAAAATCTGGTCATTCTAAGCACCCCTGTATTAAATGCTTTGTTTATGCCCTTTAACTGCCTTTTTTTTTTTTGCTGGACAGCTTGGTCTGTGAAATGATGTTGAGACATAACAGACTTATTGGCATGATGGCCAAGTGAAAATAAAGGGGAAAGAAAGAGCACTAACACATCCACCAGATCTATGGATTGGTAAGCTGCAAACTAACAAATGTTTGTTATTGGATTTAATACGACTTTATCTTCTGCATCAGGAACCATAAGGTAAGTGACCCCAACCATGACAGCTACTCCCTTCAATGTTGTAGTTGTGTGATCACAAAGATTTCTTTTTTCTTTGCATCCTCTGTCCAACCCCTTGTATGATGTTTGTTTAATTGTAATGAATAGAAAATAATTATACATCATGTTATTAAAAATCAGAACCAACAGGCTTAATCAGTCCCATGTTTTATGATGTGAAGAGCCTGTTGAGTATTTTCTTCAAGGTCCTAGGGTATACCCCTGCTTTGTTCCTATAGATAGCGTACAATACTGCAGGTGTACAGACAGGTACTGAGCACTCGATGACAGCCTGCCGCAAGAGGCATACAAGATAGATGGGAGACACATGAGGCTAACAAGCCTTAGCTTAGGGACAACAGCTCTCATTTATCTTTTGGGCAGCTGCTGCTAGTTACATTACACACAGACAGACAGGCAACACAGACACACATGGTTTGCTGTACAAAATTCTCAGATCAGTTAGACCGAGGTACGAAAATCATTAATAATTTAGTCTAAGGCCATATGAATACTAATAATAACAAATTACATGTGACTCTTAGTCCTATATTTGTCAGGTTAGGTATGATTCACTTGTCTGTATACTTTATCATAAGGGCAAAGCTTGCTAGATGCATGACACACACATACACAAGTGCACACCTACCCATGCAAACTGATTACTGTGCCAACGTGTCAAATCAGTTTCAATGGGCAACAAAAAATAAAGAAATCATTTGGGCAAAGGCCTTATGCCCCATACACATGATGAGATTATCGGACTAATCATCGTCTATTTTTATTTTGCATGCAAATCTCACGTCGAATCTGATGAATTTACTAAAGTCACGAAAATTCTCGTACGACAGAATAAAAATTCGGAAGTGATGTCATGTGTTGTAATGCATTTGTATTGCATTTTCGAATGACAGCTGTACTGATTAAAAGAAAATCGTACGATCTGGCATTGTACTAAAAAAAATCTCCATGCATGTCAGATAGAATTATATCAGATGAACTGTCCTGGTTCGCTCTCAAGAGCTCTGTGCTAACGATTAGATTATCGCACGATGGATTCGAATGCGGCATTTTTCATACAATTTTCGGATCGTGTGTACGGGGCTTAAGCATGCTTTATTATTATTGTTATGATTGCTAATATTATCAATAATAAAGATAATAATAATTATTATTATTAATATCTTTCACACGGCAATAAAAATAATAATGTTAATAATATTATTATTATTATTATACAGGATTTATATAGCCCCAACAGCTTACGTAGCGCTTTACAATATAAAGGCAGACAGTACAGTAACAATACGATTCAATACAAGGGGGTTCAGAGGGCCCTGCTCATAACAGCTTACAATCTAATATATAGCACCTTTGACATTTCATCCTATGGGTTAAATAGGATTCATTTGTATGCAGTCGATTTAAAATAATAAAGCAGTACAGAATGTGCACAAAGTCTAGTAAATGCATTAAATGCATTAAAACTATCTTCAAATACCCCAAAAAAAAAAAAAAATTAAACAAGAATTTTGCTTGCATAGTTGGGCGATTGAAGTGAATACAGCTAAAATGTATTCACTATGTTATAGGGTAACTCCATTTTTGTGGGGAAAAGAAATGGCAAATTAGGAAAAAATAAAATAGCGTGCACAATTGTGATACAAGGAGCTACCTCATCCCTTTAAACTCGAACACATATGAATTACACAGGTTCTCAGGCTAATTTAACGCAGATAAGGCACCAAGGGAGTTTAATTACCACCCTAATCAGCCACAGAACCTGTGTAAATAATGTGTGTTTGGGTTTTAAGGGATGAGGTGGCAAGTCATATTGTAATTGAATGTTATTAAAAATTACTTTTCCCTTTCAATCTGCAGCCACTGTAATTTTCTATAAACGCAAATATGGCTACATGGAGTTGTTCTGCACAGGCATACCCCACTTTTAAGTACGCAATGGGGTTTATTTACTAAAGCTAGAAAGTGCAAAATCAGGCTCACTTCTGCATAGAAACCAATGAGCTTCCAGGTTTTATTACCAAAGCTTAATTGAACAAGCTGGGGTTAGAAGCTCATTGGTTTCTATGCAGTAGTGAGCCTGATTTTGCACTTTCTAGCTTTAGTAAAGAAACCCCATTGTGTACTTAAAAGTGGGGTATGCCTGTATACAGAATGTGTACTGACCACTCCCTAGAAACATCCTGCTTGTGTGATTGGCTCACCAATTTTCCAGTATCTTTCCTCATTAGTGCTCTGCAGCTGCACAGCTGACTGATAATTATGAAACCACTCCCATTAAACCTAATTAGCACAGAGGCCCAGACAAACACACATGGATTTCTTCAGAATAACAAAAGGTAGGAATCTGCAACCAAGGTCGTTATAATCCTTGCAATGTACATAGATCATGGGGGGGGGGGGGGGTTCATCAACAAAAATGGAGCTATGTTTTAAGTGAACATTCTTGGAGTTATTTACAAAAACTGGAGAGTGCAAAATCTGGTGCAGCTTTGCATGGTAGCCAAACAGCTTCTAGCTTCAGCTTGTTCAATTAAGCTTTGACAAAAAGAAAACCTGGAAGCTGATTGGTTTCTATGCAGAGCTGCACCAGACTTTGCACTCTCCATTTTTAGTAAGTCAACCCCCCCCCCCATGTGTTTATGATAAATCTTTTCTAACACAATATTGATAATATTACATAATAATAATTACATAGTATAAATTACAGGATTAAAAAAAGATGTATGCCCACCATGTTTCATCAATTAATTAATTAAAAACTGGCATCCCGGAACCCTAAATCTGCAGTTGATCCAGAGGAAGACAATTAGCTTTTTTTTTTCTTTTTTTTTTTATATAATCTTTAATTATGAAGGACAGGGTATTACATTGCAATGTATAAAAAAAAAAAGAAGAATGACAGGAAAACGTTTGTCAAAGGAAAACATTTGCTGAAGGTAGTGGCCACAAGTAATACAGCGATCATTCCTTTTTTGTATTTCACCTGTAAAGGTTACACGAACATGAATGGTAAACAGTCACAGTTTAACTAGATGCAGCTTAAGTTATAGAGAAACAATTACCTCTTATAAAGTATGGTATCATTTTCTGTAGCGGGAAATCTTTCCTGATCCCCAAAAGCAATTTTGCATTCCCTGTATCATGAATATTCTTAAGTGTTGTCGCTTATCAACATTAATAGCCAGTTATATGTTGTGCATGTGAAACACATCCAGCCTTTTTTTTTAACACATAATAATATTTAACAATGAAAGCATATCTGGCCTTTCATTCTAACCTTTTCAGGCTGCATGTGATTTACTAGTATATTCCAGAATATGTCAATTACGGAGCATGTAACAAACAGAACAGGAGTGACAATATGAAGGTGAGATGAAGTGTGGGATGCAGATGACTGAATGTATTTATAAGTGGAGTGATCTACAACAAAGCAACAAGCGTTCCAGTGAATGTTCCTGTGAGATGGAGAGAATACACTGCACAATGGATCATCATGCAGACTTTGATGCAGCAGAATTGGAAATCCTGGCAGTGACAGAGGAGGAGCAAGTGAGTGTCTGCTGCAGCACATCCTCCTGACAATAAGGCCCTGATCGTGAGTCAAAATATAAGAAGTAACACACGCCAGAGAAGCCGCTGCACACAACAAAGCAGGCAGGTTCTGCTCATATCCTTGTACAACCCCTTGCCATATAGCCATAATGTTCCTGCACAAGCACAATACGTGTTTTGTGTGTATGATGTACATTTAAATAATTCCCATACAAAATCAGAACAGTTCTTTTCCTATTCAGCAATACAGGGAGTCTGGCAAGCTGCTCTGTTGTGCAGAAGGCTTTGTTTCAGCCTTGCTTCCATTGCAAGCATTCAGCCTGTGCATATGTAGATTTATAAAAAGACAATAAAAATGTAGCTATGGAATAGGATCATAGCTAAACCTAGTTCCAAATAAAGGTCTCATTAAAAAAAAGTTGTACAAGCCATTATTTATCTCTTGGGTGGTTCAGTGAATATGCAGTTAGCTAAAGGATAGATATCAGAGTGTGGTTGTAAATGGGGTTCATTTGGAGACTAGTCACTAACGGCATACCACAAGGCCCTGTACTAGGTCCTGTTCTATTTAATCTGTTTGTAAATGATATAACTAAAGGATTGAAGGTAAGGTATGTATTTTGCTAATGAGACAAAAATGTACAATAGGCTTGATTTTCCCAGATGTGCCTATAACATGGAACATGATTTGGCATTGCTGCAAGATTGGTCAAGACAATATTCCTAAATGTAGCTAGGGAAAAATAATTCCTTAAGGCTGGATTCACACCTATGCAGTTTTAGTGCTTTTTGCATTTTGCAGATTTGGACTACAGTCCATTTACCATGGTTTCCTATGGAACATATTCTGTAGTGCAAATCTGTCAAATGCAAAAAGCACTAAAAATGCATAAGTGTGAATTCAGCCTTATAGAGAACAATACTAGGGGTACAGTATTGGCCAGCACTACCAAGGAAAACAGTGTGGCAAGGCAGTGGAAAAATTCTAGGATGTATCACTAGAGGGGTCACCAGCAGGAGAAAGATGGTCCTGATTCCCCCATATGGATCTTTGGTTATCACTAGAGGGGTCACCAGCAGGAGGAAGAAGGTCCTGATTCCCCTATATAGATATCGGAAAAAAGTAGAGCGTGCTGCATTGTTTCTGCACAGAACTGTACTGGAACTTAGCAAATTGTATCAAAAAACACACTGGAACTGCGTGTGGTGTGAACTGTAAGCAAAAACCGATCCGGAACATATCCGGAGTGCGTTTTTGTGGTGTGAACTGGCCCTAAAAATGCATGCACAGTGTTTTCCATGTATTCCAATGACTCTAGTTCACACAAGTGCAGTCAGTTTCAGTCAGTTTCCGGTGCAGACTGACTGCAACTGACTGCATTGGTGTGAACTAGAGCCATTGGAATACACGGAAAACACTGTGCATGCATTTTTAGTGCAGAAAAAAGCGCACGGAACTGCATCTGGTCCTTAGAATACTGGGGTTGATTTACTAAAACTGGAGTGCAAAATCTGATGCAGCTGTGCATGGTAGTCAATCAGCTTCTAACGTCAGCTTGTTCAATTAAGCTTTGACAAAAAAAAAAATGGAAACTGATTGGGTTCTATGCAGAGCTGCCCCAGATTTTGCTCTCTGTGGTTTTAGTAAATCAATGCCACTGTGTCCAGTTCTGGAGGTCTCACTTAAAAAAAATATCGATAAAATAGAACTAATCCAATGGCGAAAGGTCTGAGGTTTAAAACATATCAGGAGAGACTGCAGGAATGTCTGCCCATCAGTGCCCATAAATGCCACCTATCAGGGCCCATCAGTGCCACCTATTATTACTGCCTATCAGAGCTTATCAGTGCTGCATATCAGCTCCACCTATCAGTGCCCATAAATGCTGCATATTAGTGCCTCTTCACCGGTGTCACCTCATCAGTGCCATTCAGTGTTGCCTTATCAGTGCCCACCAGTGCAGCCTCATCAGTGCACATCAGTGATGGGTACAGAGTTATATGACCGCGCAATTGTGATTCAAAGTGTGACAGTGTTAATAAACTGAAAATTTGTTTTGGCCAGGAAGGGTATACAAGTGCCCATTATTGAAATGGTTAAATACATTAAGGGTATGAATAATGTTCAAGAGTAGAGGGTTTTCAATATAAAGCTAAGATCAAAAATGTGGGGACATGACCTCAAACTAGCAGGAGGAAAGTTCAAAACTAATCTTAGAATATATTATTTTACTGAAAGAGTAGGTGATGCTTAGAATAGATTTCCATCAGAGGTAGTGAGTCAGTAAACAGTAAGTGGATTCCAACACGATTAGGACAAACATAGAGCTATAAAAAATTGGGGAAGCCTCAATAGACCACATTGTCTTTTTCTGCCTTCACCCTTCTATGTTTCTAACTCCCAGCCAAATCACACATGTGATCCATGGCCCTATTACATCCAGACACAAATACTTACAATTTAAATGGTAATGAAAGGGGGAAGGAACATTTTAAAGTGATTTATTATTGTCAACAAATTCAGTTAAAATGCCAGTTAAGTTGAGTTAAAGTGGTGTTGCCACCAAAAAATTAAAACTGCTTAAAGTTCGTAAAAAAAAAAAAAAAAAAATAATTGGCAAAAAAAAAATTTTTTACTCACCTCTAAATACCGGTTGCTAGGGGGTCCCTCGTAATCTGCCTTCCTCATTGCCCGGGCTGGTGACATCACTTCCCCTCGCGCCGCACATTCACCTGGGACCTGTCACGTGTCCCAGGTGACTGTACGGCGTATCACGGCGCCCTGCGCCGCTCGCGCATGCGCAGTGGGTGCCCGGCTGTGAAGCCACAGCCGTGTGCCCACAGTATGCATGACGGTGCCGCGAGCGGAGCAGGGAGCGAGGGGGGGGCTTCGTTCCCCCGCATCGCTGGACCCTGGGGCAGGTAAGTGTCCGATTATTAAAAGCCAGCAGCTGCAGTATTTGTAGCTGCTGACTTTTAATTTTTTTTTTTTAGGGGGTACCCCACTTTAAGCCCAGAAGTGATATTTCAACTATCAGTAGATTTTTGTGGTCTGAGTCAGCCCCTAGCCACCCTATATTTTTTAATGCCTAAAGTAGAAAGGTCTTCTGCACATTGAATTAAGATGTTCCCACTCACCTATGGGTGTTCTGACTACTCCTCTATTCTCTATACTATGAAGTAAATATCCAGCAGGCAGACTCTTATAATGGCCACAGTAGGTGTGCAAACTTGGGAATGTAAGCGCATCTCACTTCTGAGAAATACAGTACAGACACACTACACCCACCAAAAACTGAATTTTTTTTGGGTGTAGGGGTAAAGTGTTAGTTGTCTAAAGCATAATAACACTATTATCAGATTCCTAAATTTAGTGTAAACACTAACCAAATAATGTCTAGTTTGATAAAGTATTGCGTATCATAAACACATAATTTTGTTTAATAAAGTATTTGATTTTACATTTTTTTCATTGTTTGTTGCATCTCAGTGCTGCTGATCTTCTGTAGCTTCTTTGCAGCCCCTTCCTGTCTACATGTATTGGAAGGCATTTCTCAAGGAAGGTTTTTTGATGGCGAAAAGAATTATTCATGACTGCATATTATAGGCCTTGTTGTACCCGTTGGAAATCCATGTGATAGGAGTACAATTTGTAGACAGGCACAGAGCATTGTCACCCTGTATAAGGCAGTAATAAAAAAAGTTACGACGGACTTCCGAACTAACGGACTTGCCCACACACGAATGGACTAAAGTCCGTTCGAAAGTCCATTCATTTTGAACGTGATGACGTGCGAAGGGACTAGAAAAGGAAGTTCAATAGCCAGTAGCCAATTGCTGCCCTTGCTTCGTATTTGGTCCATTGGACCAACGTGCAGACGAACGGTTTTACCGTTAGGAATTGAGTCCATCTGACAAATTTTAAACATGTTCTATTTCTAGGTCCGTCAGAATTTTTTTTAAAGAAAAATGATCGGATTATCCCACACACGATTGGACTATTCCAACGGAATGATTCCGTCTGACCTATTCTGCTGGAAAGTCCGGTCGAGTGTACGTGGCATTATACATTAAAGCTTATACAAAAATTTCCAGACGAATTCTGCACATATTTTATTTTAGTGGATTAACTGTAAAGAAATTAATAACATTTTGTTTGCATGTTGATCATGTATGGCCTCTAAGTATTATTATTATACACGATTTATATAGCTCCAACAATTTACGCAGCGCTTTACAATGTAAGGGGGGAAAACACAATTACAGTACAATACAAAAGGTACAGGAGGGCCCTGCTCGTAGAGCTTACATTCTAAAGGGAGGGGGTGGTGGTACAAAAGGTAATAGCTGCAGAAAATGATTTAATGGGGGTGGCTCTGGGACAGTTATGTGGGTGTGGGATAGGCTTTCCTGAATAAATTAGTTTTCAGGGAACTAAGTACTATGTATACATATTTGAGGACCTTTGACATCTGGATCTATTGTTGCAGACTTAAAACAATAGAATAGATGTTTAAAAATTACCAACAATAACTTTATTGTAGCTTATAATGAATCTGGGAGTGGTTTGTAATATGTAACCTAATCCATCTAGGTTCCAAAAAGACCTGAGCCACACATGGGCATTGTAGTTGAAATGTTTTTCGGCTTGTAGCATTAGATGGCAACAAGTGGGTGATTATTTTTCTAGTCCCCCACATCTTCTGTTATCTCTTCCTTTTCTTTTCTGCCTTCTCTCCATTTGATCTATTTCCCTTTCCTACTGCCCAAGTGAAGTTGCATTGATGTTAGTTGTTACTTTTAATTCTCCTTCACTGGAACATGGCTAGAATTAAAAATAAAATGCATGTATGTTGCTTAAAAGAAATATCAATGTTTGATACCACATTCAACAAAGATTGATGGTTTTGTCTATAGGTCTATTCTTTGGGGTAACAGTAACAATAACTTCACATGAGACCTGTAGACCCTAGTAGAAGATTAGGGTCATGTACCTTAGGTTCCACTATCTGACAATGCCTCTGTTTGAATGCACCTGCCTTGTTTTTAAACCAATGGAAGTCAGAGGGAAAGGGAAAGCTCCTATTGGTTAAATGGGGTAGATTTTTTGGTCTCAATTCAGACCTGCTCAGCTACAGCATGCTGAGGAAAAGAAGTGACTGCAGCTGCTGCTACTTTTGAAATTTCCTTGGCATGTATACGACAAGTATATCCATGGGGGAATTATTTCTTGGATAGGCTTGTTTTTCTTACCTTCATTATTAGGTGTGCTTAGATGCAGACAGTACTGTGCAGAGTTCTTCTTCAACAAGCAGTGGTGCTGGTGGTGGTTATCTCTACAACATTGTCCTTCAGTCTTCTTGGCTATTACGGCCATCTAATCAACAAACTGCACAGGTTACCTTAAAAAAATCTGAGCAATTCAAACCGATTCAAAGATATAGGAGCAGATATACCGTACATGCAAATTTTGACTATAGCTGAAGAAAGTAAAGCTTACGCCAAGCTTTATTCCATGTTCTTGGCCTTTCTGGTGGTCATTTATTATGATGGGTGGCCTTATGGACCATTAGGGTATCGCATGATGTGGGAAATGGGACAAGCTTGATTTTTAAAGGAGTAAAGGAAAAATATCTGCTTATAACTTAAACTACTTATATATCTGGTTCTATTGACGTTGTTTTCACCAAAGGTAACCCCCACTTACCCATATTTTTATTGACTGTTAAATTTGAATGTTCTAGATTTGTGAACTTCCCATTTTAATCTTATGTCTCAGCTGCATGGTCATGTCATGTCCATCTTTGCTTCTACTGCTATCATTAGCTGTGTAACAAAGCACTAGCCAAGTATCAGGGAATACAGATGTACAACGTATTGATCTGTTGTCTATTCTGAGATGCTGCTGGCACTTGAGAAATGTTCGCACACAACCCGTCGGTGACAAAAAACAAAAAAGACAGATACATTCTAAGGATTTAGCATGCAGACACCACCGGCCTCATTTTCTTGCACGTTACATTGCCGTCTCAGAACGTGAAGCAGTATAAGTGCTTATTTGCATGTAATTACCCGAATTCCTGGCTGCATTACCAGCGCTATGTAGTTAGCTCTAATAAGCCAAAGCAGATTGTTGAAGCTTCTGAGATAAAATTCAGTGCATAGAGAACTATGTATCCACTAAAATGTAAATACAGCAGAGAGAATTTATAAACTGCATTAATTAGTAAATCTTATGAATTCACCCCTGCTAATATCAACCAATGTGTCCCTGAAGAAGCAAAAAACTACCATGGCCTGCAGTCATTTAAAAAAATGAATTAATACTTATGAAAGGAAAGATTTCCTGTTACTTTTTATATACCATGTTCAAGATCAGATTGAAGTAATTTATGAATTTATTCAACATGGTCCAATCATATTTTTGACCTACATCCTTAGATAGAAACAGCTGACCTGAATCTCAGCTGAATACTTGTCAGTGTTGATTTTGGGACATATTTTCTATATGGTATCTATGCATTTGGAAGTGTAGTGAATAGATGAAGACATGTTAGCCAGGAGAGAAGTGAAGAGGCTGAGCAGTAGTTTAACACATTCCCACCAACAATTAGGCATGGTGAGGTAATATTCTATTTTCTTTCTATGTTCCATTCTAGAACTAGGAGCCTGCGCTTGTGTGGTTCCCCATCATGTGATCCCCTTACAGCCAATTGTGGTAATCTCCTTACAGCCAATCGTAGTTTGTTTGCAACAAAACCTGATGGCTCCAGCTGTCACAGTGCCTTACAGAGAAAAAAAGACACAGTGACAGCTGATGTCATCACAGTGCAGTTATCATAGTGCATTACAGTATAGTAAATAACTAAACAAATCTATTTAAAAAAAAATATTGAATAAGAGCTGACAAGTTAAAGGGGTTGTAAACCCTCGTTTTTTTTTTTTTAAATAACAAACATGTCATACTTACCTCCACTGTGCAGTTAATTTTGCACGGAGTGGCCCTGAACCTCCTCTTCTGGAGTCCCACAGCGGCGCTGGTGGCTCCTCCCCACATTGAGTGTTCATGTTGGAGAAGCGCTCTCCTTGGTGGACACCCATGTGGGAGCGCTCCTGAGTCCCGCATCTGTGTCCAGTCCCACAAAATGCAGGCCTCAGCCCTGCCCCCTGGCAACACGTCATTGGGTTTGATTGACAGCAGCAGGAGCAAATGGCTGCGCTGCTATCAATCTATCCAATTGGGACACGAGACACCAGCTACAGACGTTCCCAGACAGAGGATGACAACATCCACGTAAGTAAAATGGGGGCTCGGGGGGCTGAAATACTTAAAAGGGTTTTTCACCTTAATGCATAGAATGCATTAAGGTGAAAACCCATGAGGGTTTACAGCCCCTTTAACCAAAATACATTTTTTTTGGCTATTTGTCAGCTAATGATTAAAACAATATGAGCAGGGAATTTAATAAAATGTTGTACCAAAAAAGTCTATATGTCTTAAAAATGTAAACATTGTTTAGGTAGACAAATTATTTAGCGTTAGGCTCACCATAGATGAGTCGTTTTTTCTTTTTGGTTTGTTTTTTTGCTCAGCCAGTGAGCTGAATGGAAGAAAATGTACAGATTCCTCCATCCTTACAAGCAAGGTGGACAGCGGCACAACAGGACCTGCCTACCTGATCAACAAAAGATTTCCAGCTTGTCTGTTTAACAGAAGTCAATTTTGATCCATCCATGGCCAGCTTTAATCGACATATGCTGATGCAGAAAAAAAAACAATTTCTATTTTGGAGATTTAAATAGAAGATGCTAAAGCTGAAAACATATCTGGAAACCATGTTCCCAGTACCTACAATGGCGCACAATAGTGGCAACATGCTGGAGACAGGAATATAAAAAGTCATTTTTATTTTACAAAAATTAGAAATGACAATAAAAATTACTTTTTATGATATTCCTGTCTCCAGCAAGTTGCCGCTATAGTCAGCCATTGTAGGTACTGAAAACATGGTTTCCAGATATTTTCCTATTGTTTTGCTGTATTGATGGATGAGGTATGAACTTTCCATTGTTTGTTATCATGCTGATGCAGTCAACTTAGTGAACACCTACTGACGCTGCTAAATTTGCTCTGGGCTTTTAGGCCTAAAAGACCTCTAGGATGAAAGAAAATCTATCACTAAGGAAAATACTTGTGTGAAAAGGCTCAAGGGAGAGTGGGGTCACCTTCTAAAAACTTGTATTCAGCCTCTGATAAGAGGAAAGGTCACGTCTGAATCTTTAGATGTTTGGCTTCATGCTTCCCTTTACATGAAAATGAGGCAGGTTTGCAAGGAGAGATGAGGGTGTAAGATAGAAGCTAATGTACAACAGTGATGTGTATGAAAGATGTCCAGAACTCCAAACTCTCAACTGTGAGTCAAGTCAACTGTTCCTTTGTAAAAGCAGCTTTGAAATCAAGTGGAACTTTTGGAAGATTAAGTATATTGGGAAATATTATAACTTAGAATAAACTGACTGATAAGATATTTAAAAAGAGACAAGATCTTTCTAGCCATTATTGCTAACCTCACTGATTTTCATAAGTGACACATCATAATTAGACTTATGATAATTAGTCGTTGTATGAAATCCTCCAAGGAAGTGTCTGAGGGCAGAATTGTGTGACATAAGGCTGAATTCACTAAGATGGATGGGTTATTCTAACAATGCTACTTATTTTAGTTCATGATCATTTCTCATTAAAATGTTCAATTTACAAACAATTTTATGCGGTGGTGGGATTAAACCTATAACTTGTATATATGTGACATTGAAGTCTCTGATTTATTCAAGTGCATTATGAATGTATAACTCAGCATACTAAAATTATTTACATAATGACCTAATTACTGGCATCTTTCTTTATACACATTGATTGGAGAAAATTAAAAATGGTTATTTGATTTGCATTCAGCTACGTAATGATAGTATATTGATCGAAAAAGAAAAAAATATTAAAACAAAGGAGCAACTGTAATAGTGATGGAATTTTTAAGTATGCAAATCGGTTGGACTTTTCCCTGGCTTTCCAATTATGGTATGTGAAAAAAAAAATGTAATTTGTCTAAGTATCTTCTATTTTTTATTTTGCTTCTTACTTGCTAAAATACATCACATACATAACATACTTAGTAACATACGTGCTAGAAATACATGTCAGATCATTTGATATAGATTTGTACACTGCTCTAGTAAAACCACGTTCATGATTACCATCCAATCAAGCTCAGGGAAAATTCAACATATTACGATTTACGTTTATCTTAATAGGAAGTGCTTGGCCATGCTTGGATAACCTCATATTTTCTGTCATTGGTGTCAGCATCCAGATTAATGTCACCATGTAATGCCTAAAGACTTTTAAATAATTATATGCAATGTAAGTAACAGGAGCTCCATGACAATTTCTATTTTGGAGATTTCAATAGAAGATGCTAAAGCTGAAGAATATGTACCAGGCTAAGTGAATATTCTCTACACATAGTGAAAATTCTCTACTACTTAGTAAATTAACTCCATTAAAAAAAAAGAGACGAAGATAAAAATGGGCTTGCTCAAAGGCTGCATTTAAAAATTTGTGATTTCTAAATTGTGTCTTGGTTTGCGACAAATTCATTTTTAAGCCATTGGGTGTCTGAAACAAACATGATTGTTGGTTCAGTAAAAACATTACCCATTCGACAACTCATTATATTGTACCAGATAGATAGTGCTCAGACATGGTTCAGTTCGTAGATTAGATAAAGTAACATATAAAGTAACATACTTCCACCGATTCTGTAAATATCCAAATCAAAATTACAATGCAAAAAATATGTGCCATCCTAAGGAGGCTAACTCTGTGCAGTTGATTTACTAAAGAATAGCATATTTTCCTTTTTGAATGTTCACGTAGTGGCATTAATCTGCTAAAGGAGTAGAAGCTGATTACTTGTCAAAGTGAATGTTCACTGAACTGAGTAAATAAAACGAAGCTGCATTTTCCTTGATTACCCAATAATATGCAAAAAAATAAACAGATTTTTTTTTTCTTGCATATAAGTGGATGATTAATGTGAACATGACTTAATTTACTGAGCCCATGGAACATTTACTTAGAACATTCCCTATTATTTAGTAAATCTACCCCAGTGAAGCTGCATTTGCATTAACCAGCCAATTCAATCACGTGCAAGTAAAAATCCTTTTTAAATTTCCCTTGAGTTTTCCCTAGCATATGGGATATTCAAAGTGATCATAACGTCAATGTATTTACTAAGCTAAAGTAAATATTCTATATGCAATAAAAACATTTTCTCTTAAGTAAATCTACGTCATTAAAAAAGGATAAAAGAATTGAAGACAAAACTGGATGTGCTCATAGCCAAGAATCAGAATTCGAGTTTAAACGTTCAACAAAAGTTGAAACCAGATTGGTTGCTAGTGGAAACGTCTCCAGTTTTATGGTCATGTTTTTTTTCAGTTGTATTAATTCAGTTATATTAATAAGCTATTGACTTATCACTCATAGGGGTTGATTTACTAAAACCGGAGTGTGCAAAATCTGGTGCAGCTCAGCCTACAAACCAATCAGCTTCCAGTTTTTTTTTTTTTTTGTCAAAGCTTAATTGAACAAGCTGACGTTAGAAGCTGATTGGCTACCGTGCACAGCTGCAGCAGATTTTGCACTCTCCAATTTTAGTAAATCAACCCCATAGTGTTCTGGAATTGAGTAATATCAAAATCCCTAACCTGGCAGTTAAATAAACATTGCCAAGCGCAGCAAATTATCCCACAAAGGTGCCACGAAGTTTAAAAGCAATAGTGATATCTATGGCATTTCCCTTGGCTCTATGACGCCTCAGTCTTGCCTGGCAAGTGATAGATTATATTAATCTATGCTGTGATGTGTACATTATTTAATGTATTGAGACTGTAACACAACAATTATAGATGGCACCATGAAAGTAGCATATAGGCTTTTGTTTTCCTCTACGTTCTCCCAGGAGAATTGTTACATTATGCTTTTTCACAAAACAAAAATTGTATATATTCCATGTAGTTTAAAGCACCTTTGAGAACGCAGAGTAACACGCATAGGGATCTGCCTAGCTGCTTTTCGCTGCGAGGAGAACAGCTGGTTTACATCTCTTTGTTTGCTTTATTGAAAATGCCGGAATGCCATTTGATAAGATAAATTTCTGCTGCAACATTTTGTTGATCTAATACATTTCCATTCTTCCTCTGCCCATGCAGCGTTCACTGCTGCAGAAAATGATTTCAAGGTGATGGTGTCGATTGTTGCAAAATTAGCCCAGTGATATTTTTCTTTTTTCTCTTTAGCAATTACTAAGTAGAAATCAGCTGCTGGATATAATTGGAATGGATATATTGAGCGTTCTGCGTGTCTGCGCTGCTCTCAGACTAATCTCAGCTCGGCTTTATGAGAAGGGATGGGGAATAGCTGGAATGGTTGATATACTAAAAGCCTAAATGAGATATCGGGCTGTTCAGTGTCACAGCTCTATTACAAATTGCAAATCAAATAGGTGCAAAATGCGTTTTAAGCTCTGCATGTACGCTATGTGTATCACAACTAAGCATTGCAGTTCAATTTTTTTCTTCTGAATTAAAGAGTATATAAACCCATGAACAATGTAATATCTTTTTTTTGCCAGTCCTTAGATGTGACGTCTGCATCAGTTTTCCCTTTTCATTTTTTTTCCCTTTATTTTCCACTGATGTTAGGAGTTCCCCCTCTCCTCATCTCTATTACACTGTGGGCTATTCTGTAGTCAACAGTGAGAGCTGGGCAGGGCTGAAAATACTACTTGAGACAACACTGCACAAAGCACAGGACAGTTCTGGATTTCTGGCAGGAATGATAAGAATTTTGCACTTAAAGTGGAAGTCCAGTCAAATACTAACTATACTTAAACCTGCTCCCACCCCCATTCTAAGCCTGTTCTAACTACCCTGTGAAGGAAAGATGTCATATGATCTCTCCAGTGGCCGGCTTCAGTGAAGAGGAGAGATCGCCAACAATGGCTGCAATGCCTATGCAGTGACGTCACCTATAGGCTTACCACTGGACATCTGTTGTCGGCTGTTCCTTCTCTACATTAAATCTGGTGCTGGGAGCCAATTGTGTGACTGGACCAGAGCACCCTCAGAATAAGTAAATATAGACATCTTTCTGTTTCTACTTTAATAAACAGGTATGACAAAAGAATTGTAACCACTTGACCACTGGGCACTTAAACACCCTTAATAACCAGACCAATTTTCAGCTTTCGGTGCTCTCACATTTTGAATGACAATTACTCAGTCATGCAACACTGTACCCATATCAGATTTTTGTCCTTTTTTTTCACACAAATAGAGCTTTCTTTTGGTGGTATTTAATCACCGCTGGGTTTTTTATTTTTTGTGTTATAAAAGAAAAAAGACCGAAAAGTCTGTAAAAAAAAGAATTTTTCTTTGTTTCTGTTATAAAATTTAGCAGATTAGTAATTTTTCTTCATACATTTTGGCCAAAATTTATACTACTACATATCTTTGTTAAAAATAAGTACAAATTGGTGGATATTATTTGTTTTTTGTGAAAGTTATAGAGTCCACAAACTATGGTGCCAATATCTGAAAATTGATCACACCCGAAGGACTGACGGCCTATCTCATCTCTTGAGACCCTAACATGCCAGAAAAGTGCAAATACCCCCCAAATGACCCCTTTTTGGAAAGAAGACATTCCAAGGTATTTAGTAAAAGGCATGGTTTTTGAAGTTGTAATTTTTGCGGCCCCATAATAAAATTTCGATGTGGCTCTCCTGGTGACTTTCCTTCTGATCTTAACATTAAAAGAGAAGTAAGGGAATTTTTATTTTTCAGAATCATACTTACCTAGGTGATTTGTCCCCCGCTGGCTCCAACACTGAGAATGGAGTGATCAAACACCGCCGCTCGCTTGGTTCTCAGAATTTCCTGAGCAGAGAGCAGGTGACTGTCAGTCACCTGCTCTCTGCTCTGCCCCCTGCACTCACTGGAGTGCTGGGCTGTGGAGGGGGGAGAGGGGCCGGCTCAAGTTCTCAGCGGCTCACTAAGAGGCTAACCCGGTTGCTGGTCCAGGCATGTGGGTGAATCCCAACCATATTGTTGTGATCTTTCCCAAGCCTGGACCGGCTCTGTAACGTCAGCTGATAGTGGGCTTCAGCCTGCTGTCAACTGAAAATGGGTCACAGGAGTGCAAACAAACTTCATTCCTGTAATCCACAGGAGAAGTACAGCCAAATGAGCTTTGGCTGTACTTCTCCTTTAAGTGTGTCTGTATTGGGGCAAGGTAGCTGGAAAGCTATCAACATAGTGCTGTGGACAGAAGGTGTCTGCTACTGTTCTCAGTGGTTCACCATTCTTTTTAAGCATCTCAAATCTCAGGGCCTCGGGGCAAATTCTAATTTAGTGCTTTCAGCAAGCAAGTGTGGAAAGAGGTGGTGTAGTGGTCAGTAAAAATTAAAAAGTGGTAGTTTCAACAATAATGACCATTATAATATTTTATATTATTACAGAATTGTTACTACTGCTGCACAAAATGACTCCTAATCCTAATGCCGCGTACATACGACCAGACTTTCCGGCAGACTAGGTCAGACGGAATCAGTCCATCAGACAATCCAATCGTGTGTGGGCTAATCCGATCGTTTTTCATAAAAAAAAATTCCAATGGACCTAGAAATAGAACATGTTTCAAATCTGTCCGACGGACCAAATACGACGCAAGGGAAGCTATTGGCTACTGGCTATTAAACTTCCTTTTTTAGTCCCGTCTTATGTCATCACGTTCAAAACGAACTGACTTTGGAACAGACTTAGCCCATTCATGTGTGGCCAAGTCTGTTCGTTCCGAAAGTCCGTCGGAACTCCGCCAAAGGGTCAGTCGGGAAGACCGTCAGACTAGGTCTGGTTGTGTGTACACTGCATAATATATACTTTTTAGCTGAGGGCGCTCTCTGAAATATTGAAAAAGACTACATTAGGCATATAAGGTTAATTTTAGTGCTGGTGAGGATAACCAGCTGCTCTGACGGCAATTAAGGTCTGGATGGCCTTCCTTTCCTTTTTCCCCCAATTGTAACTCCAATAATGACAGAATAACAACTTTATGGCAAAAAACATTTCAAGCCTATAAAGCCTGGCCTGTTTCTGGCCTGCTTGGACCCCATTCTGCAGCTGAGACCCACCTGTATTGAGCCACCCATGGGGAGGCTGAGACATCTCTTGAGACGTGGTTTGGACAACTCTCATTGTGCTGGATGTGCTATGTCTCTGCCTGAAACAAGGCAAGACATTAAGATGCAAAGCACAAATTCACAAGGGACTAACCTATAAAACCTGTGATGAATTAACCCTAACCAAGCATTCATATCCCCCTGTATGTAAGCCCTGTATGCCCCAACATCTATATCCCACTTGCCTAATTCTTTTCCACTGGCCTGTCCCTGGCCATCAAAGCAGTGACTGGCCAAATCCTAAACAAATGTGTGCAAAGTAGTCAGAGTCCAGACCTACTTGCTTCATGCACTGTCTAAGTGTGGCAGCAAATTAAAGTATTGACAAAGTGGTCCCACCCTTGCACCTCAATTGTCCCTTCTTTCAAAACAACATAAACCCCCTTGTTTATCTGGCTGGTTTTGCACTTGGTAACTCTACACAGAATCCCCTTTGGTGATATAGACACAATGCTGTTCTGCAATGCAGAACCTCCTTTATTGTTATCTGGCACTAACTCCCCAATTCTGAATTCCCCAGCAAAGGCCATTACGAATGTGGCTTCAAATAGAAGCTTATTATTATATGTGTTGTAGAGTTTTAATACCTGTGCCAGACACCTTTCCCCTATAGGCTCCCTTATTTTAATTTAGTAGACTTTTGCTCACCCTTCCAACATGCTTCTGATAAGGAGGCACCTTGTGGGATTATACTCACTGACCAACTTTGAGAACAAAGATATAACCAACACCAACCCTGTCACTCCACCTTTCAATACCTTGTCTCTCATTAATAGACCCACAGTAGTGACTTTCTCATTGGTAGGTTCCTTACGGTTCTTCAAAACATAAGCCACTTCAACCACTCGCTTGTGTAGGCTGTTCATGTTTTTGGTGCTAAGGATTGCATGACTAGATTCTCTAGTATATGGTCACAGGCAGCAAAATATATTCCAGATATTTTAAATCATGCCTGTCTACAATGTTTGTAAAATCCTTCTCATCTCTTCCTGGAAAATGTACCCGCTATGGAGTTTTTGATACCTAGGACCAGGGTTGGTGCAAGGATTTTTGACACACTAGGCGAAACCTCATTTTGCTGCCCCCTCTAGCTCCACCCCTTTGCCCTGCCCATGTATACCCCACCTTTTTAATGAAGCACCCATCAAATGCAGTCCACCAGCCCCCATCACATGCAGCCTCACCAGCACCCATCAATTGTGAGCGGACTGCCATCTGTGTGGGAAGATTGCATGTTCGCTCGTACACCAAGTTTTTCCGCTGTTGCCTTATTGGGTCTTCTACCTGAGCAACGACCAATTAGATCATCCGGGATTTTTCTATTTAACATATGGGACATGGGAGCGCAGCACCGCCGCTGAAGACGTCAATGACGAAACGCGTTCGACTTCCGGGTTGCCGTCGGTGGTTGGAACGCAAGTGGAGCGCAAACCGCGTATCCACCGTACGGCTTCCGAGGAGATTTTTTGAACACTACGCGATAAAGACTGTATCCCAGGGGGGAACACAGCTAAGACTCACCACCTTTACAGGACAAATTCCGGCAGAAGTACCCTAATTAGGGGGGTTCTTATTTCTATCCCGATGTGTTTATTTCCCTAATAGGAGGTTTTTCTGGTTCCCCTGAGACAGAGATTACATCAGCGTTTGTTCTTCTAATAAGATATATATATTTTTTATGGCATTTTCTGGAGCAATTCCGGAACTTTTGGGGGGATCATTATATTAATCCCTTGGTGGACTGTGTTTCCACAGTGTATCTCAATACATGAGAGTTGTGGTTATATTCAGTATTTTTCATTTTTTGTTTTGTCCTTTTGTTTTTTACGGCTGTTTTAATATATTTTTATTTTTTTTGTGCAAATAAATCAATTTTTATATGGTTTACACTATGGAGGCTTCCATTTTTTTCTTATGAGGATATATGGAATCCATGTTGGAATATGTTCATTCACCAATTATGAAGTAAAGAACCGGATATCCTGAGATTGATCTTAAAGGGGAACAACCCCTGCAGGGGTACATACTTCTGGTGAGTGGGGTTCCTGGTGGGGGAGCACAGAAGTCACGGTGAAGATTGCACAGGAAGCACTAAAGTCACTTTATGGAATTTTTTTCTGAATTTTTTCTGGATTTGCACTAATGAACATTTATTTGGGACTCATTTAATATATATATATTTTTCTTGTTATTTACCATATATTTTTATACATTTTTCTGCACTTTATTATGAATTAATTTTTTATTTTTTATTTTTATTATCTTTTTATTTCTATTTGTATTTTGTATTTTTCACATATTTATACGTTTTTTATGTTTTAGAGCATCTCTTTGGGTTTTCATCACTAGGGGTCGTGCTATATTATCAAGTTTCATATTACCCCCTGTGTGTATAGATATACACATTTTTTATTTTGGGTTTGTCATGTTTTTTGGTTTCTGAGTGTTTGCACATTTTTTACATTTACCGTATATACTCGAGTATAGGCCGACCCGAATATAAGCCGAGGCCCCCAATTTACCCCCAAAAAAACTGGCAAACTTATTGACTCGTGTATAAGCCGAGGGTGAGACATGCCTGTCCATCCCTGTGTGTGTGTCCGTCCATCCCTGTGTGTCCGTCCATCCCTGTGTGTCCGTCCATCCCTGTGTGTCCGTCCATCCCTGTGTGTCCGTCCATCCATCCCTGTGTGTGTGTGTGTCCATCCATCCATCCATCCCTGTGTGTGTGTCTCCATCCATCCATCCATCCATCCCTGTGTGTGTGTGTCTCCATCCATCCATCCATCCATCCCTGTGTGTGTGTGTGTCTCCATCCATCCATCCATCCATCCCTGTGTGTGTCTCCATCCGTGTGTGTGTGTGTGTGTGTGTGTGTGTGTGTGTGTGTGTGTGTGTGTGTGTGTGTGTGTGTGTGTCCAGCCTACCTTTGTCCCGAGCCTCCGTCCCGTGCCTTGCCTCCTTGCCTCCGTCCCGTGCCGTGACTTGCCTCCTTGCATCCGTCCCGTGTCGTGCCGTGCCTTGCCGCCGCCGTCCCGTCCCGTCCCGTGCCGTGCCTTCCCTTGCCTCCGTCCCGTGCCCTCTTCGTCGGCGGCCATTGTAAAGTTCAAAAGCTGCGCCGCCGCCTTCGCCTGTGATAGGCGGAACACTGAATTTCCCAGCAGCCTGTGTTCCGCCTATCACAGACGTCGTATCATCCTCGTCCGTAGTACGAGGATGATACGATGTCCGTGATAGGCGGAACACAGGCTGCTGGGAAATTCAGTGTTCCGCCTATCACAGGCGAAGGCGGAGCCGGAGGCGCGGCTTTTGAATAGAATGGCCGCTGTCTGTCTGCTCGACACGCTGATCGAGCGGGCAGACAGCGATGACTCGAGTATAAGCCGAGGGGGGCACTTTCAGCCTCAAAAAAGAGGCTGAAAATCTCGGCTTATACTCGAGTATATACGGTAGTTATTGGGTATAGATTTTTGTCACCAAACACTGATATAGTGTACTTATGTGATTTCAGGTTTTTAGGTTTATTATTGACTGATATATTACATATACACTTTGTCACTAAACACTGGTATAGTGTACTTATGGGATTTTAGGTTAATAGGTTTACTATTGAATGACACATTTTATATATATGTTTGCATATATGCGACTTGAGTTATAATCGCAGTGGGTCATACATGGAGTTTGATACACGTGGGATCTTACGATTTTTTGGTTAAATTTTGGAGTTTTTTTTGGGATTGAGGTTGTTGCATTATACTCAGTGGGGAGTTTTTTGGCCTATTTCAGCACTGATATGTTTCTGTGATGAATCACAGTTAGCATTATCAGTTTTTGACATCAGAATCTCCGTTGGTTTGGAGACATATTATTTAATTTGTTTGATTATTAGTCCCTGATATTAGAATTTCAGTTCTTGACACCAGTATTCCTGCTGTTTTGGAGACATATTACACATATTGTTTGATATAACATTTTCTGGGTGAAGCTGTGTTTTTCTGCATTTATTCCTGGGTCCATTAGTATAAGGTTTAGGGAGGCTATTGGGTTCTTTGGTTAAAAACCCTGGTTTTCACCTACATCTACCCTTTATGAGTCCAGATGGAATGAGAGCCTGGTTTTAGGTAGCGCCATTTTACCCCGGTTGCTATATTATATTATTTTCTTAAAAGAACCCCTATTAGGGGATTCCTTTTCTTCGGGGGGCAGCAGCCTATATAGAGTTTTACATACAGGTATACTAGACATATAGAGGATTTATACCTATCCGGCTAAGGCTTGGGTTTATCTACTCCTGGTGGGGAATAGCGCGGTTCTTCCATTCTTATCACCAGCACCCATCAATGCAGCCTACCAGCGCCCATCAAATTCATTCACAAGGCGGGACACAGACACAGTCTTCCATCGCTGCTGCGCCTCTGACACTTTGTGCGAATGGAGCAGCAGCTGCCTGCTGATGCTGAGACTTAGTTGCTTCCTGCAGAGAGAAGAGAGTAGGAACACCAGTGGCCGGGCATCCTAGGCAGCAGTGCACCCTAGACAGCTGCCTAGAAGCTTATTATTATATGTGTTGTAGAGTTTTAATACCTGTGCCAGACACCTTTCCCCTATAGGCTCCCTTATTTTAATTTAGTAGACTTTTGCTCGCCCTTCCAACATGCTTATGATAAGGAGGCACCGGCCCTGCTTCTGATAGGTAGCACCAACCCTGCCTAGGGCATGCTTAGCCTTAAGGAAATGTTAGCTTGCATTCAGGAAATTAGGAAAACCTGTATGACACTCATCTTGTTGAGCCAAAATTCAACCATCCTATTCCTAAGCTGTTCCATTGCAGCTGCAATAGGAAAAATGTAAATTCATTTTCCTGTCAATCTTGCCTCCTCCCATACTGGACAACATCCCTGTAAGTCCTCCCTCATTTTGTTTAGTCACATTATTTTTTTTACTGTTGCTTATTGACCCCATCCAGTGCTAAACTCCCCCTACAACCAAAATACCTCCTGCTTGATATCACACTGTGACGTTAAGTGATTCCAACAAGCTCTGCATTTTCTTTAATGACAACATACTAGCTTTACAGAGCACCCTTTCCGTGGCTAGCTAGATTCTTACTTCGCACTTCCTCCCCTCAAAACTTGGGTAAGACAAGCAAATGGTGGAATATATCTATTTTCTGGGTACCATCATTACTCCAAAGTCCCTAAATACAGCCAATACTGACCTTAGCAAGATCTCGCAATTGTCAGTGCCCCCTTTTTCTATTAATTAATTCCTATTTACTAAAAATTGTACAAGTAGTCCGCAAATCAGGGACGTGCTGTCAGGCGAGGCAGGTAAGGCAGAGCTTCACCTGCCATGAACATTAAAAATAAAATGAAAATCGAGCTTCAAGGTTTGTAGCTCGTGACCTGAGGTCACAGAGACCCCAAATTTAGTCGGTAGGTAGCCTAAGTTCTACCCTACTACTGGTATACGGGGCTCCTTGCATAACCTGTCAGAAGCTACATACAGAACGGACAGTTTAAATACAAGCTGGCACACTCTGTTTGTAGCAGACTGAGAGGTTGAGCTCACAGTGCCTCTCCTCACTTCTTGTCAGAGGCACTGAGCACAATGGACAGCTTGGAGTCTTGGACCAATGGTAAAGTAGCATTAGCCCCAGCTCCAATAGAAATGCTGCAGTGGAGGCACGCCCCTCTCACTGCAGGGTCACAAAAGAGGCATGTGTCTAAAAGAGCCCAGCCCTCTTAACCACAAGGAAAAAACATGGGTTTATGGGTATAAGATTTACCCACAATCCCATGTTTTTCTCACTCAGTTAAGTGGGAGGATGAGAATCTGCTGCTGTTGAAAAGGTATTGTTGTAATCAAGCTAAATCATATATTATTGTGCTATATGTTATAGGAACAATATATTAACTGTGAAATTACTGGTTTGAAGCTATAACTTCAAACTTCAGTGATTTGTTCGTTAAGCCACCTGCTTGAGTACCGTTTTTGAAAATATAGTAAATTACCTTAAAAACAATATATAATAATTATTTGTATATTACTTACTTATGGTAATTAACCCCTTACCAGCCAGGCCAATTCTGATACTTTGTCAGGTCACCTGAGACCAGGTGACAGATGCACTCCATAGGAGTCGGAAGTGCATCGCTAGGTAGTGGACCTTAGGACTGACTGCTGTGGATTGTACCCAGGGAGATTCAGGACACAGGTCTACAGGATCACTAACACAGATCCCAATGGGAGCTGGAGCATAGATTCCCCAGGGCGCGGAGTCTAAGAGCCAGCGGGTGTTCGCCAGAGCCTCCAGTGGTGAGGATGGACTTCGCTGCAGTCTGGCTCCAGGTCACGACCCCTAGGGTCACACAGCTCACGCTCACAGTAGACTACAGGAGAAGGAAGCAGCGGGCTGGAACAACAAGGATAGTAAGGGGATATGGCAGAGGTAAGGGCAACTAGCAGACAGGAACAACAGAGTACACGCCAAAGGTTCAGGGTCACAGGCAGACAGGGATGGTCGGAGACATGCAAAAGGTCAAGGTCGCAAGCAGACAGGAATCATAGAGAACACGCCAAGGTCGGTAACAGAGTCAAACGTAGAGCACACGGCAAGCAGGAAACAGGAAGCCAAACACACATTGATACACAATGGTTGATAGCACTGCTGGCTGGCAGTGCACAGGTTAATATAGGGTTCCCTGATAGGGCCTGGGGTGGAGCCATGCTTAGAGGAGAGGTTATAAAAACCACCAGGTGGAAGTGGCAGGTTCTCTCCTACATGTAATGATCATAATTTTTTTGCTAGAAACTTACTCACAGCCCCCAAACATTATACATATTGTTTTAGCAGACACCCTAGGGAATAAAATGGTGGTCATTGCAACTTTTTATTCTACATGGTATTTGCGCAGCAATTTTACAAACGCGTTTTTTGGGGAAAAAAACAGTTTCATTAATATAAAAAAATACTAAAGATAACCCAATTTATAATGTGAAAGATGATGTTAGCCCAAGTAAATAGATACCTAACATGTCACGCTTTAAAATTGCGCACACTTGTAGAATGGCGCCAAACTTCAGCACTTAAAAATCTCCATAGGTGAAGCATTCAATTTTATTTTATTTTTTTACAGATTACATGTTTAGAGTTACAGAGGAGATCTAGTGCTAGAATTATTGCTCTTGCTCTAACGTTTGTGGCGTATGTAACCTGTGTGTATCTGGCTCTGATACTAGCCAGTGCCTCACCAGCAACTGACCTCATCGCATGTCCCTGCCACAAATCTACGGTACTCTCTCCTGTTTGTTATATGAAGTATGGCAAGGAAGATCTAAAGGTCTCAAACAGAATAGAAGATATTGCATACCTCATGGGTAGGCATGCATCTACACAGATTTGGCCATCCAATTTGCAATTTACATTGTCTATTTTTGAGTATTCCTACTCATATTACTCACCAGGCCCAATGCATCCTCAAAAAGCTTATACTGCTCCTTGCGTACCCTGTTGACTATGCCGTCAATCACAGACTGACTCCAGGGATATGTAAAGTGCTATATCAACTGATATTTACCACTTTCCTTTTTTAGGCACTATCCCCAACAGTGACACCAACAGACCCTCTATGGGTGGATTTTTGAAAGGGCCAACTATCCTTCTCAGTCTAAACTTTTTTGCTAATCTTACACTGGAAGAACCCCTAGAAACACCCATGTGGATTTCAAATCCACTTCTTTTCTGTCTCTCTCAATCTGTTCCAACACTAACAATGAAAAACCTGTTTCTAATCCTTCCCTGATAAATATGTAGCCAATGGGCCAATCTGTGCTCCTTTTATATGTGTCAATGTTCTTCTCAAGGGCACAAAAATCACTTTCCCTTTCCTGCTGCTTTCTATTTCCCCTTCCCTTTCTTTGCTGCATGCTCAAACTTCAGATGGCAACTGTAACAAGTGGCACAGGCATACCTGAAATGGGCATGCAATCCCTCTCCCTGGATCACCAGGTAGAAAAAAAAGAAATGCAGCCACCACAACTAAGGACTGGTAAGCCACAATATATGACCTGCAGCTGATCTCCTGTTTAGTGCTCATGCACACGGACGTTTTAAAAAACTGGCTGCAAAGCTAGCTCCGATGCCTGGAAAAATTGTTGTTAAAAACGTGATTTTTACCACGTTTTGCATTGGCGTTTTTGCGCGTTTTTGCGCGTTTTTTAGCATTAGCGTTAAGTAGCGTTTTTTAAGAAACACATCTCTTGGCTATAGCACTCAGAAAACAAAGAAAATATGTTGCGCGTTTATGCGCGTTTTTGCGCGTTTTTCCGGGATTCGCGTTTTTACAGCTCTAGCTCCACGCCACGAAACGCACTGGTCCTGGGTTTTTTTTACAGCTTAAAAACGCCTATGCCATTTGCAGCTCAAAAACGCCTAGGTGGGCATGAAGCCATAGACTAACATGGACAGCCGTTTTTAAGCTGCAAAAAAAGCTCAAAAAAGTGGCTGTAAAAACGTCCGTGTGCATGAGGCCTTACAATCACACTTGTATCATGTCCACAGTTTCATCTCTTTCATATCTTTTTTACATCCATAAGCTCTGACAACCTTCTGCAGCATTACATGTTATTTGGCGTCCTCCAAGGGATATCAGGGGCCCCTCTATCTAGTAAGTTGGCCACTAAACTGAGCCTAAGTGTACAAGTCACGTCTTGTTCATTCACTATGAACTGCTCCTTAAGTACAAGTAAACTGATCAAATATTAATACAGACTATACAGGGCCCAAATGGTATGTGTGTTACTCTTCTGTTCGTTTGCTATGAGAATGAATAGAAACCCAACAAAATGAATGACAAATTTAAATATTTGGAGACTACGGATATAATTATTATGGGACCCTATTTCAGGGACCAAAGTAAAAATTGAAGACTCCCAGCCCCATTTCTTGTAATAATTGACCTTCAGATCATCTGTCTTCAGGTGCTTGAGTAATAGAGACAGAAGGCAGCATTCTGTATTTTAGTAAGGCCACTTAGGTTCTAGGTGTAGAAGTTCTTATGCTACCAGGGAGCGGTGCCAGCATAAGGCGCCTTAGACAACTGCCTTAGGGTGCTAGGATGGGGGGGTGGGGGGGGGGGGCGGTAAAATCAGAATCCTCAGTCACTTTCTGGGGATTCCAATTTTTAACAGTGCTGTAGAAATGTGTTTTTGTACACACTTACCACCACTATACTGGCCACAAGTGCATGTATTACTAGGAAAACCGACTGTTGGCTTTCATGTGGAAGGGATACAAGTGGCCTATCACCTCCACAATCACCATCATGATGTGCTGCCCCCCTGCCATGTTTAGTGGGCTCTGCTGACCTACCTCTGTCCACTCAGCCTTCCTCCTGTACACAGACCAGGAAGTGACATGTATGACACCACTTCCTGGACCTGAACTGTAATTCTCCAGGATCAGTGCTAGGGGAAGCGGCTGATGTGTTTCAACAGCTGAAGTGGAGTAAAGAGAAGATATCCAGGGTCAAATAGACCCGGAGTGTCTCCATAAAAAGAACCTGTCACCTATATGCTATCATATAGGGGGCTATTGGTCCCCTATATTATAGGAATAAAAGTTATGTAAATAAATAAATAAACAAATAAAAAAACAAAACAATTTAAGCATATAAAGAGACACATTCAAATTTTTTTCAAATGCAATCATTTCTGAGCTCCCTCCCCTCCACTCACACACATACAAAACCACCTGCATTGGGGCGCCTACATATGAAAACAGTGATTGCCATACACATGTCATATATCAGCATGCATGCCGGAGTGAGAGAAATCATTTTAGCACCAGTGTCCCTGCGTAACTCTGAAATGATGACCTGTAGGGGCTGTTGTAGTGTTGCAGGCACACGCAATTTTAAGGTTTGACATGGGTATCTATTTACTTGGCACAACCTTATCTTTTATAATTTATCAAAAAAGTAGGTAATAAATTGCATTTGTGTGCCCAAAAATGTACTTTAGTAAAATGCACCTTCGTCTGTGTAGACAAAAATCCTTGCACCGCCCCGGTATGCTACAGGAATTATTTAATCTAAAAAAGCAAACAAAGGACTCAGATACTTCTATGAAAAGGAATTTATTTAGTTGAATCTTTTGAGTGATACGTTTTATGCAAATCAGTTTTTATGAAATAATAAAATGTTAAAGAAAAATGAGAGTGTTATTTTGCAGTAGTTAGATTTACAGCGCTCTGCTCGCTGAATTAGTCATTCATTTACAGAACAATTTAACTCTACGGGCTATCAGTAAACTATAGAAAAAAAACAAAGATCTTTTTAAAAAAATTTGTTAAGTAGATGTGGATTTGACACAATCTTCATTTTGTGTGGAAAAATAGAAGCAGATTATTTCTGACTCATACACAGTTAAACAGGGGCAAGTTAAAAATACCCTGTCGCCAAACCATTTGTTTTAACACCAGTCTTCCCTTAAGATTATTGGTGCATTTAATGTATTTTATGCATTTTATTTACCTGTAAAAGCCTCCTTTGTGTGGACATGCAAAAGCCTGAGACTGCAACTGAGCAGCACCATCTTTGATGCAAGGTCAGCAGCCTCAGCAAACTGAAAGTTTTTACTAAGGTGACATTCTATTGCTGCCTTTCTTAACCAGGGTGCCACGGGACCCTAGGGTTCCTCCAGATGCTGCTAGAGGTTCCTTGAGCAAGGAGCAATGTTTCCCTTAGGTGAGTAACTACTCACAACATTGACATTTTTAGGTATCTGTAAACGGAAGGGAGGGGTTATTCTTCCCAATGGGCGCAATTTTAAAGAGCATTTCTTCCATTGACCATCACACTAATGTGCTGAGAGCTGTAGGTAAAGTAGTTATTAGTAGGGGTTCCCTGAGCCTAGAATGTAATTTCAGGGGTTTCCCTATATTAAAATGGTTTAGAAAGGCTGCTCTATAATTTTCCTCTTTGGTCCTTCCCCTGGCAGCTACATAAAAACTTATGAAGGGAAGTGAGGGGAGGGCCAGAGGAGCTGTGCCACCACAGACGGTAATCATACACTCCCAGATAAGGATGTGGCTGTGCTAGGGAATTTATACTTCCGGGAGAGTCTATTCCCTAACAAGTCCAGAGGTACTTGTTTAATTGAAAAATTCTTTAATGAAATGAAAAATAATGTAGGAAGCATTTAAAATACTTTGTGCTTTTACCTGCAATTGTTTAAATTGGTCACAGGGTCTCTTTAAAACATTTTCTGTGACTGTCATATCGAAACTGGTAAATACATGAATTATATAATTGAAATGTATTTAAAAAAATCTAAAAGGAAAGATTACAGTAGATGCTCTTGAAAGAAGAAAAATTTAAAATGGTCACATAATATAACCACAACATTAGTTCAGAAAAGGGACAATTGCGAACAAAACACTCAATCACACATGCTGGGATTTGAATCTTATGTGTTGCTCCTCATCTCACAGCTGAGTAGGTCAAGAAAAAAAGTTCAGATCCCATAATGGATTAATGCTTCCTTTTTTTGATTTTACAAATCTGTGTTGTCAGTCAGAATGATGATTTGCTTAAAAAAGAAAATTATCTAGTTATGGTTTATTCTTTATTAGAGGGTATTTATGTGTTTTAAGGGTCGTTTTATTTCATTCTGTGTTTTTTTTTGGAATTTGTGTTTATTTATTTTTTTCTTTTCTTGTGCATACATGTTGTCACATGAAAGGACATTTTTGGGAACTGGAACAGGTCCAGTGTAGCTGAACAGAGCTTCTGTAACATTCAAAAGCCATAAAAACCCATTGCACTCCTAATTTACACTTTCATTTTTCTGCTGTATTGACACCAATACATTTGGGGAAACTTTGCTAAAATCTTTAGAACTTCAGCAAAATTCACGGAAATGAAATTTTCAATTATGCTTATCCAAAGATGTCAGGTTTAAGAATGTATATTAGCTTATCAGCAAAGGAAATATGAAAATGTAATGTGTGCATATAGTTGGGGTCCATTTAAAAATCTGTGAAGTGGCGTTACTGTGGCCATAACAGTGAACATACCTACCTCTCCTACTGCTTGTGCTGTCCGACACTCATGAGAAATCGTCCCCTTAAGTCCTTCGGGAAAAATTATCTAGGCTACACTGCTCCTAAAGGGCACCTGCCCATTGAAATTAGTGAGTAGCGCCACAGAAGAGCTGGCAAAGCGCCGCTGCAGTGGCACTTTGCGACCACTTTAAACCCTTTTTCAGCCTTTAGCGGGAGTTAAAAGAGCCCCGTTAGGGGCCAAAAAGTAACGCAAAAAACTATGGTAAAGTACCACTAAAAAAAGCTTTACCGCCGATGCCCCCAAAGCCCTAGTGAAAGTAGCCTTAACCTCCCTGGCGTTATGATTCAGTCTGGAATAAGGTGCTGAAAGCGGTACAATTATTTTGCATGGAAATCTGGCTTTTATTTTGTAGCCCTGTAATTCTTAGGAATAACGCTCTGAAATCTCTTCAAACCAGAGTCTAGCGGACATCCCGGGTATGATAAAGTTTATAATATAATAAAGAATAATAAAAATTATTCAATAATGTAATCAAATCCAAAAAAAAATGAAAAAGGGACATGTTTTGGTTGCTATGGACAATCTCCAAATTCCAAGCAGTAAAAAACAGTATTTATAATATAAAAGTGCATGCAGGGCATTGCACAAACCACTAGGGACAAAGGGGGTGTGTATTTTTTACTACAGCACTGTAATCTGTAAGATTACAGTGCTGTGTGTGCTTTGTGTCTTTTTACATTTTTGAATTTGCCGCCGTTCTCCACTCCCGTGCGCCGTAACGTCGCAGGGAACGGAGCTCGGCGGCATTCGGCACTGTGAATCGAGCGCAGGACGGCTCGATCACACAGCGCGGGGGACATTGCTGGATCCAGGGGACAAGGTAAGTAACGTTACCTGTGTCCTCCCCTGCATCGAGCGGTGCAAGCCCGAGTCTGGCTCGGGGTTACCGCTATTGTAATTAAAATTCCAACCCGAGCCAGACTCGGGATTACCGCTAAGGAGGTTATTGTTTTATCTGCTAGCATAGTGAATAATAAACAGGTTTTTTTTTGTTTACATAAAATATTGTTTTGACTTTTGTTGTATCATATTGTGGCAGATTTCTGTGAAGCCACTTCCTTTCTACAAGCATGTACTCCAAAAATGGCTGCACATCATTGCTCAGGACAGGCTTCCTGCTGTTGGCAAATTGGGACTGTGGTTGTCAGAATAGCAACACAGGCAGGGGCATGTGTGCCTATACTGGGAGAGAGCCTGATGAGGGCTGGAGTTGTGTGTGGTATCTATAAAGGCTGAGAACTGAGCTACTGAGAGGCTCTAGTGATGCAGACTGTGGGGAACATACCTAACATTCCAACCTGTCTGTGCCCACCTTCAGATGGACTTATCCTGAGAGAGTTGGGGGGGTCTAATGCTGGGACTGATCCTTGCAAGGATTTGGTCTTGAAGACTGAGAACTCAGGAACAACTGACCGCCAAGCGTATAGGACCAGACTTGCTGCATGTCAGGCGTGGTGAGCAGAAGTTACGTTTAATAAAGTTTAATCCCTTGCATCATAAAGTTAATGCCAATAGAGACTGATCCTTACCTAGCAGCCCATTTGCCATCTAATGGGGGCATCATTAAAGAGACAGCTTCATGTGCACCACCTTAAAGAAGGACCCCAACAATAGCTGGCTAATATTGAAAATTAGGCACCAGTTACTCTGCAGCCATTTTTTAGTGGTACCTTTCTCAGGAACGCATCCACACACCCATAACTGGGGTTGTATGCGTAGTGTGCACACAAGGACATTTATTTTTGGGTTTATTAATTCTGATACTCTTAGCCCTGTTTGCACCAGTCATAAATTGGTTTAGCATCACCACTGTTCAGTTGACTGCAACCTTGTAGTTCAGTGTTCTAGTGCAGTATATAAACCTATTCAATTGTTTGTTTATCGATTCATATATTGTTTAACTGTCTTTCCATAATACATCCATTTAATCTACCAACCAGTTGCCTGTGGCCTATTTTCTGTGTACTATTGTAGAGTTATAACGTACTAATGCTTAAGTAACACAGGTGTGTGAGCGGCCTTCAATCTAGGCCTTCAATCTATACTAGGTGTGTCAGTGGGGACTGAGCAGTTAAGGAGCCATGGTAGAACAGAGAACCAATCGAATCAAGCAGCTCTTCTGGAGTTGCTCTACACTACTATTGTAGCTTCTATTCATCAATTATTTTTATGCGTCAACAACAACATTTTAGCCCTTATTTACCCTAAACCCTAATAATGTTTTATTAATTCCTGTAGCTTCTATTCATCAATTAGTTTTGTGTCAACAACAACATTTTAGCCCTTATTTACCCTAAATCCTAATATTTTCTTTATTAATTCCTTTATTCATATCCTCCCTTAATTTTTTTTCCTAATTTTTTGTTAAATTGTTGTATGTAAGCTTTCAAAATGTGTTTGTGTTAGTAGTGCAAATTAAAAAAATATATTTTTTAACAGAAGTATGACTTTAGCATCTTTATAAATGGGACAAATCTCAAAAATAAATTGTGGCTGCAAATTAGAGGGGGGAGGGGGAGAGTTTCACTTTGGCGTCTTTGCCTAAGGTGCCAGAGGACCTTGTCCCAGCGCTGAACACAAGAGCACAACTGGAAGACTAGTATCACCTAATTACAGGAAGTGCCTGGAAAATGACCTTCAAGAAAGGATTACCAGGTATTATTTTAATATAAGCCAGATTTAAAAAGATTGAAAATGACTTTGGAAATTACATTTACATATTCAAGCTAATATGAGATTTTAGAGATTGGGATTAGATCTTCTTTAAATCTGTTTTAATAACCTATAATAGACAGTGGGCTTGATTTACTAACGGAATAGTAGCATTTCAACTAGCAAACTGAATGCAAATGGATTGTTAGCAAATGAGGTGAAGCTGTGTTCATTCAGTGCCACAAAAAGTTTTATTTTTTTATTTCTTTCAAGATCATTTGGGTATTTAATATAAACACAGCTTAACGCTATAGTATAGTTATCGGTTAAAAAAATAAATAATAATAAAGTTCACTTTGTGTTAGATCATAGCTCCCAACTGTCCCTGATTTCGAGGGACTGTCCCTGATTTGGAGCAATGTCCCTCTGTCCCTCTTTCATCCTCATCTGTCCCTCATTTTGGTCTGATCTATATAGTGTACGTTTTATCTTTCAAAAGGTGATTCCCAGTGCTTAAAATTTCATCCAAATTCTAAATTGCTTCATTTGTAAATTTTAAAAGCCAATATAAAGGAATAGTAGTGTTAAAAAAAAGCACTTGCAGATTTCATTAACCTTTTTTTTGGTTAATTCTCCTTTAAGGGGGTGTGGCAGGGGGGCGTCTCCTATGCCTACGTGCATTTGCTTGTAGGTGTCCCTCATTCCCATCTCAAAATGTTGGGAGGTATGGTTACATGCATATACAGTTCATCTTATGTCTCATAAAAAATGTAAACTAGAGCAAAATGAAAAAATAGTTATCAACATGTATGTGAACCCTACAAATCAACTTCTTTTGTTTGATACTCTTTGGTCTGTTAAATATACATTACCATTGAAAGTGTTTTATTATATCTTTTTGATGAGTGCAAACGAAACCCCTTGATCATGTCAAAAACTCAAAGCTGACCTACTTTATGCACACTTACTATGTTATCTCATGTAGTCTAATTACTCTCCCTAGTTCTTATTAGAGATGAGCTTGCATTTGTTCAAAACTGGGTTTAACCACTTAAGCACCGGACCATTTGGCTGGCCAAAGACCAGAGCACTTTTTGTGATTCGGCACTGCGTCGCTTTAACTGACAATTGCGTGGTCATGCGACTTGGCTCCTAAACAAAATTGACGTCCTTTTTTTCCCACAAATAGAGTTTTCTTTTGGTGGTATTTGATCACCTCTGTGGTTTTTATTTTTTGCGCTATAAACAAAAAAATTGTGACAATTTTGAAAAAAAATGCATTACCGTATATACTCGAGTATAAGCCGAGATTTTCAGCCTCTTTTTTGAGGCTGAAAGTGCCCCCCTCGGCTTATACTCGAGTCATCGCTGTCTGCCCGCTCGATCAGCGTGTCGAGCAGACAGACAGCGGCCATTCTATCATTCAAAAGCCGCGCCTCCGGCTCCGCCTTCGCCTGTGATAGGCGGAACACTGAATTTCCCAGCAGCCTGTGTTCCGCCTATCACGGACATCGTATCATCCTCGTACTACGGACGAGGATGATACGATGTCCGTGATAGGCGGAACACAGGCTGCTGGGAAATTCAGTGTTCCGCCTATCACAGGCGAAGGCGGAGGCTTTTGAATTTTACAATGGCCGCCGAGGCGCCGACGAAGAGGGCACGGGACGGAGGCAAGGCAAGGCACGGCACGGGACGGGACGGAGGCAAGGCAAGGCACGACACGGGACGGAGGCAAGGCACGGCGGCAAGGCACGGCACGGGACGGAGGCAAGGAGGCAAGGCACGGGACGGAGGCTCGGGACAAAGGCTCGGGACACAGGTAGGCTGGACACACACACACACACACACACACACACACACACACACACACACACACATACACACACACACACACACACACACACACACACACACACACACACACACACATGGATGGATGGATGGAGACACACACACACAGGGATGGATGGATGGATGGAGACACACACACACAGGGATGGATGGATGGATGGAGACACACACACACAGGGATGGATGGATGGATGGAGACACACACACACAGGGATGGATGGATGGATGGATGGATGGAGACACACACACACAGGGATGGATGGATGCACACACACACAGGGATGGATGGATGGATGGAGACACACACACACAGGGATGGATGGATGGATGGAGACACACACACACAGGGATGGATGGATGGATGGAGACACACACACACAGGGATGGATGGATGGATGGATGGATGGAGACACACACACACAGGGATGGATGGATGGATGGACACACACACACACAGGGATGGATGGACGGACACACAGGGATGGACGGACACACAGGGATGGACGGACACACAGGGATGGACGGACACACACACAGGGATGGACAGGCATGTCTCACCCTCGGCTTATACACGAGTCAATAAGTTTGCCAGTTTTTTTGGGGGTAAATTGGGGGCCTCGGCTTATATTCGGGTCGGCCTATACTCGAGTATATACGGTATATTTTACCTTTTGCTATAATAAATATTCCTAAAAATATATATATATAAAAAAAGTTCCCTCAGTTCAGGCCCATATGTATTCTTCTACATATTTTTGGTAACAAAAATCATAATAAGCATTTATTAATTGGTTTGCGCAAAAGTTATAGCGTCTACAAAATAGGGGTTTTAGGCATTTTTATTAATATTTTTTTTTTTACTAGTAATGGTGGCGATCTGTGATTTTTATCATGGTGGCGACATTATGGCGGATACATCGGACAATTTTGACACATTTTTGGGACCATTGTCATTTTTACAGCGATCAGTGCTATAAAATTGCACTGATTACTGTAAAAATTACACTGGCAGTGAAAGTGTTAACCGCTAGCTGGCTAGGAAGGGGTTAAGTGTGTCCTAGGGAGTGATTGTAACTGTTAGGAGGCGTGGCTACGAGTGACATGTCACTGATCACTGGTACCAATCACAGAGAGCTGTGATCAGTGACAGTGTCACTAGGCAGAACGGGGAGATGCTTGTTTACATTAGCATCTCCCCATTCTACCTCTCCATGAGACGATCGCGGGTAACCCCACGGACATCTTGACCCGCTATCCTACTCATGGAGCAGTGTGCATGCAATGGCACGGCAGCAAATTCAAAAGGACGTACAGGTACGCCCATTTGCGCAGCCGTGCCATTCTGACAACGTTTTCGAGCAGAATTTGACTTTACATAATAAATAGAAGTGTTTTGCAATGTAATTTCTGCCCCAGCCATCCCAATGTGCTTTTTTCTCACTTACCTCATCCATGGGATGTTTTAAATCTTGTCAGTCTTTTTGTATCTTTGAATGGATTGTCAGATTCCATCACTTCCTGTAGCTTGTGTCAGCATTCACTTCCTGTTAGGTCATCTCCCAGAAGCCTTCACTTTCTTGTTGCACCACAGAAGTGGGCGTGATAGGGTGTGTTCACTACTCTGGACCACACATTCCTCATTACAATACCACCTGCCACCTACTCCCTATACAATCTGATTGTACAATGTCCTTTAGATCCCCCATCAGCTATGTAGTACAAGGGCCTGTCTGATTGGATACAAATTAAATGGATTGTGCATCTGCCTTTCTATTCCATGGGTCTGGTAAATATAAAGGAGGGATGGAGGAATGCTGAGGTTGTTGTGAAAACGTAGTTGATGGGTGAAGGTTAGGGGTGCTGAAATTAATCGTTGCATCGAGGCATCGCGATTCGGGTGTCCCCGATGCGGCATCGATGTATAAGGACTGGAAAATCGATTGCGGGTGACGTCATCCCAACTTGCCCCGCCCCTCCTGGGAAAGCACTCTGAGCGTAATTTTTAAATTACTTACTTTTAATAAATGCTGTGTTACAATGAATTATGTGCCCCGCTGTATGTGCTTTTTTTAAAAATATGTCACTTCATACCGAATTTCACAGTAGTACAATACATCCCGATTATGTAACAGCTCGGCCCGGCCCGGCCCATCCCCCTTTCTCTGCTCTCCTCTCACATCTCTCTTGAGTCCTGGCGTCAGTGGGGAATTCTCAGCCCCACCCGCTGACTATAGCTATCATATCAGAAAAGAGGAGGGCGGGGTCCAAAATTCCCCGTTGACATCAGGACTCAAGAGAGACGTGAGAGGAGAGCGGAGAGAGGCGGGATGGTCCAGGCCGAGTTGTCACATGATCGGGATGTATTGTACTACTGTGAAATTCGGTATGAAGTGACATTTTTTTTAAAAAGCAAATACATAATTCATTGTAACATGGCATTTATTAAAAGAAAGTAATTGGAAGGTGAAAACAGGAATGCCAAGGAACTGTCAGCACCAGTGACGGCCCGTGCATTGTGGGGGAGTTAGTGAAGTGATGGCTGCATTTAATAGGCACAGTTGGCTGCATTTAATGGGCACAGGTGGCTGAGTTTGATGGGCACAGGTGGCTGCATTTGACAGGCACAAATAGCTGCGTTTGACGGGCACAGGTGGCTGAGTTTGATGGCACAGGTGGCTGCGTTTGATGGCACATGTGGCTGCATTTGAAGGGCACAGGTGGTTGTGTTTGACTGGCACAGTTGCTGTGTTTGATGAGCACAGTGGCTGCATTTGACGGGCACAGTAGCTGCATTTGATGGGCACAGTGGCTGCATTTGATGAGGGAGCTTCAGTATATTTCAGTTTGCGTCCCCCAAAAATTGTGAGCACCAGCTGCCACTGGTCAGTACAGAGACAGTACAGGGAACTTCACAGGGCTGTTTATCAGCTGTGGATTGTAATCCCTCCTGACCTCCCAGCAGCAGTGTGTGTGAATGTCTGTACCAGGGGCGGATCCAGGGGGGGGGCAACGAGTCAATTGCCCCCCCCGAGAATACCGGTCCGGCAGGCTGGTTCCGCGGGTCCAATCGCGGCCGGTTCCGCGGACACCCGCGGGCCGGTTCCGCGGGTCCAATCGCGGCCGGTTCCGCGGGTACCAGCGGGCCGGTTCCGCGGGTCCAATCGCGGCCGGTTCCGCGGGTCCAATCGCGGCCGGTTCCGCGGGCCGGTTCCGCGGGTACCAGCGGGCCGGTTCCGCGGGTCCAATCGCGGCCGGTTCCGCGGGTACCAGCGGGCCGGTTCCACGGGTCCAATCGCGGCCGGTTCCGCGGGTCCAATCGCGGCCGGTTCCGCGGGTACCCGCGCTGAGTGGACGGTGAGGGGGGGGCAGCTGGGTGGCTTAGGAGGGCTGCTGGCCAATCAGGAAGCCAGCAGGCAGGGGAGCAGGGAGATGACATCATCTCTCACTGCCCTGCATCCCTCCAGTTCCGCCCTCACTGTGTAGGAAGCTGTGTGCAGCAGAGAGATTGCAGAAAAGTGACACAGTAGGTGACAATCCGCAATGTGTGGCAGGCTACGCGGCAAGTGGCAATCCGCAATGTGTGGCAAGTGGCAATCCACAATGTGTGGCAGACTACGTGGCAAGTGGAAATCCGCAATGTGTGGCAGGCAACGTGGCAAGTGACAATCTGCAATGTGTGGCAGGCTACGTGAGAAGTGGCAATCCGCAATGTGTGGCAGGCAACGTGGCAAGTGACAATCCGCAATGTGTGGCAGGTGACGTGGCAAGTGGCAATCCGCAATGTGTGGCAGGCTACGTGGCAAGTGGCAATCCGCAATGTGTGGCAGGCAACGTGGCAAGTGACAATCCGCAATGTGTGGCAGGTGACGTGGCAAGTGGCTATCCGCAATGTGTGGCAGGCTACGTGGCAAGTGGCAATCCGCAATGTGTGGCAGGCAACGTGGCAAGTGACAATCCGCAATGTGTGGCAGGTGACGTGGCAAGTGGCAATCCGCAATGTGTGGCAGGCTATGTGGCAAGTGGCAATCCGCAATGTGTGGCAGGCAACGTAGCAAGTGACAATCCGCAATGTGTGGCAGGTGACGTGGCAAGTGGCAATCCGCAATGTGTGGCAGGCTACGTGGCAATCCGCATCTGGTGGCAGGCGACGTGGCAAGTGACAATCCGCAATGTGTGGCAGGCAACGTGGCAAGTGACAATCCGCAATGTGTGGCAGGTGACGTGGCAAGTGGCAATCCGCAATGTGTGGCAGGCTACGTGGCAAGTGGCAATCCGCAATGTGTGGCAGGCAACGTGGCAAGTGACAATCCGCAATGTGTGGCAGGTGACGTGGCAAGTGGCAATCCGCAATGTGTGGCAGGCTATGTGGCAAGTGGCAATCCGCAATGTGTGGCAGGCAACGTAGCAAGTGACAATCCGCAATGTGTGGCAGGTGACGTGGCAAGTGGCAATCCGCAATGTGTGGCAGGCTACGTGGCAATCCGCATCTGGTGGCAGGCGACGTGGCAAGTGACAATCCGCAATGTGTGGCAGGCAACGTGGCAAGTGACAATCCGCAATGTGTGGCAGGTGACGTGGCAAGTGGCAATCCGCAATGTGTGGCAGGTGACCTGGCAAGTGGCAATCTGCAATGTGTGGCAGGCAACGTGGCAAGTGACAATCCGCAATGTGTGGCAGGTGACGTGGCAAGTGGCAATCCGCAATGTGTGGCAGGCAACGTGGCAAGTGACAATCCGCAATGTGTGGCAGGTGACGTGGCAATCCGCAATGTGTGGCAGGCTACGTGGCAATCTGCATCTGGTGGCAGGCGACGTGGCAAGTGACAATCCGCAATGTGTGGCAGGTGACGTGGCAATCCGCAATGTGTGGCAGGCTACGTGGCAATCTGCATCTGGTGGCAGGCGACGTGGCAAGTGACAATCCGCAATGTGTGGCAGGTGACGTGGCAAGTGACAATCTGCAATGTGTGGCAGGCTACGTGGCAAGTGACAATCCGCAATGTGTGGCAGGTGACGTGGCAATCCGCAATGTGTGGCAGGCAACGTGGCAAGTGACAATCCGCAATGTGTGGCAGGTGACGTGGCAAGTGGCAATCCGCAATGTGTGGCAGGCTACGTGGCAATCCGCATCTGGTGGCAGGCGACGTGGCAAGTGACAATCCGCAATGTGTGGCAGGCAACGTGGCAAGTGACAATCTGCAATGTGTGGCAGGCTACGTGGCAAGTGACAATCCGCAATGTGTGGCAGGTGACGTGGCAAGTAACAATCCGCATTTGGTGACAAGTGACGTGGCAAGTGACAATCCACATTTGGTGGCAGGCGACATGGCAAGTGACATAATCAGGGTTCCCACTGATTCTGCATTATGGTGAGTTGAACCATTTAATTTTATATTACAAGGTATTAATAGAAATAATGCGCTTCAATCATCCTGACACCATAACAACCATGGTGCCGTAATGATTGAAGCGCAAATACCAGCCATTTCCCATATAAATTGCCCCCAAAAAAACATATTTTATAGCAGTGCCCCTCCCGAGATTAGACTCTGGATCCGCCCCTGGTCTGTACCCTGTAGTGCCCCAGATTAGTGCACTTCTTAAGGGAGTGAGGTTATTTTTAATTCAAAGTTGAGTTCCAGTCAATTTTTTGTTTATTAAAAGCAGCAGCTACAAAAAAAGAGTATCTTCTGACTTTTAATAAAAAGAAACTCATCTGTCCCACAATCCAGCGACGTGGCCACCCAAACCCTCCATTCTCTCCCCTGTCTGTCCACGGCGCTGGCAACTATCACAGCCAGGTGCGCTTGTCTCACTGCGCTGTCCTGCATAGCCGAGCAATCTTTTGGGAACTGTGTGTCCCAGAATATTGCAGGGTGGAAGGACCTAGGTACCTAGGTGGTCCAAGCGGAAGTGGGCGCTCGTCGGTAATCGCAATGCATCGTGGAATCAAATCGAATCGAATCGCTGACCAGATAATCGTAATTGAATCGAATAGCGAGACCAGTGAAGCTGCACACCCCTAGTACCAGTGCTAATGAGGGCAGCTGGTAAACTCCTTCCTGTGTCTTACTGGCTAGCCTGTCCTGTATGTATACCAGGAAGTCTCTGAAGTGATCTGCAAAATACAGCCATGGGTGAGGTAGGCCTTGTCTTCAAAATCAAAGAAAACTTTTACAACAGAGGTACATTAATGGTATATTGGTACATAGGGGAGCCGGATTTTAGAAACAAAAAAAAAAGGTGAACTTAGCCTTTAAATGCGAACCCAGAAGTCAAATGTCATTTCTGGTCCAATGAGCTGCAGTTCAGGGATTCCTCACCCCACAGATCAAATGCACATATTTACCCGCACACAGCGGATCATCGAATAATGTCTGAAATCTTTAGTGAAGAATAATGTTGTCACAGAGATCAGTGCAATGTTTCGGAGCCATGCAGGACCCCTTCATCAGGCATGTGATGTATATGAAGGCCCATGGATGCTCATAACAATTCTGGCCATGTTGCTGTATTAGCTCAACGATGGCATAGATATCCCCGCCTATTTCTTTGAGTCAGCTGTGGGACAGGAAAACCCCCACCCACAGCTTGTTGGACCAGGATTGACAGCTGTTTTGTGTGTTCAGAACATAGTTCCAAACAAACACAAGCTAATTCCTAGTTCTTATCTTGGACCACAGAATGATTATGCGCCTATGGCATATAGAATAGAAAGGGGGAGAGTTTGAATTGTCTAGCAAAGGACAACTGGGCAAGGTTAATATCACTTAGTCCACAAGAATGACGTGTGTTATCAGCCCACAACAGGACTTGAGCTGAGTGCATTTTTGTCAGGTCATAGGATATTTTTGTCTACCTGCAAGGTCTTTAACCACTTCAGCCCAGAAGGTTTTACCCCCTGCGATACTTTAGCTGACAATTGCGCAGTCATACGATGCTGTACCCAAATAAAATGAATGCCTTCTTTTTCAGACAAATTGAGCTTTCTTTTGGTGTTATTTGATCACCTCTGCGTTTTTTATTTTTTGAGCTATAAACAAAAATAGACCATCAATTTTGTAAAAATTTTATTTTTTATTTTCTGCTACAAAACATACCCAATAAAAAATGTAAAACTTCTAATTTCTTAATAAATTTAGGCCAATATGTATTCTGCTACATATTTTTGGTAAAAAAAAAAAAAAAACAATAAGTGTATATTGATTGGTTTGAGCAAAGATTATAGCATCTACAAAATAGGGGATAGATTTATGACATTTTTATTATTTTGTTATATATTTTTTTCTAGTAATGGCAGTGATCAGTGATTTTTAGCGGGACTGCGACATTGCAGCGGACAGCTCGGACACCTAACTGAACTTTTACACTGACATTATTACAGCAATCAGTGCTAAAGATATGCAATGTTATTGTACTAATGACACTGGCAGGGAAGCGGTTAACACCAGGGGACATCAAGGGCTTAACTGCGTTCCCTGGGTGTATTTACCAACTGTATGGGGGGTGGGCCACCTGGGATAACACAGAGATCCGTCTTCCTGTGCAGCAGAAAGAAAAGATCTTAGTATAATCTCCTGTCAGAACAGAGATCTGTCCTGTTTACTTTGGCAGATCCCCATTCTGTCTCTACGGAGAATGATCGTGGGCAGCCAGAAGACATTGAGTCTGCCAGGCCCGCTGATTGGCTCCCCAACTGGCCAATCGGCGCATGCACCTACAGAAGCACAAATCACCGTAACGGTATAGCGATTCACGCAGCAGAGCCACCTTGCCACAGTATAACTGCGGCAGGTAATCAGCAAGTGATTAACTGGCAAGTGCGCGCTCATACAAGAATGTACATTTTTATCATTTTTTTTCACACAAATAGAGCTTTCTTTTTGATGATATTTACAATAGTGGAGTACAGCGTCATCATATGACTGATGTGGTCGGGATCAGGGACCCCGACTAGTGACTGAATGATACATTTTAAAAAAATGATTACATGTTTGAAAATTTTTTTTTCATTTTGTGTAAAAAAAAAAAAGTATACTTTTTATTTTACATACTTTCATTAACATGGTAACACAATAGTAACACTGTAATCAGGGACTTGTTTTCACACTTTATTGGCTGTTACAATGAAGTCCATTGCAACAGAAATATTTTTAACTGTCTTGAATGGGTTAACTAATTATGACGGTAGTGATCACTAATGATCTGTGATTGGCTACAGCTAATCACATGGTACAGGGTGCTTTGATTGGCCAAGGTACCATGTGATAGCTGTGGGCCATTCGGAGCATAGGAAACTCAGCTGCCTGTTATGAATGAATTCAATCATGTGATTGCAGAGTACAGTACTGGGATCCTCCGGTCGGGGGGGGGGGGGGGAGCATACTCCTAAACCCAAAACAGGCACATGCCATATATGTATGTGATTGTGCTTTCTTGTGCCACCCCACCGCAGTATATGTACTGTGGCAAGCCGGAAAGTGGTTAAAAGGGATAATGCAATCTCTTTTTCTTTCTTTTTGGTTTGGAATTAAGGATATTTAGCTTGGTGGTGGTTTCCTGTATATTTTCCTTCTCCTTCCCCTGCTTTCGCCTCTCTCCCCCCCAACCCCCCCTTTTTACCACCCTCCTTCTACCTCTCTCCCTCCCGCGTTTTCTCCCTCCCTCCCCTCCCCCCCTTTCCTACCCTCCTTCTACCTCTCTCTCTCCAGTGTTTTCTCTTCCCCCCCTCCCCTCCTCTTCCTCCCCCTCCCCTTCCCTTTCCCGTTCCCCTAAAACCCCCCCTCACCCTCTTTCCTTCTTTTTTCCCCCCTCCCCTCCCCTTCTTCCTTTTTTCCTCCCCCCCCCCCCCCTTTTTTCTTTCCCTCGCACCTTTTAATTATTTATGGATGCACTTGGGCATTTGGTATTCACTGTTGGGCTGCTAATAATTTTTCACATATATATATATTTATATATTATTTTTTGATGTAAGCCTTTTGGCTTAATCACTTTTTCAATTCTACACTCCTAGGATGATATGTAGTCACTTGGACCATATTTTAATGTGGCTCTCGCGATTCATCGTCCTAGGTCTTAAGTCAATCTTACCCCTTCCCTCACTTCACTGGTTTACCATCACGCGGTTCCCTTTTCCCTCCCCCTTCCTTTCCTTCTCTAACTAAAGATATACCCTTACTTAATTTGGTAATTTATTATAACCTTATTTACCCAGAGCCGGCTTTTACCAATCCCCCATGTTCACCGTGGGGGGATTTTATGGATCTCCCTGCCTGCAGCCTGTTCCTTGAAGTGGGGTGAGCTGATCTCCTTTCTAAATATATAAGGAATTTATTTATGTGAAATGAATAATATTATGATAACTGAATTGCTCATGTATTCTTGTATGTATGTATTATTTAATGTTTGTGATATTTTTATATAGATATCCTCCTGAAGAAGCGGGCCTTTTCCCGCGAAACTAGTTGAGGAAATTTTTGTGCACCTTTTATGGTTGAATGTTTCCTGTGGAGAACCCGTCAGGAATACTCTAACTGTGATGTGCATACTATTGTACTTCTTCAAGTGATATTCCATTATTGTTTTGTTTTATACCTTTATTAAAATTATATTGATATTAAATTTCATTAGTGTTTGTCCATTACCAAGTACCAGTATAGTCCAATTTATTATATGGCTGAATGGAACTACGTACGGGGTTGGTGTGAGCGACTACCCGGTATTTCCATTTAAGCTTTCTCCTTTAAAAATAAAACATGGAGGAATGTTCATATATTACAGAGATGTATGTCATAGAATTTTTTTATTGATTTTGCCATGACATACCCATAAAAGGAGAAGTATAAAAAAAATCTTCCCCATCATCTGATAGCGACAATAGCCTGCTATCAGCTGACTCTGGGCCACAGGAGGACAAAATTAAAGGCTAAGTTCTCATTTAAAAAAAAAAAAAATGTACATATTTTTGCAGGTAAAAAATTGTGCATTTATGATTTTTTCCTTAGGAACCTTCAGAGCATTGCACCCACGATCAATGAATCACAGATGGGCAAAGCCTTGCACAGCTGCCCTGATTTTAAATTGAGACAGTGGCTGCAGGAGAGAGGAAACCCCACCCATTGTCACAGTAGGCATTGGGGTGGGGGGAGTGAGGAGCGGTGCCTAGTTACAGTTTACATATTACTCCCTAAATATAGGCATAACATGTATCATGTTACTAAAGGTGAATTGCACTCCCGTGACCTTCAAGAGAAGTATGCACAAAGCTTTGGCCATATTTCTCTTTCTTATGTAGCGCTACTCCTGTGAGTGCTGCTGGTAGAATCAGTACCCCACTGGATGCCCCGACCCTGCAAGTCCTCTGCCACCTCTGACACCCTGGATTCACACATTTTCTATCAGTAATGCCGCGTACACACGATCAGAATTTTGGTCAGAAAAAGCTCTGATGGTTTTCCCGACAGAATTCCAATGGGATTTCACTCAAGCTGTCTTGCATACACACGGTCACACCAAATTCCGACCGTCAAGAATGTGGTGACGTAGAACACGAATGACGGGCCTAGAAAAAGGAAGTTGAATAGCCAGTGTCCAATAGCTTCCGTTTCGTAGTTGAATCTGAGCATGTGTGAGTTTTTGCGCTCGGAATTGAATACAGACGAATGCATTTTCAGATAGGAACTTTTTCAGACCGAAAAACTGCTCTCAATCTTTTGCTGGCCAAAATTCGGCTAGCAAAAGTCCAATGGAGCATACACATGATCGCATTTTCAGACCAAAAGCTCTCATCTGTCTTTTGCTGGCTGAATTTCCAATCGTGTGTACGTAACAGTAATAAAACATTACCATCTGCTGAACCAATAAGCTTTGTTTACTGATATGATAATGGAATTTAAAGGTGAACAACATAAACTTACACTCTATAGAAATATTTCAGGTAAAATGTCACTGGCAAGGAAACAGCAATAACAATGAATAATGTTAGATAATCAAATATAAAGAACAATAAGATCTTGGCGGCCCTTATGCATACATATATGGCCTATGTGGACAGGCAGAAGAAGGGCAGGGGAATGACTTTTAGCTATGTCAGACCACTTTGTTCTGTACCTCAACCCATAGGTGCAAACAATAAATGAAATGGCACAAAATTCAGCAAATGTTATAAATTGTGGAATTTAACCTGCTCCCTCAATGAGTTCTTGGCAAATTCAGCCTTTTTAAGCACAGCGAAGGGAATTCCTTATGATGGTGGGGGGGGAGGGGGGGTATATGTAGTCCTGTATTACAAAGATGAAGTTCTTTGGTCCTCAGCTAGCATTTAGGAGATTGTATTGGAATAAATCCTGAATAACAGAACAAAGCAGTTCAACTGGTTTGGCTTTAGCAAGCAAAGAAACAGAATCTTCCGGTGTTGGTTAAATGCAGAGAGAGATCACTGTAATTGTTGACTTAAAGGTATTGTATCCTGTGGTTCTACAAGTAACAGCAATGAGAATGGAGACAATGGTGTCTAGATACAGTGTCTATGTAGATGGATGGGCAAGTGCTTGCTCACAGATGCAATGGATGATGCTGGTGGTGATGAAAGTGACTTTACAGGCTCTCCCTCAAGGTCCTGGCTCAGTGTGATGACTCTTCTTGCACAGGCCGCAACTCAGCCTCAGCACTCTCCAACAAAGAGTCCCTGCTTGCAGATCCAAGTCAGGGTCCTAAAAGAGTGATCTAGGCCTAGACCAACCCTTCTCTCCCAGCAGTTCGTTCTTCCTTCTCAGCTTCTGGTAGTTGTAGATCCAAACAGTTCAGCAGTCTGAACTACACGTCCCATGATGCTTTGCTTAGTTATTACATTCAGGATGTGACAGCACAGAGTCCAAGCTCAACACTAGAGGGAAACAGCTCCACAACAGTAAAGCCGCGTACACACGGGCGGACTGTCTGGCCAACTAAGTCCGTCAGACAATCCGACGGACAGTCCGTCCTACTTTCAAATGAACGGACTTGACCACACACGGATGCAAAACAGTCCGCCGAAAGTTTGCGCGATGACGTGTACAGCACGTACGTCGGGACTAGAAATAGGAAGTCCAATACACAGCAATGCAGCCTTTCGCCGTGTAAATCCTTTCTGAGCATGCGCCATACTTAGTCCGTCCAACTAGCCTACTCACGAGCGGACTGTCCGCTGAAACCAAAGTCTTACGGAAATTCCGAAATACTTAGTCCGCCAGACTGCACGCTGAAAAAGTCCGCTGAAGCCCATACACGAGCGGACTGTCCGCTGAAATGTGTTTCGGTGGACTAAGTTGGCCAGACAGTCCGCCCGTGTGTACGCGGCTTAAGGCTGCACAATGTCTCCTGATTGCAGGCACAGATAGCCGGCTCCTGGCTACACATACTTCTCTTTTAAGCATTTTAAGGGGTATGCTTTTTTTGTCACTGCTGCCACTGGTTTGTAGTGAAATTTGAAAATTGTATAGCAGAAGTTCCCTAGAGCTGGAGAAATGTATTGTGTTTTCGTTATTATTTTTGGTGGATGGTATAACACAGCTCAAGCAGAAACCATGGGTGCCATTGGTGGATGGACCTTTAGTACAACAAAAAATTCTCCTGTTACACAATGAGGATTTCTTTATGCTCTGTGTCCCACTGGAGAGTGACCACTTCACTTCCTGTTCTAAAGATACAATAGGAAGTGAGAGGAAATGTTTCCAACGTGAGGAAAAATCCTCTCTAGAGTTTGCAAATTATTATTCATTAACGGCGGTAGAGTGAAGCTCTTCACTAGGGTTGCCACCTGTTCAGGATTCACCCGGACAGTTTGGGTTTGGAATCATGCATCCGGGTTTCAGACTGTTTGAAACCCGGACACATTATTCAGACTGGACAAAGTCTCCTGCCTTCTCTCTCCTGCCTCTAAGTGAGTACGCTAAGGTGAATCAGGGTTCTCAGAGCACTAATTTCATCAGAGCTCCTCCTTACATCAGAGTCCTCTTTGTAAAACAGAGCATCCCTTATGTTAGAGTCCCCAGAGTTCCCCCTTGCATCAGAGTCTGCAGAGTCCCCCCTTACAGTGAAAGGGAACTCTGTGAGTTCAGATGTAAAAGGGAAACTCTGTGGACTATGATGTAAAGGGAGACTCTTGTGATTAAATTCAAATGATTAGAAATGTTATTTAACCACTTAACAACCAGCCCATAGCCGAATGACGGCTACAGGGCGGTTGTTTAACTCTGGGAGGCCGTCATATGACGTCCTCCCAGAATTCCGCTTTCGCGCACCCCCTGGGGCGCGCACTCGAGAGCATCCGTGACCGCGGCCGTTTACCACGTGATCGCTTCGTCAAATGACGCAGTGATCACTTGTAAACAAACCAGCGTCATGTTATGACGCCGGTTCCTCCCTCCCCCTCTCTGTACCGATAGGTACAGCGGAGGGGGGAAGAGATCGGTGTCAGCAGCACTGTGGGCTGCATCTGCAGTGCCCACATCGCTGCTCACCGAAAATTAACCCCTCAATTCCCTGCCAATACTCTGCAATACCAGCCAATACTCTGCAATGCCAACTAATACTCTGCAATACCCACCAATACTCTGCAATGCCAGCTAATACTCTGCAATACCCACCAATACTCTGCAATGCCAGCTAATACTATGCAATACCCATCAATACTCTGCAATACCTGCTAATACTCTGCAGTACCAGCCAATACTCTGCAATGCCCACCAATACTCTGCAATACCCACTAATACTCTGCAATACCCTCCAATACTCTGCAATAACCTCCAATACTCTGCAGTACCCGCCAATACTATGCAGTAACCGCCAATACTCTGCAATACCCGCCAATACTCTGCAATATCCGCCAATACTCGGCAGTACCCGCCAATACTCTGCAGTACAATTCCAGCCAATACTCTGCAGTACAATTCCAGCCAATACTCTGCAATACCCTGCCAATACTCTGCAATACCCTGCCATAAATTGCCATACCGGGAGATACCCAGCCATACTCGGAGATACGCAGCCATACTCGGAGATACCCTGCAATACCCAGCCATAGACATTCCCCCTCCCACCGCCCTCCGGTGCTTCTACCGACTCGCCAATACAATCAAAGCCAGAATATTTTTTTATTTTATTTCAGGCTTCCCAGCTTAGAGGTGAGATGCGGGGTCTTATTGACCCCATATCTCACTGTAAAGAGGACCTGTCATGCCATATTCCTATTACAAGGGATGTTTACATTCCTTGTAATAGGAATAAAAGTGATCAAAAAATTTATTTTTAGGGAAAAAAATGTCAAACTAAAATAAATAAAGCAAAATGAACAATAAGAATTTTTTTTTTTAAAGCGCCCCTGTCCCCATGTGCTCGCATGCAAAAGCGAAAACATACGTAAGTCCCGCCCACATATGAAAACGGTGTTCAAACCACACATGTGAGGTATCGTTGCGAATGTTAGAGTGAGAGCAATAATTCTAGTCCAAGACCTCCTCTGTAACTCAAAACATGTAACCAGTAAAAAAAAATTAAAGCGTCGCCTATGGGGATTTTTAAGTAGCGATGTTTGGCACCACTCCACGAGCGTGTGCAATTTTGAAGAGTGACATGTTAGGTATCTATTTACTCTGCGTAACTTCATCTTTCATATTATGCAAAAATTGGGCTAACTTTACTGTGTTTTTTTCCAAAAAAAAGCATTCAAAAAATTGCTGCGCAAATACCGTGCGAGATAAAAAGTTGCAATGACCACCATTGTATTCTCCAGGGTGTTTGCTAAAAAAACATATATAATGTTTTGGGATTCTATGTCATTTTCTAGCAAATAAATTAGGATTTTTACATGTAGGAGAGAAATGTCAGAATTGTCCTGAGTGCTCCAGAACGCCTGATGGTGCTCCCTGCATGTTGGGCCTCTGTATGTGGTCACACTGTGTAAAAGTCTCACACATGTGGTATCGCCGTACTCAGGAGTAATAGCAGAATGTGTTTTGGGGTGTAATTTGTGGTATGCATATGCTGTGTGTGAGAAATAAACTGATAATATGACACTTTTGTGAAAAAAAAAAAGTAAAAAAAAATCTTGATTTTGCAAAGAATTGTGGGGAAAAAATTACAACTTCAAAAAACTCATCATGCCTCTTACTAAATACCTTGGAATGTCTTCTTTCCAAAAAGGGGTCATTTGGGGGGTATTTGTACTTTTCTAGCATGTTAAGGTCTCAAGAATTGAAATAGGTCGTCAGTACTTCAGGTGTGATCAATTTTCAGATATTGGCACCATAGCTTGTGGACTCTATAACTTTCACAAAGACCAAATAATATCCACCAATTTGTACTTATTTTTACCAAAGATATGTAGTAGTATAAATTTTGGCCAAAATTTATGAAGAAAAATTACTAATCTGCTAAATTTTATAACAGAAATGAAGAAAAATTCATTTTTTTTACAGAATTTTCAGTCTTTTTTCTTTTATAGCACAAAAAATCAAAAAACAAGCGCTGATTAAATACCACCAAAAGAAAGCTCTATTTGTGTGAAAAAAGGACAAAAAATTCATATAGGTCCAGTGTTGCATGACTGAGTAATTGTCATTCAAAATGTGAGAGCACTGAAAGCTGAAAATTGGTCTGGTTATTAAGGGTGTTTAAGTGCCCAGTGGTCAAGTGGTTAATAGCAACATCTATGCATAGTTTATCTATGCATACTATGAAAAAAAATTGCTGTGCGATGCTGAAGTGTTTGGGTTTGACTTGAAGAAAAGGTGGCAACCCTACTCTTCACACTTTTGGACACCACAGTGTTCCTCCACCGCATGCCTGTCCTGTCTCGGTGCGCAGATCGGCGAATCAAGCTGTCACTAGCTTTGTCCATGGGACACGTCCGATGACCATTCCAAGTAACGACTCGCTGCCGGTACCATGTGCAATACTTCACAGACTGTGGCTCTGTTACCTCCACCTGCATCCTGGAACTCAATGGAAAAAGTGGGGGGCAGATGACATCTTCCGGGCCATAGAAGCACAGCATTGGACTCTATGAAGGAGGCAATCTGGAAGCTTAATGATGTAGGTTCTTGAACCGTGGTAAGCTGGGCAGGAACAACCAAGTGGTAGAAGTATAGGATCAAGAAGCAAAAGCAGAATCTGAGCCAGGCCAAGGTCAGTATCAAGTGAATCGAAGAGGTACTGGATCAACAGGCAAAAGACGAGTTCATGATACAAGCTGGGGTCAGCAACTGAGTATCAGGATTAAACAGAGTAGAAAAAAAGCTGAGTCAGAACACAGAAGCAAGCATAGGATAAGGTTACATGTCACAGAAGCTGACAACCCCTCTGTCATGTTCTGAACTCCTTTACAGCTTTATTTATTTTTGTATTGTTATACTTTTATTCCTTTTCCAACATATCCATTAAAACATACTTCATATCACCAGTAATCATATATTATCAAAATAGATACATCCTTATCCAGAACAACCCTCTCCCCCTCTCAAAAAAAACCCTCTCCCCAACTCTAATAATACCTTTCCCCCCTTCTGTCTCTTCTCTCCCTCCAAATGTATTGTGTTCATTGTGTTTTACAATCCCCCCTTCCACCGAAAACCCAACTTATCATGCTACCTTTTAAACATTCCATCATCAAATATATATATATATATATATATATATATATATATATATATATATATATTTCTTTCTTTTTCTCTTTTCTGTGCTTTCTTTCCTTTATCTGTCTCTTTCACGTATTTTCCAGAGTGGTACATATAATTTTCTGTAGAATGGAAATGGATACTGGGAGAGGATAAGGGGTGGGGGGAAAGAGGAGGGGCTAGAACACATAGGAGGGAATGGGGGCACAGAGAAGGGGGGGTAATTGGAATAGACACGGTAAAGGGAAGAGTGGGTATATATTCACCTTAAAAAGAGGGAAGTATGGCTCATAGAAGCCTCATACAATACTTTTATATATTTTGTTTGTTGTTTAAGAGTGGGATTGAGATGGCTCAGAGAAGCCTCCTAAGTTAATAATTGTTTTCTTTACAGCTTTAAATTAGTAAAAAAAACAACAACTCACAAATATATAAATAAGCAATGCATATAGAGAAACAGGCCAGACACATTCACATCATGTAGAACCCTCCTAGGATGCTTAAGTGTAGGCAAACTTAGTTTAGCTCTTCTGTAGGAATAAGAGCAGGTGTTAATTGGTTAGGAAACTGTGCATGACTTCACAGGCTGTGGCTCTGTTACCTCCACCTGCATTCTGCAACTCAGTGGAGGTTTCCAGAACATGGTGGGTGGGGGTACAGAGGCTGCAGGCTTAATATTCATGGGAGTTCCACCAATCCCTGAGGGGGGTGGGCCCAGAACTCCTTTAGAGCTTTAACACATCATTAAGCACCAGAATGTCAGTGCTCGGAATGCATACTCATCCATGCTAATGCGTGCATTAGCCTATATACATTGACCTAAGTATAGCTCTTATTATGTGTGTGTGTGTGCATGTGTGTGTGTGTGTGTGCCCAAACTGTGTTATGTGCACCTGCATATCTTCATGCATGGCTGTTCACATGATCCTCCTAACAGAGGGATAATGTACACTGAGGCTTGTATAGTGTGACTGCATGGCCTGAAGCACTCCCCAGACTCAGTTTCACAATATCAGGTGGTTCTGTGTGATTTATTGTAACTGGGAAGCCAACTGAGTCATGCAGTTTACAATTGTACTCTTCTAGTAAGTAAATGGGCATCTGGAAACAGCTCCTGTTCTGCAGACCAAAGTCTGTTCATGACTACTTATTCCATATTTTGATTTTGAATAGTGGGGGCACTGGCACTACTTTCCAGTGTCCATGTACATCCTAAGCCACAGACTTATTTGTATACGTGGAGTTCATAAAACAAAACCTCATCTGAAATAGATGCTCACAAATGCCCTTTGGTAAGTAGGGTTGCAGCTTTTATAAGTATTATTCTGAGCAAAGGTGCCAGTGCATTATATCAGTTTCTTCTTGCTGGTATCTCTGTTTCCTGGTAACCATGTACCGGACCTTAGAATACAATTTTCCTTCTGTGTCTATACCTTGCTGCTCAACTGTCAAATGACAAGCTGCTCAACTGTCACTTACATTGGACTGGTTATAACTAAGCCTCTGCTTGTCATTATTCTATACTTTATCATTTGGGCTACCATTGCCTATCCAGGCTCTCTCCCTCACATCTCTGCTACCACATACTCCGCTACCTCCATTAGATTGCTTAATACAGGCCATCAACTTCTTATTTCTCATCTTCTTACTTAGCTCTGCACATACAGTATACTGCCTATGGGGCAAATGCCAGCAATTAGCTTCTAAACCATTGCTGTACATTTCCTGCATATGGTGAATTCTGACATCTAGGACAAGTTTGTCTGCATTATGTGTCCCAGGGAGGAGAATAAACACCCATGTAGACTAAAAAAATTAGGCAGTTTGATGGGTGCCTTTTGACCACAAATGTGAGGTCAACAACGATCCAATGAATGTGATAGTGAAATGTAATCTTTGTATACATTTACATAATTATAATTCTCCTATTCATGTGATTTGCTCACTGCTTTTCATCTGTATAGAGCTTGAAGTCAAATGCCAGACACCCCATGCAATAGTTTTAGTTTTTGGTACTTTCTGTCTTTCTCACACCTAAAGTGATGCAGACGATCGCTTCACTTTCTTATATCACTAAGGCTTCTCAGACGGTGGCAACAAAGGCAGCTCTTGTCACCTAGCAGTCATTTGGCAAAGGACTTGGCAATGCATTTTCTCTCAACTACACTTCAACCTTAGGAAAAAGTTTAGGAAAAAGATGCTGCTGTTTTCAATTAAGACACTCTCCAGTTTAACAGTTTTGCACTTAATTTCTTTTAAAGCTTATTCAAGTGATTAACCAGCTATTTTAATTCCTGAATTGGGCAGTATGGTCTCGTACTTTTTTTTTACCATTTGTCCACAAATGTTTTCTTGACTTTGCTGCAGTTATAAAAAGGTATAAATAACAGGGTATTTCACCTTATTCACTTTTTGGATTCACTAACTGTGGACCTTCCATATTGCACTCAGCATGTTTGAAGATTGCTACTTCATTGAGAATCTTCATTTCTGTTTTTTACATTGGGACTCACATTATAAGATTTGCTTTGAGACTTTTTTGCATATTCATTTAATTTAATATGTTGTATTTTGGCTTTTCATACATTTTTTATTGATGTACACATTTCCCTAGCGCTACATTTTTAGCATCCAGTTATAAAAAGGTGAATTTGAAATTTATACCAAAAAATTTTAATTATTTTCTCAATTTGTTGGTTTCATAGGTTTCATTTTTCTAACTTAGAGTTTTCTAAATATATGTAAAGATGAATAGTGAGCTTAGTACAAGAAACAGAGGAACAAGGCAAAGGGGTTGATTTAAGTAGAAATGTTCTCAAAGTTAATGTTATTAAATAAGATGAGGGTGTGTTCACTTTGAACACCCAATTACATGCAAGGTCACTGGAAAATAAGTCGATTTTTTTGCTAACACATAATTGGGCAAACAAAATGAACACAGTTTCATCTAATTCATTATCCTTCTAGGTGTCAATGTTATATCCGGCACCTAATCCCTGAAATAGTATATACGGGCCACAATTGTTTGGGGGATTATTACGGTGCCAACAATGATAGTATAAACACTAACTATAAAACATATAAAGTTTATTTATACATAGATAAAATCAGATCAATAAAAACAATATTCACACATCTCTATTCAATGATCAGAAAGGCTTTGTTGAATAGATGGTCAAGAAGTAGAATGTTATTCCACCATGTTTCCCCAAGATTGGCTTCCTCAGGGGTTATGGACCACCATTAGGAATTAAACCAATCAGACACCAAAGAGACCACCATTCCTGTCAATGCCACTATCAAGGGGAGGCACCGTCTAACCATAGAGGACACATAAGGAGAGGTTGGTGAGTAATTTATACCAAAATAAAATGAGGGTGCCTACGACTGTGCAATAAAACCCAATAAATGGATTGAAATAGCTATTGGCTTTTGTTGGACAATCGTAGGCACCCTCATCCTATTTTGGTATAAGTTACTCACCAACCTGGTCTTTATGTGTCCTCTATGGTGGTGGTCTAAGTGGTGTTGACAGGAATAGTGGTCTCTTTGGTGTCTGATTGGTTTAATTACTAATGGTGGTCCATAATCCCATGAAAAAGCCATTCTTAGCAAAAAAAAATTGGGATAACACTCTACTTCTTGACCCTCTATTCAACAAAGCCTTTCTGACCATTGAATGGTGTGAGTATTTTTTTTATTAGTCTGATTTTATCTATTTATCAATAAATTTTATATGTTTTATATTTAGTGTTTCTATTATGATTGTTAGCACCATAATAATCCCCAAAACAATTGTGGCCCGTATATATATCTAATTCGTTGTGTTCAGTGGACAGTCACTTTCATTGGTGAATTGTTTTTCTTCCATTAAAAAATCAAACAGATTTAGGTTTATTTACGAAAGGTGTAAAGGCCATTCACTTAGCAAATTGAATACTCACTTGATGTTAGTAAATAATGTGAGGCTCTGTTCACTTTAAATGCCAATCATTTGTTAGTTGAAAATAAATGGATTTTTGCTAGCAGATGATTGGGTATTCAAAATGAACACAGGATCATCCTTTTTACTAACATTCACTGAGTTATAAACAGATTATAACCCTTAAAATTACTTTTTGGCTAAATACCAAATATCTGTTGATAGAGTACTGGTTCTTTTACTATAGGTACAGGGTATTTTTATGTTATTGCATTTATGTTCTAGGTATAAGTTTTATTTATGTAATAAATAATGATTGCCTCACATTATTTTTTTTTCTTTTTCATCTTTCGGCCCTCCCACTTCATCTGCGGGCTGAATGTGTCAATTTAAATATTTCCATAGAAAATCAAGGCGTTGATCACTCATCGCTGAATAATATTAGGAGGCGGCGGAGGACTGGAACAAATTAAACTCACTTTAAAGATCTGTCTCAGGGTGACACTTTCCACATTAGCGCTTGCTGCCAGTAAATGTGCTAATAGGGAAATATTTAACATGAAATTTTTTTTTTTTGCTACAATAATATAACCCTTTGAAATAAAGCATTGTTATATGTGTAATAATAATATATAAACGCTTTCCTTTTACCTATGATTAGCCTATAAAAGTCAGCTTATTGTATTCCAACAAAAGGTATGAGTATGTAAGCTTGAAACTGACCAATCAAATCACAAGCTAACCACCTTACCTGGCAAAATTATGTATCAACTGTGCAAAATGTCTTAGTAGCTCAAAAGAATTGAATGTAAAACTGTGTGAATCGTTGGTTACAATATAGATACACATGATTATATATCTAATATTTAGATGAAGTTTACAATTCACAGTTATATACAGTATTTCCTATGTTTATTTAAAGTATTATTCCCCTTTTATTGAGGCAAAAACACATTTCGGGTGCTCTATATACATTGCAAGAATTTAGCACATATTGTTGCCAACCCCTACCCTTTTCTTCAACAAATAGCTAGGTATTTTACTATGTCTTTTCCAGACTAATTCCTGAACTGATGTGGGGGGGGTCTACTTTGTAAGGCTGGGTTCACACCATTGCTGCATGTGGCTCCCAGTAGGAGTCTGGTGCATCCTGGTTTACCATTTCAGGTCCGATTTCAGAAATTTTGGGCTGAATTTGGACCTGCAAAGGACCAAAAGACGCACAGGGGTCCTGCACAAATTTGCACCAGAGCCGCAGCAGAGAGATGTGAACCGACTCCATAGAGAGCTGGTCAAAATCTCCAATCTGCTATTGCGAATTGGATGTGAGGAATCCACAACCAACTCACAATGGTGTGAACCCAGCCTTAGACCCCTTTCCCACTGAGGCACTTCACTGGTAATTTTCACTAAAAATAGCTCTTGTAAAGTGCCTGTAAATTGCCTCTTCTGCGGACCCAGTGTGAAAGCCCGAGTGCTTTCACACTGGGGCGGTGCGCTTGCAAGACAGGAAAAAAAGTCCTGCAAGCAGCATCTTTGGGGCGGTGTGAGAGCGCTGTATACACTGCTCCTCCACCACTCCCTGCCCATTGAAAGGAATGGGTGCCACTTTTAAAATGCCTTAAAAGCAATTTGAAAGCAGTGCTAATGGGTGCTTTTACCCCTTCTGGGAGGTTAAAAACGCCCTGCTAGTGGCGTCAAAGCACCGCTATGACAGCGGTAAAGCATGCCCACAGCCACTTTTTTACATCTATACATACATTAGAATTCCAGCTTACATCTAACTAGCCTTAAAACTGTTCACTCCCCCTCTTAACAGCTGTGCTTACTAACCTGTATATGAAAGATGTATATACTTAAACTATTTAAGGCCTCTCCAGTCCAGTCACATAATCTCCCCTGTGTCAGCCAGCACTGGCTGTAGGGGAGAGGAGAGAGCGCTCTGACCAGTAAAGCTTGGAATGGTGACATCACTCATAGGCTTCAATGGCCCATCCATTGTTAGGGGTCTCTCCTCTCCCCATTCAGCAGCTGATACAGGGGAGCCGGATCATGTGACCGAGCCAGAGCAGCCTGAAAATAGATAAGTGCCAGTTCTGGGCACCAGTCCCCAGGAAGGATGTGCTGGAACTGGAGAGAGTCCAGAGAAGGGTAACAAAACTAATAAAGGGACTGGAGGGCCTTAGTTATGAGGAAAGGTTGCGAGCACTGAACTTATTCTCTCTGGAGAAGAGACGTTTGATGGGGGATATGATTTCAATGTACAAATACCGTATTGGTGACCCCACAATAGGGATAAAGCTTTTACGCGAAAGGGAATTTAATAAGACATGCAGCCATTCACTAAAATTAGAAGAAAAGAGGTTTAACCTTAAACTGCGTAGAGGGTTCTTTACTGTAAGAGTGGTAAGGATGTGGAATTCTCTTCCACAGGCAGTGGTCTCAGCGGGAGCATCTATAGTTTCAAGAAACTATTAGATCAGCACCTGAATGACCACAACATACAGGGATATACAATGTAATACTGACATATAATCACACACAAGGTTGGACTTGATGGGTATACATCCTTTTTACACAGGTAATAAACATAGGTGTTAGGAGAGGGAGGGGATGGTTTTAAAGCTAGTTAGGTTTAAGCTGGAATTCTACTTTAAATCCTGAAGCCATTTTAACGATGTCATAGGTCTTTCCTCTTCTTCCATGGTGGCAGTTTCATGGTGGTAATTTCATAAGCATTGTTTCATAAACAATGCTTATGAAATTACATATGACTGCTTTTCAGTGTAGGAGTGCCGACAGCCCAGGTCTTGTGAGTATGTTCTCCCATGACAGCCTGTACCCCCAAGCAAGTGGGTTGAATGGCATTGACCATCCGTAAACCCAGAAGAAGAGCCACCAGTGGACCCGTTAAGCAACCAATCCATGGAAAATTTAAAAAACTTCCTGATAAGACCATAAATAACAAGGATAGGGATTTACAAAGAAACATCATGTTATTAAATATACCAATAATGATTTTATTATCCAAACTTAACAAAAGTTCTCCAATCAGAAAGCCTGAGAAGACAAATACCAGGAGCCACTTTGAATTTTATATGACATTTATTTGGCTTAGATCAGTCCCCCTCCCAGGGAGAATTGATGAGATGGAACTTTTCCTTGTGTGATAACAAGAGTTTTTAACTGCTAGAAGTTCTATTTTTTATTTATCGAAAAAAATTAAAGCGTAACTCCACTTTTGTTGAGAAAAAAAACATTCCCCTCTGGGGTAATCTATGTACATTACAAGGATTTTAAAAAAAACGTTGTTGCAGATTCCTACCTTTTGTTATTCTGAAGAAATCCCTGTGTGTTCCGCTGTGCCTCTGTGTTGAGTGAGTCTAATGGGAGTGGTTTAATAATTATCAACCAGCTGCTGTACCTGCAGGGCTGTAATGAGAAAAACTGCAGGGTCTGCATCCCTTTAGACCTTATTTTTTATGCGGAGTATCTTACCAAAAATTACATTTTTGTTGCAGGGGATGCCAAAAATCTGACTTGTATATTAGTGCAGACTTCTGGGAAAATCAGTGAGCCAATCACACAAGCAGGAAATTATGTTTTATATATTTGAACTAAATATCCTTGTTTTTTTATTGCATAGTTTGCTAGGAAGGGTGTAGTAATGTGCTGAGGGCCCATCCAGGATTTGTAGTATTGAGCAATGTAATCCCCTCAGAGAGCCTGCTACTGGGTCACCCGCATGGGATGTCCCCTGGAGACAGGAAACCATCGGTAATGGACTTACACTGAAGGACTTGTTAACTTTGGGCAAAGTATGAACTGGGCGAGTAGGCCTCATCCACATGGCAATAAAATTTTATTTAAAAAAAACCTGCAAATCTTTGCTTTCTTCAAGATCTAACCCAACTGAAGAATCTTCAACATCTGACACACTTCCAGAACTGTCAGATGCCTGGTTCTTCAGCCTATGTACTATGATCCCTCCCTTCCGACCCCATGTCATACAATGCACTTTACAGGCCAGTGGATTGAACCACAATGTACAGCAAAATACAAGAAAATTTTGCGGGCAATTTGTCAGAGCAATGGCTGGTGTTGGCGCTTCAATCATCATGCTGCCATGGTTGATATGGTGTCAGGATGATTGAAGCGCATTATGTCTATTATTACATTGTAATATACAGTGCCTTGCGAAAGTATTCGGCCCCCTTGAACTTTTAAACCTTTTGCCACATTTCAGGCTTCAAACATAAAGATATAAAAATTAAATTTTTTTGTGAAGAATCACCAACAAGTGGGACACAATTGTGAAGTGGAACGAAATCTATTGGATTTTTGAAACTTTTTTAACGAATAAAAAAATGAAAAGTGGGGCGTGCAAAATTATTCGGCCCCCTTGCGTTAATACTTTGTAGAGCCACCTTTTGCTGCGATTACAGCTGCAAGTCGCTTGCGGTATGTCTCTATCAGTTTTGCACATCGAGAGACTGAAATTCTTGCCCATTCTTCCTTGCAAAACAGCTCGAGCTCAGTGAGGTTGGATGGAGAGCGTTTGTGAACAGCAGTTTTCAGCTCTTTCCACAGATTCTCGATTGGATTCAGGTCTGGACTTTGACTTGGCCATTCTAACACCTAGATACGTTTATTTGTGAACCATTCCTTTGTAGATTTTGCTGTATGTTTGGGATCATTGTCTTGTTGGAAGATAAATCTCCGTCCCAGTTTCAGGTCTTTTGCAGACTCCAACAGGTTTTCATCCAGAATGGTCCTGTATTTGGCTGCATCCATCCTCCCCTCAATTTTAACCATCTTCCCTGTCCCTGCTGAAGAAAAGCAGGCCCAAACCATGATGCTGCCACCACCATGTTTGACAGTGGGGATGGTGTGTTGAGGGTGATGAGCTGTGTTGCTTTTACGCCAAACATATCGTTTTGCATTGTGGGCAAAAAGTTGGATTTTGGTTTCATCTGACCAGAGCACCTTCTTCCACAGGTTTGGTGTGTCTCCCAGGTGGCTTGTGGCAAACTTTAGACGAGACTTTTTATGGATATCTTTGAGAAATGGCTTTCTTCTTACCACTGTTCCATAAAGGCCATATTTGTGAGGTGTACCACTGATTGTTGTCCTATGGACAGACTCTCCCACCTCAGCTGTAGTTCTCTGCAGTTCATCCAGAGTGATCATGGGCCTCTTGGCTGCATCTCTGATCAGTCTTCTCCTTGTCTGAGCTGAAAGTTTAGAGGGACAGCCAGGTCTTGGTAGATTTGCAGTGGTCTGATACTCCTTCCATTTCAAAATGATCGCTTGCACAGTGCTCCTTGGGATGTTTAAAGCTTGGGAAATCTTTTTGTATCCAAATCCGGCTTTAAACTTTTCCACAACAGTATTACGGACCTGCCTGGTGTGTTCCTTGGTCTTTATGATGCTCTCTGCGCATTCAACAGAACCCAGAGACTATCACAGAGCAGGTGCATTTATACAGAGACTTGATTACACACAGGTGGATTCTATTTATCACCATCAGTCATTTAGGACAACATTGGATCATTCAGAGATCCTCGCTGAACTTCTGGAGTGAGTTTGCTGCACTGAAAGTAAAGGGGCCGAATAATTTTGCACGCACCACTTTTCAGTTTTTTATTTGCTAAAAAAGTTAAAATTATCCAATAGATTTCGTTCCACTTCACAATTGTGTCCCACTTGTTGGTGATTCTTCAAAAAAAATGAAAATTTTATATCTTTATGTTTGAAGCCTGAAATGTGGCAAAAGGTTGAAAAGTTCAAGGGGGCCGACTACGTTCGCAAGGCACTGTAACATTAAATAATTCAACTCACCTTAATGCAGAATCAGTGGGAGCCCTGTGCGTGTCACTTGCTACCGTCGCCTGCCACCAGATGAAGCGTGTCACTTGCCACCGTTGGCTGCCACCAAATGCAGATTGTCACTTGCCATGTCACTTGCCACATCCCCTGCACCAGATGTGGATTGTCACTTGCCAATGTCGCCTGCCACAAGATGCGGATTGTCACAAAGTGATGTTGCATTGTGGCCATCTTGGTACACCCCCACTTGTCTGCAGTAAGCCTGGAGTTAGAAGTCTGCAAGCGACATCTTTATACACCCACCAGAGTCTTGCTTTTCACAGTTATTTTTAACAGTCAACTCAGCTTATTTAGTGAAATGTAAGTTGAGTTTACTTTTAAAAATACCTATGAAAAGCAAGACACCGGTGGGTGTATAAAGATGTCCACTTGCCAATTTATAACACTAGGCTTACTGTGGACAAGTGAGGTAGTATCAAGATGGCCGCAACGCAACGTCCCTTCAGTCACATATTCAGATGGGTAGCAGCTTCCTGACAACACCTGCCTGCTTGCTCAGTCACACGCCAGCCCAACCGCCCGCTGGCATGATTGCCCATCCGCTCGCTCACCCGCCAGCCTGCTCAGTCACTAGCTCATTATTTTCTCAGGAGGAGCAATTGCCCCTTTGCCCCCCTGGATCCGCCCCTGAGGCAGATGAATATTTTAATGCTTCTTTTACAGTTTTTCTTTATTTCCAAAGCTCAATTTAAAAGAAACTTCCACTAAGAGAATTGACGGGCTTCCATTAAATTCCTTTTGTAAACTCTACTTGTCTGGGTGTAGGGCAGCCATCAGAAATTGTGGGGCACCTTAGACAGCTTTAGGCCTGCCCCCTCCGGGCCTGACCACCAACATTCCCCGGGTCCTGCCCACTGGCCATCCCGCCAAATCCATCCACTAGATATCCCACCAAGTCCTTCAGTGCACACACTTTTATTTTAACACTCATACAATGTCATATATGAAAATGCATTGTGTATTATAAGTCATTAGTGCTTTCAAGGTTTAACAGTAGGAAATTATATTTTGCCCAGATGAGACATCCCAATCCAGTAATCCATGTAAGCTCTAAGCCCCCTCAAACCTGTACACTCTCAACCCCCTCACACCTGTCAGCTCTCAGCCTCCCTCATACCTGTAAGCTCTCTGCCCCCTCACACCTCTATTCTCTCAGCCCTCTCACATGTGTATATATGATACAAACACAGACATGTACACACACATATACACACACACACACACACATGTAGACAGACACACACGTACACAGACAGACACACATGTACACAAACAGACACACACACATGTACACAGACAAACATGTACATAGACACACACACATGTACACAGACACACATGTACACAACCCCTCCTCACTTGTACATAAGCCCTTACTTGTTAGCTGGTGTTCCTGGTCCCAGCTCTTGTGCAGCTCACATAAGGGGTGCACATGAAGGAATTTGCCAGAGGTGACACAGAGTTGCAGCTGCTGACTCACACACATACAGAAAGCCATTGCAGCCTCGGAGCTCTCCTGAACCCACCCCTGCCTTCTCCCATCTGGCTGGGCCCGTCCAGACGCTCGGGCCCCTTACAGGTGTATGGGCTGTACCTCCCTGATGGCAGCTCTATCTGGCTGTGTCTGGTGTCAATACTTGCTGAATCACTGACCCAGAACAAGAAGACAGTCAGTGAAATATGATGTGAAGTCTGGTTCCTGATCTGCTTAATTGATCTTGTCAATGAGTTTGACAGGTTCCCTTAAAAATATTCAAGAAACATTGCTCTGATGACTGTATTTTCTGTAATTAAAGCTGAATCTCATGAACATAAATCTTTACTGATATATATTCCTCAATAACCACAATAGCTTTAAATCCACTTTGTGCGCACCAAATACCTCTGCATACCCTGATATTACTCAAAAAATAGCAGTGAAATAATTTCTATACTGCACATAGTTTGGCCAAAAAGTTGAGCTGTTGATGTGACCCACAAGGTCCACCCACTACCAGCTGCATTCAGAAGACTTCAGAAGACTACAAATAAGTGGATACAAGCAGGGCTGTCTTAATGAGAGGGCACACCTGGGCACTGCCCCGGGGCCCCAGCTGCATGGGGTGCCCCTGTACTTTCCCCAAAGTAGCTGGTCCTTGGGCCCACCTTTCCCCAAAATTGGGGGCCTCATGATGGCATTGAGAGTGATCGATACACAGGGGAGGCAGGCTGGCAGCAGTGCGCCGTGCTGTGCAGAACGATACCTATTATTTCACGGCCAGCAGGGAGGGGCAGGGCTGGAGTTACAGTGATGCTCTGACCCCACCCCATGCATGAATGTTCGGGACTCGAAGGCTGCGGGGTAGGAGCTGGAGTGAGAGCTGCTGAGTCTACAGCACTGAGAGCCCACCTGTGGAAGTAGCATTGTGGATGGTGTCATGTTGAGCCCAGCTGTCCAGCACTGTTTGTACAAAGGGCTTGGAATGCCCAGAGGAATGCTCTCTCCTCCGCCCCTCCTTCTGTCTGGTTGATTGGTATAGGTGAGTGCAGTGCTGGAGGTGGGCACAGAGCCAAAAGATTACATGCACTGTATTTCCACTGGAAAAGGGGGTACTACATGGATTGAATAATGGTGCTGGGGGATATCAAGGGTGTATGGGGGAAAACAATGCTGAGGGGGGATCTGGGGTGTATAGTGGGTAGCAATGCTTGGGGTAGCTTGGGTGGCTATAGTGCTAGAGGTATCAGGGATGTAGAGAGGCCACAGTGTAGGGGGTATCAGGGATGTAGTGGGGTCACAATACAAGGGGTATCTTATGGTATATGGTTACAGGGCTGGGGGAATATCTAGGGTGTAGAGGAGTCAGAGTGCTGGGGGATATCTGGGGTGTAGAGGGGTCAGAGTGCTGGGGAGATATCTGGGGTGTAGAGGGGTCAGAGCGCTAGGGGGATATCGTTATCGTGTTATCGGTATCGTGTTGGGGGGATATCGGGGGTGTAGAGGGGTCAGAGTGCTGGGGGGATACCTGGGGTGTAGAGGGATCAGAGTGCTGGGGGGATATCTAGGGTGTAGAGGGGTCAGAGTGCTGGGGGGATATCTGGAATGTAGAGGGGTTAGAGTGCTGCGGAGGCCTCAATCTAGCAGATATATTATATGCACAGGACAGCTTTGTTACTTTATGTATGTAATATTTTCCCACTTTGCTGTACAGAATGATTGTTCATGTAGTTAATGCAGAGCTCCACCCAAAAGCTTCCCTTGTCTGCCTCCTACCTACTTGATGTCTGTTTACCTGCACTGTCTCCATTGTAGGGGCCCCAGATCATTACTTTGCCCAGGGGCTCATGATGCTATTAAGATGGTCCTGGATACAAGACCAGTCATCTGGTACAAGAGGAGAGAGCAACAGTGACTGATCTTGATTACAGGAAGTTCCATCCACAGAAGAGTTGTTTCATGAGAGTCTACTGCACGGATCTGGAATAAATACACAAAGTACACCAAGATTCAAGTCAAAACACACGTTTGAATTAGATTTGGGCAATATGGGGATGATTTACTAAAACTGGAGAGTGCAAAATCTGGTGCAGTTCTGCATAAAAACCAATCAGCCTAATTCAACAAGCTGAAGTTAGAAGCTGATTGGCTTCTATGTAGAATTTCGCTAGATTTTGCAGGCTCCAGTTATAGTAAATCAACCCCTATCTGTCTAGGTATCGGTCTGAAATTTGGCTTTAAGCAAGATCAAAAAGGAAATTAAAGGTTTTATGGTTATTTTAGACTGGAGCTATAAGCGATTTATTTATATTTAATGCTGGAAAAGAAGAAGACTGAAAATGGACTGCGTTCTGTATGACTCTTGCAACATTTGGAGGGAAGTGAGCCTATGAATTCAGTGAAATAATCCTCTACAAAAGGAGACATTGCTCATCATCTGATATTATGTACAATGTCTGCTGATGTAATATTGGATGGAGTCTACAGTTTGGCCCAAAGAAAAGGGGAAGAAGAAATGGGAACCTAAAGCGCTAGTAAACTCACAATGCATACTTCCGTTCAATATAAACAGGGCAAAGTAACTTACTTCCCCATGTCCTTTATATCTTACGCACTTCAGCCTGTAAAAAGATGTAGCCCGTTTTCATCTTTACTGACGTATCCCGCACATGAGCAATTATTCCTTCATCCACAGCATGACCAGCGTGCCGTCAGTTAAGACGGCCTTTTGTTATCCTATGAGCATCAGCACTTGCGCATTATAGCGCAATATCACAATGCCTGGTTGAGTTAGCAACTGAGGGTGAAAGCGAGGCTTGGCTAAATCTTACTGCGCATGTGTGAGATTAAACAGCAGCCTAGATAGAAGCAATAGAGAGGAACTGGATGTAAAAGAGAGGAGCCAGTATGGCGCCGGCTTCTGCAGGCACCCGAGGAAATAAAAGTAAGGCAAAATATATGATAATAACAGCTGATATCAGTAGTGTATTTTTGTAGGTTTTGTGTTGCCCTAGGCCTGACCCTGACCCCCCTATTTTAAATATGACCCACCCCTTCCTGTCAAGGCCACACCCCTTGCTGTTTAAGACCCACCCTGAAATGTTCGAGTTGGGACACTAGTTCTAAAGGGGCGGGGGGAATGGATTCCCTTAATTTGCATAGATTTCCTCTCACTTCCTGTTTGTTTCTCTCTACTTTAACCACTTGCCGACCAGCGCACGACGATGTACGTCGACAGAATGGCACGGGCAGGCAAATGGGCGTACATGTACGTCCCTTTAAATTTGCCGCCCTGCCATCGGGAGCGCTGGTCGGGACCCCCGTGAGTCCGGTCGCATCCCCGCAATCGTCTCACGGAGCGGCCAAATGAAGAAATGCCATGGTAAACAGCATTTCTTCATTCTGCCTAGCAACTAGTGACGCTGATCTCTGCTCCATGTGATTGGAGCAGAGATCAGTGTTCACTAAATGAAAACCCAACCCCCCCACAGTTAGTAACACACCCCTAGGAACACTTAACCCCTACACTGCCACCCACTGGTTAACCCCTTCACTGCCAGTGTCATTTACACAGGAATCACTGCATTTGTATAGCAGTGATTACTGTGTAACTGACAATGGTCCCAAAAATGTGTAAAAAATGTCCGATGTGTCCGCCATAATGTCGCAGTCACAATAAAAATTGCTGATCGCCGCCATTACTAGTAAAAAAAAAACTAATAAAAAATTATTAATAAAAATGCTATAAAACTATCCCTATTTTGTAAACGCTATAACTTTTGCGCAAACCAATCAATAATCGCTTATTGCGTTTTTTTTTTACCAAAAATATGTAGAAGAATACGTATCGGCTTAAACCGAGGAAAAAAAAATGTTTTTTTATATATTTTTGGGGGATATTTATTATAACAAAAAGTAAAAAATTGCCGCTCTATTTTTGTTTATAGCGCAAAAAATAAAAACCGCAGGGGTGATCAAATACCACCAAAAGAAAGCTCTATTTGTGGGGAAAAAAAGGACGTCAATTTTGTTTGGGAGCCACGTCGCACGGCCACGCAATTGTCAGTTAAAGCGATGCAGTGTCGAATCGCAAAAAGTGGTCTGGTCTTTGACCAGCAAATTGGTCCGGTCTGAAAGTGGTTAAGTACACATTTCTGATAATTTTATGGAGAGGACTAGGAAGATATAACCATGCCAATGGTGCAGCAGAAACACATAGCACAGTGAGGAAGGTTTGTGGTCCAGGATGATAGGACAGTCAAATTTAGAAGCGGCACCCCCCCCTCCCAGTTGCGGATTGCCGCCCGCCCGCAAACCGGAAGCAGTGCAGCCGCTTTATGGGTGCGCTATACTAATTTGCCTCAGCCCAGTCCGCCCCATTAGACTGGTGCTAAACTAACAGCGCAAGCTGGCGGGGACTCTTTCCGTGCTGCCCCCCTGAAAAGTGCTCCCCTTCACCTGGGCCTTTTCAGCCTAGGCCTGGATACAGCGTTGGCTGATATAGCGATGTATTTTGTGGTGATTTCAACAATTGCCCTAATGTTTATTTATATACAAGGCAGCTGAGTTTATTACCACTTTAAAGTGGTTGTAAACCCACATAAAAAAAAAAAAAAAAAAGACCTGCAAGACAAAGGCATGAGCTAGTATGCATAGCTTCATAGCCAGGTATCGCGGCTTCGGTGCTGTGATTGGCCGGAGCCACGATGACGTCACTCCTGTGCATGCGCACAAGGAGTCGCCGGTAACAGCATCCTCACTGAAGCAAACAGCACATACATGCCATTGCTTCAGTGCTCATGTGCCGATGAAGTCGGCACATGCAGATACAGGGGATATCTCCTAAATGGTGCAGGTTTAGGAGATCTCCAGGGTAGCTACAGGTAAAGCCGCGTACACACGGGCGGACTGTCTGTCCAACTTAGTCCGCTGAAACACATTTCAGCGGACAGTCCGCTCGTGTGTGGGCTTCAGCTGACTTTTTCAGCGGACAGTCTGGCGGACTAAGTCTTTCGGAATTTCCGTAATACAGTCCGTCCAACTTTGGTTTCAGCGGACAGTCCGCTCGTGAGTAGGCTAGTTGGACGGACTAAGTATAGCGCATGCTCAGAAAGGATTTACACGGCGGAAGTTAGCATTGCTGAGTATTGGACGTCCTATTTCTAGTCCCGTCGTACGTGCTGTACACGTCATCGCGCAAGCTTTCAACGGACTGTCTGTTCATCGTGTGTGGTCAAGTCCGTTCATTCAAAAGTAGGACGGACTGTCCGTCGGATTGTCTGACGGACTTAGTTGGCCAGACAGTCCGTCCGTGTGTACGCGGCTTAAGCCTTATTATAGGCTTACCTGTGGCAAAAAGTGGATTGTAAGGGTTTACAATGACTTTAATAATTTTACATTTTGATCTGTTTTACTTTCGCCATATTTTTGTTATTGTGTTGAATATAGAGAATTGTAGATTGACCATTAGAGAGAGAGCTCTGTTACAACTCATCCAACTCATCCACTTATCAAGCAGCAGAAAATATCCACTGCTGAGTTCTCGGGCATTCGCAGAGGAGATCTCTCTCTTCTGAGTGCCTGTTTATGAAGCGGTGTAGATCGCTTCTCCTTTTGAGGAGTGAAGTAAAAAAAAAAAACGCTTCGAACAGTGAAGAGCATCCCCTCTTACTGTGATCTTGTGAGACATAGCGAGATTACAGTACTAGAAATTCACTGACACACTACAGGTGTCCGTTTATTAAAGTGGTTGTAAACCCTGTCACACTGCTTGTACCTACAGGTAAGCCTATAATAAGGCCTACCTGTAGGTATTGGAAATATCTCCTAAACCGTGCAGGTTTAGGAGATATTTCCAGTACCTACAGGTAGGCCTTATTATAGGCTTATAGTTACCATATCCACTTGCGTCAATGTCATCGGTGCATGTGCACTGAAGAAAAGACTTGATTGTTCCGTTTCTACAGGGCCCATGCCGTGAACGGCGGCTCCTGCGTGCATGTGCAGAAGTGACATCATAGAGGCTCTGGCCAATCACAGCACCAGAGCCGGCAAACCCGGAAATAACTCCGGGAGATATGTCGCTGGTCACATCAGTGTATGGGGATCACTGCAACAGCATCGATCTAAGGTAAGTATTTCATAATGAACTTGTATGTGATGAATACTAGCTCATTATGCCTTTGTCTTGCAGGTGTTTTTTTTTTCTATGGGTTTACAACCACTTTAAGCAGCTGTAAATTACCACTGCTGAGTACACCAACATTCTCAGAGGAGACCACCCCCATCTCATTTTAATAAAATTATTAGTCCCCCTACACCCCTACACAATATATACATACACACATACACACACATTATCACATTATATATACATTCTCAGTGTGTGAAGAGGATCAGCGGAAAACATGTTCTCCCCGATCATCTCTGTTTAAACAGTTAATGGACGGACAACTTAGACTGAAAAAAATCACTTGAATCCACTTTCATGTGATCCTCCCCATTGCCTCTTTGGGTAGCCACGAGTTGTAGTCAGAAGCGGCTCTTTGTTGTCTTGTATCATCCCCCCTAAAATCTCCAGAACACTGAGGACCGAATGGACTCTTCTGACAATCAATGAGCAGCACCCATGTAGGCAGGTTTAAATGTATGTAGTTAGTTCCTGCTGCTGGCCCAGGCTGTGGAAAAGGTTAAAACATGTTTGGTTCTGCTTTCCCAGGCTTTTGGTTTTGGTGCGCCTACTCATGATTTAAAAGATGTGGACCGCTTGGCCCGGAGGAAGTAAAGAGAGAGTGAGCCGAGAGTCGGAGTGGAGAGCGTAGTGCTGAGCCTGTCAGTGCCAGGATCATGCTGAAGACACCAGGAGCCACAGATCACATTCAAGTCATGGACAATGCCTATATGGACTCTCACCTCACAGAGGTATATGTTGGCCACTACATCATGTTAGTTAGCATTAGGGAAAGGACAATGTTTGTTCTGCATAATCATGCTGCACTCCTACATTAAAAGTAAACTTAAAGTGGATGTAAACCCGATTCATGAAATATGAGCTGGACACATATACCTGTAGTGTTTTCTTATCTGCCTTCAAAGCACTAAGTTCCTTGGCTTTTTTCTGCTCCGTTCTTCTGGTATCAGCCTGATAACTTCTGACAAGTTCTATGTCAACTGTGATAAAACCAGCCTGAATTTTGTGTCAGGGTGGGTGCTATAAATAGATTAGCAGAGAGCTGGTCAATTCACAGCATAGCTCTGCAAGTCTCTGCCTATGAGGGATGGAGGTGTGTGTCTTTCCTTCAATCGGCTGTCTCACAGTGTATGGCAAGACTCCCCTCCCCCTACCGGAACAGGAAGAGAAAGTTCTAAGAGGACATGCACTTTCTTAACAGTATATAAAGCTGAAAACAGCAGATGTACATGTAAAACTTATGTAGGGAGATTTGTTTCATCCCTGTGTATCATCTGAGGCTGTTCACTTCTCTGGGTATATGTGAGGGTTTACATCCACTTTAAGCCATTCTTGCCTTGGTCTCAAGTTACTAAAAGGGGTGCATGTTGGTTCTGGCATATTCCAAAGAACCTGGGTCTGTAAAGCACTGCGGGGTATTAGTAACACAACTACAAAAAGTGAACTCTGCAAGACAAGAAAGAGGAGTGTAGTTGCTATGGGTAACTAAATAAAGGAACAAGTTACAGCAACCAGTCGTTAAGTGTGGTACCCGATAAGGTGATAGGTCCTCCGGTAGCGAGGGGAATCAGAGTTCTGGCTACCTCCCAAGCAGTCCAGCTCCCATAGTAGCCAGGGGCATACTAGTGTTATAGAGATCTATGGCCTAATCACATGGTACAGGAAGGACAGAGTTAAGTGAGAGCATGTATGAGGGCCATGCTAAGTGCTCGGTGGAACCCCATTCTGTTACTGTAAGTGAGGTAACAGAGGTGCACCGGACTGGTGAAGTGGGCACAAGCTCAACCTTTCCCTCCTATTGCAAACATACAACTTACAGTATGTGATGAAATAATGATATGGGACAAGTCGCTTTTCAGAGGGACTCTGCACTTTATTGCTGCACACAGTGAAGGTTCATCTCTAACTTGGGGAACTGTCTTAATGTTACATTCTTCACATGAGCACAGTCTCCGTCTGGTCCAAAGGACTGGTGAACATTGGCATGTTACCCCACGTTACCCCACGTGCACAGGCGCAATAGGCTCCGCCCACAACCATGTCACCAGAAATTGACCAGATAAACCCTCCAACACTACAGGGCAGAAGAAAGAAGACCTAGGTTCTGGCTTGTAACATAAACAGTATTTAAGGTAGGTATTTGAAGCAGGGGGTGGAGTAGGACATTTTTTTTTTTAGCTAATCCCTGATTTACTAAAGAAGTTGAGGATTTAAAAAAATAAAAAATTGTGTGAATATTCGATTATCCAATCATGTAAAAAGCCCTGTTCACATATCCAGTCATGTGTGGAAGCTTTTCACATGATTGAATGACTGAATTAAAGTGAATATTCACAAATTTTTGAGTGATGATTATCAGCTCCTTTAGTAAATCAGCCCCAAAATGTCAGAAAGTCAGGCTACTAGCTCACTCACTGGGGTTGAGTTAACAATAAAGCTATCCACTTTGCAGAGTGCATGTTCACTTACGATTAGTACACACAGGCAGAATCGGACACTATTGGCCGGTCAACAGAAATGGGCTGACATTCAGCCAGTGTGTGCAGCAGTCTATCCAACCAGCTTCTGTCGAACAAGCATGCTTGGAAAACAGCATCCAATCAGCACTGACAACCAACCGCTACCAACACCGATCAGTGTGTTCTGGCCTGGGCATAGTCCCCTTGTCAGAGCATAATAGCTCAGCGGGGAAGATCGCTTAGTTAGTACGGCGACCTCTCCATTTGTTTTTTATCAGCCCACTGGGTTGAATGAAAAAAAACTTCCTGTGTGTACCTAACATTAGCTAGCGAGTTTAAATGGAGAGGGCAAGGCAACTCTTGGCCTGGGGCAAATACAATCAACTGGCCTTTTTATGTTAGAGACAGTTTCCTGTGCGCCCCACTGAAAGACATTGTATTTATACTTCTCATACACATACAGCATTGTTCAGCTATGCTGAGATTTGGTATTTACAAGTTAAAATAATTTTTTTTTTGCTAGAAAATTACTTAGAACCCCCAAACAGTATATATATTTTTTTCTAACACCCTAGAGAATAAAATGGCAGTTGTTGCAATACTTTATGTCACACCATATTTGCGCAGCGGTCTTACAAGCGCATTTGTTTTGGAAAAAATAATATTTTTGCATTAAAAAATAAGACAACAATAAAGTTAGCTCAATTTTTTTATTTATATTGTGAAAAATAATGTTATGCCAAGTAAATTGATACCCAACATGTCACGTTTCAAAAATGTGCCCGCTCGTGGAATGGCGACAAACTTTGACCTTTAAAAATCTCCATAGGCGAAGTTTAAAAAACCCACAGAATGCATGTCTTGAGTTACAGAGGGGATCTAGGGCTAGAATTATTGCTCTCGCTCTACCGATCGTGGTGATACCTCACATGTGTTGCTTGAACACTGTTTTCATATGCGAGCGCTACTCAAGTATGCGTTCGCTTGTGCACATGAGCTTGACGGGACGGGGCGCATTTAAAAAAATATATATTTTTCCTTATTTATTTTACCTTTTATTTAAAATTTTTACACTGTTCTTTTCCCCCAAAAATTTAAACATCCCTTGTAATAGAAAAAAGCATGACAGAACATCTTAAATGAGATCTGGGGTCAAAAAGACCTCAGATCTCATATTTACACTAAAAGGCAATAAAAAAAAAAAAGAATTAATTAAATATCATTTAACCACTTTCAGACCGGACCATTTTGCTGGTAAATGACCAGAGGTCTTTTTACACTTTGGCACTGCGCTGCTTTAACTGGTAATTGCGCGGTCATGCAATGTTGTACCCAAACAAAATTTGCGTCCTTTTCTTCCCACAAATAGAGCTTTCTTTTGATGGTATTTGATTGCCTCTGCGATTTTTATTTTTTGCGATATAAACGTAAAAAGACCGCAAATTTTGAAAAAAAATGATATTTTCTACTTTTTGTTATTAGAAAAATCCAATAAACTCAATTTTAGTCATACATTTAGGACAAAATGTATTCAGCCACATGTCTTTGGTAAAAAAAAAGTCAATAATTGTATATTTATTGGTTTGCGCAAAAGTTGTCACATCTACAAACTAAGGTACGTTTTCTGGAATTTACGCAGCTTTTAGTTTACGACTGCCTATCTCATTTCTTGAGGTGCTAAAATGACAGGGCAGTACAAAACCCCCCCAAATGACCCCATTTTGGAAAGTAGACCCCCTAAGGAAATTGATAAGAGGCATGTTGAGCCCATTGAATATTTTATTTTTTTGCCTCAAGCGATTGAATAATGACAAAAAAAAAATTTTTTTTTTTTTTTTACACAAAGTTGTCACTAAATGATATATTGCTCACACATGCTATGGGCGTATGTGAAATGACACCCCAAAATAAATTCTGCTGCTTCTCCTGAGTACGGGGATACCACATATGTGGGACTTTTTGGGAGCCTAGCCGCGTACAGGGCCCCGAAAACCAAGCACCGCCTTCAGGCTTTCTAAGGGCGTAAATTTTTGATTTCACGCCTCACTACCTATTACAGTTTTGAAGGCCATAAAATGCCAAGATGGCACAAAACCCCCACAAATGACCCCATTTTAGAAAGTAGACACCCCAAGCTATTTGCTGAGAGGCATGTTGAGTCCATGGAATATTTTATATTTTGCCACAAGTTGCGGGAAAATTACAAACTTTTTTTTTTTTTTTTTTTTTTTCACAAAGTTGTCACTAAATGATATATTGCTCATGCATGCCATGGGCATATGTGAAATGACACCCCAAAATAAATTCTGCTGCTTCTCCTGAGTACGGGGATACCACATATGTGGGACTTTTTGGGAGCCTAGCCGCGTACGGGGCCCCGAAAACCAAGCACCGCCTTCAGGCTTTCTAAGGGCGTAATTTTTTGAGTTCACTTCTCACTACCTATTACAGTTTTGAAGGCCATAAAATGCCAAGATGGCACAAAACCCCCACAAATGACCCCATTTTAGAAAGTAGACACCCCAAGCTATTTGCTGAGAGGCATGTTGAGTCCATGGAATATTTTATATTTTGCCACAAGTTGCGGGAAAATTACAAACTTTTTTTTTTTTTCACAAAGTTGTCACTAAATGATATATTGCTCACGCATGCCATGGGCATATGTGAAATGACACCCCAAAATAAATTCTGCTGCTTCTCCTGAGTACGGGGATACCACATATGTGGGACTTTTTGGGAGCCTAGCCGCGTACGGGGCCCCAAAAACCAAGCACCGCCTTCAGGCTTTCTAAGGGCGTTACAGTTTTGAAGGCCATAAAATGCCAAGATGGCACAAACCCCCCCCCCAAATGACCCCATTTTAGAAAGTAGACACCCCTAAATTTAGGGGTACACTAGTGAGACTAGGTAATAAATGGCGGGTGCCCTGAAACTATAAAAAAATAACTAACCAACCAGCGTCACCTGTAACAGTTATATGGTGATCACTGGTGAAAGGGTTAACTAGGGGGCAATCAGGGGGCTTTATGCGGTAGTATATGGGGGTCCCTGGCGCTATAAAAAGCTGCGGCGAACCTAAATACCTACCTGCCTAACTAGCGTCACCTGTGACACTAATACAGCGATCAGAAAAACGATCGCTTATTAGGCTGGGTTCACACTGGAGCGATGCGGGAACGCCACGAATGCGCGGCGGGTTCCCGCATCGCATGCCTCCCGGCGGCAGTTCACACTGCCCTATGCGAACTGCTGGGAGTGTCAGTGAAATGTTAATGACACCCCCAGATCAGTTCGCATATCGCAGTGCGATCTGCAAACTTGGATCGCATGGTGTGAACACCCATGCGATCCGATTCTGCTGCGGACCAAAAAAAGGGTCCCGTGCGAGTTTGCGGCGGGTGCGGCGGGTGCGACACGAATTCAGCCATACTATCTGTATAGCTGAACTCGAATCGCACAGAGATCGGATGTGATTTGCACTGCAGTGCGGTGCGAATCACATCCGTTCTCATAAACCGCTGCAATGTGAACCCAGCCTTAGTGACACTGGCGACGGGGGGTGATCACGGGGTTAAACCTTTATTGGGGGGGTTAGGGGGGTACCTTAGAACTAAAGGGGGCTAACCCTAACTGCCCTAATAGTTATTAGTCACAAATGACACCTGCCGGGTGATCAGGGGGTTAAACCTTTATTAGGTAATAAATGGCGGGTGCCCTGAAACTATAAAAAAATAACTAACCAACCAGCGTCACCTGTAACAGTTATATGGTGATCACTGGTGAAAGGGTTAACTAGGGGGCAATCAGGGGGCTTTATGCGGTAGTATATGGGGGTCCCTAGCGCTATAAAAAGCTGCGGCGAACCTAAATACCTACCTGCCTAACTAGCGTCACCTGTGACACTAATACGGCGATCAGAAAAATGATCGCTTATTAGGCTGGGTTCACACTGGAGCGATGCGGAAACGCCGCGAATCCGCGGCGGGTTCCCGCATCGCATGCCTCCCGGCGGCAGTTCACACTGCCCTATGCGAACTGCTGGGAGTGTCAGTGAAATGTTACTGACACCCCCAGATCAGTTCGCATATCGCAGTGCGATCTGCAAACTCGGATCGCATGGTGTGAACACCCATGCGATCCGATTCTGCTGCGGGCCAAAAAAAGGGTCCCGTGCGAATTTGCGGCGGGTGCGGCGGGTGTGGCGGGTGCGGCGGGTGCGGCGAATGGCTGAACTCGAATCGCACAGAGATCGGATGTGATTTGCACTGCAGTGCGGTGCGAATCACATTCGTTCTCATAAACCGCTGCAATGTGAACCCAGCCTTAGTGACACTGGCGACGGGGGGTGATCACGGGGTTAAACCTTTATTGGGGGGGTTAGGGGGGTACATTAGAACTAAAGGGGGCTAACCCTAACTGCCCTAACAGTTATTACAGTCACAAATGACACCAATGCAAAAAAAAAAAAAAAAAAATGACATTGGTGTCACTGTGACTGGGGGGCAGGGGTAATTGGGGGGGTGATCGGGGGGTAAAGGGGGGGTGTGAGTGTGCCTGGCATGTTCTACTGTGTGTGGGATGTGTTGGTGCAACTCACTGATCCGCTCTCCTCCGTGTCGGAACGAAAAATACCGACACGGAGGAGAGAATACATCACTTCCTCTCCTGTGTTTACATTACAGGAGAGGAAGTGATGTCACCGGGGATTTCCATTCGTCGGGAGCGATCGCGAGGGGGTGGCCATGAATGAATGGCCGTCCCCTCGTCCGGGATCGCTCCCGAACGAAAACCGACCGCCGCAGGCACCGGGCGGGGGCCCGATCGGGCCCCCGACCCGCGGGAGGCAAATCACGTACATCTACGTGCTTATGCCTGCCCGTGCCATTCTGATGACGTACATCGGCGTTAGGCGGTCGGCAAGTGGTTAAGAGCTTTAAGAGCTATTCCACCCTGCAATGGTATGGAGACAGGCGGGGGCCATCTTCTCCTCACTCATCTCCATACCTAACAGGGACAAGGACCCAATCGCCTCCGACGCTGCTGGCGGCTCTGATAAGCGGCGGAGGGAACCTGAGAGTGGCAGCAGGGGGGCCCTCTCCCGCCACCTATAAAAGTGATCTAACGACGTGAGCCAGTGTCCTATCAAATACTGTTCCCCGTCAGATAGTGTCCTCTGTGTACTGCGCATGTGCAGTACACATGACAAGCAGATTCCAAAAATATCCGAAGATGAACAGCACCTGCGCCATGAGTCCAGGTTCAAGCCCCACCATCCAAGTGGACATAGAGCTAGAATAAAAAGAGCAGAGCGAAGCGAGGCCGTGCCCGAAGCGTGGCAAATGAAGCGTGGCGAGCGAAGCGAGCCCGCAAGGGGCCCTCTAACTATGTGCAGCTCTATGTCCACTTGGATGGTGGGGCTTGCACCAGGACTCACAGCGCAGGCGCCGTTCATCTTCGGAGACTTTCCGAATCTCCTTGTGCTCCGTACAGCACAATCGCTGTGCCTGCGCAGTACGGGGTGGACAGTATTCGATAGGTGGACATTTTTGGACAGAACATCAGTCTGGAAGTGGTTGTATAGAATGCATTAAGGTAAAAAAAACAAAAAACTATTAAGCTGACCATAAATAGATAGCATTTTGAGCGATAAGAAAATTATAGGAAAATTTGAATGAAAATTCTCAGAACATTGAAATGTCCTTCAAAATAATTTTGTTTTTAACATTTGCAAACCACATGCACTGCTAGAAATTTGCTCATAGAGAAAACATTTTCCATTCGTCTTATTTGAATTTTTATGTCACTGCATCAATAAGATAGAAAACGAGCACCATTTTTTCTTAAAATATTCGTTCAAAATTCTGTACATCTATAGTCAGCTTAATTAGAATCTCTTTAACACTTTTTTTACTAAACTAAGAGAACAATTACCATACTTTGCAAAGTAAACAATATCCATTTCTTTAGTTAATCAACCCTATAGAGTTGCATTGTGAGAAGATGCAATAAAAAAAGCTTAACCACTTCAGGCCCGGACCATTTGGCTGGCCAAAGACCAAAGCACTTTTTGCGATTCGGCACTGCATCGCTTTAACTGATAATTGCGTCGTCATGCAACGTGGCTCCCAAACAATATCGATGTCCTTTTTTTCCCCACAAATGGAGCTTTCCTTTGGTGGTATTTGATCACCTCTGAGCTTTTTATTTGTTGCGCTATAAACAAAAAAAGAGCAACAATTTTGAAAAAAAGCATTATTTTTTTATTTTTTACTATAATAAATATCTCAAAAAATATGTAAAAATTTTTTTTTTCCTCAGTTTAGCCAGATACAAATTCGTCTACATATTTTTGGTTAAAAAAATCGCAATAAGCATATATTGATTTATTTGCACAAAAGTTATAGTGTCTACAATATAGGGGATAGTTTTATGGCATTTTTATTAATAATTTGTTTTTTTACTAGTAATGGTGGAGATCAGCGATTTTTATCTTGACTGTGACAGTAAAAATGTCACTGGCACTGAAGGGGTTAACACTAGGGGGCAATGTAAAGCTAATAAAATACTGTGCCAACCCCAAATATAAGCAGCCAACACAACAATAAGACTAATTGTGATCAAAATGTGGGTAAAAAGTGTAGCGCTAAAAATAAATGAACATAACAAACCTACAAAAAGGGGGGCTGTCTGATCAAAGATACATAACCGAATCAGTCTCTCCTAATAGAGAGTGTGACAACATAAATAATAAATCACAGCATAGGAAAGGCCTAAAGCGCTGCACAAACTGTTGGCGCTATATAAATCCTGAATAATAATAGTAATAGTAATGCGACAATGCGTCGCAATAGAGTCGCAACAATCAATTTATAAAAATAAGGTGCAAGTCATAATGTCATATGAAAGTGCTAAATATAGTGAATTCCCATATATTCTAACCAATATAAACATAAGACAAGGTGACGTAGCGGTAATGATGGTGGTGACTTATTAAAATGGAACACACTATTCTGTGCACATAAAAAAGGGGACAGACCCATATATAGTAATGGATAGGTCAAATAATACAATACTTAAGTATAGTGTATATAAAAAATGAAAATAAAGTAGTCCAAAAGGTATCAAAGGTACACAGTGATAAAAAAAAAAAAAGTACACAGTGATGAAAAAATGATGCAAGTGCTGCAAACAGTCTCTGCAGTAGATGTGCTCAATGGTGGATATATACACCCAGGAGTGCCTTCACCTTCCAAGAGGGGGGAGAGAAAAAGGTACTCTTACCAGAAATAATGGAGCCAACTCACCGTACGGTGGTGGGTCTTCACGGAGACGTGAAGTCAGGCTTTCAGGATGAGCCACATGGTAACCTCTCCCACCGGTCCAGGAAGAGCCAAAAACGCCAATCTTTATGGAGATGGATGGAACTCTCCAAAGGAAAACAATAGCAGCTCCCCGGGAACCGTCTCCAGATAGGGGGTGTTATATTCAAGGCATATGAGAGAAAAAAAGCCTCCACATGGTGTAAATCCGTTTAAACAAATTTATTGTAATAAAATATTATATCCAAGCAAAAAATGGGCGTATCAATAAAAACAGTTCATTTAAACGATAAAAGTCAGCGCAGTATGAAGTGTCTAGGGCCAGCGTGTTAACCCATGTGTGTCCTAGTTTGTGTTCTAACTGAAGGGGGGAGGGGTCTGTGCAGGGAAACTAACAGATTGCTGTTCATACTCTTTATGAACAGACGATCTGTCAGTTCTCTGCTCAGAGAAGCCCCCAGTGATCGCGGGAGCCCAGCGGTCTCGATCTCCGCAATGGCTGGGGGAGCGAGCAGGGAACGTGCACGCGCCCCCTAGTGGCCACAGGGTGAAGCAACGTTATATAACATCGTTTTGCCCAGCCGTGCCATTCTGCCGCAGTACAACTGCGGCAGCTGGTCGGCATGTGGTTAAAGTGGTACTAAATCCAAAACCAAAAATTGAATATATTGCAGCTTACCATTTATCAGATCATGATGGCTGCATTCATTCTCTTCTCTTTGGCTTTTTCCCCTCTGTTTTCACCTGGTGATCTGGCCAATAACACACCTCCTGTAATAGAATGCCCCACTCTGGATGAAGGAGCACAGGGAGCACTTTTGGACAGCATCATTGTCAGTCTGGGGGGGAGGGCAGACATACTAGCAGATTAAAATACACCAGAAAATGTAAGCCAAATTCGAGTTCACACTGCAGTTACGCAAGCAAAATATAGCAAATATAAAAATTAATATAGCGTATACAATTGCTACACAAGTCATGTTGTAATTTAATGTTATCAAAATTACCTTTCCTTATCATTATGCAGCTGCTGTAATTTTCTGTAATAGTCAACAGAATATAAATATGGCAACCTGGAGGAATTGTCTGTACACAATTTTTATTTCTACATATTTTAAAATGTAATTATAATATGAATATACTTTGTATTAATTATAACTTTGTATATATCCGTGACCAATGAATGTAAGGGATAGGCATATGGAAGTATATTAGACAAAAATGTGTAAATCTTTTATTTGTTTAAATTTAAAATATGTACAAATAAAGATTTTTGCTGTTGTATGTTCATTGATCACCAAAAAAATAACTACAATATAAATATATATTTAGAGAAAGAAGGATTTTAACAAATTACAAAGCCTTATAAGTAGTTGAAAACTTTATACATTACCTTAATGTGAAACCAGTTTAGGTGCAGCTTTTTTAAATGATTTTAATATTTATCTGCAGCATCCAAACACAGAGCATTTCTGGACACCCTGCAGCTCATGGAATGTTTAAAATGGTTAAGAGTTAAAGAGGTGTTCCGGCCACGATTTTTATTATTATTTTAAAGTCAGCAGCAACAAACACTATAGCTACTGACTTTTAATAAGGACACTTACCTGTCCAGTGATCCCGCGATGTCGGCCTCCCGGGGCCGATCCGTCCATCAGATTGGCTGCCGGCGCCTCCATCTTAACGAAGGGAAACAGGCAGTGGAGCCTCTCGGCTTCATTGCCCGTTTCCTACTGCGCATATGCGAGTCGCGTGGAGCTTTGTGAATGGCCCCGTTGTTTTCTGGGACACATACATGTCCCAGAAGGCAACAGGGCCACTCACCAAAGAGGAGGAAGCACTGCGGAAAAGGAAGAGGCAGATTAGGAACACTGCCTAGCAACAGGGGTTTCAGGTAAGTTAAAATAAAAAATAAAAAACAATGTTTTTTTTGTTTTTACATTTTTTAAGAATATTAATGCAATTTTTTTTTTTTTAGGGTAGCCCTGCTCTTTAAAATCTGATATGCCATGCAGGTTGCCCATACCATTAAAGGAGAAGTACAGCCAAAGCTGCTGAAAACAGGTCACAGGAGTGCAGAACGAACTGCACTCCTGTGACCCATTGAAGCTTACTGTCGGCTGATGTCACCAAGCCAGTCCAGTCTCAGGAAGGGTTGTGACCATATGATCAGGATCCACCCACATACCTGGACCGTCTCCCTGCTCAGCCTCTCAGTGAGTCGCTGAAAGCCTTAGCTGGCCCCTCTGGCCACAGTCCACCGCTCCAATTAGCGTGGGGGGGGGGGGGGCAGAGCAGCGAGCGGTGACTGATAGTAACCACTCTCTGCTCAGGTAGCTCTGAGAACTGAGTGATTGGCAGTCTTTGATCGATCAGTTCTCAGTGTTAGAGCTGGCTGGGGACAGATGCAGCATCCAGGTATGTATGATTTTAAAAAAAATCCTGATTCCCATACTTCTTACTACTACTACTTACTTACTATTTACATCCCCCAGCAGCATAGTCTCTGCACCTGATGATCCTGCCAACAGGTATGGTGATGCCCCACTTCCTTCTTTAGGGAAATCACTGCAGTGTTGTCCACTATTCCCTCCATGGTGCACCACACCCATCTCCTACCATGGACATTAGTGACTGACAGCACACTGCTCCAATCCGGCCTAATTGTACAGCTGTGTTGCATAATTTGATTGTAGGAAGAATATTTTGGACCCAGAAATAGTGAATTGATGGTGTTTCTCCATAACACAATCTGAACTTACATGTTTGCTTTTCCTTTATCAAAGCCTATGAACCTTTTTTAAAAACTCAATAAAAACATTGAAATGCAGAAATTGGCAGTTTTGTTCTAATTCCTTTCCAGGAGAAATGGATATATTGAAATGTGAGTATTATTCATACAGACTCGTGGAATGTGTAGGTAGATGTTTTGTCATGGGAAAGAACTTCCTTACACCTTAAAATGTTAACACAGGAGCCTGCATTCATTATATTTGGTCTCCTACAGTTCACAGAACATGAAAATGCAATAGTTTTAGTAAATACAAACCAACATGTACTGTGACATACTGAGGCAGAGCATGATCCCCTCCCTTCGGAGACTGGGCTGCAGGGCAGTATTCCAACATGATAAAAACCCCAAACAAACCTTTTATGCCCCATACACACTATAAGATTGTCTGCTGATTTTTTCCTTCAGGTTTACCAAAAACATGTAGTGCAAGGGCCTGCCTGATTGCATACAAATTGAAACTCCTAAGGTTTGACCTCATATTATATGGTTTTGGTAAATCTGAAGGAAAAACTCAGCAGAAAAACTGATAGTGTGTATGGGGGTTAAGAACACCACTGCCTTGCTAAAGAAGCTAAGGGTAAAGGTGATGGACTGACTAAGCATGTCTCCAGACCTAAACCTAAAATGACCTAAAATGACCTAAAATTATGTTGTCATAAAGGAGTGGAAGAGGACTCCAGTGGAAACCTGTGAAGCTCTGGTGAACTCCATGCCCAAGAGGGTTAAGGCAGTGCTGGAAAATAATGGTGGCCACACAAAATATTGCAACTTTGGGCCCAATTTGGACATTTTTACTTAGGGGTGTACTCACTTTTGTTGCCAGTGGTTTAGACATTAATGGCTGTGTAAAAAATAGAATAGTGTAATACTGTGCTGTCCTAAAAAATGTGAATACGTACCCGTTTAACTGCTGCAAGGGTAGAGCGGCGTGCTCACGTCACCGCATGCCGCGCTGGACCCGGAAGACACGGGCAGCGTCTAAGAGCTGGCCGGCTTGTTGATTTTACTTGATTTGCTTTTATGAAAAGAACGTTTGTAAGTGAGATACTTTTTTTTATTTAACCTCCCTGGCGGTATGATTCAGTCTGGATTTAGGTGCTGAAAGCGGTACAATTATTTTGCATGGAAATTTGGCGTTTTATATTGTAGTCCTGTAATTCTTAGGAATAACTCTGTTAAATATGTTTAAACCAGAGTCTAGCAGACATTCCGGGTATGATAAAGTTTATAATATAATAAAGAATAATAAAAATTATTCAATAATGTAATCAAATCCTAAAACACTGAAAAAGGGACACTTTTTGGTTGCTATGGACAATCTCCAAATTCCAGGCAGAAAAAACAGTATTTATAATATAAAAGTGCATGCAGGGCACTGCACAGACCATTAGGACAAAGGGGGTGTGTAATTTTGTAATACAGTACTGTAATCTGTAAGATTACAGTACTGTGTGTGTTTTGTGTACTTTTACTTTTTTGAATTTGCCGCCGTTCTCCGCTCCCGTGCGTCATAACGTCGCAGGGAACGGACCTTGGCGGCATTCGGCACTGTGAATCGAGCGGAGGACAGCTCGATCACACAGCGCGGAGGACATCGCTGGATCCAGGGGACAAGGTAAGTAACTCTCACTGTGTCCTCCCCTGCATCCAGCGATGCGATCCCGAGTCTGGCTTGGGGTTACCGCTCCTGCTAGTAAATTCCCAACCCAAGCCAGACTCGGGATTACCGCTAGGGGGGTTAATAAATAGTTTGTGTGAGAGTTACACTATGGAGGCTTTTCTGTTTTCTATATGGGGGAGGAATACAGCCTAGAATACCTTGTTATCATCTGGAACGCAAGTGTGGAGACCATCCTCCTGATTCTTAAAGTGAAACCCTGTCTGTGAGCTTATAATTATAAGCTTTTGTAGATCTCCCTAAAAAGAGATCTCAGAATCTGGTAAGCGACAGTGTGAATAGTGGTGGAGGATCTTCTCTTTGGAACTTGTCACTATTTCTCAGGTGTTCATTTTAAGTGATGTCACGATCAACTGATTAAAATAAATAAAATATTTTTAAAAAATGTGAAGGATGTACTAACTTTTGTGAGGTACTGTATATGTCATATATACAGTCTTTTAATATTTGTACAATAAAACATTGGAAATCTTTTTATATACATTGTGGTACCTTTAAAGTCCGCCATTTTTCTAGTTAGGGTTTTTTGTATACAATTGTTCTAGGATGTGGTAGCAGAAACTATTTGTCTCTTAATTAGGAAGATCCCTAGAGGACTCCTTCCTCCCATCATTTATTTTTTTTAGTTTTTAGCACAAGAAATTAAAAAACACAGAGGTGATCAAATACCACTAAAACAAAGCTCTATTTGTGGGGAAAAAAGGATGTAAACTTTATTTGGGTACAGCGTCGCGCAGCCCTGCAATTGTGAGTTTAAAAAATGGCCTGGTCATGGGGGGTGGTACATTTTCTGGCGGTCAGGTGGTTAAAAATAATAATTAAAAAAACTGAAAAAAAAAAAAAACACAAAAAGATAATTGAATAATGAGAAGAAAAAGCAGAGGCAAACCCTGACGAAAAGGGTGGGGAGGGGGAAGAACCCAACATTTGTGGGGTGTAGGAACCCCCTTTTCTCAAGAAACCTCCCGCTTCATTTAGCATTGAAATCCATTCTGGTTATCAAATTCTTGTATGGTTTTTTTTAACAGCAGCTGTTATACGACTAAGTAATGTTGACTCTACTTATGTATATGCATGTATTCTTTTTGCTCATAAATTGGAATTGACAATGGAGAAAATACCTATATTGTTTTTATGCTTGATGTGATATGACATACTTGAATATTTGTGCCTATTGTATAATTGTGCTTACATACTGAATACAGCTTTATTGCAAAAGCGTTCTTGTTTTTGTGATGTGCTTACTCTTTATATTTAAAATAATCATAGTGACTACGTATCATAGATTTCTAGGAAGCAAATGTGTGGGAAGCTTCACGAGGTTGACCAACTTCAAGATGATTTAGAATAATAGGAATAGGCTAGAAATAATTGAAATGCAATGTAAAAATGAATATATGAATTTATATTTTTACCATGGATACACTTTAAGAAGAAATAATCTGCACAATCACTTTGTATGTGTTATCTGTAATCATACATAATCCCCTTTGAGAATTAGGCAATGCTACATTTCTGGATGGAAGATGAAAATACCGCATAGTACATCACTTCACGCAAGCTGCAAGCTTTGCAAATTGCCCCAAAGTTTTTTTTAGAAGAGTAGAGTCCTCTGTATCTAAAAGACAAAGGGGTCCTTATAATTAAACTTTGATCAGATTCGCACCATTCAAAAAAAAAAAAAAAAAGATAGGATCTCATTTAGTTTATTAAAGAGAATCTGTCACAAACAAACAAGATCTCAGTGTTAACAGAGAAGTATGGCTATACCTTGTTTAGCCATAATTCTTTTGTGGGTCATAGGAGTGCACTTACTTTTGTAGTTATGTGACCCAGAGTCGGCAGACAGTTTGCTATGACTCTTGATCATCTGACATGGCAAAGCTGCTTCAGGTTCTGAAAGGGTCCCAACAATATTATCGGGATCCACCCAGCTGCCTGATTAACAGCTGTCTCCACTTCTCAGCACGAGGTTGAGAAGTGGAGCCAGCTGCACCCACCCCATCTGCAGCCAGCCACTATAGTGAGCACTGAAGGGTTAGAGTGGAGAGCGGTGAATGACAGTTACTGCTCTCTGCTCTCAGCAGACCAAGAACTGAGTGATCAGTAGTCGTGTGATCGATCAGCTTCCAGGCTTAGAGCAAACAAAGGACAGCTGCAGCATCACACCACTGCTTCAGCATATATGTGATTATGTGAGTTTGTTTTTTTAAACTCCAAACTTCTTTTTTGAACTACAGAAGACTGAACCACTGCAGATATAGGTTTCTAGGTGACAGGTTCTACCAGATCTCACCTCTATGTACTGACCTGCATGACTGAAAAATACAGTCTGCTTTATTTATATGCAGTACATTGTGTATTTTTTTATAAATTTACAAAATGCAAATGTAGCACCCCCCCCCCCCCCTATTCTCAGAGGTCTGTTGTTGACCCCCAGAGACAGGGAGGGCCGACACTCCTCCTAGGGTGCAGGTTACTAGGCATAGTGGGTGAAAGATAGAAGATGGGTGCCAGTCACTTTTATGCCTTGACAAAGAGAAGTTTTTTCTCACAAACAATGTGGTAGAGAGGTGATGGGGCACAGGATACCCTTAGTCAAAAATAGTAACGATCAGCAGACAGGCAGACTCCTTAGACAAAAAGGTGAGATAAGGCAGACAGCAGTACAAGAAAAGGGCCTTAAGCTGGAACCAGCAATCTGTACTTTGTAGTATAAGCTGTCTCCTATAGCAACTGAACTCATGGCACCATACACAGTTTCCTTTGGATGAGTTCTCTATTGAAGTCCTCCCAGTCACTTCATAGTTCCCAGATCATGAAGAGTCTCCTCTGGTGCTTCCTTGGTACTCCATCCCTCTGAGTATTGCCTCCAGGTAGTGAGCAGGTTCTCCCTTACAAAACCTTAAGCACATGGTTAGGCCTCAGGCTTCAGGCCTACCCAGCAGGAGCTGTTCCTCACACACCCACCCAGACCACAGTCTGGGCAGAGAAGACCCAGATTACCTGACTTTCTCCATATAAATATCTTCTTCCAGCATTCATAGTAGCCAGTCTGTTTGGCTGAGAAAGGTATGTTTATTCATAACCTGAATTTACTGTAGCTCATTACATTAATGTCAAAGGCAACCTGCTGACAAAAGGGAGAAGTTACAGCTGAAACAGGATTAGGAGGAAACCCATTTGATCCATAAAACTACAAATTAGTCAGCCTAGCTACCACCCAGCACAGCTAAATTTACCTGTAGCCCTGTTTTAGGATAAGGGTGCTACACAAAGTATGCAAATAGAAGAAAAATCAAAGTCATATCAATATTTGGTGTGACTGCCCTTTGGCTTCAAACCAGCATCAGTTCTTACACAAGTGCACTTTGCACACATTCATAAAGTCTGGAATTTTGTAGGATTAGAGTCAGGTGTATGATTAACAAATTATACCAAGCAGGTACTAATGATCATCAATTTCATATGTAGGTTGAAACATAACCATTAAAGTAGTTGTAAAGGATGAAGGTGTGCTGCTCCTCCCACACCCCCCTAATACTCATCTGAGCCACCTCTCGATCCAGCAATGTGCATGAGAACCTTGGCTGTCCTGGGACTCCCTCTCCTTATTGGCTGAGACAGCAGGAGGAGCCATTGGCTCCCCCTGCTGTCAATGACAGCCAGTAAGCCAATGAGGGAAGAGTGGTGGCTGGGCCAAGCCACGGCTCTATGTGTCTTATGGACACATAGAACAGGGCTTGGGACCGAGCAACCACACCAGTGTCCCCTTAGAAAGCAGGTTGCTATTGGGGGCACTGGTCATGGAGGAGGAGCCCGGAGCACTGGCGAGGGACCTGAGAAGAAGAGGATCAGATCTGCTTTGTGCAAAGGCACTACACAGAGCAGGTAAGTATAACATGTTTGTTATTTATTTGTATTTTTTTAAAGCTGAACTTTTCTAGAACTTTGACTGAAACAGAAACAGCTGAATAGGAGGCTGAAAACTGGATGAGGACCAGCCAAACTCTGCAACTAAGGTGGGGTTGTGGTAGACAGTTTCATCTCACAGGTCATACGCTATGGGCAGACCGAGCACAACAAAACACAAGGTAGTTATACTGCATCCATATCATCTCTCCCAGGCAAAGATTTCAAAGCAAACTGAGGTTCCAAGATGTGCTGTTCACGCAGTGAGGACACGGTGGTCGGCCAAGGAAACGTAATGTGGATGAAAGACTCATCAAGCTAAGAACTGTCAGAAACTACTGAGACACAATTACCCCCATCTACTGTCCAGAGAAGTCTGGCCAGAAGTGATCTTCATGGAGGAATTGATGCCAAAAAGCCATACTTCTGACGTGGAAAGAAGGCTAAGAGACGATTATGAATGAATATATGGTAATGATTAAAAATGTAAAATATTTGCCTGTAGCAGGAGGCACTTTGTTCCTGAAGTCCTGGGAAGCTGTACAATAAAGAGTGTCTGCAACCAACAGTGAAGCATGGTGGAGGCTCCTTGCAAGTTTGGGGCTGCATTTATGTAAATGGAGTTGGAGGTTTAATCAGAATCACTGATGTCCTCAATGCTGAAAAATACAGGAAGATACTTATCCATCATGCCATACCATCAGAGAGGCATGTAATTGGCCCCAAATGTATTCTGCAGCAGGACAACGACCCCAAACATACAGCCAGTGTCATTAAGAACTAGCTTCAGCATAAAGAAGAACAAGAAGTCCTGAAAGTGATGGTTTGGCCCCCACAGAGCCCTGATCTCAACATCATGGAGTCTGTCTGGCATTACATGAAGAGACAGAAGGACTTGAGGCAGCCTACATCCACAGAAGATCAGTGGTTAGTTCTCCAAGTTGTTTGTAACATCCTACCTGTCAAGTTCCTTCAAAAACTGGGGTTGTTTTACTAGAGGCAAATAGACCGTACACTTTGTAAGAGAATTTGCTCCAGAGCTCAGTAAATAAGATGAAGCTCTGCTGACTTTCATGATCCAATCATGTGCAAGCAAAAATTCTACTTCTTTTATTTTCCTGGCATGTGATTGGGTGTTCTTTGCAAATCAAAGCTTCATCTCATTTACTAAGCTCTGGAGCAAATTCCTTTGCAGAATGCAAACGCACAGTGTGTTTATCCTTAGTAAATCAACCCCACTGTGCGCAAGTGTACCTAGAAGAACCAATGCTGTTTTGAAAGCAAAGAATGGTCACACCAAATACAGTTGTAAAAAAAAGTATGTGAACCCTTTTGGAATGATATGGATTTCTGCACAAATTGGTCATAAAATGTGATCTGATCTTCATCTAAGTCACAACAATAGACAATCACAGTCTGCTTAAACTAATAACACACAAATAATTAAATGTTACCATGTTTTCTATTGAACACACCATGTAAATATTGTAAACATGTATTGATTTGATTCAAATTTCTCTTCTGTTCATTTACTTTCCATTTTGCTAACTGATAAAAAAAAACAAAAAACTATAAAAATCAAAAAATAAACGCTTCTATTTCTGAAAGCATTTTTAATTTACAGCATTTAATTTACATCATACCTGCCTAAAACTTTTGCACAGTACTGTATGTATAAATACAACAGTACCGTATATACTATATAAGCTGCATGTAGAAAATGGAAAGCGCCTCTGTTCTTGTTGCCTAAAGCCTATGTCATTGTAGATTTGCCACAAATCCATACTTGGACATCTGAGTATTTTATGTGAGTCCCTGGTTATCCTTTTTTTCCCTTGTCAAAGTTTGCAACATAACAAGTTTGTTAAACTATAGCAATAGTGAGTGTTTCATTCCTTTTGGGCTTCTATCCAGGAGGTAATTTTTTCCAGGAGAGGAAAACGATGTCACAAGACAAAGTAAAGGCCATGGACATAAGCAAGCAACTTTATACTGAGCAGGCCCGAGGTCAAGGACTATGAATCAAAACCAAAAATGCTTAAAGTGTACGTAAACTTATGTCCTCCCTTTTGGTTTGTTAAATATATAGTTGAAAGCTTTGTGTTATGTCTGTTCAGGGACATGCAGTCAGAGGAGGCAGGTGAGGCAGAGCCTCACTTGCCATGAACATAAAAAAAAAAGAAAAAAACATCAAGCTTTGAGGGTCGTAGCTTGGCAGACCTGGGGTCACAGAGAACCCAAATTTGGGGGGTAGGTAGCTGATATCCTACCCCGTCAAAATGTGGAGCTCCTGGACCAATGGTTTCCGGAGATACGGGGCTCCTTGCACAGCCTGTCAGAAGCTACATACAGAGCGGCTATTTTAAATACAAGCTGGCACATTCTGTTTGCAGCAGAGAGGATGAGCTCACAGTGCCTCTCCTCACTTCTTGTCAGAGGTACTGAGCTAACCCTCTTAAAGTGGTTGTAAACCCTTACAACCAACTTTGTCCTACAGGTAAGCCTAGATTAAGGCTTACCTGTAGGTCGAAGAAATATCTCCTAAACCTACACGGTTTAGGAGATATTTGCCAAAAGACAGGCACTGCTGTCTACGGCGCATGAGTGGCGGCTCCCATGCGCATGCGTGGGAGTGACGTCATCGCGGCTTCGCCGAATTACAGCGGCGGAGCAGCGAGACCCACCGAGAAGATGGATGCTCTGGACTACAGGGGACAGCGGTGACTTCGCTGGCTCCTGTGTCAGGTAAGTGACACATAATGGACTACTATGTGATGCATAGTAATCCATTATGCTTTACCTTTGCAGGGAATGAAAGAGGAAGTAAACCCATCAGGGTTTACTTCCTTTTTAACTAGAGGGAGAATACATGGGTTTATGGGCATCAGATTTACCCATAATCCCATGGTTTTCTCACACAGTTAAGAGGGAGAATGAGACTCTTCTGCTGCTGAAAAGGTACTGTTATAATCAAGCTAAATCATATATTACCATGTTATATGTTATACCATAATAATTTATTATTTATCTATTTATTGTGAAATTACTGGCTGGAAGTTATTCAAACTTCAGTAATTTGTCTGTTAAGTCACCTGCTGGAGTACAGTTTTTGAAATTATAGTAAATTACCTTTAAAAACAATATATAATAATTATTTGTATATTACTTATGATAATTAACCCCTTGCCACCCAGGCTAATTCTGACACTTCTCTCCTATGTTAAAATCATCATTGTTTTGCTAGAAAATTGCTCAAAACCCACAAACATTATATGTATATATATATATATATATATATATTGTTGTAGCAGAGACCCTAGGGAATAAAAGGGTGGTCGTTGCAACGTTTTATATTACACAGTATTTGCACAACAATTTTTCAAGCACATTTTTTTTTTTTTGAAAAGAAACTGTTTCATGGATTAACAAAAACACTAAAGTTAGCCCGATTCTTTTTGTATACTATGAAAGATGATGTTATGCTGAGTAAATAGATACCAAACATGTCACGCTTTAAAATTTCACACATTTGTGGAAACTTCATTCCTTAAAAATCTCCATAGGCGGCGCTTTCAAAATGATTACAGGTTACATGTTTAGAGTTACAGAGGAGATCTAGTGCTAGAATTATTGATCTCGCTCTAACGTTTGCGGCGTATGTAACCTGTGTGTATCTGGCTCTGATACTAACCGGTGCCTCACCAGCCACTCACCGCTCATCCCTGTGTCTGTTTGATACATTCAAGAAAATGCCTGTTGATTCTGCCAGAAATACAGTGAGCATGTAACCTTCTGTGCACTGTGCCTCTGCAGATAGCATTGTTATCAATTCTCAATGTGAACTACTGCCCCCCCCCCCCCCCATTCAAGAGCTAGTTTATACCAGCAATAACCCTTGGAAGAATGATACATAGTGGACTGCAAAAGATGTTCGACAGGCAGTGAGGAGGCATTATTTTGTCTCTTACCACTTGTTGTAACCCCTAAAAATCTGCACCACCACCCCAAACTACATGCAATGGGCTGTTGTAGCGCTGCCCTATTCACTTGAAAGGGTTTCAGTGGGTGGGCAATACCACCCAATGAATGCAAACAGGGGGTCAATTTATATATATATATATATATATATATATATATATATATATATATATATATATATATATATATATATATATATATATATATATATATATATATTTGTGTGTGTGTATACAATTAATATATCTTTGTAGTGGGGTGACTGGTGATTTATTTTTTATTTTTTTAAATTACAAAAATATTAGTAAAGTAAAGAAAGCTAGTTTCCAGAATTATTGGTAATTCCAGACTTATAGGCAGATTAAGTTTCACACAGTTCTCAATTTTCCCTGCAGATGTTGGGTTTGGGAAATTCTCTGCCACCTTCCAAACCTTCCTATTGGTCAGTGAGACTGCCCCTCATATGAAAGGTCTCATAGGGAGGCTCAGCAAGGGGCAGATTTTTAGAAGAAATGTTGAGATTCTCAAGAATTTAGCAGTCTCAAATTTTTGGATCTGCTGATGATTTTTTCACTTGCAGTTGTCACTTTAGGTAACATTTTTATTGGATACAAAACACATTGCACATTATTGAATTTTTATGGCTCATGGCTTACAATTTTGCAAATTACATAATCAAAAAAATTGTGTATTTCTACTAAAGATTGCAATTTGGCCCAAATTCAGCTTAAGAGAGTTTTAAAAAGACATGACATTAGTAGTGTTTAGTTTTCTAGAATGCCGTAGTGTATGAGATAGTGATGGCAAATTCAAAAGCCGAATTCAGAGCAGTATTAAAACCTAAAGCAAACATTTATTATATTGCAGATTACTAATTCTTAGATATGATGGCTGCATTTGTTTTCTTTTTTGGGTTTTCTTTCTTCTGTTTTCATAGCCAAATGACCCTGATCAGAAGTTTACATACCCCAGTTCTTAATACTGTGTATTGCCTCCTTTTACATTAATGACAGGTTGAAGTCTTTTGTGGTATTTGTGGATGAGGCTCTTTATCTTCTCAGGTGGTAAAGCTGCCCATTCCTCTTGGAAAAAAGCCTCCAGTTCCTGTAAATTCTTGGGCTGTCTTGCATGAACTGCACATTTGAGATTTCCCCAGAGTGGCTCAAAGATCTTGAGGTCAGGAGACTGAGATGGCCCCTCCAGAACCTTCACTTTATTCTACTGTAGCCAATGACAGGTCGACTTGGCCTTGTGTTTTGGATCATTGTCATGTTGGAATGTCCAAATACGTTCCATGCGCAGCTTCCTGGCTGATGAATGAAAATGTTCCTCCAATATTTTTTGATAACATACTGTATTCATCTTGCCAACAAATTTCCTGTGCCTTTGTAGCTCACACATCCCCAAAACATCAGCAATCCAACTCCGTGTTTCACAGTAGGAATGGTGTACCTTTTCTTATTAGGCCTTGTTGACTCCTCCCTAAATGAGGCATTTATGGTTGTGGCCAAAAAAGCTAAATTTTGGTCTCATTGCTCCAAATGACTTTGTGCCAGAAGGTTTGAGGCTGGTCTCTGTGCTGTTTGGCTTATTGTAAGTGGGATACTTTGTGGCATTTGCCTAGTAATGCCTTTCTTCTGGTGACTCGACCATGCAGCCCATCTTTCTTCAAGTGTTCTTATTGTGCATCTTGCCACACCACATGTTTTCAGAGAGTCCTCTATTTCACCTGAAGTTATTTGTGGGTTTTTCTTTGCATCCTGAACAATTTTCCTGGCAGTTGTGGCTGAAATTTTAGTTGGTCTACCTGACCGTGGTTTGGTTTCAACAGAACCCCTCATTTTCCACTTCTTGATTAGAGTTTGAACACTGCTGATTGGCATTCTCAATTCCCAGGACATCTTTTTATATCCCTTTCCTGTTTTATACAGTTCAACTACCTTTTCTAGCACATCCTTTGACAATTCTTTTGCTTTCCCCATGACTCAGAATCCAGAAATGTCAGTGCAGCACCCGATGAAAGATGCAAGGGTCTGTCAGGAGTCCAGAAACTCACTAACCTTTTATACACACACTAATTACAATAAAACAGGTGAGGATGGTTACCTTTAATAGCCATTCAAACCCCTTTGTGTCAACTTGTGTGCATGTTATCAGGCCAAAATTACCAGGGTATGTAAACTTTTTATCAGGGTTATTTATTAGTTTCTGTTGTCATTATGATTTAAAGAGTGAAGACAGTTAATAATAAATGGCTTCAGCCAAATATTAACCATGAGTGAAAGAAAAGTTTTTGTGTTATCATTCATATTCTCTGAAAAATAGCCAAGAAATCATAAATTACATAAACATAAACTTATAAGCACAATGGTATTGGCCTAAATTGAAGAAGAAATTTTTAAATTTTTTTATTAAATGTGTTTTGTAGCAGAAAGTAAAAAATATTGGTTATTTTTCAAAATTGTCGCTCTTTTTTTGTTTATAGCGCAAAAAATAAAAAACGCAGACGTGATCAAATACCACCAAAAGAAAGCTCTATTTGTGGGAAAAAAGGCCAATTTTATTTGGGTACAGTGTCACATGACAGCGCAATTTTCAGTTAAAGCAATGCAGTGTCGTATCGCAAAAAAATGGCCTGGTCAGTAAACCTTCTGGAGCTGAAGGGGTTTGCTTTAAGAATAGTTTTTTGTTTTTTTTCCCCCTAGTGTGTGTGGGTATTCAATCATTATTTGTTTTTTGTTCATTTGTTTACTTTTTACTGTCTCTTTTCTATAAAAATAAATAAACTAATGAGCCTAATAAGAGTCTGTTTTATGACACAAGAATAGGTCCAGGATAAATTAACTTAGTTTATGTAGCCTCCTTTATTATTACCAACGCATTTCACCAATATAGCTTAAAGTGGTTGTAGAGTTACTACTGAGAAATCATAATAATGTGCAGTATCTGTGTTTTTTATTAATTATACCAAAAAATACCTTATTTTACAGAGCTGCTGGGTGCTCACGTGTCATGCCAGGGCTCTCATTACCTGGTCCGAGCACTACTGCGGGAGAGGCTGAGATTCCCCACTGACGTCAGCTGGGAGGAGAGCGGCGGGAGGTCATGTGAGCACCCAGCGGTGCTGTAAATAAGGTATTTTGCGGTACTGCATATTATATCTTCCTGCAAGAAAGGGGATTACAGGATTTCTCAGTAGTACATTTACTGGTATAGCGGCGGGAGGGGAGGAGCAGGGAGGAGATGGATAACACATAGACTCCCGAGCTGACAAGCAGGGAGGGAGGGGGAGAAAGAGAGAGAGAGAGGAGAGACTGCAGGATGACAGAGGCATGTAACCTGACCATGGTACTCATGGATCAGCAGCCATGATTACTGTAGTCAGCACAGGAACAGGCAGGATCAACCAGGTTTTTTAGAACATAGAGAGGGACAAATGACACAGCACAAACACTAGGCTGTGTATTCTGCTTTAAAGGATCAGGATCCTAGTTTTTTTTTTTTTAGGCTGGGTTCACACTAGCTGCGGCCGCAGCTCACAGCAGAGGGTCCGGTGCATGTCTGTTCACCATTTCAGGTGCGAATCAGGTGCGAATCAGGTGCAAATTTTTGGCTGAATTTGCACCTGAAATGGACCAGAACATGCACAGGACTCTTCTGCAACTCGGACTGTAGCTGATCCAGGACTGTGTGAACCGGCTTCATTGAGAGCCAATCACACTCTCCTGTCATGCTAATTGGATGCAGGGAAACCCACATCCAATTCACATTGGAATTGGAACCCAGCCTTAGGGCTCTTTCACACAGACGTGTCCGTGTATAGAGCCCGCTCTGCTCAGCGGGGATCGCTCTGTCGATCCCCGCTGAGCAGCAAGTTGACAGGTCTGTCTCTGTACTCTGTGCAGGGATGGGACCTGTCAGAGCGCCACTCTCCTCTATGGGGGATCAGATGACGACGGACCGTAGAGCCCATCGTCACCCGATCCGATCTGCAGATGGATGGAAAAATAGGTTTTTGCTCCGTCACACTTTTTCGGATCAGAGCGGGTCGGAAGTTAGCAGACATGTCACCGCTAACATCCGTTCCTCCATAGACCTCTATGGAGTGTCCATTCAGGTCCGCTTAAAAAACGGACAGGGGGGCCTTAGGGTTACGACCACTTTAATTTTGCCAAAATATCCAGTTTTTCACCAAAATTTTTCACCTTAATTTTGCTTATCATTGCTTTTTTTCTTTTTTGGTGTGTGTGCTACAAACTATATCCCACAAAAAAATAGAAGAGACCCTGGTTTTTATTTGACGTGTTTATTACATAACTATGTTTTTCCTCAAGTTCACCTCAAAGGACACTTGTATCTTAGCTTCCCATTTAAATAATACTTTAAGTATTACATGTGTCAGGTGTGGGTGGAATTTCCTCATCAATATCCACCCACATTCTGCCACTCAGTCTCTGGCCATCTGCCACCTTCATACATTTTTCATTTCCCTAAATCCAGCTCTCGATTATTGTTCACGTAGTTCATTTTAATCATTGTAACAAAAGCCAAAAGAGTAAAAAAAAAGCAGATCTCTCACCGGTGTTGCCTGAAGATGCCAAAAAGGATTTTCTTTTTGATTTTTTCATTGCAGTTTTCAAGCTTATTGGCTGACCCTTTGTGTCCACCTCCAGCTGACGATATAGCGAATATTGTGCAGATAAATGACACAATTCCATGTGGAGTATTGGAATCAAATGCTTAGCCACTCAAATAATAAGGTCTATTTTTAATGAGCAATATTTTTTATCATTTTCTCAGTACAGGGAATAGTGAATAGATGAACTGGCCCCAAACTCAACAATAAAGCCAAAACAGCTGTCAGTGTTCTTGGGAATGTTACAATCTAATGCTAAAAGCTCTCTGGGTGCTGACATGCTGGGGTAGATTTACTAAAAAATAGAGTCTGTTCAGTCTGCACAGTGAATGTTCACTAAGCTTAGTATATAAGGTAAAGATGTGTTCCCATTCAACTGATTATAAGATAGAAAAAATTCTATTTTTTTTGTTCACTGATTGGGAATTTAAAGTGAACATGTGTTCACCATGTAAGGGTAGGCATGTGTTGCCTGAACCTAACCTTTTTATTTTTTTTACCTCTGTCATTTTACTGCTAACTTATGTACCATTTCAGGTTATTCATTGAACTTGAACTGCTTAGATTTAAGTGCTAATGCCAGTAAGGGCTTAAATGTAAACAAAGTCTCAATGAAAAGAAGGGCATTTTTTTAATTCATGTTCTGAAAAACCTAGGTGTGTGACGGGGAATAAAATAAGTCTTAGCATTAGCTGGATAGATATTAATTCACTATCTGATTGACTGGTATGTCTGGTCAGGTTCTCCATCGAAACCAACATAAATAATGACATCACAGTTACAGTCAAATTACCCTAATTACCTGAGCCGTTAATTATACAACCGGTGCTCAGGCGTCAACCCTTCAGACTAGAGCCAGGAAAACACTGGAGTGGAAAATATGTGCAGTCATACCTTTGACAGTACCTGCTGGGCTCTACAAACCGCTGCCGTCTGCTGAGTGATACATAATAAAGAGAAATCAGTCTTGTGGAATACTGAGTGACTCTGCTTCATTCTGGTTGTTTTTTCGTGCTTTGTAACATTTCAGCAGATATTTTTGGACAAATAGTCAGTTTAAGGCAACTCAAAACTCAGGTCATTAATTGACTTACAGGGATGGGCAGAGAGATTTAGATGAAATTATTATTGTTCAGGCAGAAAGTCTCAATTTTGTTCATGGAATTGGTTAGGTAATTTATTTTTTGAGAGTGTGGGTTTTTTTCTGTGTATTTAGGGTAGTTTGTTTTAGTCTTGTAAGAGTTCTTTGTATTTGTGTTTTCTTTTATATATATATTTTTGTGTGTGTGTGTTTTGGTTTGTATTTTTATACTGTTGCTTTATATTTTTAATGTTGCTTGATCTTATTGTCTGGTTTTCTTTTGTGAAAAAAAAGTAAAATAATAAGACTAATGAGGGGTAATTCTTTGGCATAAACAACTCCAGGATAGTTGAAAGGAGTTCCATAACCCCTAAGGGGCCATATAAAGCATAACACCTTATTAAAATTAACAGAAAGACACCTTCTTTCTGGACTCCAAGGTGGTGAATTTCACTGAAAAGTCATATTATTTGCCAAAATTTCAAAGGAATAAAAATTTAATATTAACAAATGTTGCATTTATTATAAAAATAGTGCACTAACATGAAAAAAAAGCGTTAAAAATGCATGATTCACATCATTGGCCATAGATAGGTGAAAATATATAGGCCAAATAAAGCTTAACGCCATGTTAAAATGAAAAACACCTTCTCCTGCACTCCAAAATGTTTTACCAAGGTGGTGAAATTCACTGAAAAGTCATAATATTTCCAAAATTTCAAAGAAATAAAAATAAAATATTAACAAATGTGAAAATCTATGCAAAAACACAAATCAAACAGTGAACCAAATAAATCACTTTGTGAAAAATCAACTTACATGAATGAATAGTGATTAATGTATAACAAATAGACTAATAAATTAAAAAGTGTCCATGAAGAAAAGGTCCCAACAAAATTCCGTGCTGAGCAGAAAGGAAATCCAAGATAGCAGACGTGACACCAAAGTGTAATGTCATAGAGGCTTACCGGAAGGCCAACGACCACCCTTAGGCCGCGTACACACGCGCGGACTGTTTGCCCAACCTTGTTCGTCAAACAGTTTCGGCAAACAGTCCGCTCAAAATTTGCATGAGCGGACTTGCCCACACACGAGCGGACTGTTTGACGAACAAGGTTGGGCAAACAGTTCGCTCAACTTTTGAAATGAACGGACTCGCCCACGTAAGGAGGAGGCAAATCCGCCCATTTCGAGCGCGTGTACAGGTAGGCGGGGCCCGCGAAGGAGACGTCGCGGGCTCCGCCGCCTGGAATGGGCTTAAAGGGGAACCCCAACGCCGAAAAAAATCGGCGTGGGGGTTCCCCCCAAGTCCAGACCAGACCCTTGTCCGAGCACGCTACCCGGCCGGCCAGGAAAGGGGGGCGAGCGAGCGCGCCCCCCCTCCTGAGCCGTACCAGGCCGCGTGCCCTCAACATGGGGGGTGCCTTGGGGAAGGGGGGGCCGCGCGGCCCCCCCACCCCAAAGCACCTTGTCCCCATGTTGATGAGGACAAGGGCCTCTTCCCGACAACCCTGGCCGTTGGTTGTCGGGGTCTGCGGGCGGGGGGCTTATCGGAATCCGGGAGCCCCCTTTAAGAAGGGGGCCCCCGGATACCGGCCCCCCACCCTATGTGAATGAGTATGGGGTACAATGTACCCCTACCCATTCACCTGTGAAATAAAGTACAAAAAAAAACACAACACATGGAAAAAGTATTTTATTGCACAGCTCCGGGGGTCTTCCGTCTTCGGGGGTCTTCTCGCCGGACTCCTCCGCTATGTGTGTGTAGCTCTTTTACTAGCGGAGGAGTCCGGCTTTCTTCCTCCCCGCCGCCGGCCTCTTCTCCCGACTTCGGGGGTCTTGTCCCCCTCTTCGGTTCTTCTGCCGGGCCACCGCGCCTGGTCCGGTGGCCCGGTCTTCTGTCGCCGTCTTCCGTTCTTCTGTCGCCGCCTTCGGTTCTTCTGCCGGGCCACCGCGCCTTCTTGTAGCTCTTTTACAGGCGGTGGCCCGGTCTTCTGTCGCCGCCGCTGTCGTCGTCGTCGCCGCCGCCGCCGCCGCCGCCTTCCGTTCTTGTTCTTCTTCTTGTTCTTCTTCTTCTTCTCCTGGAGATGTTGACTCGACGAGCTCTCCGGCCGGAATGCCAGGGACACGCTCCGCTGCCACTTATATAGTGACAATGGGGCGGTGTCACATGGTATATGTCACATGGGTTGGTCACATGGGTTGATGTCACATGGGGACTATGACATCGTAAGGGGGCGGGGTCACCATGTGACCAACCCATGTGACATATACCATGTGACACCGCCCCATTGTCACTATATAAGTGACCGCACAGCGCGGCTCTGGCATTCCGGCCGGAGAGATCGTCGAGTCAACATCTCCAGGAGAAGAACAAGAAGAAGAACAAGAAGAAGAACAAGAACGGAAGGCGGCGGCGGCGGCGGCGGCGACGACGACGACAGCGGCGGCGACAGAAGACCGGGCCACCGCCTGTAAAAGAGCTACAAGAAGGCGCGGTGGCCCGGCAGAAGAACCGAAGGCGGCGACAGAAGAACGGAAGACGGCGACAGAAGACCGGGCCACCGGACCAGGCGCGGTGGCCCGGCAGAAGAACCGAAGAGGGGGACAAGACCCCCGAAGTTGGGAGAAGAGGCCGGCGGCGGGGAGGAAGAAAGCCGGACTCCTCCGCTAGTAAAAGAGCTACACACACATAGCGGAGGAGTCCGGCGAGAAGACCCCCGAAGACGGAAGACCCCCGGAGCTGTGCAATAAAATACTTTTTCCATGTGTTGTGTTTTTTTTTGTACTTTATTTCACAGGTGAATGGGTAGGGGTACATTGTACCCCATACTCATTCACATAGGGTGGGGGGCCGGTATCCGGGGGCCCCCTTCTTAAAGGGGGCTCCCGGATTCCGATAAGCCCCCCGCCCGCAGACCCCGACAACCAACGGCCAGGGTTGTCGGGAAGAGGCCCTTGTCCTCATCAACATGGGGACAAGGTGCTTTGGGGTGGGGGGGCCGCGCGGCCCCCCCTTCCCCAAGGCACCCCCCATGTTGAGGGCACGCGGCCTGGTACGGCTCAGGAGGGGGGGCGCGCTCGCTCGCCCCCCTTTCCTGGCCGGCCGGGTAGCGTGCTCGGACAAGGGTCTGGTCTGGACTTGGGGGGAACCCCCACGCCGATTTTTTTCGGCGTTGGGGTTCCCCTTTAAGCCCATTCCAGGCGGCGGAGCCCGCGACGTCTCCTTCGCGGGCCCCGCCTACCTGTACACGCGCTCGAAATGGGCGGACTTTCCGAGCGGGAACAGTCCGCTCATTTCGAAAGTACAGCGGACAAGCCCACACACGGGCGGACTGTTCGCTCAAACACAGTTTCAGCGGACAGTTTTTCGGAATTTCCGAAAGACTTTGTCCGTCCAACTGTCCGCTGAAACTGTCCGCTGAAAGCCCACACACGAGCGGACTGTCCGCCCAAACACTGTTCAGCGGACAAGGTTGGGCGAACAGTCCGCCCATGTGTACGCGGCCTTACTCAAGGTGGTCAAAAGGTGCTTGATCAGCGGGCAGTTCCACTGGCAACAGCTCAAATCTCCTCTCTGGTGACCCCAGACAGCAAAACAGCAATGGAAGGCAAATGGATGCTTGAACAGATCTCTCAAGTTTAGATGTTCGATGCGTATGCAAGAAATAAAGCTCCACATAGTATAGCTCTGTACAAATGTTGCATTTATTATAAAAGTAGTGCACTGACATATAAAAAGCATTAAAAAAGGTATGATTCCCATTATTGACCACAGATTGGTGAAAATATATAGGCCAAAAAAAGCCTAACACCATATTAAAATGAAAAACACCTTCTGCACTCCAAAATGTTTTACTAAGGTGGTGAAATTCACTGAAAAGTCATAATATTTGCCAAAATTTCAAAGAAATAAAAATAAAATATTAACAAATGTTGCATTTATTATAAAAGTAGTGCACTAACATGTAAAAAAAAGCGTTAAAAGGGCATGATTCACATCATTGACCATAGATAGGTGAAAATAGATAGGCCAAATAAAGCCTAACACCATATTAAAATGAAAAAACACCTTCTCCTGCACTCCAAAATGTTTTACCAAGGTGGTGAAATTCACTGAAAAGTCATAATATTTGCCACAATTTCAAAGAAATAAAAATAAAATATTGCTCATTTCTTCTTGCAAGCAATGCAACATGGATTCTGAAGCTAAATAACAGCTCACAACTATATATGTGTGTTTGTGTTTTTGTATGTGTGTGTGTTATATTGTATTATGTTATATTTTATTATTGCATTTCATTCCAATCTGCCCAGCCCTATTTGTTAAGCTAATTTTTTTTTTTCTTACAAACGCGGTAGACAGTCATTTTTGTCTAAGGCTCAGTGAAAAGAATCCTTAGCATCCCTCAAATATTTGTTGCACAGGTACCAATATTTCCTCTCAAAGAACACAAAGCAGTTCTGTTTTTGTTGTTTTTTTTTTCCACCAGACAATCTTGATTCATTGTCGTCCTTCGCAGGCCTAAGGCCACGAGGAAACCCTCTCATTTTTCAACAGTCACAAAGGCAAGGGCATATTCTTCATGAACACAATTACATTAATCGGTTACAAATCCTTACTGTTTTCACTCTACGAGAGAGCCATTTACGGATTGTGAATTAAATGGCTTCCCGCTCAATCTGAGAAAATTATGGTTAATTAGAAATCATTTTGGCCACCGGTTTAAGGTAATTAAAAAATAATAATCATTGGAAAGCTTGCAATCTGTTCGTGTTATATAGTTAGAGAAGAGGAAGAAGAATCCTTACGTATACCATCTCTAGACAAGGAGAAAATGTATATTCTAGTCTTGTTAGGCTAATAGGAGAGGAATAGTTTCATTTGTTATTTTAACTCACAAGACACCAGGATTCTCTAGCTATATCTATCTATATATCTATCTATCTATCTATCTATCTATCTATCTATCTATCTATCTATATATATATATATATATATATATATATATATATATATATATATATATATATATATATATATATATAAAATCCTTGTTGATTATCTACTGGAGAATCCTAGTGTCTTGTGAGTTAAAATAACAAATGAAACTATTCCTCTCCCATTAGCCTAACAAGACTAGAATATACATTTTCTCCTTGTCTAGAGATGTAGAGATGGTATACGTAAGGATTCTAGATAGATAGATATAGATATATCTATATAAATATAGATCGATAGATAGATAGATAGATAGATAGATAGATAGATAGATAGATAGATAGATAGATAGATAGATAGATAGATATCTGTATATATATATATATATATATATATATATATATATATATATATATATATATATATATATATATATATGTACTCACTGGCGCCTTCCGCTTTATTAGGTACACCTGTTCAATTGCTTGGTAACACAAATTGCTAATCAGCTTATCACATGGCAGCAACTCAATGCACAAACTGCTGATCTACTGGGATTTTCATGCACAAGGATCTCTAGAGTTTACAGAGAATGGTCTGAAAAAGAGAAAATATCCAGTGAGCTGTAGTTGTGTGGGGAAAAATGCCTTGTTGATGTCAGAGGAGAATGGGCAGGTTTGAGATGATAGAAAGGCAACAATAACTCAAATAACCACTCATTACAATCAAGGTATGCAGAACACTATCTCTGAATGCACAACACATTGAACCTTGAAGCAGATGGGCTACAGCTCACCAAAATTGGACAATAGAAGATTGGAAAAATGTTGCCTGGTCTGATGAGTCCCAATTTCAGCTGCGAGATTCAGATGGTAGGGTCTGAATTTGGAGTAAATAACATAAAAGCATGGATCCATCCTGTCTTGTATTAAGGCTGGTGGTGGTGTAATGGTGTAGGGGATATTTTCTTGGCACACTTTGGGCCCCTTAGTACCAATTAAGCATCATTTAAATGCTACGGCCTACCTGAGTATTGTTGCTGACCATGTCCATCCCTATATGACTACGGTGTACCCATCTTCTGATGGCTCCTTCCAGCAGGATAATGCACCATGTCACAAAGCTCAAATCCTCTCACCACTGGTTTCTTGAACATGACAATGAGATCACTGTACTCCAATGGCCTCCACAGTCACCAGATCTCAATCCAATAGAGCACATTTGGAATGTCGTGGAATGGGAAATTTGCATCATGGATGTGCAGCTGACAAATCTGCAGCAACTGCGTGATGTTATCATGTCAATATGGACAAAAATCTCAGATGAGTTTGCAACACCTCGTTGAATCCTCGTTGAAGGCAAAAGCTGGTCCAACCTGGTGCTAGCAAGGTGTACCTAATAAAGTGGCCAGTTAGTATATATATATATATATATATATATATATATATATATATATATATATATATATATATATATATATATGCTACGTGTTAGGCCTCCTTCACACCTGTATGATGTGTTATGGCATGCTACCACATGCACATTAACAAGCATTATTTAATTTGTTAATGTGCGTTGCGTTAAGTCAGACCATTTGTTTTGACTGGGCTGCCAAGACACTACAAAATACAATAAATCCATTAGAATTTAAGCTCCTATGTGCAGGGCACTCCAAACCTTGCTGTATTCTATTTTATTGTATTGTAACTATACTGCCTCCCTTAATATTGTAAAGGTCTGCACAAACTGTTGACGCCATATAATTCCTGAATAATAATAATATTATTAATAATAAAATGGGCGGAGATGTTTTTTATCTTGTTCAATATTTTTATTGAAAATTTTTCATCAAAATAACAAAACAATGGAGAAATAAATATCCCAAACCAGGAGCCAACATAGCCCTTCAGTAGGGTTTATCAAAAACAAAATTTAGGAAGATAACAGCGATGTTAATGTAACAACATATTTATAACATAACAATGCTAATTAATGCCCTGAAGGGTTGTGATAAACCATTGATCAGAGCAAATTAGTGACAATAAATTCTTTATTTGCTATAGAATAATAAGATTGAGCAGGGGTCGGCAGAGTATCAAAATCTGATTTTGTTCCAGAGGGAACAAGGGAGACACGCAAGCCACCCCAACTGGGATCTAGCTGTGAACTGTACGTGTCAGATGTTTTTTTTAATGCAGTGTTCCTGTATTTTCACCCTGCCACATGGTTTATCGATGGAAACTATAAGTGGTCCCTTGGTCAAATGTGTTTACCATCAAGAAACATGTTCTAAGCCATTGCTGGCATACATGCAGACAGGAAGTAGTTTCAAAGATGTTGCAGGAGATCAGTACTCTCAAATGCAGCAAAGGAAAACAAAATTTTTTTTTTTATTTAACCACTTCAGCCCCGGATGATTTTACCCCCTTCCTTACCAGAGCACTTTTTGCGATTCGGCACTGCATCGTTTTAACTGACAATTGCGCGGTCGTGCGACGTTGCACCCAAACAACATTGAGGTAATTTTTTTCCCACAAATAGAGCTTTTTTTTGGTGGTATTTGATCACCTCTGCGGTTTTTATTTTTTGCGCTATAAACAAAAGAAGAGCGACAATTTTGAAAAAAACACAATATTTTTTACTTTTTGCTATAATAAATATCCCATTTAAAAAAAAAATAATATTTTTTTCCTCAGTTTAGGCCGATACGTATTCTTCTACATATTTTTGGTAAAAAAAATTGCAATAAGCATATATTAATTGGTTTGCGCAAAAGTTATAGTGTCTACAAAATAGGGGATAGATTTATGGCATTTTTTTTTTTTTTTACTAGTAATGGCGGCGATCTGCAATTTTTTTCATGACTGCGACATTGTGACAGACATATCGGACACTTTTGATACATTTTTGGTACCATTCACATTTACACAGCGATCGGCGCTATAAAATTGCACTGATTACTGTGTAAATGTGACTGGCAGGGAAGGGGTTAACACCAGGGGACGCTGCAGGGGTTAATGATGTTCCCTGGGAGGGATTCTAACTGTGGGGGGAGGGGACTCACAAGGGGAGGAGACCGATCAGTGTTCCTCTGTACTGGGAACACACCATCGGTCTCCTCTCCTCTGACAGGACGTGGATCTGTGTGTTTACATACACAGATCCATGGTCCTGCTGTGTTCCCGGGCAATCGCGGGTGCCCAGCAGACATCGCGGCCGCTGGGCACGCGCGCCCCCTAGACGGCCGGGAATGTAAGGATGTCATATGATGCCCGCCCAGGATGGGAGATCCCATCTGCGGGCGTCATATTACTATGGGTGGGTAGGGAAGTGATTAAAAAATAAATAAATTGGCAATAGCAAACTGTCTGGCAATAGCAAACTACATGTCATTCAGTTAGGCCTTACCCTTACCATTGTAGTACAAAAGTAAAAACATACCCCCCAACCACTCCCCCATAACCACTTTCCGCCGGCCAACAGTAATTTCACTGCAATCGGGCGGTAGCTGCAGGCACCACAACATACTAGTACATCATGGTACACATGCGCACTGGCGCACCCCCTGGGGCACGCAGTGATGTGATCCCGTGATTGCTGGGTCCGGTGGACACAGTGGATTACAGCTCTCGGTACCTGACTGCTGTGGTAGCTGGGGTATCATGTGATTGCTATGCTATGATCAATCATAGCAATCACATGATTACAATGTAAGCAAAATTCTCACGAATAGCTTGCTTACTGTTGTGATGCTGTGATTGGCCCACAGCTATCACATTGCACCCTGTACCATGTGGTTAGCTGTAGCCAACCACAGCATCACAATAGTAAGCAAGCTGTCATGAATGAAAGCCATTAATGACAGTGAAATTGTTGCTTTTAACAGGAATAATCACTGTTATAAACAATAATAGTGTAAAAAAAAAAAGAAAATCCCTGATCTTCAGCTTGTTCAATTAAGCTTTGGCAATAAAACCTGTAAGCTGACTGGTTTCCATGCACCAGATTTTGCACTCTCCCGTTTTAGTAAATCTTACTATATCAGTCACAGGAGAGCACATAAGCGGCACTACAGTTTGCCAATGGCTAAACAAAACTGAAGCTTCAGTTCTGGGCTAAGTTGGCCTTTCATTTTATAATTTCATACAGATTTTTCTCACAGAGATGAGTCAAGACTTTCTACACTCATCCAACTTGAACGGACTCATGTTTAACCAGCAAAGTGTATCAATATATTTCTGGATGAATGTTACAGCCCCCTGAGTGGAGCCATGTTACCATGTTGGATTATTAACCCCAATGCCCGGACTCTGAAAAGAGGGGTACAAATTTAGCAGCATGGAACTAGATGGTGAAGGCAGCAGTTTCTGCAGCATATTCTTATCTCAAATATGTTAGAACTGCTTTAACAGCACAAAGGAAAAATATTATTTTCAAAAATGCTACAAAAAAAAAAAGATATATTACAGAGAATGTTCTACTACTGCTCCCAGTCCATTATTGATAGATCTCTCACCACTTTGAGACAAACTATGGGACGTCTGAAAAAAGGTAAAATAAATAAAAACTAAGCAGTTGCTTATTTAGAGTCAAATATGTTTTTATTGCATTTTACAGGATAAAACAGTACATGGGTAATGATCAGATGTTCCGTACAATAGGCAATACAGTGTGAGACCCACATCTAATAATGTCAGTGCGCAATCCAGTAGGGTATGCAAAGGTGCCCGTTTTTCAAGAAATGGTGTTGGAACCATGGTGTATTGCATGACAAATTAAAAAGAATGGGGGCGTAAACATCTGAGTAGCAATCAATGAAACATAGGAATAAAGGAGGGGGGTGAAGAGAGTATAAAGAAAGGGAGAGAGAGGGGGAGGAAGATAGGTGTAGGAGGAAGAGAGGTTAGGGAGGTTTGAGCAGACCCCTGCACAACAGGCTGGGGGGATAGGGTCAGGTGGTGAGTTCGGACTAGCTATGAGGTGTCAACATCGCCTTTAGGGAGTCAGAGGTACAATATTCGATCCAGATTAGCCAGAGGGTTTTAAATTTGTCGATGGTGTCATCATCTAGGGCTATAATTTCCTCCATAGGCATGATGCCGTTGACTGTCGAGATCCAGGCGAACAAGGGGGATAAGTTGTCTGGTGGCTGATAGGCAGAAGCATAGCAGGGTATGTTTCTGGGAGGCTATGGAGCCAGGGAGCATCAATAATAGAGCTATTTCTGGGGATGGTATCGTTGGCCGATCATATAGACTACTGTACATGGTGAAGACCCAAGACCAGAGGGGCTGTATGGCCGTGCAATTCCACCAGATGTGAAGGAAATTTCCCTCCCTGAGCCACATCTCCAGCATGAGTGAGGTACCGGCGGGAAGATTTTATTGAGAGATTGAGGATCCCTGTACCACCTAGATAAGAGTTTAAAATTATTTTCTTGGGTATAGCAGGAGATTGAAGATTTGTAAGTGAAGTGGAATTACTTTTCCCAGTCCATTATTGATAGATCCCTTCCCAGGTCCATGGTCCACCTCCTGGTGTGAGAGTATCATTGAGTGTTGTAGTTTGTAGATGGTGGAGAGCAGGTGTTTCTGAGAGAGAGCACAGCTGTTCGTATCCCATTGGGGATCTGTGGATTTGGGAGGAGGAGAATAAATCTAAGCAGAAGGCAGGGATACGCAGGGCCGTGAGCCAATTGCCCTGGTCTCCCACATTAACAGGTGTACCCGAGGTTGGGTTCACAAAGGAGTTTGCCAATGGTCACGTCGACCGAAGACATGGGCCTACTTTGCTAGCTCCCACTCCTTGAGGGAGAGCAGGGTGGTCAAATAGTGATGTAAGTGGTGAGGGGTCTGAGGACAGCAACGATGACAGTCCGTTTTTGTACCACAGGTGTAGCATGGCAGTTGTTAGCGGGGAGGATGTGGAGAGATGGTGTAGCTTCTGCCCATAGTCCCATAGTAGTGCCGGAGGTCGGGAGAGGAGAGATCTTGTTCCACTATAGTGGATGCTTTGGGGAAGGGCCGGGGGAACTATTTCAGTATCCTAGAAAGCAGCGCTGCCCTGTGGTACAGTTCAAAGTCTGGGAGGCCTACTCCACCTTGAGTTTTGGAGTATGTAAGATGTGTATGGCGGATACAAGACATTCTCTGTTGCCAGATGAAACGTATGGTCATGGATCGTAGAGATTTAAAGAAGTGTTTGGGGACAGTGATAGGCACAGTTTGAAATACATAAAGTAATTTGGGGAGGGTGTCCATTTTAATAGTGTTAATAGGCCCAAACCAGGGTAGTGGGGCTAAGTTCCAGGTGTCTAGTTCCTGCCTGCCTTTACAATTCCTGCGCCACAGGGAGGAGGGGGAGAGGAGCGGGGCTTCGTTCGCCCGCATCGCTGGACCGTGGGACAAGTGAGTGTCCGATTAATAAAAGTCAGCAGCTACACTTTTTGTAGCTGCTGACTTTTATTTGGGTGGAACTCTGCTTTAAGGGCTGGCAGGCGCTTGCTCTAAGGGGTTAATATTCAGTGCAAACTCATCCATCCATCCAGGTCTCCATGCCTTATTTTGTGGAGAAATCTCTTTAAAAAACACCCCCCTAGCATTTCTATCTGTGGCCATCTTGAGTAAGGGTAAATGATTCATGTAGCATTTACTTCCTGGAATCCACATGCCCTTAGCTCAGGCATGCAGGCAGGAGGGTGTGCTTAGCCAAGAAAGCCCATCCTCCTGGGATGTAGGACATCATTTTGGTCTAGGACAGAAACCAGGAAGCAACTGAGGAAATGTAAAAAAAAAAAAAAAAAAAAATTAAATATAATATACTTTCCTATCCATTTATTAAAACTAGCAGCATAAGGATTAAAAATAGTAACTGTTGATTGAGTTTAGTTTCCCTTTATTATGCCTATATTAGTCTGTCAGTCGTGCAGAAATTAAACCGGTTAAACAATGAACTAAAAAAAAGGAAACAATGAAATACAAATAGGATATACTTTAATAAATATTTCTTTCCTTATGTAGTGTTTAGGCCGTTTTCAGACGGTGCTGGATGTAGGAGAGTATGGAGCCATCATGTTGGTGTCTGCAGTTCAACAGAAAGTAAAACAATTGGAGGCCAGTGGTTTTCATTTGTAATCTGGGTCCCCATCCCCAAGACCATTACATTTTAATATGTTTATAAATTATATAGAGTCTGAGATTAGCAGTATCATTTCAGAATTTGCAGATAACACCAAGCTATGCAGTGGAATTCAGTCCCTACAGGATGTCTCTAATTTACAAGCCGGCCTCAATGCACTATTTAATTGGGGCGACTGTGTGGCAGATGAGGTTTAATGTTAAAAAAAATGTAAGGTTATGCACTTAGGGGCTAAAAATATGCATGCATCATACATACTTGGTGAAGTACAACTGGGGAAATCCATAGCGGAGAAGGATCTAGGTGTTCTGGTAGATAATAAACTTAATAATGGCATGCAATGCCAAGCTGTGGTTTAACAAAGAGAGCAAAATCCTTTCTTGTATTAAAAGAGGTATAGACTGCAGAGAGAGAGATATCATTTTGCTCCTGTACAAATAATTGGTAAGACCTCATCTGGAATATACAGTTCAGTTTTGGGCACCAGTTCATAAAAACAGATAAAAACGGGGGAATTGGAGAAAGCACAGAGAAAGGCAACCAAACTGATAAGAGGCATGGAGGAGCTCAGCTATGAGGAAAGATTAGAGAAACTGAATGTATTCTCTCTTGAGAAGAGGAGATTAAGGGGGTATGATCAACATGTACAAATACATATGTGGTCCATATAGTGAACTTGGTGTAGAGTTATTCACTTTAACTAGTTGGCGCCTGCTCATAGTACATTCACTATGAGTGGGCGGCAGTGGTAGGCTGGATGACGTACATGTACGTCATCCAGCCGAGGGTACGCAGCACGCCACTCCTGAAACCACTGTGTCCACCGGATTGGCTGCAGCGCTGATTGAATAACATTTTTCCAACATTCCCGTTCATGAGAAGTCGACCATTAGATCTACTTCTCATGATTGGGAATGGTCATAGATAGATTGAAATTTTTCTACTAGAACGCCCAAATTTAAATCCATTGTTGGCCTTCCTAAACCCTAACAATATGTTTCTATTATTTGCAAAATTTTAGCATTAAAGCGGTGTTTCAGCCCTAAAATTTTTTTTCGAAAAGTCAGCAGCTGAAACAAAAGTAGCTGCTGACTTTTAATATGGAGACTTACCTTTCCAGGGCCCCCGCGATGTCGGTCACCGAGGCTGACATGTCCCTCGGCTCTCGGATACCAGCGCTGCCATTCCAACTAAGGGAAACAGGCAGTGGAGCCATGCGGGTTCACTGGCCGTTTCCTACTGCGCATGCGCGAGTCGCGCGATGCTTTGTGAATTGGATGCGCTGTGTTAAGGGAACACACAGTTCTCAGAACACAGCGCGCCCCATTACCCAGAAGACAGCGCGGAGGAAGAGAAGACCGAAGATCACTGAGGAGCAGGAAGAAGGCAGATTAGAAAGACTGCCTAGCAACAGGGATTTCTGGACAGGTAAAAAAAAAAAATGTCAATTTTTTTTTTTTTTGAAGAAGAATATTAATGCTTTTTTTTTTAGAGTGGCCCTCCACTTTAAAAAACTTTTTTTATAACTGTTCATTTTAGCACAAAAAAAAAGACCTCTTGATCCTGTGAAAAACCCAGTAACCTAACTTCCTGTGTACTCTGCCTGTTCTGTACTGAAATCTTAAGCAGTGGTATCAGTCTTTCCCATTTCTCTTCTTTGGATTGCAGAACACCTTCACTCTATGTTATGAAGATGAGGAGAGGGCGGATCTGCAGGGTAGTCTAGGGTGTCAATGAAGCCTCTGAATAGATACCCTGTGTTGTCAAAAGTATTGGGACACCTGCCTTTACATGCGCACGAACTTATGCGTGAACTGTCATCCGAGTCTTGCTCTGTAGGGTTCAATATTGAGTTGGCCACCCTTTGCTGTTATAACAGCTTCCACTCTTCTGGGAAGGCTGTCCATAAGGTTTAATTCATCCCAAAGGTGTTCTATCGGGTTGAGTCCTGACCTCAACCCAATAGAACACCTTTGGGATGAATTAGGCCTTTTTGTCCACATCAGTGCCTGACCTCACAAACACGCTTCTGGAAGAATGGTAAAACATTTCCATAGATACACTTCTAAACCTTGTGGACAGCCTTCTCAGAAGAGTTGAAGCTGTTATAGCTGTAAAGGGTAGGCCAACTCAATATTGAACTTTACGGACTAAGATTGGGAATCCATTAAAGTTCATGTGTGTGTAAAGGCAGACGTACCAATACTTTTGACAATAAAGTATATATTTAAGGAATTGGGTGTTGTCATTCAAGAATAGGGAGTGTATTACTAAAGGATCACCAGGTGAAAAGAAAGTAAAAAAATAATACAACCACCACATCCAAAGACTGGTAAGCTACAATATATTAAATGTTTGTTCTTTCGATACACTGAATGCCTTACTGCCCCCCACCCACCACTGGGGTAAGCCTCACATGACTTGTGCTGTCACAAGGTTTGAATGATCCCCATTATGAGTTGGGATTACTTAGCAAAATACCAAAATTTAAAAATACATGGCACAGGGGCACCTCATAACTGAACTACAGGCAAATAGATAAATACAAAGGTAAAATAATTCTGTAAAATGTTTTACTTAGCAATAAATGTGTAATTCTGCTCAGCTAGTCTTGTGATTCAGGAACACTTGCGAAACAAATCAACAAAGTCAGTGACCACCTTTTTCTCCTTTACAGATTGCTAATTTCTCCAATGCTGCCTGGGCCTGGACAGTGAAGGAGCAGCTCAATAATAAGGTTCCTCTCTTCCAGTCAGCAAGCTCCCAGTGTTACAGGCACTGTGCAATGCAGGAGAGCCCAGCTGGGTTACAGTACATTCCCTGCCTCCCCAACCGGATTTCTGCTATTCAGGGAATTGCAGGAGGCTGATACAAAGACAGATTGATGTACTATTATAAAAATATGTTTACAGTGCACCTAGGCTTTACCTACGCATGGCAAAGCAATAGCATCACTTGAAAGCCCCTGCAGAAGCTTACACTTGCCTCACAACTCATAATGCACTGCGTCATCGCGGTGCATTGCTGGCTGATGATTGGCCAAGCATGCACTATGACCCGCATGCTTGGCCAATCACAGCGCCATCAGCGAAGAGAGCTATAATTGGCCACAGGCAGGATGCCTGTGACCAGTTAGGGCTTAGGGGGTTTAGTACACGCCCCACACTATATAAGGCCGACTGCATGGCGGCCTTGTGTAGTGTGTTGCGGCTCATAGAGATAGACGGAGAGACAGTGTGTTTATTTCCTCTGAAGCTATTGCAATTACAGTCGGCGTATTGTGCCACCTGCACAGTGTACACCTGAAGCTACCCCAATTGCTCATGTTGTTCTGGTCCTATACCACAGGCAGCTGCAGCAGTTACAGTCGGTGTATTGTGCCACCTGCACAGTGTACACCTGAAGCTACCCCAATTGCTTGTGTTTTTCTGATCCTATACCACAGGCAGCTGCAGCAGTTACAGTCAGTGTATTGTGCCACCTGCAGTGTACACCCGAAGCTACCCCAATTGCTCGTGTTGTTCTGGTCCTATACCACAGGCAGCTTCAGCAGGTACAGTTGGTGTATTGTGCCACCTGCACAGTGTACACCTGAGACTACCCCAAATGCTTGTGTTGTTCTGATCCTATATCACAGGCAGCTGCAGCAGTTACAGTCGGTGTATTGTGCCACCTGCACAGTGTACACCCGAAGCTACCCCAATTGCTCATGTTGTTCTGGTCCTATACCACAGGCAGCTGCAGCAGGTACAGTCAGTGTATTGTGCCACCTGCACAGTGTACACCTAAAGCTACCTGTCACGGTCGTTCCTCTATCCCGATCGTACAAAGGAGACTTACCCGCAGGTTTCCTGTACAAGGGGATCGTCGGTGCCCTCGGACGCGGGTTGGCGCAAACGAACGCACGCGAGTGCATGTAGTCCCCAACAGGCGCACGCGGGTGCGCGTTGACACGAGCGGGCGCACGCGGGTGCGCGTTGACACGAGCGGGCGCACGCGGGTGCGCGACAAGCCGAACGGGCGAACGCGGGTACGCGGGGTCACGAACGGGAGCACGGTTACCCGCGGGGGTACGCAAACGTACCGTGCGACCGTTCTTGGCGCCCAATAGCCTATTTAAGGGACCAGCTCCTGCTCCTCAGTGCTGTCCTGTCTACAGCATTCCTGAGACCTCTGCTACCTGATTCCTGTGTGTGTGTTCCTGATACTGTACCCGGCCTGTTCCTGGACCTTGCCTGTTTGCCGCCTGCCTCTGACCCTTTGCCTGATTGACCACGCTTCTGCCTTCTGCTCTGTACCTCTGCTGCCCGATTGTTGCCGACCCAGCTCGCCTCCGACCACGCCTGCCTGTCTACCTGAAGTCCGGTACCGACTACTTCTGTGGCTCCTGCCTGTCCACCTGTGCCAGCTGTCCAGCAGTTCCCGCCCGGCGTCCAGCGCTGGTTGCACCTGCCATTCCAGTCTTCCACCTGTTCCGGATGTGCCCGCTATCTGCTATCCGGCCTGGCACTTGTGTCCTCCGGACTCCTGAATCCCTGTCTCCATCTCCAGGGGCTCTCGAGGCGGAGGCTTACGAGGCGCCGCTCCCTGCACGTTTGGGCTCTCCAACCAGGTACGTGACACTACCCCAATTGCTGGTGTTCTGCTGATCCTATACTGCAGGCAGCTCCAGTAATTACAGTTGGTGTATTGTGTCATCTGCACAGTGTGCACCTAAAGCTACCCCAATTGCTGGTGTTCTGCTGATCCTATACTGCAGGCAGCTCCAGTAATTACAGTTGGTGTATTGTGTCATCTGCACAGTGTGCACCTAAAGCTACCCCAATTGCTGGTGTTCTTCAGATCCTATACCACAGGCAGGCAGCTGCAGTAATTACAGTCGGTGTACTGTGTCATCTGCTCAGTGTGCACCTAAAGCTACCCCAATTGCTGGTGTTCTCATCTCCCTGCAGACCATTAGTAGTCTGGAAGGCCAACAAGGAGAGGCAGACAGTCAGGAGCCAATAAAAGAGGGCAAGCAGGCTCTGTGTCTAGAGGCAACAGTGCTGGTCGTGAACGCGGTGCATCCTCATCATGTGGCCATGGGACACGCTTGTCCTTATTTTCGGCAGCTGGACGTGTTGAGCCGCAACATGCTGAAGACTTGATAGAGCCCTCCTCATCCTCCTCATCGTCTCTCACCCAGGCTCAGGTTACTGGCAAAGCAGCTGCCAATGTGGCCTCTTCCCTCGTCTCAATGGCATCAGTCACTCCTTCCCTAGACCCACCATGTCCTCCTGAGGAGTCCCCCGAACTGTTTGAGCACAGTGTTGGGTACATGCTCCAGGAGGATGCCCAGCGTTTTGAAGGCTCTGATGATGATACCCAACTAGCGGAAGGCAGTAGCGTGAGTCCAGAGAGAGGTGATGCCCAAGAAGGACAGCAATCTGGCAGTCATGTTCCACCAGCTGCAGCATACTGCCAGGTTTTCTCCAGTGATGATGAGGAAGGGGATGATGAGGTGACTAACTCCACGTGGGTGCCTGATAGGAGAGAGGAGGAGGAGGAGGAGGAGGCACATCTCCAATGAGCCAGCTTAAGGGCAGCACACCCACGGAATCACACCGCAGAGCTCCGCTTGGGCAGGGCGCTGCCTCTGCGCGTTATTCCAAAAGTTCTTTGGTGTGGGCCTTTTTTGAGACGAGTGCATCAGATCGCACCACTGCTATTTGCAACATATGTCTCAAGCGTATCTCGCGTGGCCATAACATCAGCCACTTGGGCACCACATGCTTGACCGGACATATGTTGACCTGCTATGCAGTTCGTTGGCAAGCGTACCTTAAAGACCCACACCAAGGAACAAAGCAGACCTCTCCTTGCTCCTCATCAGCTGGGATCTCCAACCCGACTATACCTTCAGTCTTCTCTGAAACCTGCACTGAGAGGAATGAAGGTGTAGAATTAAGTGTGTCACAGCCAAGTACTTGCGGGCAATCTGCCAGCGGTACACCGACGTCCGATTGTACCAGGCAAATTTCCCTGCCCCAGCTGCTGGACCGTCGAAAGAAGTTCACTCCCAGCCATCCACATGCCCAGCAGTTGAATGCTAGCTTGGCTAAATTGCTAGCACTTCAACTGCTTCCTTTTCAGTTGGTAGACTCAGCCCCCTTCCATGAGTTTGTGCAATTTGCGGTTCCTCAGTGGCAGGTTCCCAAACGCCACTTTTTCTCATGGAAGGTCATTCCGGCTCTCTACCAGCATGTGGAAGGCAATGTCCATGCCTCGCTGGACATGGCGGTCAGTGGTAAGGTGCATATTACCACTGACTCATGGTCCAGTAGGCATGGACAGGGACGTTACCTATCTTTCACAGCTTTTCTGGCAGCTGGGAAGGATGCAGGACAAGGTGCAGTAGTGTTGGAGGTTGTTCCACCACCACACCTCCAAAATGCTACTACTGGTTGTGACACACCTCTCTCCTCCACCCCCTCCTCTTCTTTTTCCTCCATGGCCTCTTCCTGTGCTTTGTCCTCGGAACCAGCGGTGCTCCGTAGGCGTTCAAGGGGATACGCAAGTACACAGACAAAAAGATGCCACTCAGTGCTTGCACTGGTGTGTTTGGATGACAGGAGCCACACTGGAGCAGATATTCTGTCAGCTCTGCAGGGGCAGGCTGAGAGGTGGTTGATGCCACGCCAGGTTAAGCCAGGAATGCTGGTTTGTGACAATGGCACCAACCTCCTCTCTGCCCTCCGACAGGGACAACTGACCCATGTGCCCTATGTGGCTCACATCCTTAACTTGGTGGTGCAGCGGTTCTTGGGCAGGTACCCGGGCTTGCAGGATGTCCTGAGGCAGGCCAGGAAAGTCTGTGTGCACCGGTCATATAATGCCAGTGCTCGGCTGGCTGAGCTCCAAAAGGAATTGAACCTGCCCAAGAACCGCGTAATCTGTGACATGTCCACCAGGTGGAACTCAACGTTGGCCATGCTTCAGCGGCTGCACACGCAGCAGAGGGCCATCAATGAGTACCTGTGCGACTACGGCACCAGGACAGGGTCAGGGGAGTTCGTTTTTTTTCCCCACACCAGTGGGCCATGATCAGGGATGCATGCACTGTCCTGTCACCATTTGAAGAGGCCACGAGGATGGTGAGCAGTGACAGTTCATGCATCAGTGACACGGTACCTTTTGTCCGTCTGTTGGAGCACTGCGTGGAATAATGGACAGGGCACTTGAGGCATAACAGAGGCAGGAAGAGGAGGACTTCCTTGCCTCTCAAGGCCCCCTTTATCCAGACATTGTTCCTGCTGGCCCGCCGATCACACAGGAAGAATACGAGGAGGAGGAAGAGGAGGATTGTGTCAGTATGGAGGTGGAGCCTGGCATTCAGCATCAGCAACAGTCTTTTAGGGATGATTTACAGTCCTAAGAAACCTGTGGACTTGTAAGTGGCTGGGAGGAGGTGGCTGCGGATCATGTCGTCCTTAGTGACCCAGAGGACTTCGGACTGAATGCCTCAGCTAACCTACGCTGCATGGCCTCCCTGATCCTGCAAAGCCTGCGGAAGGATCCTTGTATTCAGCGGATCAAGAAGAGGGATCATTACTGACTGGCAACTCTCCTTGATTCACAGTACAAGGGTAAGGTTGCGGACCTTATCTTGCCATCGCAGAGGGAGCAGAGGATGAGACATCTTCGGGAGGCCTTGCAAAAAGGTCTGTGCAATGTGTTCCCAGAGACTGGATCCTTGGAAGGATCCTTGTATTCAGCGGATCAAGAAGAGGGATCATTACTGACTGGCAACTCTCCTTGATTCACAGTACAAGGGTAAGGTTGCGGACCTTATCTTGCCATCGCAGAGGGAGCAGAGGATGAGACATCTTCGGGAGGCCTTGCAAAAAGGTCTGTGCAATGTGTTCCCAGAGACTGGGAGGTTACAAATTCCTGGTCCTGCACAACATGTTGCTGAGGCTTTGGTCAGTCACAGAAGGAGCGGTGGAGAAGGTGGCCGGCTGACCGATGCGTTCAGACAATTTTTTATTTTGCATCCCCAAGGTATGATCGGTTCCAGCAACCATCGCCAGCGTCTTATTTACATGGCGCAGGAATACCTAGGGGCAAGATCAGACTTGGACACCTTTCCCACCGAAAATCCTCTGGGTTACTGGGTCTTGAGGATGGATCACTGGCCAGAGCTTGCACAGTATGCAATTGAGCTACTGGCCTGTCCTGCATCCAGCGTTCTTTTGGAACGCACTTTCAGTGCTGCTAGAGGCTTTGTAACCAATCACAGACTCGGTTGATCGACTGACCTTCATAAAGATGAATCAGTCTTGGATCACCACCAGCTACAAAGCACCTGAAGCTGATGTAATCGAATCATTTTTTTGGAAATGTCACATCCCTTCAAGACTGCCTATGCTGATGCTGAGCGACTATACTGTTATGCTGACTGACTATCCTCTTCCTCCTCAATGATGCTGCTGATAGCTTGGAAAAACATTTTTGGTTCTGGGCACCGTCACCAGTGGCTAAGGCCCAATTTTTCAGCCCCTGTTTAACAGGGGCATGTAATTAAAAATTTTGATGCAATACTTTGCAGCAGGGCTCACTCCTGCACTCAAACTAGAGTATCTGTGAGGGGTTGCAGTGTTGTGGCACCAGCACCAGTGCCTAAGGCCCAATTTTTCAGCCCCTGTTTAACAGTGGCATGGAATTACAATTTTTGATGCAATACTTTGCAGCAGGGCTCATTCCTGCGCTCCAACTAGAGTATCTGTGAGAGGTTGCAGTATCGTGGCACCAGCACCAGTGCCTAAGGCCCAATTTTTCAGCCCCTGTTTAACAGGGGCATGTAATTACAATTTTTGATGCAATATTTTGCAGCAGGGCTCATTCCTGCTTTCCAACTAGAGTTTCTGTGAGGTGTTGCAGTGTTATGGCACCAGTACCTAAGGCCCAATTTTTGAGCCCCTGTTTAACAGGTGCATGTAATTACAATTCTTGATATGATATTTCACAGCGGGGCCCGTTCCAGCGCCCACCGAGAGTAACTGTGAGGACTTACAGTGTTGTGGCACCAGCACCACCACCACCACAACCACCAACGGCCCAATTTTTCTACTACTATTCAACAATGGCATGTAATTACAATTCTTGATATAATAGTTCACAGCAGGGTGCTCCAGCGCCCACCAAGAGTCACTTTGAGGGATTACAGTGTTAACTTGTGGCAACACCAACACCTTAGGCCCAAATTTCTGCAGAGCATATAGGGCAAGCCCTTACTTTCAAACATTCAACTTACAAACGTCTCCTACTTGCAAACAGAAGGAGACAACAGGAAGTGAGATGAAATCTACCCCTAGGAAGGGAAATTCTCTCCTGTAAGAGTTGATATGGGAAAAGCGTGTCTCCTTTCCACTGATGCTTTATCCCATTCCTTGTTTTACTAAAAACACCACATTTTCAAAAAACATTGGCCATTGGGACAGAAAGTGAGGTGAAATCTTCTGAAGTGGTGCACAGACGGAAAAAAATGATTCTACTTAGCAACAAATCTACATAGTCCCTGTCTTGTTTTCACCGCCTATATACTGCTGTTCTGAATATATGGGGCCTGGGGGCCCCACGCCTTTCCTTTTTTAATTTGGGTACGGGGTTCCCCTTAATATCCATAAAGACCCAAAGTGGCTGGTAATGGGCGGGGGGCTACCCATGCCATTTTTCTCAATGATTTTCATCCATATTGCCGGAACCAGACATTGCATTAAAACCACAAGCAGTTTTAAATTACTTTTTTTCCATTAGAAATTTCATTTTGTGCAGGAACTGTTCTAAATACGGGAAATACGTGCCACTTTACAGGCATACGATAGAGACCCTCAGGCACAATATTTAAAAAAATATTTCACTTTTTTTTCACTTTAAGCATCATTAAAATCAGTGCTCCCAAAAAAAGCCATTTCTAAAAGTTTTTTTTGTATTCATACATGTCCCCTGGGGCAGGAGTCGGGTCCCCAAACCCTTTTTAGGACAATAAGTTGCATATAAGCCACGTCCTCTGGATCACGGTAAATGGCCGCTGATTGCGGCCGTTTACCACGTGATCGCGCCATCACATGACGGAGCGATCACTTGTAAACAAACTGGCGTCACGTCATGACGCCGGTTCATCCCTCCCCTCTGTGTACCGATCGGTACAGTGAGAGGTGAGGGGGGAGAGATGGCAGCAGCGCTGTGGGCTGGATGTGAAGTGCTCACAGCATTGCTCAGTGCCAATAATCTGCCCATACTGTGCAATAATCTGTCAATACTCTGCAATACTCTGCAACACTGTGCAATACTCTGCGAATACTCTGCAACACTGCAATACTCTGCAATACTCTGCCAATACTCTGCCAATACTCTGCAATAATTATTATTATTTTTTTTAGCGAATTTTTTGATTAATAGCGCAAAAAATTAAAACTCAGCGTTGATTAAATACCACCAAAAGAAAGCTCTATTTGTGTGAAAAAAAAAAGACAAAAATGTCATATGGGTACAGTGTTGCATGACTGAGTAATTGTCATTCAAAGTGTGAGAGTACCGAAAGCTGAAAAGTGGTCTGGTTAGTGCTCAGTGGTCAAGTGGTAAAAGAGGAAGTGGTTTACTTCTTCTTTGTCTCCCTGCAAAGGTAAAGCATAATGAGCTACTACGCGATTATGTGCCACTTACCTGACACAGGAGCCAGCGATTTCATCGCTGTCCCCTGTAGCATGGAGTGTCCATCTTCTTCCGGGTATGCGCGGGAGCCGCCACTAGCTATGCTGCTAACATATCGGCGTTAGCAGCATAGTGCGGCTGCGCGCCGCTGTCTACGATACATGCGCAGGAGACAGTGGTGCCTGTCTTTTTGTAAATATCTCCTAAACCGTGTAGGTTTAGGAGATATTTCTTGGACCTACAGGTAAGCCTTAATCTAGGCTTACCTGTAGGTCAAACTGTAAGGGTTTACAACCACTTTAAAAAATAGGTGAAAGATTTTTTATTTTTTTTGCAGTGTTATACTTACCTTACTTAGGTGGATGCATCATCGGACCGATGCTGCATGTGTCCCCCGGCGCCTCTGCACTGAGAACCGAGCGATCGAACATCACCAATCGCTTGGTTTTCAGTGCTCCATGAGCAGATAGCTGTAGACTGTCAGTCACAGCTCTCTGCTCTTCTGTCCTCACTCATTGGAGCACTGAGCTGTGGAGGGGGAGGGGAACGGCTAGCTCAGCCTCTCAGTGGCTCACTGAGAGGCTGAGAGGGGTGTCAGTCCATGCACCTGGCGGATTTCCAGACTCCATTGTCAGGATGATGCGGTGCCTGGACTGACATCTGTGACGTCAGCAGAGAGCGGAATTTAGTCTGCTCTATGCTGAAAATGAGTCACAGGAGTGTAAAACGAACTGCACTTCTGTGATCCACAGGAGAAGTACAGAAAAACAAGCTTTAGCTGGACTTCTCCTTTAAGTAACATTTATACTGTTGTTACTCCCCCCAGCCTTTAATTGCACAGTGAAATGTGAAAAAAAAAACATTGATGAGCTGAGCTCTCTGTCACTCTGCCCTCTCCTCCTATCAGCATGCTACTTGTTAATTGTCATCACACCAATGGGTTGGCTCCTTGTGCTGCTCCTCTCAAAATTGAGCAAGAGGCTGATAGTACCTAAGGGAATTACACTACTTGCATTTCAAGAAATACATTTTATGACATATTAAAGTGATACCAAAGTCTATTTTTTCTGGTTTAAAAATAACAAACATGTTATAGTTACCTGCTCTGTACAAATGGTTTTGCAAAAAGCACCCAGATCCTTCTCTTCTCTGGTCCCTCGCCGGCACTCCTGGCCCCTCCCTTCTGCTGAGTGCCCCCACAGCAAGCCGCTTGCTATGGAGGCACCCGAGCCGAGTCGCTGTTCTGTGTGCCTATTCAGACACGGAGCCAGGGCCTGGCCCCACCCCCTCTCTCTCCTCATTGGCTCACAGACTTTGATTGACAGCAGCAGGAGCCAATGGTGTCCCACTGCTGTCTAAGTCAATGAGGAGGGAGAGTCCCGGACAGCCAAGACTCTTGTGTAACATCGCTGGATGGAGATGGGGCTCAGGTAAGTATTAGGGGGGCTGCTTCACACAGAAGGCTTTTTATCCTAATGCATAGAACGCATTAAGATAAAAAACCTTCTGCCTTTACAACCACTTTAAGAAATAAAGTGGCACTGTGTTCTGTCTTTTACACCTGCCTGGATTTTGGCTTTAAAGTCAACCTGTTACTTGGTCTTGGGTGGGATTTTAGGTTGACTGTATCTTTATTATTCCAGTTTTCATTAAAACAACAGGTACTACATCACAGTGATGTGAAAACATATTGATACAGATAAGAAGATATGAGTGACAATAATAGTTAAATACGAGATAGAGAGGCTGGTCCTGGATGGGATTTTGAACTTTTTAATGAATGAATTAATGGAGATCTGTTATAGTAGGCAACAATGCTTCTGTAAACAGAAATACAGCCTTACAGGCTAAAATATGTGCAAAAAAATTATAAAAAATGTCAACGCACTTACAAAGAAAGTAAAAAATAATACTATATTTTGTAAATATATATATCTATTTTTTGGTAGATTAACATTTTTAGATTCCAGTTGTATGCAGACAAAACTGATGTACACATGTTCCAGGCTCAGAGGGGCCAGCGAAGATATGCTCACAGTGAACATCACTGTAGTACCAGGGCCAATGGAAGCAAGGATGCAGCCTCTAGTAGGATCACTTCAAGCTTAGTGCAAATTTTTAATTGGATCGCCCATATTAATAAAAAAAAAAAAAAAAGACTGTCTTATTCAATGATTCAGACACCAAATACAAAGGGCCCGGTTACCATGAGTTGATAAGTGTTGAATAGGCACTTAAAAATGACGTTCACCCTCTTCTCTATTCTTTTTTTTACCTTTATCTCAAGGTTATCCTTAATAAACACACGCACATGCCCAGTGAATCCACAGTTGTCCAGTGCTGCCACCTTTCCTTCTTATGTCATTGGAAGCTAGCTGTTCCTTCTGGTTCTTGCTTTCACTTGTCATCAGGGGGCTGGCTGCAGGAACCAGGCAGAGACAGCCTACATCTTGAAGCGACACTGTGGCGCATGCACATGTTCTGTAGATTGCCCTAAAGCCTCCTGGGGTTCATGACATGAGCATCCCAGGAGCCTGCGGGCAGTCAGGGGTTGATCTGAGAAATACAAATGTGCGCTATGGAGACCATGGGTCACACTATGGGGTTTATTTACTAAAGGCAAATCCACTTTGCACTTGGAAGTGCAGTCGCTGTCTGCGGGGGACATGCAAGGAAAATAAAAAACAGCACTTTTGCTTGTGCATGATTGGATGATAAAATCTGCAGAGCTTCCCCTCATTTCAGATCTTCCCCTCAGATCTAAAGCGACTGCACTTCCAAGTGCACTTGTAGTGCAAAGTGGATTTGCCTTTAGTAAATCAACCCCATTGTCTGCCTACTAACTTTGAAAATCAGGTACTTTTGTCATGGTAATTGACACTTTTTCATATGACAATGACAATACTCTATAAAGAGATTATGCATCCGGAATCCCCATACCCCCTTTCCCCTCTCCTACTTCTTATTTTCTTTCTTTTTCTTATTTCCTTCTTAATACTATTCCATGTGGTATTTAACAGCAACAGGTGATTTTGAATAGATCTAGAAAATATCACACATTAGTTTTATAGTAATATTTTATTGAAGGGTTTGGTACCCATGATGATTCCGACACAAACAACTTTCCTCACATCCGATTGATAATGATTCTCTAATTACTGATTCAATCTAATATCAATATAGCCTGAAACTACTTTATCAATTTGATTGATAGGAATAATATCAAATATTAATTTTATCCTTTCTGTGTCATTTCATCATTACCATTACAATGTTTCAATCTGTATTTTAATTTCATGTGCAATTGCTAAATGACTCTTAATTGATATCTTATAATTGTTATTTTCTGTTGATCATTCAATAAAAACCTTTGCACAAGAGAAATACAAATGTGTGGGCCTGTTTACATAAAATAAGGTATTTACACATAAATAAATATAAATATATAAATATATATATATATATATATATATATATATATATATATATATATATATATAGTGTATCTCACAAAAATGTGTACACCCCTCACATTTTTTTTTAATTATTTTATTATATCTTTTCATGTGACAACACTGAAGAAATGACACTTTGCTACAATGTAAAGTAGTGAGTGTACGGCTTGTACAGTGTAAATTTGTTGTCCCCTCAAAATAACTCAACACACAGCCATTAATGTCTAAACTGCTGGCAACAAAAGTGAGTACACCCCTAAGTGAAAATGTTCAAATTGGGCCCAAAGTGTGAATATTTTGTATGACCACCATTATTTTCCAGCACTACCTTAACCCTCTTGGGCATGGAGTTCACCAGAGCTTCGCAGGTTGCCACTAGAGTAGTGATGGACGAACTTCCGACGGGACGTTTCGCGAACGCGAAACGCGAACGGACACAAACGTTCGCGAAAACGACCGTTCGCCGCGGGCTCCATTGACTTCAATGGGAGGCGAATTTCGCAAACCTTTAGGTCGAATTTGCGGCCACGGGGTAATTATTAGGGGGTAGCACGTAGTCCCACCACCTGGACAATAGCATAATACATGTATGAGGTGAATTTGGGATCGATAACTACAAGCATTTTTTTTTTATTTGGGAAATTGTTCTGACAATTCAGGACTATGGAGCTAATGAAGGCAATGGAGGAGAGGGAAGGTCAGGGACCAGGGTAGGCAAACAAGAGGGTGCAGGAGATACAGAGCACTGACAGCAGCACCGTAATACAGAGCACTGACATCAGCACCGTGACATACAGCGCTGACAGCAGCTCCGTGACATACAGCGCTGACAGCAGCTCCGTGACATACAGCGCTGACAGCAGCTCCGTGACATACAGCGCTGACAGCAGCTCCGTGACATACAGCGCTGACAGCAGCTCCGTGACATACAGCGCTGACAGCAGCACCGTGACATACAGCGCTGACAGCAGCTCCGTGACATACAGCGCTGACAGCAGCTCCGTGACATACAGCGCTGACAGCAGCTCCGTGACATACAGCACTGACAGCAGCTCCGTGACATACAGCGCTGACAGCAGCTCCGTGACATACAGCGCTGACAGCAGCACCGTGACATACAGCGCTGACAGCAGCTCCGTGACATACAGCGCTGACAGCAGCTCCGTGACATACAGCGCTGACAGCAGCTCCGTGACATACAGCGCTGACAGCAGCTCCGTGACATACAGCGCTGACAGCAGCTCCGTGACATACAGCGCTGACAGCAGCTCCGTGACATACAGCGCTGACAGCAGCTCCGTGACATACAGCGCTGACAGCAGCACCGTAAGCAGCCCCAGGAGGAAGTCAGCACAGCACAGGGATGGTGTGATCCCCTCATAATAAGAACCCCCAGGAGGAAGTCAGCACAGCACAGGGATGGTGGGAGCCCCTCATAATAAGAACACCCAGGAGGAAGTCAGCACAGCACAGGGATGGTGGGAACCCCTCATAATAAGCAGCCCCAGTAGAAATATGACACCGCTCAACCTCTTCAAAGAGGAGGGTAGGGGCATATAGTACGGTGTGCTTTTTTGGGTCAGGGAAGTGAGCCAAATGAATTAAGAAGGTCTGTGTGCTTGATTCCAAAAATTGTTTATAGACATATACATGGTCTACTGATCACATGTGTTGAATTCCTCCGAGATCCATGCCTCATTCATTTTTAGAAATGTGAGGTAGTTAACACTGTCGTGAGCTAGGCGAGTACGCTTATCGGTCACAATCCCCCCTGCTGCGCTGAACGTCCTTTCGGACAGGACACTGGATGAGGGGCAAGCCAACAGTTCGATTGCAAATTGGGCAAGCTCTGGCCAGAGGTCAAGCCTGCCCACCCAGTAGTCTAGGGGTTCATCACTCCTCAGAGCGTCCACATCGGCCGTTAACCCAATGTAGTCGGACACCTGACGGTCTAGGCGTTCCCTGATGCTGGATCCGGATGACACCTGTCGATGGGTCGGCTGAAAGAATGACCTCATATCCGAAGTCACCAACACATCTTCAAACCGGCCTCTTCTTGCAGGCGCTGTTGGATTGGTACCCGCAAATCCTTCTCTGGGAGTGGGAATTGCTCCTCTGCCAGCGCACGCAAAAGCAGAATGCAGCATTTCTCGAAGCAAGGCCTGGAAGTGCTGCATTCTGACAGCCCTCTGCGACGGCGGTAACATTTCCGCCATTTTGTGTTTGTACCGGGGATCTAAGTACGTTGCCACCCAGTACTGGTCCTTGACCCTCATGCTTTTTATACGGGGGTCCCTATTAAAACACTGGAGCATGAAGGCCCCCATTTGCACTCAAGCGGAAGGTATGTGGTGGTGGTGGTGTTGTTGGTGGTAGTGTCTTTGGGGGTGCACATAGCAGAGAGTGAAGAAGAGGGTGCAGATCGAGAGGATGAGGAGGGTGCAGAAGAATAAGGCTGAGTGAGCCACTCAACCAAGTCTGGTGCGTCCTTTAAAGTAATTGAACGCACCTTCTGCAACTTCCCACTTTGGCTCAAGGCTGTTGCTCCTGCCCTACCCCTACCACCCCTGCGGAAGGGCCTGCCTCTTCCTCTGCCTGTCATTTTTTAAATCACCCTGTGACAAAACTCTTAGTCCCTATACCGCTGAAGGACTGCTGCAGTATAGGGCAGCGGTCAGCAGTAGTGCACGTCAACCCTATGTATTGTGGACCGATAGCGGTCCTTACAGAACAGCAGACTGTACTGCACTCAGGCCTATGTACCGTAGCACCCTATACCAAGTTACCAGTCCTTATAAAAACTTTTGTGGACCAAGCAGGTTGTGTGTTAGTGTTTAGCAGACTGTGCGTCAGTCCCTATACCGCTGAAGGACTGCTGCAGTATAGGGCAGCGGTCAGCAGTAGTGCACGGCAACCCTATGTATTGTGGACCGATAGCGGTCCTTACAGAACAGCAGACTGTAACGCACTCAGGCCTATGTACCGTAGCACCCTATACCAAGTTACCAGTCCTTATAAGAACTTTTGTGGACCAAGCAGGTTGTGTGTTAGTGATTAGCAGACTGTACGTCAGTCCCTATACCAATGAAGGACTGCTGCAGTATAGGGCAGCGGTCAGCAGTAGTGCACGGCAACCCTATGTATTGTGGACCGATAGCGGTCCTTACAGAACAGCAGACTGTACTGCACTCAGGCCTATGTACCGTAGCACCCTATACCAAGTTACCAGTCCTTATAAAAACTTTTGTGGACCAAGCAGGTTGTGTGTTAGTGTTTAGCAGACTGTGCGTCAGTCCCTATACCGCTGAAGGACTGCTGCAGTATAGGGCAGCGGTCAGCAGTAGTGCACGGCAACCCTATGTATTGTGGACCGATAGCGGTCCTTACAGAACAGCAGACTGTAACGCACTCAGGCCTATGTACCGTAGCACCCTATACCAAGTTACCAGTCCTTATAAGAACTTTTGTGGACCAAGCAGGTTGTGTGTTAGTGATTAGCAGACTGTACGTCAGTCCCTATACCAATGAAGGACTGCTGCAGTATAGGGCAGCGGTCAGCAGTAGTGCACGGCAACCCTATGTATTGTGGACCGATAGCGGTCCTTACAGAACAGCAGACTGTAACGCACTCAGGCCTATGTACCGTAGCACCCTATACCAAGTTACCAGTCCTTATAAGAACTTTTGTGGACCAAGCAGGTTGTGTATTAGTGTTTAGCAGACTGTGCGTCAGTCCCTATACCGCTGAAGGACTGCTGCAGTATAGGGCAGCGGTCAGCAGTAGTGCACGGCAACCCTATGTATTGTGGACCGATAGCAGTCCTTACAGAACAGCAGACTGTACCGCACCCAAGCCTATGTACCGTAGCACCCTAGACAGACCAAGTTACCAGTCCTGATAAAGAGCTTTGTGGAACAAGTGAGTTGTGAATGATTAGCAGACTGCAGCAGAAGGGCAGCAGTCAAGTATAATATTCTTTCTATATTTGGAAGAAAGAATATTATACGTGTACAAGCCTATTACCGTACCACTGATACCAGTCCTGAAAAGAACCTTTGTGGAACTAATAGTAACAGCAAGTCTTTAAAATTATCCTCACTGCCTGACACACTGCTTCCTGCCTGTCCCTATACAAATTGGCAAAAAAGAGTAGGCTGGAACGATTAGCTGGAATAGCTCTTTTGTGGACCTGATAGTAACAGCTAATGATGATGATGATGATGATGATGAAGAAAGACTAATCTGGCTGAGCTGTCCCTAAAATAGCAGCATACAGCGCTCTGTCCCTTTATCTAAACTGACAAAAGAAACTCAGGCTGCTGACCTAACACCTATACCAGTCCTGAAAAGAACTTTTGTGTACCAAATAGCTAGCGTTTTCTCTGTCCCTACTCCACACAGGATCCTTTCCCTACAGTGACAGAAGAAAGAATGTAAAATGGCCACCGGATCGGGTGTATTTATAGGTTAGGGGGAATGTCCAAGTGTCCATGAGCTGTCATGTCTCAATTGGTTGTCCTGTAACACATGATAAACGTGTCACGAAAGGTTAAAGTTCTTGTATACATTAAACACGTAAGTCCGCCGGGGCGAACGACGGAAAAAGGCGTTCGAACCCGCGGACGGCGAAAGTCGGAAATTCGCCGCGAAACGACCGCCGGGCGAAACGTTCGTCCATCACTACACTAGAGCCCTCTTCCACTCCTCCATGATGACATCACAGAGCTGGTGGATGTTGGAGACCTTGTGCTCCTCCACCTTAGATTTGAGGATGCCCCACAGATGCTCAATAGGGTTTAGGTCTGGAGACATGCTTGGCCAGTCCATCACCTTTACCCTCAGCTTCTTTAGCAAGACAGTGGTCGGCTTGGAGAAGTGTTTGGGGTCGTTATCATGTTGTAATACTGCCCTGCAGCCCAGTAGCCGAAGGGAGGGGATCATGCTCTGCCTCGGTATGTTACAGTACATGTTGGCATTCATGGTTCCCTCAATGAACTGTAGATCCCCAGCACTCATGCAGCCCCAGACCATGACACTCCCACCACCATGCTTGACTGTACACATGACACACTTGTCTTTGTACTCCTTACCTGGTTGCCGCCACACACGCTTGACACCATCTGAACCAACTAAGTTTATCTTGGTCTCATCAGACCACAGGACGTGGTTCCAGTAATCCGTGTCCTTAGTCTGCTTGTCTTCAGCAAACTGTTTGCGGGTTTTCTTGTGCATTAACTTTATAAGAGGCTTCCTTCTGGGATGACAGCCATGCAGACCAATTTGATGCAGTGTGCGGCGTATGGTCTGAGCACTGACAGGCTGACCCCCCACCCCTTTAACCTCTGCAGCAATGCTGGCCGCACTCATATGTCTATTTCCCAAAGACAACCTCTGGATATGATGCTGAGCACGTGACCTCAACTTCTTTGGTGGACCATGGTGAGACCTGTTCTGAGTGGAACCTGTCCTGTTAAACCGCTGTATGGTCTTGGCCACCATGCTGCAGCTCAGTTTCAGGGTCTTGACAATCTTCTTATAGACTAGGCCATTAATTGTAGCGCAACAATCCTCTTTTTTTTTAGATCCTCAGAGAGTTCTTTGCCATGAGGTGTCATGTTGAACTTCCAGTGACCAGTATGAGAGAGTGAGAGTGATAATACCAAATGTAACACACCTGCTCCCCATTCACACCTGAGACCCAGTAACACTTACAAGTCACATGGCACCGGGGAGGGAAAATGGCTAATTGGGCCCAATTTGGACATTTTCAATTAGGGGTGTACTCACTTTTGTTACCAGCGGTTTAGACATTAATGGCTTGAGGGCATTTGAGGGGATAAAGAGTAATTAAAAGACATGAAATTTGAACAAAGCATATCCCTCTATAGTGTGTGCTTGTCTCAGATCACTAAGGGATTGATTTACTAAAGGCAAATGGACTGTGCACTTTGCAAAGTTGCACTTTGCATTTGCTCCAGAGCTTAGTAAATGAGCAGAAGCCCTGCTGACTTCCACCATCCAATCATGTGCAAGCATAAAGGCAGTTTTTAAAATTTCTTTGCACCTGATTGGGTATTCTTTGCGAATTGAAACTTTGCCTCATTTATTAAGTGCTTTAGCCCCCCCCCCCCCCCCCCCGCTCTTGCAGTGTGTAACTGCCCTTTACAAAGTGCACAGTCTAGTTGCCTTTAGTAAATCAACCCCTAAGTGTCATTTTTGTCTGCTGCTTTGTTCCTCTGCTATCAGCATGAATCACCTTTGACAAATTTTCCTGACACCAAGAGAAAAAAAGGTGACAGGGGAGAGACATCTAGCAGAGTGACGGCTCTATTCCTGTGTGAAGATTGGGCGAGGGGGGGGGGGGGTCTCTTTCCTTCCAATCAGCTCTCAGAGCTCTTCTCACTGGGATCTGCAGAGTGTGACTTCAGCTCCCCGCCCCTTTTTTCTGAACTCTCAGGCAGGCTTTATAATTCAGAGAAGAGAAAATTGCAGATAAACAGGTACCACATATGTAGGAGGATTTGTTTCATCTCTGTGTATCACCTGAGGCCAGTCACTTCATTGGGTATTTGTAAGGGTTTACAACCACATTAAGTCATATTAGGAAAGTTTAAAAAGAAGGTAAAGATTTGCTTTAAGGAGCTTCAACACAATAAAATACCTACCTGGACTTTATTTGGGAAACGCAGCACACTGCAACGCATGTACATTCACATCCAAGCATTGCAGTGCATTGAATACCAGATGCCTTGGCTGACACAGAATATGTGCATTGGTACACTATAGAGAATAAAAGAGAAAACACTGCGCCATATACAATATATAATACAGCACAATGTAGTGTTTTGGAGTAAAACATGTTAAAAGCAGAGGGCTCTGATGAAGTAAAGGGGCTCAGATCAGTAAGTATACCTTGCTGGGGGGCTAACGGGAGGCACTGAGGCCAAGGTGACACTGGGATTGATTTACTAAAGGGAAATAGACTGTGCACTTTGCAAAGTGCAGTTGCACTCTGCAAGAGAAGTTACTCCAGAGCTTAGTAAATGGGTAGAAACTCTGCTGACTTCCATCATCCAATCATGTGCAAGCATAAATGCTGTTTTTTTTTAAAAAATTGCACTTGATTGGCTACTTTTTGCAAAGTAAAGCCTTACCTCATTTACTAAGCTTTGGAGCAACTGAACTTACAGCAACTGCAGTTTGCAAAGTGCATAGTCTTTTTTCCTTTAGTAAATCAACCCCACTGTCCCTTTAACACGACTGCATAAAATGTCACCTTTTTAAATGCACAAACAACAGAAAAGTTTCTTAGAATGAAAGTAATAATTCTTCTTAATGTACAGGATGCCATCTAAACCTTCAGCCAAAGGGAAGCATTGCATTGGCTGCACCCCCTGTGGTTACACCCTAAGGTTTTATCCACATAGTAACTGGAATTGCCGGTGTGAGTGTCCCGCGCCCTTCCCATCTTAATTGTCAAAGGCTATAAATAAAAAGAAATACAGCCACTATGTTTCATGACGTACGCCTTAAAGTGGAAGAGCAGGAAAACAGATACATTCACAAATGATTACGGCTCGGTTCACACTGCAGCAGGGTTGCGAATCCGCATCGCATGCCTCCCGGCGGCAGTTCACACTGCACTATGCAAACTGCTGGGAGTGTCAATTGAAAGTTAATGACACCCCCAAATCAGTTCGCATATCGCAGTGCGAACTGCAAAATTCGGACAGGAATCGGATCGCATGGGTGTGAACACCTGTGCGATCCGATTCTGCTGCGGACCAAAAAAAGGGTTCTGTGCGAGTTTGGTCCGAATGCGATGCAAATTGAGCCTTACTATCTGTATAGCTAAAAAAAGGCATCGCACAGAGATGGCATATGATTTGCAGTGAGGTGCGCATCACATCCGATGTCGGACATCGCACCAGTGGGAACCAGCCCTTACAAGTTAAAACCGTCTGGCCTGCCAAAAAGCATGTAATTCAAGCGATATTAACCACTTTCAGACCGGATCAATTTGCTGGTCAAAGACCAGACCACTTTTTGCGATTCGGGACTGCGTCGCTTTAACTGACAATTGAGCGGTCATGCGACGTGGCTCCCAAACAAAATTGACGTCCTTTTTTTCCCACAAATAGAGCTTTCTTTTGGTGGTATTTGATCACCCCTGCGGTTTTTATTTTTTGCGCTATAAACAAAAATAGAGCGACAATTTTGAAAAAAACGCATTATTTTTTACTTTTTGTTATAATAAATATCCCCCAAAAATATATAAAAAAAACATTTTTTTCCCTCAGTTTAGGCCGATACGTATTCTTCTACATATTTTTGGTAAAAAAAATCGCAATAAGCGATTATTGATTGGTTTGCGCAAAAGTTATAGCGTTTACAAAATAGGGATAGTTTTATAGCATTTTTATTAATAATTTTTTATTATTTTTTTTTTTACTAGTAATGGCGGCGATCAGCGATTTTTATTGTGACTGCGACATTGTGGGGGACACATCGGACATTTTTGACACATTTTTGGGACCATTGTCATTTATACAGTAATCACTGCTATATAAATGCAGTGATTCCTGTGTAAATGACACTGGCAGTGAAGGGGTTAACCAGTGGGTGGCAGTGTAGGGGTTAAGTGTTCCTAGGGGTGTGTTACTAACTGTGGGGGGGTTGGGCTTTCATTTAGTGAACACTGATCTCTGCTCCAATCACATGGAGCAGAGATCAGCGTCACTAGTTGCTAGGCAGAATGGAGAAACGGCATTTCTTCATTTGGCCGCTCCGTGAGACGATCGCGGGTATGCCCGCAGCGATCGAGTCCGCAGGTCCCGCGACCGGACTCACGGGGGTCCCGACCAGCGCGGGAGCGCGCGGCCGGCGGTGCGCTCCCGATGGCAGGGCGCTCCCGATGGCAGGGCGGCAAATTTAAAGGGACTTACATGTACGCCCATTTGCCTGCCCGTGCCATTCTGTCGACGTACATCGTTGTGCGCTGGTCGGCAAGTGGTTAAACCTAAAACCAAAAATATTATATATTGCAGCTTACCATTCATTAGATGTGGTGGCTGCATTCGTTTTCCTTTTTTAGGCATTTTTCCCTCTGTTTTCACCTGGTGATCTGGCCAGTGACACACCTCTCTGGATTAGAGTGCCCCCACTCTGGATGAAGGAGCAACAGAGACACCTTCGGACAGCACCATTGTCAATCTAGGGGAGAGGGGAGTGTTAGATGGATAAGCCATATTTAAATACACAAATAAAATGAAGCCAAACTCCAGCATGCACGTTATAATCAGTTATAGCAACCGCTTTGTTCTTTTTGAGATAAAGGTTTTACATAAATAAATAAAAGCTGATCATTAATGTCCCTGTCAGAGTTTTGCGTCTCAAAGCGGTACAATTGTTTTGCATAGAAATTTGGCGTTTTATATTGTAGGCCTGTAATTCTTAGCAATAGCACACTTAAATCTGTCCAAACAAGAGTCTAGTAGACAATTCGGGTATGATAAAGTTTGAAACACAAAATCATAAATTATAATATAATAAATAACTATAAATAATTATAAAAAATAATAATATAATAATAATTAAATTCATTTCCCCACAATTCACTATCGCTCAATTCTAATTTATTCAATTTATTATTGCTTTTTTTTATTTATTTTTTTTGTTTTCTAGCTGGTCAAAAAACACTTTTGATGTAAAGGGACACTTTTTGGTTGCTATGGACAATCTCAAGTTTCCAGGCAGAAAGAACAGTATATATAATATAAAACTGCATGCAGGGCACTGGACAAAGCACTAGGGACAAAAGGGATGGGAAATAATTTCATACAGTAATGTAATCTGTAAGATTATAGTGTACTGTATGTGTTATGTATTTTCGATTTTTTGAATTTGCGGCCAGGCTCCGCCACCGTTCGCCGCAAAGCTCGCAGGGAACAGAGCCGGGCACAGAGAGGCATCGGGCGGAAGACAAAGCCCACGGATACATCAGGGGGACAGGATCCTGGGGACAAGGTAAGTACACTGCACCAGGATCCTGCAATGCAATCCCTAGTGTGGCTCGGGGTTACCGCTAAGGGTACTGAAATTTAACCCCGAGCCACACTCAGGAAAACCGCCAGGGAGGTTAAGATACATAAGCACCCCTGTCAGTGTTAAATGGTTTATCTCAACCCTCTAACTGCTACACCTACAGGACTGTTCTGTTGAACTTACTGGCAAGATCAGCAGGTAAAATTAAAAGAAAGCTAGCCTAAAAATGAAAAGGAATGCAGCCACCACATCTAAGAACTGGTAAGCTGCAATACAATAAATCTTTGCTCTTGAGTTTAACCTCCCTGGCGGTATGATGTAAGGTTACATTATACTGTATGTAATGTGTGTGTTTTACTTTTTGAATTTGGCGCCGTTCTCCGTCCCTGTGCGTCGCAACGCTCGCAGGGAACGGAAATCGGCTCCTTGATTAATCGAGTGGAGGATGAGCCGCTCGTACAGCGGGGGGGACATCGCTGGATCCAGGGGAGAAGGTAAGTAAACCCTCCCTGCATTCAGCGATGCGGTCCCGAGTCTGACTCGGGGTTACCGCTTTTGGTATAAAATCTCCACCCCGAGCCAGACTCGGGAATACCGCCAGGAGGGTTAATACCCCTTTCAGTTCAGTCACTTTTGTAAAGCAGACACCCCTGTCAGACAGCATGGCCAGATCCTGATCTCACCTTCAGAAGTAAAGATAAAGCAATGCAGCTTGGTCAAGGTCTTCCCCAAACATTGACTGGACAGGGGAGGAGAAACAAAGCGCTGATTCAAGTTTTCTGTGCTCTCTCTCCTCCAATCAGCTAGATCCTTGAGTGTTATGCAAAGTATTAGAACGTGACTGGCTTATAGCACTCAACTGACCAAATACAAACTGAGCTGACTGGGCAAAAACGGCCTCCATGGGAGAGTTGCAAGGAGAAAACCACTGCTGACCAAAAAGAACACAAAGACTCATCTCACATTTACCAAAAATCATCTTGATTATTCCCAAGACTTTTTTGCAAAAATTCTGTGGACCGATGAGACAAAAGTTTAACTTTTTGGAAGGTGTGCGTCCGGTTACATTTGGGGTAAAACTAACACAGCATTTTTATACAAAGAACATCATTCCAACAGTCACACTTGGTGGTGGTCTGGGGCTGCTTTACACCTTCAGGACCTATGCGACTTACTATAATTGATGGCACCATGAATTCTGAGCTCTACCAGAAAATCCTGAAGGAGAATGTGTGGCTATCAGTTTGTGACCTCAAGCTCAAGCACACTTGGGTTATGCAGCAGGACAAATATCCGAAACACACCATCAAGTATACCTCTGAATGGTTAAAAAATAAATAAAATGAGAGTTTTGGAGTGGCCTACTTAAAGTCCAGACTTAAATCTAATTGAGAGACAGTGAACAACTTCAAAAGTTAAAGGGGTTGTAAACTCTCAGGGTTCTTCACCTTAATGCATTCTCCTGTGCTGAAGCTGCCCCCTAGAGCCCCCCTTTTACTTACCTGAACCCAGTCTTTCCAGCGACGGGGACGAGCACACCAGCTCCAGCCAGTGTCTGGAGTCCTCATTAGATAGATTGATAGCAGTAGGAGCCATTGGCTCCCACTACTGTCAATCAAATCTGCTGTTTGTGTCAATGGACATAGCAGCAGAAATGGGGTGCGCACCCGCACGAGTGCCCCCAGAGAAATCGGTTCTTCGTCGGGGCACTCGAGAAAAGGAGGAGTCAGGGTCGCCGTGGATGGACCCCAGAAGAGGAGAATTGGGGGGCCACTCTGTGCAAAAAAAATACGAGACTTTACAACCTCACAAGGTTTACAATGTTTACAATGAAAGATGTATAAAACAGTCCCACAACCAATAGTGGTCTGTGTGTGAATTATTCTTTCAAATTCTTCTTGTGAATAGTGCTCATCCACCACCAGGTGAAAAACCTTCTCACCTACAACATGGTTAAAATAGGGAGAGGAGAGAGATGGGACTTTGAGTGAAGCACACAGCAGTAAATGGATTGGTCAAGTGACTGAAAAAATTTAATTTATTTATATTTCACAAATCATACATTGTTTGCAAGTATTTTGGGCAACAAGCCTCTAAAAAATACTTTGGGCAACATGCCTCATACAATATAAATCACAGTTCAATAAATAAACATATATTGAGTAGTCTTGAGACCTTAGTTAGTAAGTAAATGAACTAAACGACCAAAATAAAAATTTCTAAATATGAATAAAAATTCAGATTATGTAAAAACTTGATATTCCATGATTACAATAAAAAGAAGGTAATAATTCAAGGCTCTACGCATTTCGCGGCGCTGTAGCCGCTCATCAGGAGCAAGTACCATGGATAGATAAAGTGAAAAAATTAAAGAGAACATGTTGTGTACCTATGCCAACTGAGAAGGACCGTAGTCGATCCACGTAAGTGTGATCCTACTAGTGAGAGGGAAAGGTGGAATGTGTGAACCTACAACGGGAGATGCCTGGGCAGATGCACCATCCATGTCCCGTCACCAGAGCCACGCAGGTACATGCAGCAGTGGAGGGAGGAAAAGCTTTCACCTAGACGGCTCAGCCATCCGGCGATTAGCGCCTGGCCATCCCCGCACCGTGCACGCCTAGAGATGAAATTCGGTCGGCGAGGCGGCGCCACGAGGACGCCACCCGTCCGACCCTTATAACGAGGCTCCAGTGGGCAGGGACCATCTCCCCACCCCTCCTACGTCAAAAGGAGGCAGAATGGGGGAGGAGACCCACAGTCAAACCGCAGCCAGTGCGGGCGAACACAAACGGACCGATCGGACCGATCGGCGAAACACGTAGAGCCTTGAATTATTACCTTATTTTTATTGTAATCATGGAATATCAAGTTTTTACATAATCTGAATTTTTATTCATATTTAGAAATTTTTATTTTGGTCGTTTGGTTAATTTACTTACTAACTAAGGTCTCAAGACTACTCAATATATGTTTATTTATTGAATTGTGATTTATATTGTATGAGGCATGTTGCCCCAAGTATTTTTTAGAGGCTTGTTGCCCAAAATACTTGCAAACAATGTATGATTTGTTAACTATAAATAAATTATATTTTTTCAGTCACTTGACCAATCCATTTACTGCTGTGTGCTTCACTCAAAGTCCCATCTCTCTCCTCTCCTTATAAACTACTGACAGGGATGGAGGCTGGCGTCCCTTTGATGCTGGCCTCATTTAAAGTCCCAAAATGCACTTTTCCTATATTGATGGTTAAAATAGGCTCATATTGTCCTCCACTGGCTATTATTCTCCCAGATAGTAGACCTCCAACAAATCCCCTCTATGGACGGCAGCACCTTCTTCTTCCACTTGTCCAGCATCCACCAAATGGTGTAATTAGTGTCGCTGAGCAGGAGATCAGGATTTGTATGACTTCCATATTGAGCGGAGATATCTAGAGCCGGCACGTCATTCTGGTTCGTGTGCAAACGAATGTAACATGTAATCAATGAGAGGTGGCTCCTGTGACTCTTCACCCCGCCTACTGAGGAAGCCCAATCGAAGGGTTCAACTCGTCTAGGAGGGAGGAGCTGAGCCCGTGAAGTCACGCCAACACCACGATACAAGGGTAGCTGTGAGCTGGCTGGCAGCTTTGTTTTAACCACTTCAGCTCCGGAAGGTCTACCCTCCAATATGACCAGGCCATTATTTGCGTTACTTTAACTGACAATTGTGAGGTTGCTTGAAGCTGTACCCAAAAAAAATGTATATCTTTTTTTACCAACAAACAGAACTTTCTTTCAGTAGTATTTAATCACCTCTGATTTACACTATAAATAAAAAAAGACCAACAATTTTGGAAAAAAAAAACAATATTTCTTACATTCTGCTATAAAACATATCCAATAAAAAAAATTTAAAAAATCTAAATTCTTCATAAATTTAGGCCAATATGTATTCTGCTACATATTTTTGGTAAAAAAAATCCCAATAAGCGTATATTGATTGGTTTGCGCAAAGGTTATAGCATCTACAATCTATGGGATATATTTATGGAATTCGTATTTATTTATTTTTTACTAGTAATGGTGGCGCTCATTGACTTATAGTGGGACTGCAACATTGTGGCAGATAAATCAGACACTAACTGACACTTTGAAACTTTTTTGGGGAACCAGTAACGCTAAGGCTGCTTTCTCACTGGGGTGGGGGCGGCATCAGCTGTAAAGTGCCGCTAAAAATAGTTGTACTTGCGGAGGTATTCGGCCGCTAGAGGGGCGCTTTTAACCACTGCTAGCAGCGAAAAAGGGTTAAAACCACCCGCAAAGCGCTGCTGCAGCAACACTTTCCCGGCATATAGCCAAGCTGCGCCTTTGATTTCAATGGGCAGGAGCGGTGGAGAAGCAGTCTACACACCCCTCCTTCACCGTTCCAAAGATGCTGCTAACAGGACTTTTTTTTTGCATCCTGCCAGAGCACCACTCAGGATCAATACCACAGGATCAATACCTTCCCTACTGACAGAACAGCAGTCAGCCTTGTTGACAGTCTGCCTTGTGTCCCGAATGATTGGCAGGTCCCGGTGGACATTGAGTCCGCTGGACCTGCTGATTGGCTCCAGCTCTGTCCAATCACAGTGGGAGCGGGTTGCTGATGGCACGCGTGAGAGCCCCCGAACCAGAAGTGCAGAATCACGTACCAGTATGTGATCCTGCCCAGGGGAGATGCCTTGCCGCCGTATATATATATATATATATATATATAGATATATATATATATATATAGATAGATAGATAGATAGATAGATAGACACGGTTGGCAAGCCCTTAAAGCTATTTTTGATTGTCTTTCTTGTAAGTGTTTAATTAGTGGGGATAAATAAAGTATTACATATGGAGGGCACTATGTTGTTTCCCTTTTGCCTCATTTAACATATGGTGGATGCGGACAAGTGGAAGGAGAAGGTACTGCCGTCCATAGTCTGAGGGGGTCAGTTAAAGGTCTACTATCTGGGAGAATAAAAAACAGTGGAGGACACAGATGAGCCTATTTTAATTGTGTTGGAGGTGAGCGGGTTTTTCACTTGACAGTGGGATGAACACTATTCACAAGAAGAATTTGAAAGAATAATTCACACACAGCGCACTATTGGGTGCAGAACTGTTTTATGTTTATACATTTTTCAACATTTACCTTTTGAAGTTGTTCACAATTTCTATGGACTTATACACATTGTATTTGAGTGAGATACAATTCAATAGTGTTGCACTACACATTATTGGATTATAAAATTTGGTTGGAGGTGAAGTTGAAACACCTTATAGTGTTATATCTGGCAATGCAGAGTTTTATATTTCATTTCATTTTATTTCATTTTTGTTTTGGTTGCGCGGATTGAAATAGTATTGATTTAATGATTTTAAACAGGCCATTCATGCTGGAAAAACCCCTTCAATATGGCTGAATTAAAACAATTCTGCAATGAAGCGTGGGCCAAAATTCCTCCACAGCGATGTAAAAGACTCATTGACAGTTAATGAAAAATGCTAGATTGCAGTTGTCGCTGCCAAGGGTGGCACAACCAGTTATTAGGTTTATGGGGGGCAACTACTTTTTCACATAGGGCCGGTCTGGACAGCTTTTTTTCCCTAATAAATAAAATCATCATTTAAAAAACGATATTTACTTGGGTTATCTTTGGGTAATATTCTGTTTTAAATTGATTTTATAACATTTTTCACATTAAAAAAAATCTTACATACTTTGCAAAACAATTTGCAAATCATTCATAATAATACTCAACATTTTCAAAGTACACATAAATACATAAAAAAATACATTAGGTAATTTGGGTAATATTAAAATGTGTTGTGTGATGGTTTGAATCATTTAAGTGTGACAAATTGCAAAAAAAAAAAAAACAGCAAAAAAAAAATGAAAAATTTCTTTACCCAGAATATTCCCCAGGTATCAATTATGCCATTGAATGATTTGCATGGCACGCACATTCACTGCACAATCACTGAATTCTCACATCAGAGAATGCAATGTTATTCAAATTATTAGCAATTTCAAAAAAAGTCGCTATTAGCCTGTAAATAAAGTTGCTATCATGCTAAATTGTGCCTTTGCTAACCTGATTTAATCTTATTTAATCTTATCTTAAAGCAGAGTTCCGGACAATTTTTATTTATTTTTTTCGTTTAATTGACCTAGCATTATAAATAATCAAATAAAAAAATGAGTATACACGGTTCATTTTGGATGTTGCAAAAATAAAAATGTCATACTCACTATTTTCTCCCTCCTGTTGTGGCCGTTGCCATCATGATTGTGGGCATGTGAAGCCCAATCGATACTTCTTCCTGGAAAAGCTTTGGAGAAGTGCATGCTGGGTAATCAGCATGCACCTCTCGATCTCGCGCATGCGCGATTCACCGGCGGCCGTAGCGCCGATTGTTTCTAAAGTTGCCATAACAACGACGGAGGAAGGTCCCGCCCCGTTGTTACGGCAACATAGATAAACACATCTCGATGCCGTGATCCACCCTAAATCGCGCCATTTGCTGTCAGGAAATAACGCGATTTTTGATCACAGTACTGCCCACAGACTCCTGGGAAATGATAACACATCGTTTCCTAGGAGCACAGGTGAGGGAGAAAGTGACGAGGAGCACCACGGACCAGGAAGTGGCAGATTAGGGGAACTACATAGCAACAGGGTGTTTCCGGTAAGTATATATAAAAAAAAATTCCTCCAAATGTTTCTTTATAGGTTTAAAGGAGTCTGAATATATAAATATAGAAAAAAAAATTCAGGCTGGAACTCCGCTTTAATGTTACACTAACAATTTTCAGGGGAACAGGCAAATTATTTAACAAATTACAGGAAATACTTTTTTTTTTCTTTTTTTAACTACTTATTCCCAACAAAAAACAATGAAATAAACACATAAATACATAGGTTTGTATATATGGGATTGCATTTTTATTTTCTTGGTTGAACTTGATGGACTTGTGTCTATTTTCAACCTAACTATGTAACTATGTCTCTATATATGTATCCATATTAAAGCGGTAGTAAACCCGCACATTTTTTTTTTTTTAAACCTGCAAAGCAAAAGGCATAATGAGCTAGTATGCACCGCATACTAGCTCATTATGAAATACTTACCTTAGAACGAGGCCCCGGCATCTGGCCCGATCCACGCCGAGGGAGCATGTCAGCTCCCTCTGCGTTTCTTCCGGGTATCGCGGCTCTGGCGCTGTGAGTGGCCGGAGCCGCGATATCGTCACTCCCGCGCATGCGCGCGGGAGATTTCATTCCGGCCGGCCGGCCACTGCCGGATTTTCAGGCCGAGAATCCCCTTGTGCGCATGCGCCGCTGCAGTCAGCGGCGCATACCGAGGGGAGTATCTCCTAAACCGTACAGGTTTAGGAGATATTTTTTTTACATACAGGTAAGCCTTATTATAGGCTTTCCTGTAGGTAAAAGTAAAAAAATGGAGTATACAACCACTTTAAAGCCAGATCTGTCATGAAAAAGCAAAATCTGACCTCAACCTGGGAACTGAGACATTGCTGAAACAAAAAAAAAAGAGATATAGGGAGAAAAAGGACTAGTTAAAACAGAACAAAATTCGCCTTAACTCCAGCGTTGAGCGTCATGCAGCTCCCCAGCTTCTGGGTCTTGATCGCTGATCGCTGTCATTGGTTGGGCCGAGATGGCATCACTCTCAAGCATGCCTGGGAATTCAATCAGCTTCAGCATTGCCAAATTTGTACTATGATCTGCATGTGCGCGGCTCACTATACAGGGGCGGACAGGCAGGTAAGTAACTTTAATGCAGAAGAGACAAAGCATATCTCTTCTGCATGAAAAATCCTGCCTGTTTGCCCATTTTTAGGTTTTAGAATAAAGTTCCACTTACAGAATTTTATAATGAATTCATAACTTATAAAGTGTGTGTGTAAAGAAAAAAAAAATGGTTCTGGATATTATATTATCTGAGTATTGATGGGGTTACAACCCCTCTCAGGCCTTTACTGCTGTCTCTGTGGTGACCATTGTCCCTGGGACTGTGAGTGAGGAAAAATCTAAAATGTTACAGTTGTCTCCAGAACAGGAATGGAGGGGAAATCTTCCTCTGGGACATGCATTGAAGAGAGGGGATTTCCTCTCATTTCATATCATGTCTACAGGAAGTAAAGTGAAAGCAAGCTCCATAAAGACACGGATGAGCGTGGAACATGACTGGCCTGCACAAAGTCCCGACCTCAACCTGATAGAACACCTTTGGGATGAATTCCTTAAAGTGATTGTAAAGTCTCATTTTTTTTCCTATAAAAAAAAAGCCCTTGTACACACGGTCGGACATTCTGACAACAAAATCTGTCAGATTTTGTCGGACGGATTTTGTCCGAAACTGGTGTTGCATACACACGGTCGGACAAAGTTGTCGGAAAATCCGATCGTTTGGAACGTGATGACGTAATTTAGTTACGATGGGACTAGGTTCAGGCTAGTAGCCAATAGCTTTGGTCTAGGAATTTGATCTGAGCATGCGTGGCACTTTGTCCGATCGGAATTCTCTACACACAATCAGACAAAGTCTGATCGGATCATGTTGTCGGAAAGTTTTATAGCCCAGCTCTAAAACTTGGTCCGTCGAATATTCAGACGGAAACAGTCCGATGGAGCCCACACACTGTCGGATTATCCGACAACACGGTCCGATCACACATTTTCCATCGGAATATCCGACCGTGTGTACAAGGGCTTATACTTACCTGCTCTATGCAGTGGATTTGCACAGTGCAGCCCGGATTCTCCTCTTCTTGGGTCCCTCTTTGGTGATCCTGGCCCCTCCCTCCTGTTGAGCGGCCCCACAGCAAACAGTTTTCTATGGGGGCACCCGAGTGTCTATTCACACACAGAGCTGTAGTCCAGCCATAACCTCTTTCTCTTCTCATTGGCTGATTGAATTTGATTGACAGCTGCGGAAGCCAATGGCACCATGCTGCTGTCCCAGCCAATGAGGAGGGGAGTCCCGGGCAGCCCAGACACTCATGCAACATTGCTGGATCTAGATGGGGCTCAGGTAAGTATTAGGGGGACTGAGGGAGGCTGCAGCAACACAGAAGGCTTTTTATCTTAACGCATAAAATGCATTAAGATAAAAATCCTTCTGCCTTGTTATTTTTAACTAAAAAAGAAAAACTAGACTTTAGTGCCACTTTATCCACTTAACAACCGCCCTATAGCCGAATGACGGCTACAGGGCGGTTTCTTAACTCTGGGAGGCCGTCATATGACGTCCTCCCAGAATTCCGCTCTCGCGCGCCCCTGCGTACTTGAGAACATCCGTGACCGCTCATAGCTGCCGTTTACCACGTGATCGCTCCGTCAAATGAAGGAGTGATCACTTGTAAACAAACATGTTATGACGCCGGTTCCTCCCTCCCCCTCTCTGTACCGATCGGAACAGCGGAGGGGGAAGAGATCGGTGTCAGCAGCGATGTGGGCTGCATCTGCAGTGCCCACATCGCTGCTCACCGAAAATTAACCCCTCAATTCCCTGCCAATACTCTGCAATACCCTGCCATTACTCTGCATTACTCTGCAATACCCTGCAATACTCTGCATTACTCTGCAATACTCTGCAATACTCTGCATTACTCTGCATTACTCTGCAATACTCTGCAATACTCTGCATTACTCTGCAATACCCTGCAATACTCTGCATTACCCTTCAATACTCTGCAATACTCTGCATTACTCTGCAATACCCTGCAATACCCTGCAACACTCTGCAATACCCTGCAACACTCTGCAATACCCTGCAACGCTCTGCAATACTCTGCAATACTCTGCATTACTCTGCAATACCCTGCAATACCCTGCAACACTCTGCAATACCCTGCAACACTCTGCAATACCCTGCAACGCTCTGCAATACTCTGCAATGCTCTGCAACACCCGCCAATACCCTGCAACACTCTGCAATGCTCTGCAACACCCACCAATACCCTGCAACACTCTGCAATGCTCTGCAACACCCGCCAATACCGTGCAACACTCTGCAATGCTCTGCAACACCCTCCAATATCCTGCAATGCTCTGCAACGCAATACTCTGCAACGCCATACTCTGAGATACCCAGCCATACTCCTGAGATACCCAGCCATACCCAGCCATAGTCGGTGATACCCTGCAATACCCAGCCATAGACACCCCCCCCCCCCCCTCCCGCCGCCCTCCGGTGCTTCTACCAACTCGCCAATGCGATCAAATCCAGAATCTTTTATTTGTTTATTTTTTTTAAGGCTTCCCAGCTTAGAGGTGAGATGTGGGGTCTTATTGACCCTATATCTCACTGTAAAGAGGACCTGTCATGCCATATTCCTATTACAAGGGATGTTTACATTCCTTGTAATAGGAATAAAAGTGATCAAAAAATTTATTTTTCGGGAAAAAAATGTCAAACTAAAATAAATAAAGTAAAATGAACAATAAATTTTTTTTTTTTTTTTAAAGCGCCCCTGTACCCATGTGCTCGCATGCAGAAGCGAACGCATACATAAGTCCCACCCACATATGAAAACGGTGTTCAAACCACACATGTGAGGTATCGCTGCGAACGTTAGAGCGAGAGCAATAATTCTAGCCCTAGACCTCCTCTGTAACTCAAAACATATAGCCAGTAAAAAAAAAATTAATCGTCGCCTATGGGGATTTTTAAGTAGCGACGTTTGGCGCCATTCCACGAGCCTGTGCAATTTTGAAGAGTGACATGTTAGGTATCTATTTACTCGGCGTAACTTCATCTTTCACATTATGCAAAAATTGGGCTAACTTTGCTGTGTTTTTTTTTTTTAAGCACAAAACTGTTTTTTTTCCAAAAAAAAGCATTCGAAAAATTGCTGCGCAAATACCGTGCGAGATAAAAAGTTGCAAAGACCACCATTGTATTCTCCAGGGTGTTTGCTAAAAAACATATATAATGTTTTGGGATTCTATGTAATTTTCTAGCAAATAAATGATGATTTTTACATGTAGGAGAGAAATGTCAGAATTGTCCTGGGTGCTCCAGAACGCCTGATGGCGCTCCCTGCATGTTAGGCCTCTGTATGTGGCCACACTGTGTAAAAGTCTCACACATGTAGTATCGCCGTACTCGGGAGTTATAGCAGAATGTGTTTTGGGGTGTAATTTGTGGTATGCATATGCTGTGTGAGAAATAAACTGATAATATGACAATTTTGTGAAAAAAAAAAAAGTTAAAAAAAATCTTGATTTTGCAAAGAATTGTGGGAAAAATTACAACTTCAAAAAACTCATCATGCCTCTTACTAAATACCTTGGAATGTCTTCTTTCCAAAAAGGGGTCATTTGTGGGGTATTTGTACTTTTCTGGCATGTTAGGGTCTCAAGAATTGAAATAGGCCGTCAGTACTTCAGGTGTGATCAATTTTCAGATATTGGCACCATAGCTTGTGGACTCTATAACTTTCACAAAGACCAAATAATATCCACCAATTTGTACTTATTTTTACCAAAGATATGTAGTAGTATAAATTTTGGCCAAAATTTATGAAGAAAAAATTACTAATCTGCTAAATTTTATAACAGAAACAAAGAAAAATTCATTTTTTTACAGAATTTTCTGTATTTTTTCTTTTATGGCACAAAAAATAAAAAACCAAGCGGTGATTAAATACCACCAAAAGAAAGCTCCATTTGTGTGAAAAAAAGGACAAAAATTTCATATAGGTCCAGTGTTGCATGACTGAGTAATTGTCATTCAAAATGTGAGAGCACCGAAAGCGGAAAATTGGTCTGGTTATTAAGGGTGTTTAAGTGCTCAGTGGTCAAGTGGTTAATCCCTTTTCATGCATCTTTTACTGATAGTTTTGAGCGTTTTGTGTTAAATACCGCATGCCGCCAGAGTGTTGCTCCCAATGTGATTGGACACAGCGGCAGCCAATCAGTTCAGTGGAGAGACAGAGCTGCGGGCTGCCTATGTAAACAAGGCAGACTGCTGATCTGTCAGGGAGCAAAAGAGATCTTGTGTTTCAGCTAAGCTCAAACACGGATCTCTCTCTTTCTCCATTGTAGCTGTTCCTCACACAGTTAAGCCCCATACACACTATCAGTTTTTCTGCTGAGTTTTTCCTTCAGATTTACCAAAACCATATAATATGAGGTCAAACCTTAGGAGTTTCAATGTGTATGCAATCAGGCAGGCCCTTGCACTACATGGTTTTGGTAAATCTGAAGGAAAAACTCAGCAGAAAATCTGATAGTGTGTATGGAGCTTAAGGCCTCTTTCACATGGGACGGTTCCGTGATGATCCGCCCCGTGGACATCCGCTTGCTCAGCGAGGATTGCTCCATCGATCACCGCTGAGCAGGAAGATGACAGGTCCATCTCTGCACACTGTGCAGGGACGGACCTGTCAGAGCGCCGCTCTTCCCTATGGGAGATTGGATGACAACGGACTGCAGAGTCCGTGGTCACCTGATCCAATCTGTAGATGGATGGAAAAGAAGGTTTTTCCTCGGTCACACTTTTGCGGATCAGAGTGGGTTGGATGTCAGCGGTGACATCCGATGCTCCATAGAGGTCTATGGAGCATCCGTTCAGGTCCACCTAAAATACTGACAGGCGGACCTGAACGGATCGTCCGTGTGAAAGAGGCCTTAGTAAGCAATTTCCAGGGACACACTTAGCCCCTTGATCGGCCCTGGTGTTAACCCCTTCCCTAGCAGTGTCATTTATACTGTGACATCCAGTGCTAGAAAAAGAAAAACTAGACTTTAGTGTCACTTTAACCCCTTTTTAGCACTGATCACTGTATTGATGTCACTGTCCCCAATAAGTATCACTTAGGGCACTGATCACTGCCAGTGCACGGGCATTGGCAGTAAAGCACTACTATTTTTAGCGGCGCTTTACCAATGTTTTTAGCGGTGCTATTTGGGGGGTTAAAAGTGTCCCACTAGCAGCCCCAAAAAGAGTTAAAACTACTAGCAAAGCGCCTAGGCATTTTAGCACACTAAAAATAGCATCTGAAAAGCGCCTCTCATGCCTCTCCAGTGTGAAAGCCCAAGTGCTTTCACACTGGGGCAGTACGCTTGTAGGACAGGAAAAAAAGTCCTGCAAGCAGCATGTTTGGAGCATCTCTCCTACGTCACCCCTGACCACTGAAATGAATGGACAGCACTTCAGAAACGCCTGAAAAGTGCTTCAGAAGCACCGCAACACAGGCACTTTTAACCCTTTCTTTGGCCACTAGTGGGCGAAAAGCACTGCTAAAACAGTGTCGCACGACCACGTAAATGTCAGTTAAAGCAACGCAGTGTCGTATCGCAAAAAATGGCCTGGTCAGGAAATTTGTAAAACCTTCCGGAGCTGAAGTGGTTAATCAGCTCATGCACTTTCTTTATTCCAATGGGAAAGTTGCAGTGTCGGCATCCCTTCAGAATTGATTAACCCTTTTGGAGTATCTCCCTAAAAATGATCATTTTGTTGCAGAGGATACCTAAGGCCTTGTTCTAACCCTGTGCAGGGTTGTGTTTTTCCCGCCACAGGGATGTATAGGTGTTCTGTGCATCACTGTGCTGGAAGTCCCATAGATGTCTATAAGGACACGCAGCCGCATTGACACAGCTGCTGTATCCAAATGTGACATCTGTGCAGGTTCACGGCCATGAACACACACACATGGATGCAGAGGTGGCTCTATAATTAGGCAAATTAGGCAGTCGCCTAAGGCCCCACCTTCACAGGTGCCTAACAGCCACCTAATGTGCCTTTGGCAGTGTTTAACAGTGGTGGTTTCCCAGTCTTTTATGCCGCAAATTCACCAGCTCTGCGGCGATCTACACACAGACAGCTGACGGGTATATCGAGTATCAGCGGACATGCAGAGTAGCGTGGGAAGTGGCTGTAATAAGTCCTTACTGTCCTCTCTCATGTCACGCTGCTCCCCAGCGGCCCCTCCCCTCCCCTCCTCTCGTCCATCCCAGGTGTACTGTTCTCTCTCATGTCACACTGCTACCTGGTGTCCTGATGTGCCCTGCTGTGCCCCATACCCTATATCCTGCTGTGCCCTGTACCATGTACCTGATGTGCCCTGTACCCTGCTGTGCCCTGTACCCTGCTCTGTGCCCTGTACCATACTGTGTGTCCCGTACCACTCTGTGCGCCCCATGCCCTGCTGTGCGCCTTGTGATAAGCCTTGCTGTGTACCCCATGTTATGCTGCTTGCCCCATGGTGTGCCCCATGCCCAGCCGTGAGCCCCTTAAAGTGCCCCATGTTCTGCTGTGAGCCCCATGATGTACCTCATGTTTTGCTGTGTGCCCTGTGATGTGCCCCATGCCCTGCTGTGTGTCCTATGTCCTGCTGTGAGACCCATGATGTGCCCCATGTTCTGCCGTGTGCCCCATGATGTTCTCAAGGTTCTGCTGTGTGCCCCATGTTCTAGTGTGTGCCCCATGATGTGCCCCATGTTCTGCTGTGTGCCCGATGATGTGCCCAATGTTCTGCTGTGTGCCCCATGATGTGCCCCATATTCTGCTTAGTGCCCCATGATGTGCCCAAGGTTCTGCTGTGTGCCCCATGATGTGCCCAAGATTCTGCTGTGTGCCCCATGATGTGCCCAATGTTCTGCTGTGTGCCCCATGATGTGCCCCATGTTATGCTGTGTGCCCTATGATGTGCCCCATGTTCTGCTGTGTGCCCCATCATGTGCCCAATGTTCTGCTGTGTGCCCCATGTTCTGCAGTGTGCCCCATAATGTCTATGCATTAGTGTGAAAAAACTTTGGTCACTCAGCAGCCCCTCCATTTTACTCACCTGAGCCCGTTTGTCCCCACACCGGAGACGTGCTCTACCTCTTTGGCCGGGGGTTCTCGGCTCTTGACTGGATAGATTGATAGCAGAGCAGCCGTTGGCTCCCACTGCTGTCAATCAAATTCAATGACAGGGGGCGGGGCTAAGTACAGCATTCTGTGTCTATGGATGCAAATGCTGGATACAGGAGCACACCCGCACGGTAACCCCCAGGGAGGGAGATTCACCTAGGTAGTTTCCCAATCCGGGGAGGAGCCACGAGCGCTGTTGGGGGACCCCAGAAGAGGATGTTCGGGGCCACTCTGTTCAAAACTAACTGCACAGTGAAGGTAAGTATATGTTTGTTATTTATTTTATTTTTTTAAACAAGGGTTTACAACCCCTTTAATGCTATTTTTTTTAAATGTTTTTATATCACAACTCGCTGATCATGCCAATGTTCCGTGAGCTGTAGATCTGAACACTACAGGTTACAGCACTCCTAAATTATTAGCCCCACTCCAGAGCCCCCAATGATTGCCTTACCCATACCCCAGTTCATTTTTCCCATTATGGGCATGAGTGGGTCCTCATGTCTAAGTTTTGCCTAAGGCCTCTCAAAGCCTAGAGCCGCCTCTGCATGGATGTCACATTGGGACTCAGTGGCCATATCTGTGCAGTTGCGTGTCCTAATAGACATCTATGGGACTGCCAGCACAGGTATGCATAGAACGCCTGTGCCGGCAAAACACAACCTTGCATGGAGCACACAAGTATCCCCCATGTGAACAAGGCCTAAGCCCTGATTTGTATCTTAGTGCAGAGTTCTTCACACAAGTAGGACATTACTGGGGGGCGCTCCATACACCCCCTGTCTACAGAAGGCCTCCAGGCTGCCATACTGCATTGCATTTTACAGAAAATGACAGATTAAGAAGTAAATGTTATTTTAATTACATTGAATTACAATATGACTTGTGTAGCAAAATTGCTATATTTTTTCCATGAAAGTGGAGTTACCCTTTAAGTAAAACTCCTTGACTAAATCCCCTAAGATAAGGCAGAGTCCACATCCCCCCGTGTTTAATTCCTCTTCTCACTACACAATGGAGGAGAATTTCCTTCACATCTGTTTTGTTTATTTATTTTTTTCTCCAAACGTTTGATACATTGAAGGCAAAACACAGAAATGATACATTGTCTATCATCTGAGATCCGGAGTGCCAAACAGAAAAGAAGGACAGACACAGGAGTCACATGGGGGGGGTATGGATCAGGTACATGGGGTGATGTAAGGATGGGCACATGGAGGGTGGTGGTGTGTAGATCAAATACATGGAGGGTGGTGGTGTGTAGTTCTGACACATGGAGGGTGGTGGTGTGTAGTTCTGACACATGGAGGGTGGTGGGGTGTAGATCTGACACATGGAGGGTGGTGGGGTGTAGATCTGACACATGGAGGGTGGTGGGGTGTAGATCAGACACATGGATGGTGGTGAAGTGTAGATCAGACACATGGATGGTGGTAGTGTGTAGATCAGACACATGGATGGTGGTGGTGTGTAGATCAGACACATGGAGGGTGGTGTGTAGATCAGACACATGGAGGGTGGTGTATAGATCAGACACATGGAGGGCGGTGCATTGTAGATCAGACACATGGAGGGCGGTGCGTTGTAGATCAGACACATGGAGGGCAGTGTGTTGTAGATCAGACACATGGAGGGTGGTGATGTGTTGTAGATCAGACACATGGAGGATGCACACACGAAGAATGTACACACATGGAGGGTGGTGGTGTGTTGCAGATCAGACACATGGAGGATTACACACATGGAGGGTGCACACACATGGTGGGTGTACACACATGGATGATGTACACACATGGAGGATGCACACACATGGAGTGTGTACACACATGGAGGATGCACACACATGGAGTGTGTACACACATGGAGGATGCACACACATGGAGGATGCACATACATGGAGTGTGTACACACATGGAGGATGCACACACATGGAGGATGCACATACATGGAGGGTGTACACACATGGAGGATGTACACACAGTGCTCAGCCCCGGGCTGTCAGCTGGGCGGGTCACGTGGTTTGGGGTGGAAGGTCGCTCTCACAATGGAGGTGGCGGAGGACTGGCAGAGGGGTTTGCACCGCTTAGCGGATCCGGCCCGGTTTGGCCCCAAGGCCTTCAGCGCTGTTCTCCGGGGGGCCCTCCAGAGCCTGGTCCGGGGCCCCTCCGCCCAGTGCGCTCTAGGTAAGGCCGGAGGAGCGGGGAGGGACGGCCGTCCTTTGTGCGGGGAATTCCCGGGAGGACCGAGTGCCAAACACCCGCTTCCTGCCGGGCCAGACCCACCCGCCGACCGCCCGAGACAATGTACTGTGTGTACCGGGCCCGGGGAGGACGCAGGACGTGCTGGGGCCCAGTATTGGGAGGACTGGGCATTGTGTACTGAGAAGACTGGGCTGTGTGTACTGGGAAGACTGGGCTGTGTGTACTGGGAGCACTGGGCTGTGTGTACTGGGAGCACTGGGCTGTGTGTACTGGGAGCACTGGGCTGTGTGTACTGAGAAGACTGGGCTGTGTGTACTGGGAGCACTGGGCTGTGTGTACTGGAAGCACTGGGCTGTGTGTACTGGGAGCACTGGGCTGTGTGTACTGGGAGCACTGGGCTGTGTGTACTGGAAGCACTGGGCTGTGTGTACTGGGAGCACTGGGCTGTGTGTACTGGAAGCACTGGGCTGTGTGTACTGGGAGCACTGGGCTGTGTGTACTGGGAGCACTGGGCTGTGTGTACTGGGAGCACTGGGCTGTGTGTACTGGGAGCACTGGGCTGTGTGTACTGGGAGCACTGGGCTGTGTGTACTGGGAGCACTGGGCTGTGTGTACTGGGAGCACTGGGCTGTGTGTACTGGGAGCACTGGGCTGTGTGTACTGGGAGCACTGGGCTGTGTGTACTGGGAGCACTGGGCTGTGTGTACTGGGAGCACTGGGCTGTGTGTACTGGGAGCACTGGGCTGTGTGTACTGGGAGCACTGGGCTGTGTGTACTGGGAGCACTGGGCTGTGTGTACTGGGAGCACTGGGCTGTGTGTACTGGGAGCACTGGGCTGTGTGTACTGGGAAGACTGGGCTGTGTGTACTGGGAAGACTGGGCTGTGTGTACTGGGAGCACTGGGCTGTGTGTACTGGGAGCACTGGGCTGTGTGTACTGGGAGCACTGGGCTGTGTGTACTGGGAGCACTGGGCTGTGTGTACTGGGAGCACTGGGCTGTGTGTACTGGGAGCACTGGGCTGTGTGTACTGGGAGCACTGGGCTGTGTGTACTGGGAGCACTGGGCTGTGTGTACTGGGAGCACTGGGCTGTGTGTACTGGGAGCACTGGGCTGTGTGTACTGGGAGCACTGGGCTGTGTGTACTGGGAGCACTGGGCTGTGTGTACTGGGAGCACTGGGCTGTGTGTACTGGGAAGACTGGGCTGTGTGTACTGGGAGGACTGGGCTGTGTGTACTGGGAGCACTGGGCTGTGTGTACTGGGAGCACTGGGCTGTGTGTACTGGGAGCACTGGGCTGTGTGTACTGGGAGCACTGGGCTGTGTGTACTGGGAGCACTGGGCTGTGTGTACTGGGAGCACTGGGCTGTGTGTACTGGGAGGACTGGGCTGTGTGTACTGGGAGGACTGGGCTGTGTGTACTGGGGGCACTGGGCTGTGTGTACTGGGGGCACTGGGCTGTGTGTACTGGGAGGACTGGGCTGTGTGTACTGGGGGCACTGGGCTGTGTGTACTGGGGGCACTGGGCTGTGTGTACTGGGGGCACTGGGCTGTGTGTACTGGGGGCACTGGGCTGTGTGTACTGGGGGCACTGGGCTGTGTGTACTGGGGGCACTGGGCCGTGTGTACTGGGGGCATGCGTATGGAGTATGAAACAGGGTAATGTTTTCTGGGAGCAATGGGATTGGGTTTTGTACTCTCTTGGTACGTTGGGCTGTGTATAACGGGACTAGGCGGATTATACTGGGAGTACTGGACAGAGTATACTTGGGGGCTCTGACCAGAGTATAATGAGAGCATTGTGCTGTGTATACTGGGAGCACTGGGCTATGTATATTGGGACTAGACAGATTATACTGGAAGCTCTGGGGCTAGGCAAGTGCATATCGGGAACACCGAGACTGGCCGGTGCATACTGGGAACACTGAATATAACTGGGGCATTGGAACTGTTCAGAAAGTATACTGGAGAGAAATAAGGAGTGTAGACTTGGACCAGGCTGCATATACTGGGAGTACTGGTACTGGGCACAGTATACTGGGAGCACGGAAGGATTGCTGACAGCATTGGTTTCTGTGTCTCTAGTGCTCCGCTTGCTCCCTACTTTTTCTTCACCAATATCGCATTACCTGCAGCAGTCAGGCTTGTTAGAGATGAGCTCCTGAGCGATTCCAAGCACCAGCGTGCTGGCAGATCTCTGCATTCCATCACCTGTTTTTGCTCCTTTTTCTCAATTGAAAATATAATGAGCATTATACAGACAGTGAGCTCTATGGCAGGCTATAGCACGGATTTGGAGCTTTGGCTATGGAAGATAACCACTGTACCTATAGGTTCCCTTTATTATGGGAGACCTCACCGTGGTTTATTTTGTATATATGTATGATAGCACCTATAGCAGGAAGCTGAATAGGTTTCTATGGCGGTTGTTACCCCGGGCCTTTAAGTGTTCAGTTTGTTTTGTTTTGTTGCAGTTGGGAAAAATAGAGAAGTAGCTGTGTCATTACTGAAACTAAAGGGTGTTCTGCATGACCCGTACGCCATGTGATGGGGAGGAGCCTAAAACTATTCAGAGGGTTTTCCTGCTATGGTGAGACAAAACGTGTTGTCATTAGAGGACCTGGGCAGATTGGAGTGTGTATTGTCAGATCAAGGACTTGTATGTTTCCACTACATACAGTTTACCACCCAAGCCTTGGGATTGGACAGTAACCCTTTGTTAGGACAGACAGTATACACATCTAGTTTACAACTGATAATGAAGATTTTCCAGCACAGTACAGACAGGGTTAATTATGGTAACCATAACTCCCCAGTCCCCTCTTTAATGCAATATTAAAGTCTTCTTTTTTTTTTCACCTAAAATAAAAAACATGTTATACTTACCTGCTCTGTGTAGTGGTTTTTGCACAGAGCAGCTCGGATCCTCCTCTTTTCGAGTCCCAAGCCGGCGCTCCTGGCCCGTCCCTCCTGCCGGTTCCCCTCCACATCAAGCAGCTTGCTGTGGGGGCACCCAAGCAGGCACGCTCCTGAGCTGCGGCTGTGTGTCCATTCACACAAGGTGCTGCGGCATGACCCGCCCCCTCTGTCTCCTGATTGGCTCACTGGCTGTGTTGCATGCCTTCAGCATGGAGACAGAGCTTTCACCGACCAATGTCATATGAATGATTGGGAGCCGGGAGGACCATCTCCCGATTATGTGATCACGGTGATAGCCAATCACAGGGTTAGAAACCCCACCCTGTATGATTAGGCTTGGGTCACGCTGCCACGACCTGAAAGTCGCATGACTTACAGTGAGACTTTGCCAAGAGACTTCCTGGCGACTTGAGTACTACTTTGAGGCACAAGTCAGATAGAAGTCACCTTGAAGTAGTACAGGAACTTTTTCTAAAGTCGGAGCGACTTCAGTCGTGCTAATTAGGACAGCCCTCATTGACTAACATGGGATTTCACATGACTTGGGGTCTCACAAGTTTGATCCCTCAACGTGGTAGTTGTCCTGCTGATTTACAAGCTTTAATACTTGAGGGATGAGCCTTTAAAGCCCCATTCACAGCTGAGCATTTTGTAGCGTGAAGCCTGAAGCTACGAAACGCTGGAAGAGAAAAAAAAATGAATTATTCTCTATGGAGATGATTCACATCTCCAATCCAAAACACCTGAAGCTCAAACAAGTTTTGGGCGTTTTTCTGCTTTTTACATTGGTGACCTTTTTGACCTGCACAAAATTGCAGCAGAAACACAGCAAAATCACGGCAAAAATTTGGGTAAAATCGCACAACATTCTGCCTGAAAACACTACGCTCAGGTGTGAAGGGGGCCTAAAGAGCAGGCTGTAGGTGATGTCAGAGTGAAGTCACAACTTGTGATCTGCATACTTGTTCACGCTGGTGTTCTACAGCTTCCCCCCATGCAAGGGCTGTATTTTCCAGCAATGGGATGCATAGGTGTTTCATGCATCTCTGTGCAGGCATTCCCATTTCATGTCAGCTGGGACACATTGGCTTCACAGACACAGCCACTGCTCCCAATCTGACGGCTGTGTGGGTACAAGGCCCCAAACGCACACTGTCACCTGCATCGCTGTCAATTTGAAAACAGCGGCTGTGTCCGTGCAGCCACTGCATCCAATTGACATGAATGGAACTGGATGTGCATCCTCGTGCAGGCCACCACACGGGTGTATGCTGTAGTACGCCCATGTGAATGGAGCCTTAAGCCGCGTACACACGGGCGGACTGTATGGCCAACTTAGTCCGTCAGACAATCCGACGGACAGTCCGTCATACTTTCGAATGAACGGAGTTGACCACACATGGATGCAAAACAGTCCGTCGAAAGTTTGCGCGAGGACGTGTACAGCACGTACGACGGGACTAGAAATAGGAAGTCCAATACACAGCAATGCAACCTTTCGCCGTGTAAATCCTTTCTGAGCATGCGCCATACTTAGTCTGTCGAACTAGCCTACTCACGAGCGGATTGTCCGCTGAAACCAAAGTACGACGGACAATATTACGGAAATTCCGAAATACTTAGTCCGCCAGACTGCACGCTGAAAAAGTCAGCTGAAGCCCACACACGAGCGGACTGTCCGCTGAAATGTGTTTCGACGGACTAAGTTGGCCAGACAGTCCGCCCGTGTGTACGCGGCTTTAGTGAAACAGAAAAACAGAGAATTGCCATGATAGCCAGGCAGCTAGCATTTTTAGGGGGCCAGCAATGGCAAGGTATGTTTTTCTCTCATTTCCCAAGGGTGTCAATCAGCATTAAATGATCCTCCCTGACAATGATTCTTATGTTATTGAGGAGAACCAGATGATGCTTCTAGGGTCAGGTTTAGACCTTTTGAGGGCCCGAGGAACTTCAGGTTCAAGGGGTCCCCATGAACAGTTTTTCCATTTTCAAGGACAGTCCCACATTTTAAAAATGCATGATAAAACATCATTCTAAGGTCATGCATACACACATGCGCATTCATAGGCCACGTTCCTTAAAGAGGGATTCCACCTACAAAAAAAAATATTAAAAGCCAGCAGCTATAAATACTACAGCTGCTGACTTTTAATAAATGGACACTCACCTGTCCCGGGGTCAGGCGATGTAGGCAGCCGAGACCGATCGATCGCTCGGGTCTCGGCTGCTGCCGCTGCCATTATAGGTGAGGGAATCAGGAAGTGAAGCATTGCGCACTAGGAGTGGTCCGCGATGTCTCTGGGACCTGTTTGTGTCCCAGCAGACAGTGCGGTGTGACAGGAAACGGCATAGACTCCAGTGGGAGTCTATGCCCAGAAGTGGGTGCAAATACCTGTCTTAGACAGGTATCTGCACCCCTCTCCCCCCTGAAAGGTGCCAACTGTGACACCGGAAGGGGGGAGGGTTCCGATTAGCGGAAGTTCCACTTTAGGGTGGAACCCTGCTTTAACCTCCCTGGCGTTATGATTATTTCAGATTTTAGGTGCAGAAAGCGGTACCGTTATTTTTCATGGAAATTTGGCGTTTTATATTGTAGGCCTGTAATTCTTAGAAATAATTCACTTAAATCCTTCCAAACAAGAGTCTAATAGACATCCCAGGTATGATAAAATTTGAAATATGAAATCATAAATTATATATATATATATATATATATATATATATATATATATATATATATAAAATAATTATAACAAATAATATAATAATAATAAATATTGTTCAATAAAGTAATCAAATCAAAAACACTGAAATATGCTGAGTTGGAGAATTGTCACTGTCATTACTTTTAGTGTTTGATGACGAATTTCCCCACAAATTACTATCGCTCAATTCTGTGAGTGATTCTAATTTATTATCGCTGTTTTGTAGCTGGTCTATAACCACTTTTGATGTAAAGGGACATTTTTTGGTTGCTATGGACAATCTCCAGTTTCCTGGCATAAAGAACAGTATTTATAATATAAAACTGCATGCAGGACACTGGAAAGACCACTAGGGACAAAGGGGATGTGTAATTATTTGATACAGTACTGTAATCTGTAAGATTACAGTATACTTTATTTTTTACTTTTTGAATTTGGCGCCGAACTCCGTCCCCGTGCATCGAAACGCTCGCAGGGAACGGAGCTTGGCACTGTAACAGATCGAGTGAGACACGGCGGCTCGCTGATCACATCGGGGAGACATCGCTGGATCCAGGGGACAAGGTAAGTAACCCCCTCCATGGATCCAGCGATGCGATCCCGAGTCTGGCTCGGGAATACCGCTTATGGTAATGAGATCTTAACCCGAGCCAGACTCTGGAATACCGCCAGGGAGGCTACAGGTTAACTCCACTTTCGTGGGGGAAAGAAAGCGCAAATAAAAAAAATAATATAGCATATACAATTGCTACACAAGTCATATTGTAATTGAATGTTTTAAAAAAATGACCTTTCCTTTTCAATCTGCAGCTCTGTCATTTTCTGAAAACGCAATATGGCTTCCTGAAGGTGTTCTGTACACAGAATGTATACAAAACGCCCCCCAGAAACATAATTTCCTGCTTGTGTGATTTTAACACAAGTCTGCCTAAGATACAAGTCAGATTTCAGGCATCCCCTGGAACACAAATGTCATTTTTGGTCAGATACTCTCAATAGAAACACGTCTAAAGGGATGCAGGCCCAGCAGATTTCCTGATTAGTGCCCTTTCACAGCTGACAGTTAATTATGAAACCACACCCATTAGACCCACAGAGTACAGAGGCACAGACAAACACATGTGGATTTCTTCAGAATAACAAAAGGTAGGAATCTGCAACAAAAGATATTATAATCCTTGCAATGTACATAGATGTGTACAGAACAACTCCATGTAGCCATGTTGCATTGCATATATAGAAATTTACAGAGGAAGCAGATTGAAAAGGAAAGGTAATTTTAATAAAATTCAATTACAATATGACTTGTATCTTGATTGCACGCTATAATATTTTTTTCTTTATTTTCTATTTATTTATTTTTTTCACACAAAAGTGGACTAGTTACCCTTTAAGCTGCCAAAAATCATTTTTAAAAATGATACACTATACTAGTCCAGAGTAAAAAATTTTTACAAACAGGCAAAATATTTCTTCCCAAGATATGAGGATCGTAAAGATAAAATAAAGTATTTTTATTGTATTTTACACTGTGTATATATATGTGTGTATGTGTATATATATATATATATACATATATATATATATATGTGTGTGTGTGTGTGTGTGTATATATATATATATATATATATATAATAAAAAATGTTATATCCTTTTTCCTATATATTATTTTTGTATTGAAGGGGACCCTTTCTGTCAGGGGTCCCAGGGCAGTTGTCCCTTATGGCCCATTTTAAATGCGGCACCGGATATTGGCTTCTAGCTAAATATTCTTGGGGGGGGGGGGGGCCCTTGAATATGTTGAATAATTTCAGCCAGTTATTGCTTTGCTGAGATCAAGATGCTGCTAGGAGGATGATAGGGGGATCTCGCTGAGGTTACTTAACCATGGGTTATATGTGAATGCATGGGCGATATAATTGCAAGAAATGCAGCAGCACTGCAAAAATGGAACTGAGTAATAAAAAAGGGTTCAAATATTTTAAACTCAAATTTTTTCTGTATGATCTTGTAATTTTTCTTCTGGGCTTAAAGTTTCCATCTTTCTATGCATGCATTGCTTCTTGCCTGGGGCTGCTGTGAGGTGAACTGTGCATGACCATCGGTGACAGTCAGGCTAGGGAGATTCTTGCATCTATTGTGTTCAACTCTGTGTATAGATCACCCATGACAATCAGTAAAGGGCCGAACCAGGAGGAAAGTATCAAAGTGAGGAATTATGACAAAGCGGGAGAAATAAATATGCCATTATAAAATAATAATTTGATATTTTTGCTAGAAGTCAGTTTTATGATAAAGTAATATTACAATATGCAGTATACATAAAAATGATATTTGTGGAATTAAAATGTAAACTCTAACAATGACCTTGTTGCTCCCTTTTGATCTGCTAAATATACCATTAAAAGTGTTCAATAGGTGCAAATAAATTCCAGTTGATCCTGCCAGAAATCCAATGTTGTCTTTTGCATTCTACAATTCTACAGTGTTCTCTAAATTTGAACTACAACCATGTTATGGATATGAGGAGAGAGGAGTTGTAATAAAGACCTAACATACCTCCGATCCCAGGGTAACAATGCTGCTCCTCCTTTGATACAGTACAGTGGGGTTAATTTACTGAAACAGGAGAGTGCAAAATCTGGTGCAGCGGTAGGAAAAGAAGCCTGGAAAAAAAAAAAAAAAACTAATGCAGCCACCTCATCTAAGGGTTGGTAAGCTGCTAGCTTTTCTTGTATTTAGACTTTAGTACATGGGATAGACATGTTAGATACAAGGGGCTCTTCACTTGGCAAAGTTAATATTTACTAAGCTTAGCATTGTGTTCACTCATATGCAAGGAAGTTAAAAAATAAGACCAAATTCTGCACAGGATTGGATGATATAAGTGAGCACAGCTTCACCTTCTTCACTATACTAAGTGAGCAGTTTCCAATACTTTAGTAAATACACCCCATAGTCATTTTAAATGTACATGGAGTTAAATATAAAAAAATATATATATATATATTTAGTAATTTTCTACTTAGCAACCAGTCAGACATTTTTATTTTAAAACTGTACAAAAACGACAGTTGATATTTGAGTTTGGCCATGCTTTCATGTATACTTATGTATCAGCAGTAATATTACAGGATATGAGATTGTACGAAATGTAAAGCGCAAGCAGAAATAAACTGTATAATTTTCTTTCCTCTGTCTGATTGGATGCAAATAATTATCTGCTGATCCTACTTTTAATAAACAATGTCCCTTGCCTTTTGCAAGTAGTATGAAAATATAATTAGAAATGTGGTGGGTGTTCCACAAATGATAGAGGCCTCTGAGTTACAAGGGCCTGGTTTACTTTGAGCAACAGCACTACTTTTGTTCCTGTCCTCCCTGCTTCAATTTTCCTAAATTGACCTAAAAAAACTGCACCCTGTAGTATTGGGGTTATTTAGGGGTTGTTCACACTGCATTTGTCCTCCTACTTTTTGCTGCAATTCCAAATGCCTGGACTAGAGGAAATACATTGGGTTGATTTACCTAACACACAAAAGCTGTTTGCTTAGCAGAGTGAATGCTAGTAAGGCGAATCTGTGTTCACACAGGGGTTGATTTACTAAAACTGGAAAGTTCAAAATCTGGTGCAGATGTGCATTGGTAGCCAATCAGCTTCTAACTTCAGCTTGTTCAATTAAGCTTTGACAATAAATCCTGGAAGCTGATCGGTTTCTATGCAGAACTGCACCAAATCTTACACTTTCCAGTTTTAGTACATCAATCCCACTGCATACTTAGACCTGTGTAAGGGTAATTCATAAAAAAAGAAAGCATTTAAAAAAAAAAATAGTTGGTTGAACTTAATATAGCTTCACCTTATAATCTCAGTGAACAGTCTCTACTCTTTTAGTAAATAAGCTCCATTGTGTTTGGTAGGCCATGTGTGCATCATGCATTGGTTTACAGTACAGTGTGAAAAAATCTTGCATTCTGTATTTTGGGTCACTGTCTTTGATTTTTACCATTCAAGATTTAATTAATTCCATGGTGCAACCAGCAGCAACACATGTTGTTAGTAGTGTTGCTTTTCTGGCCTAACTTAGCTATTTGACTGTAGTGGTAGATGTGGGTTTATTAGGAATTAATTTCTAAATTGGATCCTTTTGTATATGTGACACATACAGGAGAGCATCTGAATTATGTTTAGCTAATATACATTTTATATTAATATATCTAGTACTAAATATTTTTGTGTGTGTGTGGTACATGAGTGTTCATGTTATTACTTTCATTGCATTTTTTGTTTATAAACATGCCCATATTTGTTTTGCTGCTTTTATTGTCTGTATAAATAAATACAAAATATTAAATGTTACTGTTCTCATTGTTCATAGAGATTAATATCTAGATAAACATATACAAAGTAAAGGGAAAAATAAAAAAAACTTACACACATACATTAGAGCTGGCCATATATTATACAATTTTCTTATTTAATTTCCTTTTAGATTTACATTGTATTGCATGGGCCTGCCTGATTGCATACAATTCTAAAGTGTTTAGGTTTAAACTCATATTATATGGTTTTGGTAAATGTAAAGGAAAATTGTAACCTGTATGGTCAGCCCAAAGTTTTCTTGAGAATTTTCCCATAATAAATTGTGTGAATATTTACTTTAATTATCCAGTTATGTGCAAATTAAATTCGTACACAGGAATTTGCTTGCTTGCATACTTGAAATATCCATGCAACTGTTGGTGTGCCCATTTTTTATTCCTCTAATTAATTAATCAGCCTTGTATTCTGTTGTACACATTTACCTTTGCAGCTTTTTTCCCCAGTAATATATTACTTAAGTTTAGAAAGAATTATGCCTACAGGCAGACCTTCTACCCCATCACAGAATAAATGTATTTCTTCCATATATATTAAATATAATAAAAGGAAGAGGAAACAAAAGGAAGAAAGAAAAACTAGCATGCTGAGCACTTGTTACTGTGTCCTGGGTCCAGTCTATAACATCCCGTATTAAATAAGTAGATTACTAGTTGTGTTTAGTGTTATTATGTTTCTCATTTTGTATGTGTTGTTTGGCTCCTGTCTGCAGTTGCTTTTCCCCCATTGTGTCGCTCCCCAGTAAGAAATGTTTGTCGCAATCTCTCCAAGCCTTCCATATCTCCAGTAAGGCCAGCTCTCTGTTGTTTGGGCCAGTTCGTCCGATTGAATCTGGAGCAGATGTTGCAGTCAATGTAGAACGTGTTGGGCATTCACAGCAGCACAATGCCTTGTGTTTGGACGGGCTATTTGTGGTGTTCCTGTTGGAAGTGTCGCTTGTGTTGTTGCACAGTCCTGCTCAGGCACTGTCTCTTGCTCCCCCGGCCATATTGTCCCAGTGTGTGTGTTTGCACAGATCCCAGCTGCAGGGAGGGGATCAGACCTGCCAGCTACAATAGATCGCCTTGTTCCCTCTGCATATTGAAGGGCCGGCGCTGGGCTGCTGCTCGGGGTGCTGCTCCTGTCACCCTGCCGCTGACCTCTTGCCAATTCTGCTGCTGCATTTCTTGGCAGCTTCTGGGCTCTGCCATGGGAGGGAGAGCTTTCTTCTTGGCCCTGGCTGCTGCTGCTGCTCTGAGATTTCTGGGCTTCTCACTGAAACACAGTGCAAAAGTCTGTTCCTGGTCTGTGTCTGTGCAATCCACACTTCAGAGGCCAGTCCTAGTGTTATGTTGTATCTGTAAGGATCACAATCTTGTATTTGTGACATTGTGTCCATGATGATCACAGCCTTTACTTCCACAATTCTCTCTATATTATTGTACCAATAATGATCACAGCTTTACAATCACAATCCTCTCTATATAACATTGTGTCCACACTGATCACAGCTTTACAATCAGAATTCTCTGAATAGCAGATAGATAGAGCACAGCTTTACATTCACAATTCTCTATATGTTACATTGTGTCCATAGTGATCACAACTTTACATTCACAATCCTCTCTATGTAACATTGTGTCCCTAATGATCACATATTTTTTCACAATTCTCTATGAGTAACATTTATATGATCACAGATTTACAATCAAAATCCTCTCTGTGTAACATTGTATCCACGCTGGTCACAGCTTTACAATCACAATTCTCTACGAGTAACATATATAATGATCACAGCTTTATTCTGTAACGATCACAATGTTATATTTGTAACATTGTGTTCATGATGATCACAGCTTTTACTGCCACAATTCTCTTTATAATATTGTACCAACAATGATCACAGCTTTACAATCACAATCCTATGTAACATTGTGTCCACACTGATCACAGCTTTACAACCACAACTCTCTATGAGTTTATATATATATATATATATAATCTCACAACTTTACATTCACAATCCTCTCTCTATGTAACTCCGTGTCCATAATGATCACAGCTTTACTTCACAATTCTCTGAGTAACATCTATAATGATCACAGCTTTACAATCACAATTCTCTATATGTAACATTGTGACCACACTGATCACAGCTTTACAGCCACAATTCTCTGAGTAACACACACACATATATATATAATATAAGATCACAGCTTTACATTCACAATTCTTTATATGTAACACTGTTTCCATAATGATCAAATCTTTATATTCACAATTCTCTCTAATATTGTACATATAATGATCACAGCTCTAGGACCCCAATTGTCCTGAATCCATAATGATCACAGCTTTTACATTTCTCTCTATGTAACATTGTATCTATAATGATCACAGCCTTACCTTCATAATTCTCTATATGTAACATTGTATCTAATTATCCCAGCTTTGCATTTACAATTTCTATATGTAAGCTTTGGGATTAATTTACTGAAAATTGAAAATGCTAGATCTGGTGCTGCTCTGCACAGAAACCAATCAGCTTCCAGGTTTTTTTTTTTTTTTTTTTTTGTGAATGCTTAATTGAACAAGCTGAAGTTAGAAGCTGATTGGCTACCATGCACAGCTGCACCTGATTTTTCACTTTCAGGTTTTAGTAAATCACCCCCCCCCCCCCCCCCCTCCATCTATAATGTTCACAACTTTGCATCTACAATTCTCTAAAAGTAGCAGTAATGATCAATTTACACTTCACAATTCTCTATATGTAACTTTGTATTTATATTGAGCATAACTGTACATCCACAATTCTATCTATGACATTGGGGCTGATTTACAAAAGGCAAATAGCACTTTGCATGGGAATTTGCTCCAGAGCTTAGTGAATGAGATGAAGCTCTGTTGACTTCCATCATTCAATCATGTGCAAGCAAAAATCCTACTTTTATTGCATGTGGTTGGGTATTCTTTGCAAACTAAAGCTTCATCTCATTTACTAAGCTCTGGAGCAATTTCCATTGTAGAAAGCAACTATTTGTCTTTAGTAAATCAACCCCCTTGCATCTCTAATGATAACAGCTTTACATTCACAATTATGTGTATAATATTGTACCAATAATGATCACAGCTTTACAACCACCAGTCTCTATATGTAGCATTGTATCCATAATGATCACAGATGTACCTTCTCAGTTCTCCATATTGTATCTGTAATTATCACAGCTTTAAATTTACAATTCTCTATATGTAACGTATCGGTAGTTGGCACATCTTTACCGTCACAATTCTCCCTAGGTAAAATTGTATCACAACTTTACATTTACATTTCTATAATGTAACCTATCCATAATGATCACAATTTTACATTCACAGTTCTCTGTATGTAACGTATAACTGTAAGGATCACAGCTTTACGTCCACAATTCTTTATAGATGACATTGATCACATCGTTACCTTCATTATTCTATGTAACATTGTATACATAATCAAAACTGTACATTCACAGTTCTATGTAACATTGTATCTGCAATGATCACATATTTTACATTCACAATCCTCTACACCTAAAATTGTATCTATAATGATCACAGCTTTACATTCACAGTTTTATATATACAACATAGTATTCAGACTAAACACAGCTTTACACAGTTTTATATATATGCACATGACTGATTGCTATCACATTTCTTTTATATGCAGCATTGTATCTAGACTAATCACAGCTTTACAGCCACAATTCTCTATATGTAACATTGCATCAATAATGATCACAGCTTTACTTTCACAACTATTTTATGTGCAACATTGTATCTAGACTGGTCACAGCTTTATATCACAATTCTATTTGTGCCACATTGTATCTATAAATACAATCTTGTAATGCAGTCTCGTTACACCTTTACATCACAATTCTGTATGTGCAGCATTGTACTCACACTAATCATAGCGTCACACCATAATTCTATATGTATCATTGTATCTATACTGATCACAGCTTTACTCATACTATTTCACTTGCAACAATGTATCCAGACTTATCACAGCTTTATGGCTATAGTTTTTATATGTGCATCACGTGGATTGATTTACTAAAGGGGCTGTTCACTTTGTTCAATGAATGTTGGTAAATAAGGTGCATCTACTTTCAAAAGGAAAACCGAAATTTTCAAATAAGTTTTTTTACTAGTACATGATTTGCAGAATGAAATGAACTCAGATTCAGATTTTTCATGTAACAGTCTATTGCTTTAGTAAATCAATCCCACTGTGATCAGATGTATCAAAGCTGTGCACTCACAATTATTTACATGTTCAACACTGGGGATGATAGAGAGAGAAATGAGGATAAATATGGGGAAGCTGTATTCACTTTAATAGTCTAATTATTTGCAATAGTAAACACAGCTTCAGTTATTTCTTTCACTGAAAATTAATTTTGGTAAGAGGATATTCTCTTCTCCTTTTAGTAGATCATCTCATTGTGTCCACATTTTGAATTCATTTTGTGCATGGATTATGAGTGCTGTCTTTATTATCTGTAATAATCTTAATATAACATGCATTTTACAGAGACCTCTATGGGATTGTGTGTGTATGTATGTATATATATATATATATATAATGTGTGTGTATATGTATGCATTATATATATATATATATATAAATCTTGTCCATGAGTACAATCCAAAATACAATTGTGTAATTGATAGTAGCTGTGACAGTTCATGTTCCAGATATTATGTACTTGGGCTGAGGTGCAAATTCTGCATTGCCTTATGGAAGAAAAACACGTTTACTTTTTTATGGCTGTTTGTTTTAAAAAAAAATAAAGAGACAGATCATAATTCCACAAACCCTCCAAAACCCATGGCCTCCAATTCATCAGCTCAGCCTAGTCACTGGCCATTCTCTGACACGGTCACAGGAGCCAGAAACACGGGTGGGTGGTTTGATTGATTGACAATCCAATCTGCCCCATTGAAGTTTGTTTTGAATAACTGTGTCAGGTCCTATTTGTATTTTGGTGTGATTTAAAACTTTCAGCAGCTCGGGAATCACTAGGAAAGTCTAAAATATATAATAAAGTGTGCCTATCTACATCCAGTATATTAAATATGGAAGTGAAAATAATTGTTGTCCTGTATTGGTTTTGGAATGATCTGTATCATCTTATATGTATGTAGTCTGGGGTAGATTTCCTAAGGGCTGTTTATTTAGCAAAGCAAATGCTTACTTTGCATAGTTCTAGTGAAATTTAAAGGTGAAGTTGCCTTTTACTTCCCCATATGTTGTACATTGTTTTCCTGGTACATGGCTGGGTATATAAATTGAACACAGCATTGCCTTATTTATCAACATTCACACTGCCAAGTAAACAGCCTCAACAATTTATCCACTGAGACTAATTTACCAATGGCTAATAGACTGTGCACTTTGCAAGGGAATTTTGCTTATGCTTAGTGAATAAGGTGAAGCTGTGTGCTATATATATATATATATATATATATATATACACACACACACACACACACACACACACACACACACACACACACACACACACACATATGGTTGGGCATTCTTTGTAAAAGTGAATTTTCACCACTGGAAAACTTCAATGCAAAGTGCAATCACCTCTAGTGCTTTAGTCAAACAACCCACTGGGGTTGCATTAACATTGCAAGGGAATTTGCACTTTGCATGGGAAGTTTCCACACAGCTATGGGGTTTGATTTACTAAAACTGGAGGGTCCAAAATCTGGTACAGTTCTGCCAAAAATAAAAAAATAATAAAACAACTTCCAGGGGTTTTTCTTTTTCTTTTTTTTTTCTTTCTTTTTTGTCAAAGCCTAATTGAAAAGGCTGAAGTTAGAAGCTGTTTGGCTACCATGCACAGCTGCACCAGATTTTGCACTCTCCTGTTTTAGTAAGCTGGCAATACATTATACAATTTTCTTACCCCATTTCCTTTACCTTCAACTATGTAGTGCAAGGGCCTGTCTGATTGCATACAATTTGAACGTGTTTAGATTGGCCTAATATTTATATGGTTTTGGTAAATCTAAAGGGAAAATTGTATAATGTGTGCCCAGCTTTAGTGAATATGTTTAAATGTTGCATATACCAAAACATATGCATTGAAAATGGAAAAAAAAACCTGTGAGGTTGATTTATTCAAGGCAAATATTACAGTGCAGTGACTCTAGAGCTGAGGAGAAGCTCTGCTGATTTCTATCATCCAATCACTTGCAAGCATAAATGCTGTTTTTTCTATTTTATTTTCCTTGCATGTGTCTGAGTAGTATTTGCAAAGTGAAGCTTTATCTCATAGCTCTGCAGCAACTGCACAATATCCAATGCCTTTCCTAAATCAACCCCAGTGTTTTTGGCTCCCATGTGATTGGATGCTGGAAGTCTGCACAGCTTCACCTCATTCATTAAGCTCTGAAGGAAATTTCCTTCACAAAGTGCAACTTCTCTTGTAAAATTAAGTGAATTTGCCTTTTATTTGCCCCTAATCTAGTCTTGGGTGGTCTGGTTCTTGCATGACTAATTTGAAGTTTTGCCTGTTCAGTCTATTTATGGTGCAATATTTTCTTTTTATTGTTTTATATTGGGTTTTAGTGGTTTGATACATGTATATTTCCCATGGTGTTAAAGATTCATTCTAGTAAGGTCATGATAGAGAACGTTCACTTTTGGTTGGAGAGGTGACACAAATGTATTTTTGTAGATTTGGGGGGGGGGGGGTGTAGATGGATGCTGGGTGTAGACGGGTGCTGGGGTGCGCAGGGCACACATGTCAGTGCCGGGAAAAGCCGATGTCTCTAGCTGTAGAAGAGAGGCGTTAAAGAGCGCTGACAGCAGAGGAAACGAGTCATTTACCAGCAATGAGCCCAGCTTATCATCCACTGCCTGCTACCGGGAACTGGGCTGAATGTAATGTACAGAGGGATCGCTTTCACCATAATGAGAAATAGAATAAAAACAGAGTAATAATAAATGTCAAGATCTCTGCTGGCGTGTCCTGTCTGCATTGTATAGCGTGGGCGTAGAGACCGGTGGATTTATTATTTTCTTTGCCATGATAATACATGGAGTGGACGATGACGGATCGGTGCAAATATTTGATTTTTTTTTCTTTTGCCTTTCAATCTTATTTATTTTTTTTTTTTTTTTGATAGAGTGTGATGGCGAATAAAACGATTGATCACAACTCAGATCTCACCGATCTCTATAAGTAGCTCGAGAAATCTGAGTTCTGATTGGTTCTTGTTTAATTCTTATATGACATGAAATACAATGTTACCATATTGTGATCTGCAGGCAGGGCTTTTAGCTATTGTGTGATTTATCGGTTCATGGGCACTACATGTCCCAGCGTGCCTTGTCAGCCTCCAGCTTTGACAATGATATTTGGGATGGGTTTGGCGTTCTACTTTTTCAAGCAGTATTCACTTAAAAAATCTAAAACAATATATTACAGCTTACTAATCTTTTACATGTAGTGGCTGCACTTTTAGTTTTTCCTCTGTTTTTACCTGGTAATCTGACCAGTAACACACCTAGGGGTTGATGATTTACTACAACTGGAAAGTTCAACATCTGGTGTAGCTATGCATAGTAACCAATCAGCTCCTAACGTCAGCTTCTTCAATTAAGCTTTGACAATAAAACAAGGAAGCTGATTGGTTTCTCAGCAAAGCTGCACCAGATTTTGCACTCTCAACTCTTAGTAAATCTGCCCCCAACCCCCCCCCCCCCCCCTTATCAGTGTTCTCACTCTGGATGATGGAGCACAGCTTTCACATTTGGACAGCAGCATTGCCAGTCAGGGAGGAGGGGAGTTTTAAATGAACTAGCAGATTTAGATACACTAACAAATTGTGATGTAATACTTTTTAAGCAATGTTTTCTCTTTTTGGGATAAAGGTTTTACATAAATAAAAGCTGATCACTGTAAGTACCCATGTCATTAGTAAATGGTTTGCCCCAATCTTCTGACTGCTATATCTTCAGGGCAGCTTGTTATGTTGAAGAGCAACCAAGTATTAGCTAGGTCACCAGGTGAAAATAAAAGAAAGAAAGCAAAAAGGGAAACTAATGCAGCCATCACATTTTAAGAATTTTGTAAGCTGCAATGTAATAAAGGTTTATACCAGTTTAGTTATTGGTGGTTTATCTATCCATGTGGACTACATATTCCAGCGTGCCTTGTCAGCCTTCAGCTTTAGTGCCAATTGGGATGGCTTTGGTGTTATACTTAATTAAACTTACTGTTATGTTTTATTTTCCCAAAAAGTTTTATATCTTTGAAAATAAAACACATTAGAATTATAGTTTTTTTTTTTTTTTTTTTAATGCTATCCACTTGTAAGATCACAGAATGATTAAAACGAACAGCCATCCTCCTTTTGTTAGCAAGGAGGGATTCAAAGGAGAACGCTGGGTTTTGTGGTTCCAATCTTGTCAGCATTAGTAACTGTTTTTGTTTGTGATCGTTCCCAGTTCTAAAAATCAATTTGTATTTATTTATATTTTGTTTGTGTTGCTGTAGATGACACAGAGCTGCGACATATTGCCCCATCTGTAGTAAAGGAATGTCACTCGGCAGTGGCTGCGTGTGTCCTGGAGGCTGTGAAGCACAATGTAGACAGAGCAGCCCTCAGGTATATATATATATATCTATATGTCTCTATAGAAATGTGTCTTGCCCTGACTTCTGTGCGACAGATCTTCTCATTGTGTCTGCTGTCCCCCACAGTAACTTCCTGGAGGACTGCAAGTTCGATAAAGAAAGGACAGAAGAGTTTTGGACTGAATATCAGGTTTAGATGTTAATGTAATTTTTTGTGACCTGTAGTGTGTGTGTGTGTGTGTGTTTTGTGTTAATTGTCAGTCTGCTGTGTTACAGAAACACAAGGAACCTCTGGAGCTCCTCCTAGGAAAGTGAGTGCAGATTTTGTCATAATGTTGTGTCTTCAATGATCATTTTGTCTTTGGTGTGATCAGTCCTGTACTTTAAATACTGTGCAAGGGATTAAACAAATAGGAAGCTCTCTAGCACAGTATTATTGGACTTCTAAAATAAAAAAGGAAACCTTTTTAATTAATAAATGGTCATGACAGTGTGTTGGCCTGGAGAGTCACCCCAGTGTTTGTCCTTTACCTTCAGTATTGGCAGATGTCCCCCACACGTCTCAGATGTGTCCTGGCGTCTCGCATATGAAATAAAGGTGATGGAGAGCTTTGTGTATCAATTGATTTTGTTTGTGTATTGATTCTGTATCCTTCAGCTGAGACTTTTTTTTTTTTTAACTCTTCAGACCAATCAGCTACACAAAACCTACCGACCTTCCTATTTTGTGAAATTCAGTTTAGAGGTAATATAGCACACAGACTGATATTGGGGGGTGAAAGGGATTCTTATGTGATCTTGATAGTAAAATCTAGTTCTCTGTTCCCCCAGACCCCGGATACCAACCAGGCCCAAGATGTTAGTTTTAATTGCTCAATGGAACAACTGCAGGTATATATTGTGTTAATTGTAATAATTGCACCCCATGGTCTTACTTGAGACAATGAAGTTGATTTACTAAAACCTGGGAGTGCAAAATCTGGTGCAGCTGTGCCTTGTAGCCAATCAGCTTTTAACTTCAGTTTGTTCAAATTGTTCAATTGAAAAAAAAAATGGAAGCTGATTTGGTTTCTTTGCAGAGCTTCACCAGATTTTGCACTCTCCAGTTTTTGTAAATCAACCCCAATATTTCGGAGAGGATATTGGGTTCAACTCACAAAACAAAAACGCCAGGATGAGGATGTATTTTTTGTTACATGGCTGAAAATGAAGATTCTCATCCTTGTGTAAAGCTGTGTGAAATGTAACTTATTTTGTGATACTACTAAACTCAAATATTTAACACTATCAGGTTGTGTTTATGAGGGGTTTAATTGTTGGCATGTATGAGCTGCCTGGAAACCAGATAATCTGTATTTTTCCCTGTTTGCTAATGTATATGTTTATATGAGGCAAACTATGAGGTCTGTTTTTATCCTAATGTTTAGGTTTTTTTAAGTGAAATATCCAGCAAATGGGTTATTTATCGCAACCTTGAACAATTAAAAACGTGGGGGATTTATCAAAACTGGAACAGCTGTGCATGGTAACCAATCATCTTTTATCTTTTCATTTTTTTAAAGCTTATCTGAACATTCTGAAGCTGATTGCTCCCCATGCACAGCTCTATCTGCTCCAGTTTTGATCGTGTCATTAAATGCTGGCAGTTATTCTCAGTTCGGGAAAATCAAGTTTGCTTGCTAAGGCAAATCAATCCACTCTTCCAGGGTACACATAACTGCTTCAAGGGTTGCCAGCACTTTGCATTGATAAGTCAGCCTTTGTGATCACAGACAGTACAGGCTGTAGAAAATGTCGCAATACTGTATGTTAGATGTCAGCTTGATTTATGGAAATTGGGGCCCAGCTATTGCAAATTAATTTCTTTTTTCCCTACTGTCAAATGTGGATCCACTCGTGATCAGATTTTTGTAAGTTAACTAAAGACGAGATTTTATCTTGGTTTTTATAATAATGAAAATTAACAGCTTGGTAGGCTTTAATATTTCAGTAGTAGTCCTGTAACAACCTTACTCCAACCACATTCCTAATGACCCAGTGTCACCTTTCATAATATTATGCTGTCATGCACTTTGGAGTTATGTCGAGTTCTTTGATTGTGTTCTAATTTTGTTTTGACTATCTAATTGAATGCCCAGATTGTATAGTATTAAATAATAATAATAAAAAAATTAAAAAAACGCAGAACACATCAGTATGACGTCATCTTGAACGTTTAGATGTTTAAGCTGTCAGTTTGCCTAGATCACACCGAGCCTCTGTTTTGTTCTTTGAACAGTGATATTTCTTTTTCTTATTTGTCCTTCAGGATTTAGTAGGAAAACTTAAAGATGCAGCTAAAAGTCTGGAGAGGACCTCTCAGATGTGACCTGGATCCTCCATCAGAAGTCACGTTGCAAAACAGATTTTTATATATATATATATATATATATATATATGCCATCTCATCAATTTTTTTTTTTTCTTTCTGCTTTTCCAATGATAAAACTGGTCAAGCTGGGATGTACTAATTTTTCGTGCCTCTCTTTACATTCCATGAGATTTACTTATGTAGAACAAATACATTATAGTATATTGGTCATTTTTTCCCCTATCATTATTTCATACATAGATGAATGTTTCAGCTTTTTTATTTCTGCACAGATTTACATTGCCCGTATACTGTATGGCTTTTGTGTGTACTAATAAATATATTTATATCAGATCGTGTTGTTTATTTATACTTTCTTCTATGCAATGTTTATTCTACCAGTCCTATAAATCCTAGAGGCCTAGAAGGTTGACTTTTCAGTATGAAGTCCTCAGTCGGCTCAAGAAAGAGATGAAAAGTGCAGCACCCAGATGGGTTGTGATTCAGTATAAGCTTGGAGATTCATGTTTTATCTCCCTAGTGCAGACACTAAGCTGAGACCTCATTGGCTTGGACTGGAATGTGTCCCAAACGTTCTACTACAGTTGTATTTTGTATCACTTTTGTGGGCAGAACACACTTTTTTGGTAGGCTTGTCTATAATTTGTCAACAGAGATGTTATAGAAAACTGGAAATGCCATATTATTTTAGTAATTTCTGAAATCTGCTTGGTTGGCTTCTCTTCCTTCAACTGTCTTTGATGCATTTATAACCGTCTACAGTGGAAAATGTGACAGGTCATTGATAAGGTGTGTTCTAATAAGGGGTGAACATAGCAATCAGACTATTGGTTTCATTTTCTTCTAAAGAGTATATGAATTGAGAATTGAAAAATGGGATCAGATGCTGCAAATTATCAGCTGTAATAACGTTTTTTGGGTCTCCACAAACCATGTCACTTCATTATATGTCACAGATTAGATACAACAGCCAACTGGAAAACCAATGGTGTATCTCTAGTAATGTAGCTGTAAGGGGACTCTAGGCCACAAAACATGTTTAGGAGCTTCTATTGATTCAGATACAACAGCCAACTAGAAAGCCAATGGTGTATCTCTAGTAATGTAGATGTAATTAGGGCTCTAGTCCACAAAACTTGTTATAAGGGGTATATAGAAGCTTCTATAAATGATATTGAAAGCCAATGGCGTATCCCTAGTAATGTAGCTCTAACTAGTCCATAAAACTTGTTTATAAGGGGTAAATAGAAGCTTCTATAATTTTTATTGATTTAAATACAACCCCCTAACTGGAGAGCCAAAGGTGTATTCCCCTCTAATGTAGATGTACCATGGGTTCTGGTCCACAAAATGTGTTATAAGTGATATACAGCCTTTAGGAGCTTCCACGAGTTTTATTTTACGTTTTATCAGATACAACACCCAACTAGAAAGCCAATGGCATGTCTCGACCCGAGTAATGTAGATCTAACTTGGGTTCTAGTCCATAAAACTTGTCATACGAGATATATAAAAGCTTCTATAAGTTTTATTGATTCAGATACAACGTCCAACTACAAAACCAATGGTGTATCCCCCTCTAATATAGATGTAACTTGGGCTCTAGTCCATAAAAAAAACTGTTATAAGAGGTATTCTATATTCTTTTTTTTTTATTATTATTAATATTATTCAGCTACAACACCCAACTAGAAAACCAATAGCGTATCCCTAGAAATGTAATTAAGGCTCTAGTCAACAAAACTTGTTGCAAGAGATAGATAAAAGCTTCTATATGTTTTTCATTGATTGGGACACAACATGCAACTAGAAAGCCAATGGTGTATCCCCAGTAATGTAGATGTAACTTGGGCTCTAGTCCATAAAACTTGTTGTAAGAGATGTATAGAAGCTTAAAGTTCATTCATATGCAACGCCTAATTAGAAATCCAATGATGTATCCCTAGTAATGGTGATGTAACACAACCTGTTATTATAAATATATAGAAGCTTCTATACGTTTTATTGATTCGTACAATTTAATACAACACCCAACTGGAAAGCCAATAGTGTATACCAACCAAGTAATGTCGATGTAACTTGGGTTCTAGTCCACAAAACTTGTAATAAGAAAAAATATATAGAAGCTTTTAATAGGTTTCATTGATTCAGATACAACATCCAACTTAAAACCCTATGATGTATCCTTAGTAATGTAGATGTAGTTAGGGCTCTAGTCCACAAAACTTGTTATAAGAGATATATAGAAGCTTCTATAAGTTTTATAAATTCAGAAATCCAATGGTGTAGCTCTACAGAGCTGTAGATGTAGATGTAACATGGGTTCTGGTCCACAAGACTTTGTTATAGGAGGTATATAGGCTGCATGAGCTTCTATCGGTTTTATGCAATCAGATCCTAGGGCTGTATTTGAATTATTGCCCGTCTATTGTCAGCTGAATTTTCGATGTGGTCCGGCAATCATGGTTTGTCTCTCCTGTGTTAGGAAAATCGTGTTTATGGAAAGCTGTGGGTGAAATACGGCTGTATATGTGAGCACCTCCACCCCCTCCCCTGGAAGTACCGGAGAGACATTCCTGCAGCTCTCACCCGGACCGGGCGGCGCCTCTTTTAGCGGGTCACAGAGCACCCAGCCTGGGGCCTCCCAGCTTCACCCCCCCACCACACCAACACCCACCACCACCCCCCACACCACCACCAGGGAGCAGCGTGAGATCCGAGCACATGTGTGCTTCCAGGGACTCCACAGATCTGGGATCCATTGAAGAATTTCCTGGTTGCTAATCCATAAATCCTATGTGCTGTCAGGAGATGTGAGCAGTGCTGGCACCGAGTACACTGCATGCACCCCCACCCCCTCCCTCCCCCACACATTCATTTCCATACGCCCAGCCGCTGCCTATACATTGCACTGGATTTAAGGAAGACCGACAGAGACTGTGAGCAATGGGAACATACAACGTATACATACGATGGATACATCCGATCTGCTGCATTGCGAATAGAACGATTTCCTTGTGTTTGTCACTATCTCTACTAATGGCTTTTAATTGCAGTAACCGATCCATCCCCTAATGCTGAGTACCTGTCTACTGCAACCAATCCGATCCATAGTTATAGCATAGGAAATATATAGAGCACGTTTGCTGATGACTACTCCAGTTTTTTCTAAATCATTTGATAATCATTCGGTAGCTGTTTGTACCAATGATAGAGGTCTCAAGGGCTGCTTAGATCTTCTCTACCTCGGGAAGTGTCCCTCTTGTGTATAAAGCTGATCATACACTATACAATCCGATTGTACAATTTATTTTATAATTTAGTAAAACTATGCAATATGCAACATACCTAAACCACCCCTAAACTACCCATTCAACTACTATCAAAGCAGACTCTTGTGTTACATAGCTGATAGTAGCTCTAATAGAGATTGTACAATCAGATTATATAATGTATGGTTAGTATATGGCTGACTATAAACTATACAATCTCTGTACAATTTTAGAGTTAGGTTGGCCATGCATTATGCAATTTTCTTATTCAATTTCCTTTAGTTTTACCTTCAACTAGTGCAAGGGCCTGCCTAATTACAAAGTGTTTAGGTTTGACCTCCTATTATATGGTTTTGGTAATTTTAAAGGAAAGTTGTACAAGAAGATTGTATAATGTATGGCCAGTCTTATCAAAATTAGACAATTTATTCAATTAGTACAAAATCAGGCAGGCTCATGTACTACATAGATGATAGTAGGTCTACAGGAGATTGTACAAGCAGGTTGTATAGTGTAAAGCTGGCTACACATTATACAATTTTCTTGTACAATTTTAATTTAGATTTACCAAAAAAACATATAACATGAGGTCAAACCTTAACACTTTCAACTTGGTTGCAATCTGGCAGGCCCTTGCACTACATAGTTGAAGGTAAATCTAAAGGAAGTTGACCAAGAATATTATATAATGTGTGGCCAGCTTTGGGTTGTCTCTGGATGGATGGTACATTGCACACAGTTGCTTTATGAGGAGTCAGTTGGGTGATATTATCCATGGCATACCATTGTTGATGACTTACAAGATGTTATTTATAAATAAAGACAGTAATACACATCTGTAGACATTAGGGTCGACTTAGTAAAAACTGCTTACTTTGCACAATGTATTTCTGTAGGTCATTAACTTTAGTGGATAGGGCGAATATTTATTTTATTTCAATTATCAGAACATGCACCAGCAATTTATGTCCCCCCTTACATTGGATGGCCATTTAAAGTGAACACAACATCACCTGATATTCTATGCAATGGGGGGGGGGGGGGGGGGGTTACTAACACAGGCGCACACAGAATCTGATGCAACTCTGCATAGAAACCAATCAGCTTCCAGGTTTTATTGTCAAAGATTAATTGAACAAACTTCAGTTATAAGCTGATTGGTTAGCACCCACAGCTGCACTAGATTCGGCGTGCTCCTAGTTTAGTAAATCTCTCCCCATGTGGCCATACACTTTGCAAAGTGAACATTCGCCTTTCTAAGTGAACAGCCTCTGCCTACTCTTTTAGTAAATCATTTCCCATTGTGGCTCACTGAAAGTTCCCAGTGGCCAGCACTCCAATGGGATTATTCTGCTCCACCGTATAATTTATCGTATAAGTAGCACCTAAAATCAAAGGCAGGTCGTCATTGGACATTGTTATTTAAAAGAGCAACAATGTATCCCACAGCTGGATGGATAAAGTTAATGAGATTGTTGTAGTTAATTGAGTAAGACAAAGCAATGAGCAAGGGGGTATCCAAGGAACCCTCGCCTGTATTAACCAATCAAAATCATCTACAGATATCCGACTACGGCACGCTTAAATGTGATTGGTTACTAGAAGTCCATGCATGTCCTGCACGTCCTTCATGCTCTTATCACAGACCCTCTGAAGATCTCATTTAAAAAGTCTTTATGGCGTATAGGGGCTTTATTTAATGGTAGTAGATTTATAGATTACACATAATTATACCTTACAGCCCAAAAAACTCGTCCCAGAATTGAGAACTGCACCATAGCTACTACAGCTCTACAGCTCCATTATAAAATAAATACGACTCTGATCTGCTCTGAAGTCTAGTGGACGATTGATTCATACACAATACAAGGTCATGCACGATTATCGCATTCAGAACTACTCCCATCCATAACATCCCATCCCTCCTACCCCCTACTTACCTCCTACCCCGATAATACGTTGTGGTTGTAGCGTGTCCCTAGTAAATTCAGTTCTCATATTATGGTTATTGGCACTGGAAAACACAACTAGTATGTTTGTACCTCTACTACATACGGTAAGTACAGTATGGCTGTAAGTACCTCAACTATACAATATGTACAGATAAAGCGCTGTACGTTAAATAAGTACAGTATGGTTGTGGTGTTGTATCCTTAGTAAACGCAATGAGTACAGTATTGGTGTAGCACTGGGGGGAGCACACAGTATAGTAGCGCTGTAGCTTTAGTAAATACGGTATGGTAGTAGTTCTTTTCATTTAGTAAGCACAGTATATTAGTAGTACTCTACCTTTAGTACGTAGAGTATGGTAGCATAAACCTTTAGTAAAAGCAGTACGTACATTATTGTTAGTGTTGTAGATTTATTAAGTGCATTATACATGCTGCATTGTAGGATGTACAGTGCAATATAGTAGCGCTGTACAGTGTGGTAGTAGCGCTGTACCTTTAGTAAAAACGGTATGGTAGTAGTACAATACCTTAGTAAGTACAACATGATAGTAGCGCATTACCTTTAATAAATAGAGAAAGGCAGTAGCACTATACCTTTAGTAAGTACATCATGGTAGTAGCGTATCACCTTTAGTAATTACAGAATGGCAGTATTAAGTAGTAAGTACAGTATAGCCGTAGCGCTGTACGTTTACTAAATACAAGAACAGTATTGTTGCCGCAACGTGCCTTTAGTAAATGCAGTGAGTACAGTATAATTGTACCTTCTTACATCTAAAAAAATACTATATGCAATGGCTGGTTGCACCGTTGTACCCCTAATAAGGACATAGTACGGTCTGTATTCTGCTGTACTAAGAGTAAACAGGACATAGTATGGTCTGTATTCTGCTGCACTAGGAGTAAGCACGGTATGGGTATAGCTCTGAACCTCAGTGAGCACAGTGTGGTTGTAGCGCTGTACCCGTAATATGTACAATACATACAGTCTGGCTTGTATTACCATATCTCTGCTAAACTCAGTTAGCGCTGCTCTATGTAATATAACTACCGGGTGTTTGTAGCGCTGTAGCTGTAGTAAACGCTATTACACATCCCGGTTATATCGCTGTTGGATCGGATTTGTAGTGAGCTCGTTTTGCCAATTCTCCTTCACATACAGCAAGCCCAGAATGGTAACAGCGCCATAGCTCTATTAGTAAGCAGTAGCACAGTATGGTGGAAGAGCAATAAGTCTAGTAGGTACAATACGTATACCGCGGCTTTACCACTGTAGCTCTATGACAGGCTGTATTTTCGTAGATCTTGTAAGCACAATGCGGTTAGAGTGATGTGTGAAGCATTATATCTCTAGTAGGTACCATATAATTATTATATTGCTAGCTTTAGTAAGTACTGTATGGGCGAAGCAGTATCCCTCTAGTAAGTGCTAAATGATTAGACTTTTGTACCTCTGGTAAGCAGTGTATGGCTATAGCACCGTACCCCTAGTATAAACAGTATACTTACAGCGCGGTACAGATAGTACGTACAATAGGGACTATGTGGGTGTAGCGCTGTACCGCTAATAAATATAGCGCTGCATCTTTAGTAAGTACAGTCAGCACTGTGTGGTCGTAGCTCTATATCTTTAGTAATTATAGCGCTACACTTTTGGTTAGTACGGTAAGTACTATGTGGTTGCAGCTGTGTACCTCTAGTAATTACAGCGTTGTACCTCTAGTAAGTTCAGGAGCAATATGTGGTTGTAGCGTTGTACCTCTAGTAAATAAAGTATACTTAAAGCGTTGCACTGCTAGTAAGTACAATAAAAAAAAATCCAACTCATTAGTAAGCATTGCAAGGTGCTTCTTCTCCTGCTTGCTGGCTTTTGTAACTACCTGGAACTCCGGCGGATTGAGCGCTAGATATGCCTCAGCCCGGGCTGTACATACATTTTTATAACTATGATGTTACATTGAGATATAATGTTCCAGTTAGTTACGGTGATCCCTATTATAGATAGACCTGATCGCCCTGTATGCAGTCCCCCAACTCTGCCAAATGCAGACAAAGATCCTACTGTCTGTTTACTCAGCGCTTACAACAATAATTTATTTAAATTGTTCGGGTTACATATAAGAGTCACTCATTGCTGAATCTATGCAAGCTCCATTAGTCTCTATATTTTTTTTTTGTTTGCTGGTAGCATGCTCTCTCTATACATGTGTGTCCTGTCATACCCCAACCAACACAACTGCCGGTTACAATACAAGAAATGCAACCTCTGTGCAACCTCTATTTACTATGACACCCCCAACCAACACAACCGCCCTTTCTATTAAAGGCAATACATGTTTCTATGTACTAACTATGACACACCAATCAACACGACTGCTCTTTCTATTAAAAGCAATACATGTTTCCATGTACTAACTATGACACACCAACCAACACAACTATTCATTTTATTAAAGACAATGCGTATGTATTTATTATGACACTCCAACTAACACAACTGCCCGTTACAAGACAAGCAATGCAACCTCAATGTATTAACTATGACCACCCCAACCAACACAACTGTCCTCTTTGAAGGCAGTGTATATTTTCCATGTATTAACTATGACCACCCCAACCAACACAACTGTTATGTATTAACTAGGACCACCCCCAACCAACACAACTGCCCTTTCTAAAGGCAGTGTATATTTCTATGTATTAACTACGACCACTCCAACCAACACAACTGCTCTTTCTAAAGGCTTTGTATATTTCTATGTATTAATTATGACCACCCCAACCAACACAACTGTTATGTATTAACTATGACCACCCCAACCAATACAACTGCCGTTTTTAAAGGCAATTCATATTTTTATGTATTAACTATGGCCACCCTAACCAACACAACTATTATGTACAACTGTTATCTATTAACTATGACACCCCAACCCACACAACTGCCTGTTGTATGATAGGCAATGCACACTCTACCCCTTAATTATGACACCCAAACCACACAACTGCCATTTGTATTATAGGCAATGCACACTCTCCGCCAAAATTATGAAACAGACACAAATGTCTGTTACATGGCAGGCGATGCCCATGTGTTGTACCCCAGGGCCACTTTAATCACCCACTTCGGGTTTATAGAAATTATTTTATTTTTTGTCATCCAGCCTCAGAGTTATTTCCTCATTTCAGGGGTGTAATTAATTGTCGGGCGCCCCCCTGATCAGCCTGGATTTGTAATAGGATGTGCTTTGTGTAGTGGGGTGGTGTAGAAATGGGGGGGGAGACTTTTCAGAGAAGAATGTGTGTTGGTGCTGAGTGCAGTGTGTGTGTGTGTGTGTGTGTACATTGTGAGTGCAGTGTGTACACTAATTCCCAGGCCGCCCTTAAGGAATGAGACCACGTGACGGCGCGGGGCGGGCGGACTCTGAGCCATTTTGGGGACGGTGTCAGTTTCCAGTGTGAGGCTCCAGTGAGCGGAGTGCCCGAGCAGCCCGGGAGAGGCAGCAGCAGCACAGGCAGCACAGGCAGCAGCAGCGGCGGCGGCGGCGGCGCGCGGAGGATAAGGGGCGGCTCGCGCGGCGCACAGAGCAAGCGGGAGCAGAAGCAGCGAGATCGGCTCCGGTGCAAGCAGCAGCAGCAGCAAGCAAAAGAAAAAAAAAAAAAGACAAAAGCGCTGAGGATGGTGTAATCAAACCCCGGATCCGGGCAATAGAAGAGGCGGGAGCGGCGGTCCGGTCCGGAGGAAGAGCCGGAGGAGGAGGAGGGGGAAGGAGGGGATCTCCCACCCCCGGCTGGCCTGGAGAAGGGGGGGAAATGAGCGCAGTGCCCGCACTGACAGCGTCTGCAGATCGGCTCAAGATGGCCGCCCCTGGGCTGCTGCTCATCCGCTGAGCGCCCCCCCTCTACCCGACACTGCATTGTCCCCGGACCCCCCAGCAGCAGCAAGCAAGCAGCCACCCCGATCGGAACCCCACGGTATGTGCACCCTCCTGGGTGGGGGTGGGGATCTGGCGGAGGGGAGGGGAGGGGGGGGGAAGAGAGGGGGGTGTTTGTCTGCTGTACGTAAATAAAGAGGAGGGGGGAGTGAGGGGGGTGGGGTGCGGATGCTGGAATTTGGCAGTGGAGGGGGGGGGGTAACACAGGTAGATGTGGGGGTGCTGAGGTTGGTGAGTGTGGAAGGGAGCACGTGAGCGAGCAGAGGTGCCATCTTCTGGGCTGCCCAATCTGAGCCCTGGTGATCTCCCTCCCTGTGCATTCAAGCCCCCACCTCTTCTGCTACATGTCAGCCTGCCCCCTCCCCCTTGCTCCATGTCAGACTTTTTTTTTACACCCCACTTTGGCAGCTGTACCCCCCTACCCCCGTGCCTTGGTAGTAGGGCTAGCCTGGCATGGCAGGGAATGGGGCTGGTGGTGCCAGGGTGGTCATAATGTGCCATCTGCCTAGATAAAGCCATGTATCCCACATGCATAGGTCAGTTTGCCACCCCCAGGGGCTTTTTTTTTTTTTTTTGCTGCTGCGTTGCCCAATCAGTGACAAAGCAAATGTAGGTATTGTATACAAATGTTGTATTCTGTGTGTAAACCAAAATATAAATATATAGGTAGTAATTATAATATATATGATTATATTGTATTTATTTATTTTTTGTGTATAGCATGCTTTGTTTGTATTGCAGTTAAAGGAGGAAGCAATAGGAGAGACACCCCTGTGATGATTTGTATAATATTGTGTGTACAGTTGTCATTTCATGTGCATCCTCCTCCTTTGTGCGAGAGCTTATTGCTTGGTTCAGCTCTGCTGCTGCTAAGGGGTTCTTTGCTGGTGACAGTAAATCACATTTGCCAGAGTAGCTCACTGGCCTTCCCTGTTCCACTACACCATGAGAGCCCTTGTAGAATTCTTCCAGCAGATAAAAAAAAAAAAAAAAATCAAGAAAAAAAGAGCCAAAAAAAAAACTGCCTGCTCTGTGACCAAACCCAGAGTGCCGGTGGGGTGAACGTGTGGTCACCCTGCCATGTTTCCATATACTTTGCATAATGACCCATAAAGGAACAGGAGAGCTGGAGGGGAAAACACTGCTTCAGCTGTTGTTGGTATTTTTTTTTTTTTTTTTTTAGATAAATGCTTCCACTGGCTCATGCTTGAAGTTGCTCACTTGTATTTGTCGGGTGCTGAGAATAATGCTTGGGGAATAAGTGGTGACTTCAGATCATGCTCATAACTTTGCTCCCACTCTGTTCTCATGTGCTTGTGGTTGTGTTGGTTCCCATGTAACAGTTGAGCATTGTACATATTTATAAATTTTTTGAAGCTACCGTTTTTTTTTATTATTTTTTTTTTATTATTAAGGACAATGTTTCCAGGTCTATCCCCTTCTCTTGGTCCAAGCAAGGGGGTAGACCTCCAGTGACTTATTACAAAAATGCTACTCTGTATATGAAGCAGGGGTGGTCTTTTGCATATGTGTTCTTCCTGTTCAATTTATTAAATGCAACCCTTTCTTATCTGTAAATATGCAGCCTGGGAGCTCTGGAATATTGCTTCATAAACTAGCCGTGCCATTTTCTATAGCAGGATCCCTGGCTGACAATAGCTGTGGAAGCTCTGTTTGTATGTCAGTGATATATTTCATGGCTCTAACTCTCTGAACATTAACCCAATGTAGCCTTAACAGATTTATAGAGTACTGGCTTCCTGCTTTTCCCCACACTCCCTCTTTCCTTACTGACAGGCCCGTAACAAAGGTTTCATTCCAAGTCTTCTTGTTACATTTCATCCCTGTCTTGTCTGGAAAGGTATTGCATTGTATTAAATGCTCTCATACGTTTATTGCTGCTTTTGATCTTCTGTGAAAATCTGATCTGTGAATATGATTATTTTCCTGGAAAGGTGCTCAGATTGTTCCTAAATAGGATCCCTTGTGATAAATGACAATGCCCAGATCACCTCCTAATAGTCAGATTAGGGTGATCACTATCTTAAGGATAGGAGGAAATTTGACAGATCAGATGAGATAAATCCATTGGTTTCTCTCTAACTAGTTTCAGAAAATAATAATCCACAAATGCCTGGGAGCAGTGGTTGGAGTGTCAGTTAAACCCCACAATGTTGTATCTAGGTGGGATAAATTAATACATTGTGCGTGAATTCCTTGTGTGTGACGTGAAATTAGAGGAATACAGGATATAATGGTGTATTGTATTGGGGTATTTGTGTAGTGTCTAAGTAGTCCCTGCTGGTAATTCCATGATCTTGGAAAGTTTTCTTGGCATTTGGAGTTTTGTAGCTGGCATTGATGAATATAGGGAATTTTGCTTAATTTTTTTAACTGGCTTCATAGTTGTCTTTGGGACATTTGGGCTTTTTTTGGTATTTATCCCATTTGTGTCGCCAGGCTTTGGTGGCTTTGGTGGTCTACTTGGGGCTGTTCTGGTGGTTGAGGATTGGCAGAGTTGGAACTTTTTTTTTGGTGGATAACTGGAGATGTGGAGGGTGAAAGTGCCATGTAGATGGTGGACAAGCTTGTACTTTGCCCGGCCGAAAATTGAAAGCATAACCACCATTTAATTTCCAAGGGTGGGTTGTTTTCTGAAGCCGTTCACCAGCGAGCTCCTCCAGTTCGTGTACTGAGCTTGATTTACTAAAACTAGAGAGTGAAAAATCTGGTGCCTGGTAACCAAACAGCTTCAAATTTCAGTTTGTTCAAATAAACTTTGACCAAAAAACAAAACAAAAAAACAAAACAAAACATGGAAGCTGATTGGTTTCTATGCAACTGCACCAGATTTTGCACCAGTTTTAGTAAGTCAACTCCAAGGTTACATATAGAGAATTGTAAATGTAAAGCTGTGATAATTACAGATACAATGATCCATATAGAGAGAAGGTAATCATGTGATCATTATGGATATAATGTTACATACAGAAAATTTGTGACCATTATGGATACAATGTTAGATAGAGAGAATTGTGAAGGTAAAGCTGTGATCGTTATGGATACAATGTTACCTAGAGAGAATTGTGAAGGTAAAGCTGTGATCATTATGGATACAATGTTACCTAGAGAGAATTGTGAAGGTAAAGCTGTGATCGTTATGGATACAATGTTACCTAGAGAGAATTGTGAAGGTAAAGCTGTGATCATTATGGATACAATGTTACCTAGAGAGAATTGTGAAGGTAAAGCTGTGATCATTATGGACACAATGTTACCTAGAGATAATTGTGAATTTAAAGCTCTGGTCACTATAGGTACAATATTATAGGCATATAATATAATATATATATTTTTTTACTCCTAAGCTGTCCTCACATAACATATATCTTCTCCCACTGTCCTTCTGCTGAGCCTTTTATCTCCCGACTTTTGCTATGCCCCTTGCGAATCTCTTGCGAATTTAGCTCTCTGATCCTTAGACTTCAAGCACACTCTTATAAAAGTTTTTTTTTCCTTTGCCCCAAGCAGACCGCACCAGTTCTAATCGTTCTAGTTCTGCTGCTCATGAATGTGTTTTTATTTATTTGGCTTCTGCAAGTATCGACCCCCTGGACTGTGTTGGAGCCGGTAATAGCCGGCTGTCCCCTTTTTTTTGGGGGGGGGGGGGGGGTCACTGTGTACTCTTCATTCACAGCTGTCCTCCCCTCCCTGTGATGTGTAGTGGTCAGGTGTAATGTACGGAGGGGGTCAGCATATTTGAAGCCCATCAGAGTTGAAAAAATGTTTTTATTTGTCTCCTACAATATCGCCCACCTGGGCTGTGGTAGAGTTGGAAATAGCCGGCTGTCTATTTTTTGGGGGATCGCTATGTTGTATTCATTCACAGCTGTTCCTGTCAGCTGTAGTGTACATGCATAAGAGGGGGTTCAGGAAATTTCAAGGACTTTTTTGTGCTGCGGTAGATTATTATTTTATTTTTGGGAGGGGGTGCACACAAATCATTTGCTGCCATCCAGGATAACATAACCAAGCAGGATGGTGCAAGTGGGGCTTGGATGAACTCCCAGAAGGATTACCCCTGTTCCTGGTGTGTAGAAGGAGGGTGCTAGGAGGTATTCTCAGAAGTAGAATCCTCCTGTTCCTGGTGTGTAGAAGGAGGGTGCTAGTAGGTACTCCCAGAAGTATCACCCTGTTCCTGGTGTGTGCAAGGAGGGTGTCAGGACATACTTCCAGAAGAAGGATTTCCCCTGTTCCTGGTGTGTAGAAGGAGGGTGCTAGGAGGTACACCCAGAAGTAGAACCCCCCTGTTCCTGGTGTGTAGAATGAGGGTGCTAGAAGGTACTCCCAGAAGTAGGATCCCCCTGTTCCTGGTTTGTAGAAGGAGGGTGATAGAAGATACTCCCAGAAGTAGGATCCCCCTGTTTCTTGTGTTTAGAAGGAGGGTGCTAGGAGGTACTCCCAGAAGTAGGATCCCCTTGTTTCTGGTGTGTAGAAGGAGGGTGCTAGAAGGTAATCTCAGAAGTAGGATCCCCCGTTCCTGGTGTGTAGAAAGAGGGTGCTAGGAGGTACTCCCAGAAGTTGGATTACCCTGTTTCTGGTGTGTAGAAGGAGGGTGCTAGAAGGTACTCCCAGAAGTAGGACCCCCCTGTTCCTGGTGTGTAGAAGGTACTCCCAAAAGTTGGATCCCCCTGTTCCTGGTGTGTAGAAAGAGGGTGGAGGCAGTGTGTGTGACCCCGGCTCTCTCCTTCCTTCCCTCCCTCTCAGCTCTTTGTCTGTTCCCTGAACTGTACTGGGCGCCTCTTAGTTTTCTGCTCCTTCCCCTCTCCTGCTCGCCCCCCACACCCGCCCCCTGCACTTCAGATCTCTGTGTGATGGGTTTGTTTCTCTGGATCTCTTCGTGTATTCCTGGAAAGATCTCTGATTCCCCTCTCCCGATTCCTCCAGATATAGGAGCTGAGTTCATTTAATAAGCCCCTGCAGCTCCCCCCCATTGGCCTGCGCTTATTTGGGGATCTACTGATCGCACATGTGGATCTAGTTTGCAGCGATTGTATTGCCCTTTCGTAGTGTGCTGCCTCCTAGGTGATCCCAGTGCATGATCTGGGTGGTTCTGACTAGGAGGGCGATTAAGATTTACGATTTGCACAGCGGGCAGATGGAAAGAGTTAAATGGTAGTGCCCCCCCCCCAGGTATATGACACCCCCCCCCCCACACCTCTGTTTGACTCCATGCCTGGGTTTCCTCCCCATCTCCAGGCGGTGGCAGGATGCCAAGTGTAAGTGTAGGTTGCCATAGTAACGGGAGGATTGCAGCTTGGGCACCAGCACACGGTAATGTGCTCCTTTCATGGTGAATATAGTCTAGCTGGCAGCTCCCAGTGGGTAGACCATTCCTGCCCCCCCCCCCTTAGGTCTGCACCCCATCTATATGTTCTCCTACCCGTTCTGCCCTGGGTGCCATCATCTTCCAGCTTGCTGGGGCCACAGGGGACAGAAAATCATTGCTGAGGTGAACATTAATTTCTGGTTTGCTTAATTGGGGCGATTAAATAGTGCGTCGGCATCCTTAGAAACATAAAGGCAAATAGGTTGTGCACATTGCAAGGGCATCTGCTCCTTGGCTTAGAAAATGAGGAGAAGCTCAGCTGACTTTCAACGCCCAATCACGTGCAAGAAAATTGCTGTTTTTCCCTTTCATGTGATTGGGTATTCTTTTGCAAAGTGAAGCTTCACCTCATTTATTAAGCTTTGGAGCAATGTATTTGTAGGGTGCAACTGCACTTGCAAAGAGCACAGGGGTAGATTTACTAAACCTGGAGAATCCCAATGTTGCATGGATAGAATTGTGGATGTACAGTTATGCTCATTATAAATACAAAGTTACATATAGAGAATTGTGAAATTGACATGTTACTTTTAAGAGAATTGTAAATATGTGATCATAGATCACCATACAGTGGGGTTGATTTACTAAAACCGGAGAGTGCAAAATCTGGTGCAGCTGTGCATGGTAGCCAATTAGCTTTTTTCTTCAACTTGTTCAACTTTGATAATAAAGCCGGGAAGCTGATTGGTTTATATGCACTGTCGATTTGCCTTTAGTAAATCAACCCCATCTTGTCTGATTACAAGCCATGATGTAAATATATATCTGGTACAATGATGACTCATTCATTTTTGTAGCAGCAATTCTGTTTTCTTAGTATGGCTGAGAAAGATCTAATTTCATTTACTCTAAGTCGGGATGTGTGTGGCAGAAGGTGAGAATTATAATCGTCTGGTTATCTTGTAGGGAATAATCTACATTGTCTGGGTGCGATTTGTTAAGAAAAGCCTCTCTCAGTGCATTGATACATGGGGGCCATCTGTGAATTAATGGCTGTGTTTCTTGCAGGGATTGAAAGAGAGAAAACGCCTTTCCAACGAGCAATCATGCATCGGACGACCAGGATCAAAATCACGGAGCTGAACCCTCACTTGATGTGTGTTCTCTGCGGAGGATACTTCATAGACGCTACGACCATCATCGAGTGTCTGCATTCTTGTAAGTAAGAGATGAATTATCAGAGCTGGGGGATTGGAAAGATTGCTAGCTCAGAGGACTCTGCTGTGGGCAACTTCCCCAATGTACACCGCCCTGGTCGTTGTATCGCTATTACTCTTTGCAGTGAATTCTCTCAAGTCTGGTTCTGCTGCCATTCATGGTCTAGGTCCTCCTGAATGTAAAAATATGGAGGCTTTAGAGAGATGGATGATAAATCGGTACATTTCTCTGAACTTAGGACTACACAGAACATTGAATCCTGGGCAGAGCAATTAAAATAAGAATTTTTACTATAATGTGAATACAATGAGCCATCTGAAAAATGTACTGCTTTAGAAAAATTAATTTGTAGAGGAGATCATGTATTTCTTACAACAATGTGAAGTCTGTGATCCCCATTTTTAAAAGTGCTACCAGTTTAAAAACTGGAAGTTTTGAAGTCTTTTCTTTACTCCCATATTGACTAGCTTTTCTTATAGGACATCTGTTCTAATTATTGTCTCGTTTATTCTAATGTGTATTAATGGAAGAGAAGGATGGCCTGTAGAGATTTTTTAGGAAGGCAGAGCTGTATATGTGCAATACTCTAGATGAGGGTTTTGTGGATCCTTTTGGAAAAATCCTCATAACTTAACCAGTAGAGATTTCAATTAACAGAATAATCTCTTTGGAAAGTATACAGTATATTCACTTTGCAAAATTAATGTTTACTTAGCATATTGAATTAGGTAAAGCTGCATTCATTTCGACCATCTAAACATACAAGCAATCCTTGATTTTTGTGTGTGTATGTATTTTTCTATTTTCCTAATTACAAGTGAATGGGTATTTCAATTGAACAAAGCTTTATTTTAATGACTATACTAAGTAAATTGTTACTAAAGTTGCACTTTGTCAAGTGATTAGTCCCCAATTTTAGTAAATTATCCCCAGTGTGTCTTGCTTTTGTATGATCTGTGTTGTGTGTGTGTTTTTTTTTTTCCATTGCACATATCTTTGCTGTATTTGGTTTTGGTCAAGAGTTGTTCCTTGTATATAAGGTTTAGGCATTCTTGATACATATCTTTATTGAGTGTCCATCTATCTCTATATCTGTCTCAATAGATGTTCCTATAGATAGGTGCATGTGTATATTTGTGATCCTCTATCTATACTGTATATCATATGGGTGCTATTTGACTATTTGTTAGTGCCTTACATTGTCAGTATGTCTGTCTGTGTCTGTCTATAGATGAGTGCTATTTGTGTATTTGTTAGTGTCTTACGTTGTCTGTAGGTATTATTCATATAAGGAAAAGACCTTGTGAGCTTGCCTAGTTCCTTAAATAATAATAATTAAAAAAAAATATATATATATATATATATATATATATATATATATATATATATATATATATATATATATGGGAAATGGGGCAGATGACAAGGTTGGCAAGATAAGTGTTCACTAATGAAGACCCAATCATTGCTAGAAAGGAATCCTCTGTAATATCCCATACATAGACTTGGATATTATAGTGAACACATCTTTACATTAACAGTCTCATGAACAGCACGAACTTCTTTAGTAAATCAACCCAAATGATTGCTAAAACATGGGGCATTTCATTTATCACTTCCTTAAAATATTAGGAATAATGTATTCCTCATTACACAGTGAGCTAAGCCATACAAAACACATGCCATGTTAAACTTTTTTTGTATTAAGAGGTCACTTTTAAGGACTCTAAGAGAGGTATTGTGCCCCTTAAGCATAGTCTTAGTGGTGTGTATGTACAGATATATTATTGCATGCATTGCCTTGCATAATTTTTCTTCCTGTCAGTAACCAATCACCTCTCTTGGCTTTGTTGATACAGTTTGTAAAACTTGCATTGTGCATTATCTGGAGACCAGCAAGTATTGCCCTATCTGTGATGTCCAGGTGCACAAGACCAGGCCCCTGCTGAATATCAGGTAGGTAGGCACTAGGTTTGATGAAGGTTGTGTTTCTGCTGAGGATGTCTCAGACTCCATTGTCCCATGTTCCTAAGACAGCCTTGGTCAAAGTCCTATCATTTGTCCAGCCACCAATCCTGTTCCTCCCTCCCGTCTTCTTGCAGGGCAGACAAAACCCTTCAAGACATTGTGTACAAGTTGGTGCCAGGGCTTTTCAAAAGTAAGTATGAAATATTGATTTATTCGTGTGGATTTCCTTCAGACATGAGCCGGCCTCAATTAAGCCATCTCTGCTCTCTTGTAGATGAAATGAAACGTCGCAGAGATTTTTATGCAGATCATCCTACTGCAGCTGGTGAGTTGGCCACCCTTATCTTGAACGGGACAGGTCCTCTTTATGGCCTCCCCCATTCCTCCCTGTGGTTGATACATTTCCTCCTTCTGCACTTTTTTTGGCAAGGTGTGATATTTGTTCTGGAAACAAAGTTTGCCTCCATTGTCTTGAACAAGACAGGTCCTCTTTATGGCCTTCCTCTTCTTCCCTGTGGTTGATACATATCTTTCTTCTGATTTTTATTTATTTATTTTTCGTGATATTTGTTCTGGAAATACAAAAAGGGATCTTTTGCAGATCATCATAGATTGTATTCAATTGTATTTCATACTATGCTTGTTGTAGTCGGATCATGTGGCCTACACTATATACAATCTTCTTTAGATCTAGCAGCAGTGCAAGGACCTGTGTCCTCCTATAACATGGTTGTGGCAAATCTAAAGGAGCTCGTACTAAGATCGTATGATCAGATTGTATAATGTATGGCCAGCTAAAGATGAACTGTCTTGGATATGAAACACCTGGTTTTTCAAATATTGTTACCATGTGCTGCAACGTTTACTAAAAACGCTGATACAATGATTTGCACGACCGATTTCTGTTCAATAGCCTAAACTGTTGACTATTTGGCAACGGCAGTATTATAGCCTTGCAGGTTAATTAATTAATAATCCTCCTTTTATATAATGCAATATATATATATATATATATATATATATATATATATATATATATATATATATATATATATATATATATATATATATATATATATATATATATATATATATATATAAAAAAACCCTATGAGTTTTCTGTAGTGACATTATTTCTGTTTAATTAGCGGCAAATGGCTCCAATGAGGACCGGGGGGAGGTGGCGGATGAAGACAAAAGGATCATCACAGACGATGAGATTATCAGTTTATCCATCGAGTTCTTTGACCAGACCCGGTAAGTTCTATGAAGTTTTGGCTCCGATGAGTGACATCAATGAAACAGATTTGGGTGGAGGAGTCCTAACTATTTGTATGTTCTCAGGGTGGACCGTAAAGGGAACAAAGACAAGGAAAAATCGAAGGAGGAGGTAAATATCGTCCAATGGCTGATTGTCCAATTGTGTGTCCTGTAATGAGTGGGTAGATGGGAGTCTTCTCGGTCGTGTTTCTATGATGCAATATGCCCAAGAGAGCCCTCAAAATCCTTCAAATAAACCTATATAATATGCCAAAGTTTACAGATTCTAAATCCTAAACCATTTGCGGTCTATACTCCCCATCGGCAAGTTGATGAAGGGTCACAATGTTATGATAAATCTGCTTGTTTAAAACAATAAAACCAGAACTATCAAACCTTACTACACTGTTTTCAAGTGTATTCCGACATTTGGATAACATCTTTGTTACATTTTCCTTCTCTCTCTCCTTCTTTCTCCCTCTCTCTCCTCTCTCTCCTCTCCCTTTTCTCTCTCTCTCTCCTCTCTCTCTCTCCTCCCTCTCTCTCCCCTCCCTTCTCTCTCTCTCCTCCCTTCTCTCTCCTGCTCTCTCTCCTCCCCCCTCTCTCTCTCCCCTCCCTTCTCTCTCCCCTCCCTTCTCTCTCTCTCTCCTCCCTTCTCTCTCCTGCTCTCTCTCCTCCCTCCCTCCCCCTCTCTCTCTCTCTCTCTAATTCCCCCCTCTCTCTCTCTCTTCTCCCCTCTCTCGCTCCCTTTCTCTCTCTCTTCTTCGTTCGCTCTCTCTTTCTCCTCCCTTCTCTCCCCCCTCTCTCTCTCCTTCCCTCCCTCTCTCTCTCTCCCCCCTCTCTCTCTCCTTCCCTCCCTCTCTCTCTCTCTCTCTCTCTCTCTCTCTCTCTCTCTCTCCCTTCCCTATCTCGCTCCCTTTCTCTCTCTCATTCTCTCTCTCTCTACCCCCCCTCTCTCTCCTCCTCTCTCTCCCCCCCTCGCTCCCTTTCTCTCTCCTTCTTTCGCTCTGCCCCCCCCTCCCTCCCCCCTCTCTCCTCCCCCCCTCTCTCCCCTTCCCTATCTCGCTCCCTTTCTCTCTCTCTCCTCTCTCCTTCTCTCTCTCTACACCCTCTCTGTCTCCTTCTCCTTCTCTCTCTCCTTCTCTCTCTCTCTCCTTCCTGCTCCCTCCTTCCTTCTCTCTCTCTCCTTCCCTCTCTTCCCCTCTCTCTGTTTCCTTCTCTATCTCTCTCCCCCCTCTCTCTCTCTCTCCTTCCTTCTCTCTCTCTTTCCTTCCTTCTCTCCCTTCTCTATCTTTCTCTATCTCTCCCCCTCTCTATCCCTCTTTCCATCTCTCTCTCTCTCTCTCTCTCTCTCTCTCTCTCCATCTCTCCCCTCCCCCTTTTTCTCTCTCTTTGCCTCTCTCCATCTCTCCACCCCCCCCCCCCCCCCCCCTCTCTCTCACACGCCTATAAATTCATTTTCACTGATACAAAGACGATAAAGGATGTAATAACAACAATCTGTATGTGTGTACAGACGTTCTTATAGACCGATAAGAACGGTGACACTGGTTTAGGTTCCTGTAGTATCCCATTATTTAGTGTCTACTTGGAGTATGTTAAGTTCCACTTCCCCGTAGAATATCTGGTGATCCCCTTCAAGAGAATCAGCTCTATATAGAATACAACTATACTTCATTGTATTTCACATATTAATAGGATCAATTTAAGAGGATTCTGTCCATAGCGGTATCATTGAGACTGAATTACAAAAGTGAAATATGCTGCTCATCATGATAGAAAAATTGCACTTTGCACGAGCATTGTTTCCCCAGAGCTTGGTGAATGCGGTGAAATGTAATTTTGCAAAGAATACCCATAAAATTCCAGGGATAAAAGGACATTTTTGCTTGTACAGAATTAGATGGCAGTCAGCAGAGCAGAGACCTCATTCACTAAGCTCTGTGGGAATTCCGTTGCAAAGTGAACAGTCAACCCCACTGCATCTGACATTATAATGCTCATCTTTCCAATACACTGTACTTGTAGCTGGCTTCCTTCAGTATAGGTCATCCTTCATGCTCATCCTCTGGCTTCAATACTATTGTTGTCACCATCTATAAAATAAGTATGTGGACCTGGGAAATGTCAGAAGTCAATGTCTGCATTCTATCTTGTGTGAGACAAGTTATTGAAACCAGGGGATCGATATAAAAAGCAGACGCTAATATTGTTGGGAAGATGATGATGGAGATCAGGGAAGGCAGCTTGTTTTGGTTACTATACTTGCTGTCCACTGAGCTATTTTTCTACCTATATATTCCGCTTAAAGAAGCTCTGCAACTGTAGAATGTTATAGGTGTTTGCCATTGATTGGTGCAAAACGTTTGGCTATAATTTAAGTTAATAAAGATGCAAACTTTCGGGGTACCCGTGGTCCCTTCTTTAGCCTGTATAGATTTCAATAAAGGGGATCACTTACACTCCAAAGATAAGCTCAGTAATGGTTCCCAGAGAGACACATTGGGGTTATTTACTAAATGGATCGATGATGTAGTGTGTGTTAGTGAATAAGGTGATGCTAAGCTGATTTGTCCCATGTTCAAGTTATTAAGAGGGGTTCACTTTGAAGAAAAGAAAATGCATGGTTGGGTATTGGAAATAACACTGTGATTGTACTCCTTTAGTAAAGAAAAAGATCTTATCATAGTCATGCAGTAATATGAGGTTATGCTTTCATACAAGCTGGGTATACTAGGAGCTCATCGTTTGAAAAGTGGATGATCGTTGTGTGTATTCTCCCTTCCAGGCCAATGATAAGCGGTACCTGCGCTGTCCTGCTGCAATGACTGTCATGCATCTGCGGAAGTTTCTGAGAAGTAAAATGGATATTCCTAATACCTTCCAGGTATGGTGCACACCTACATATATATGTGTGTGTGTGTGTGTGTGTATATATGTATATATATATATATAAGTAATATGTATGTATGTGTGTGTGTGTGTGTGTGTGTGTGTGTGTGTGTATATATATATATATATATATATATATATATATATATATCTATATATATATATACAGTATCTCACAAAACTGAGTACACCCCTCACATTTTTGTAAATATTTTATTATATCTTTTCATGTGACAACACTGAAGAAATTGAACTTTGCTACAATGTAAAGTAGTGAGTGTATATACCAGTGTAAATTTGCTGTCCCCTTAAAATAGCTCAACACACAACTATTAATGTCTAAACCACTGACAATCAAAATGAGTACACCCCTAAGTGAAAATGTCCAGATTGGGCCCAATTAGCCATTTTCCCTCCCCAATGTCATGTGACTTGTTAGTGTTGCAAGGTCTCAGGTATGAGTGGGGAGCAGGTGTGTTCAATTTGGTGTTATCGCTCTCGTTCTCTCTTACTGGATACTGGAAGTTCAACATGGCACCTCATGGCAAATAACTCTCTGAGGATCTGAAAAAATTACATGTTGCTCTACGTAAAGATGGCATAGGCTATAAGAAGATTGCCAAGACCCTGAAACTGAGCTACAGCACGGTGGCCAAGACCATACAGCGGTTCAACAGGACAGGTTCCACTAAGAACAGGCCTTGCCATGGTCGACCAAACAATTTGAGTGTATGTGCTCAGCATCATATCCAGAGGTTGTCTTTTTGAAATAGATGTATGAGTGCTGCCAGCATTGCTGCAGAGGTTGAAGGGGTGGGGGGTCAGCCTGTCAGTGATCAGACCATATGCCGCACATTGCATCCAATTGGTCTGCATGGTTGTCATCCCAGACGAAAGCCTCTTCTAAAGATGATGCACAGGAAAGCCTGCAAACAGTTTGGACGGCAACCAGGCGAGGAGTACAAAGACAAGTGTGCCTTGCCTACAGTCAAGCATGGTGGTGGGAGTGTCATGGTGTGGGGTTTCATGAGTGCTGCCAGCACTGCGGAGCTATAGTTCATTGAGGGAACCATGAATGCCAACATGTACTGTGACATACTGAAGCAGAGCTTGATCCCCTCCCTTTGGAGACTGGACCACAGGACATTATTCCAATGACCTCCAAGATGACCACTGCCTTGCTAAAAAAGCTGAGTGTAAAGGTGATGGACTGGCCAAGCATGTCTCCAGATCTAAACCCTATTGAACATCTATGGGGCATGCTCAAATGGAAGGGGGAGGAGCGCAAGGTCTCTAACATCCACCAGCTCTGTGATGTCATCATGGAGGAGGGGAAGAGGACTCCAGTGGCAATCAGAAGCTCTGGTGAACTCCATGCCCAAGAGGGTTAAGGTAGTGCTGGAAAATAATGGTGGCCACACAAAATATTGACACTTTGGGCCCAGTTTGGACATTTTCACTTAGGGGTGTACTCATTTTTATTGTCAGTGGTTTAGACATTAATGGCTATGTATTGAGTTATTTTGAGGGGACAGCAAATTTACACTGTTATACAAGCTGTACACTCACTACATTGTAGCAAGGTGTAATTTCTTCAGTGTTGTCACATGAAAAGGTATAATAAAATATTTACAATAAATTGAGGGGTGTACTCACTTTTGTGAGATACTGTGTGTGTGTATGCGTATATATATATATTTATGTATATGTGTGTGTGTTCACCAGCACCTATATTTGTGTTTAGGGGAGATCAGAGGGGCGATTGTATGCTGTGAGATTCCTTGAAGAAGCCCCTTGGTTGTGAGCCCTGTGTCCCCAGGGATACATAATTCTATAGACGATGCAATGTATAGCTCGGAGTGATGTACTCTGGGGGGGCAGGAGCTGGGGAAGGATGGGTTAAACATTCCTGTAATTTTAATGGCGACCTCTTGTATTTGTATTGCTGGTAGATCGATGTGATGTATGAAGAGGAGCCCCTGAAAGACTATTACACGTTAATGGATATCGCATACATCTACACGTGGAGGAGGGTAAGCATCTGCTGCTCTGAACAGAAATGTTCAGCCTATCCCCCATTACACCTAGATTGGTCATATGACACTTTCCAAGTGTGATGATAGCACCACCTTTTCTATGGTGGAATACAGTCTATGAAGTTATACTGTAAGCAAGTCAAGCTAGCATGGAAGCATTTCAAATATTAAAGATGACCTATGTGCGCCCCCCATAAAACACCCTTATTTCTACTATGGTGTAGGCGGTGGACCTAGACACATTGTAAGAATGTCAATCAGTGAAATGGCCATCCATTACAAAGGGTACAGAATGGGTTAACTGGGTCTTAGTATCTGATCCAGAAAAATTATGCAGGTCAGGAATTTACTTGATTCAGGATTTTCATGCTGGTTGGACACAGCCAGGCAACTAGTCTTTTCAGAGAAAGGTCAATCTCAGTATTGTTGGCATTTTCTCCAGAGCTTTGTGAATGAGGGGGAGGTCTGCTGACTTCCAATATCCAATCATGTGCAAGCAAGTTTGCTGTTTATTTATTTTACTTTCCTTGCATGTGATTATGTATTCTTTGCAAAGTGAAGCTTCCTCTCTGGATCAAATTCCCTTGCAAAGTGTGTAGTCTATTAGCCTTCAGTAAATGAACCCAGTGGGACAAGGTCATCTGATGCCCCCCCCCCCCAAAAAAAAAGCATATTAGCATTATATGTCAGCAAAAATCCCTTTTCTATCCCCCCAAAAATATTAAACGTCACACTCCCTAAGCATAAATTCTCCACAAATAAAAATTCCCTCTCTTCCAGTACAAATCCCCCTCCTAGTTCAAATCCTCTCCCTCCCCATATCCCCCAAATAACCTCTCCTAGCCCTAATCCACCCCACCCCTCAATTCCCCCCCCCCCATCACAAATCCATCCAATCCCCCTTCCAAATACAAATCCCACCTCCTAGTACAAACACCCCCTCTAAATCACCCCTTCTAGCACAACCCCCCCAAATCCCCACCATGCCCAGGGCAGCTGGCCCTCCTGTCCACTCCTTGTCCCAGCCTTGATTCAACCCCATTATGTCATCCTCATCTTTGGTTAGAAGTTCTGACTTTACTGCTTGCATACGTTTTTGTCTGTAATGAAGCCAGAATAATGGCCAGACACTAGCACCTAGAGTAACAATGGCATACAGTAACAATGGCATATATAAACCCTGCTATTTTCGTTGACTTGGGTTAGAGATCAATAGGTTTGGTAGGGAGGTGTTTAACTGCTCTGACCTGTTTCTTCTCCCACAGAACGGGCCTCTTCCATTGAAGTACCGTGTGAGACCCAACTGTAAGAGGATGAAAATTGGCCACCCTGCCGACAGATTGAACAACATCAGCGGGGACCTGGAAAGTGACTCTGGCAGCGACAAAGCGGGGAGCCCCGCAGGGGGGGTGCCTTCCACTTCCGCCTGCATGCCAAACCCCAACACCCCGATCCAGTCGCCCCACCCCCAGTTCCCCCACATCTCCACCATCAATGGGACCAGCTCCACTCCCAGCTCCAACCACCAGAACCCCTTCATCAACAGAGCCAGGAAAATATCTCTCAACGGTTCCTCTGCCACTTCATCCGGGTGAAGGAGCACTTCTGGGGCCACACCAGTAGAGACCAGCAACACACAACCTAACTAGGAACTTCATACCATTACAAGCTTTATAGATGCTAATATTCTGTGACTGCCCCAATCGCTTACTTTTTTTTCTAGTGAATCCTCCATATGGCCATGGAAGCGAGTCAGGGTGGTGTTTTTTATCTGGATATTTGGTTTCCATAAAACAACAAAATACCTTTTACGTGTTTTTACTCATATTCGATGGAAATATGAAACCTGAAATTGGGGACAAGCTGGATCTACAGTGGTTGACTAAGTGGATTTTATTGTGGACCTGGAATGTCACTTTGGAGGAGGACCTGACCTCTGTTGTGGATATAAGTTGCCCCTTGAAGAGGGTTGTGGTTATCTCTGGTAGCTCACCTCGGACTCTATTGCTGAAAGCTCCTTTCTTGGGAAATTGAGCTTTGGAAATTACAATAACTTGGATGTATTATAAAGACATGGCACACAGCAAGTATGTTTGGTTTGGAGTCAGGACGACCTTGGATGTTACCTTATCTCCAGGCTAACTTCACCACAATCTTTTGTTGTTGTTTTTTTTTTTTTTTTTTTTTTTTTAAGTAATTCTGTGGACCTATAGAGCGTTTTTTTTTTGGTCATCTTCTCAAATCTAAGTGCTTTATCATCCAACGGAAAGGAAATACATAGACTGTCCTATGTAGCCATTTCACTGTGAATAGTGATTTATTATTGTGTTAGCCTTCTCTTTTTTTTCTGCATTGTTGAAAGACCTCTTTGCTGCCAGAAGGAGGGGGGGGGGGGGTCAGCTACTCTTTATGTCCCACCCATCTGGCGTCAAAGGGGACATGTGCTGCTGCACAGAATCGATCAAAGTTAGATAAACTTTTTTTTTTTTTTTTTTTTTTTTTACAATCTTTGTCTTAAAAAAAAAAAGAAAAAAAAAAAAACAAGGAAAAAAAAAAAGAAAAAAGCGGGTACTACCGTTTATTTTACTGACTTGTTTAAGTGATTCGCTTTTGTAAGAATCAGTTGGCATTATGCTGGTTGTAAAATGCCATATTGGTATATTGACATAACAGGAAGACAGTATTGTATGATATATTTATAAATACTATAATGAAGATTTTTGTGTTTTCATGCACACATAAAGAAAAAGATTGTTAAACTTTCAAAAGTCTATTCAGTTGTCCGGCTGCAACTAGCACATGTTTTAACATCTCCAGAAGGTTTTTATTTTTTTGTTATTTTTTTTTTTGTTGGTCAATTTGTTACCACCCTCTGCCAACCGTTGTGATACTATGTAATAATGGTACTGCGTTTGAGTGTGAATACGGAATATCACGTGTGTGAATAAGGGCCAATTAGAACGCAGCTCTGGTTACTGGACTGTCCTGGCTACACAGAAGTAAAACCCAAATGTTCAGGCAGTTGATAATGTATCTTCTAAATTATGCAATGACTAGATGAGAGCAGGCAGACATGCCAAGAATCATCTAAATAGCCCGCACTTTTTTTTTTTTTTTGCTCTATAATTTTAACTGTTTGCCCCTTTCTTACCCCCTCCTCCTTTTACACACACGTTTATTCTTTAAAGAATAATTATTGTTTGTATTGAAAGAAAAAAAAAAACGTGGCTAATCATTTCATTGTCTCCAGTCTGCAAAGGAAGCACAAATCTATGGCTTTGTCTTGCTTATAGTCATTAAATCATTACTTTTGCATATATCTCAGTGGCTGTTATTGTTTTATTTGATCTTTTTCCAAGTTTTGTATAGGAGTGCTCCAAGTGGGAGGCTTTATTATGTTTCTTTAGTCGTTATATATTTTTATAGTTTTATTTAGTATTTTTTTTTTGTTTATTTGTTTTTGTTTCTTTTAAATTGCAAGGATGTGGTGTGCTAATTGCTAATGTTACTAGAGGAGCAACAATGTATGTCTCTCTCTCTCTCTCTACCTATCTATCTATCTATCTATCTATCTATCTATCTATCTATCTATCTATCTATCTATCTATCTATCTATCTATCAATATATCACATCATAGATATATCCAAGTGTGTGTGTAGATAGATAGATAGATAGATAGATAGATAGATAGATAGATAGATAGATAGATAGATAGATAGATAGATACAGCTAGATAGATAGATAGATAGATACAGATAGATAGATAGATAGATAGATAGATAGATAGATAGATAGATAGATAGATACAGATAGATAGATAGATAGATAGATACAGATAGATAGATAGATACAGATAGATAGATAGATATAGATATCTATATCTATATAACTATATGTATGTATGTATGTATGTATAGATAGATAGATAGATAGATATATATAGATATCTATATATAAATAGATAGATAGATAGATATATCATCTCTCTCTCTCTCTCTCTCTCTCTCTCTCTCTCTCTATGTATATGTGTGTATATGTATATGTGTGTATATATATAACAAAGAGAGGCTCAGTTACAAAAATTAAACACGTGTACCTTTATTTATAGTCATGTGACTGTAAATTTAAAATCTCATTGGATTGGGAATGGAGCCTCTAGTAGTCTAATCTGCTAATTATTGAATGTTTGATTCAAACCCTTATGAAACACTTCTATGTATTATTACACCCTCATCCCTTTTCAAATGTGACACATGTGCAATGTTGCACAGCTGTGGAGGCTGCATTGTAATCCGTTTTTCATTTTATGTCAACTGATGAGAAAATCAGTCGTGTAGCCTTTGCTTTTAATGTCTCAATACATAAATAAAGAATCTAAAGAAACTTAAAAGCTACACCTCTATATAGAAAAAAAACTCTATGTAAGCTATCTCCAGTGGCAGCTCTGGATGTAATAGGGATTTTTTTTCAATTTTAGTATGCATTTATTACCATTCATCTGAGAATTGATAAACCACTGAAACAGGTCATTTTGCCTGTTCTGAACTTCAGCACTCCCTATTCCTCTATTTGATGCTAGAAAAATAAAGATTGGCCCACTGAATATTTGTCCTTACCAGCATAGAATCAACATAAACCTACAGTGATAGGTTGGTATAGGGTGCTAGTTGGTGTCCTTTTCCATAGTGACCCTCTGCTTGGTTGAAAACCCTGATTAGGATGATAGGAAATTAAGAAACATAAGTCTCATTACACTGAATAAAATGTACAAGTCCAGCAACTGCAGGAACTTCTCATTTACTGTTAATAATTCACCCTATTCATTTAGTTCCTGGCCATTCTAGACTGTAGGCCTAGGTCGTTGAAACCAGAGTATAGGCAGAGACGTTTAGACTAAAGGACCTGCATACATTTTTGGATAGCGATCTGTTCCATTACTTTTACATCAAAATGTTGGTATGGACAACCCTACAGTCTCCCTTTTAGCTCAATTTCCATACCTCAAGCTATATATGACTCATATTCTTATTATCAGGCAGTAGACAGCCACCCACTACACACAAGTAGTCTAATCTGCTTACTGGTGGCTGATTTGCTATAGTTAATCTTTTACTGAAAAACACAATTATTCAACCTTACAAAAAGCATATGTCCATGTATCCCAAGTGAAGAGAAATGATTCCCTCCTACAAAAAGTATCTGTCCATGTCTGAGTGTTCCAAGTGAACAGGAATTGGGTTTCCACATGATTGGATAATGATGATTCTTTACTTTATATCCTCTTCGAATAGACTGATATGGATTGTACTGGTGGAGGCCATGATGGTAGTGGATCTAAGGGGTTTTATTTACTAAATCTCTACCCCCCAAAACGTAGACGTATACACTTGGAATACTCAATCATCTGTAGATGAAATAAACAAAAACTGACTTTTCACACGACTGGATTATTGTAGAGGGTATTCACACTTTTTTTTTGTGAAAAATCTCAGCCCCTTTAGTAAATCAGCCTCTTTATATTTCCCATCCCAATAAACAAACTGATTTGAATTGTACAGGAGGCAGCGATGGGTTGGTTGGCTCAAATGAGTCGATAAACCAATTAATGGCAGTTGGGTTAACTCTGAATATCTAATCATATACATATTAAATCATTATTTGCTTTTCTCAGCATTAGATAATCAAAGTGAATCTTCACCCAGCTTGAGGGAAGATTCTCAACTACTTTAGTACATCGACCCCTGAGTGTGCTATATAAAAGCTGAGAGCTGCTGAAAAAAATGTTGGGAAAGCCTATGATGCTACTGTTTCTGGCTGGAGAGGAGGAAACAAAGGATGACATTTGAAGGGTGATTTAGCAGGGAGGGTGAACAGAGCTTTGCTTCAACAAAAACGCTCTTTTTGCAATGTTTTCCAAAAACAAAACGTTCTTCAAACCTCTATTTACTGGTAATGTTGAAAACCCTTGTTTTCTGAGAAGGTCACCCATCGCCATAGCAATGTCCAGGAAGCAAAAGTATAAAAACTTAGTACAACTGTTTTTGTTTTTTGTGTATCGATGGTAGTGGCCACATCCATATATGTGAGAAGGGATTACTGGTGGAATGAAGAATGAGGAGGATATCTGCTGATCAGTTTTACATTCTCTGTCTGTCTGATTAGGAACATATAAACTTTTGGTCCATCCATAAATCTTTCCTTGCACTCTATTGTAAATTGTCATCTTGTATTCTTGCATGGTGATTACATTTCAGACCTTCTCCGCTTCACTTCATTGATGAGCACTGGATCACACTGGACCAAAAAAATGTCTAGTATTCATGATAAAAGTCGGAGCTTTTCAATTGTCCTTCCCTGTGCCCTGTTGACCTGTCTAATCTGATAATCACTATTGACCCAAGACCAGGTTTTAAAAAAGAATGCCATAATAGTGTAAACATAAATCACGATCCTTGGACTCTTATGGTGGGGCATGGAATTCATATGCTGCTGTATTTCCCTTCTAGTAAGTAGATTGCATACCACTTTAGGGCAGAGTTAGTAAAGATGCTCAGGCTTTCATGAACTTGTAAACCAATCGTGATCTTTGGGCTTTAATGGAATATAGACTTCATATGCTGCTGTATTTCCCTTATAGGAAGTAGTAATAAATCATGATCCTTGGCATTTATGGTGGAGCAAAGACGTCATGTGCTGCTGGGTTTCCAATTTGTATATTTATTGGGACAGCTTTGATAAAGATTCACCCAGTTTTCCATCATAGTGTAAACACAAATAGTGACCTTTGGGTTTGGTATAGACTTCATATGCTGTTGTAATTTCCCTATAGAAAGTAGTTTTGTGTACTAATTTAGAGCAGGGTTAATATAATTCACAGATTTCCATGGTAAGCAGCCTTTGGCTTTGATGGTGGGTGAAGTAGACGTCATGTGCTGCTATATTTCCTTCATAAGTAGTGGTTTGAATACTTATTAAGAGCAGGTTTGATAGAAATTACCATAGTGTAAAAAAAAATCTGTGATATTTGAACTTTTATGGTGGGATATAGACTTCATAAGCTGCTATATTTCCTTTATAAGTAGTAGTTTGTATACGTTTTTGGTCAGGTTTGATAAGGAGTCAAAGACTATGATCTTTGGGCTTTCATGGTGGGATATAGACTTCATATGCTGCCTTTCCTTCAGGAATTAATTATACTTAGGGCAGGTTTAGTGGTGGTTCCAATATTTTCATCATTCTGAAAACAAAAACCATGATCCTTAGGTTTTTTTTTTTTTTAATGATGGGATAGAAACTTTATAGGTTGCTGTATGTAATAAGTAGTGTGTATACTAATGTAGGGCAGTAAAGATTCAGGTTTAGTAGTGGTTCCAATATGTTCATCATCCTGTAAACAAAACTCATGATCCGTGGGCTATTACGATGGGATATGGTCTTCATATGTTGCTGTATGTTTGAGATAGTTTGTTTACTAAGGCAGGATTAGTACAGATTTCCAGATTTTCATGATCGTGTACACATACAGTAAATCATGATCCTTGGGCTACATATCCTGATGCATTTTAGAAGAAGTTTGTATACTTACTATGACAGCTTTGATAAAGTTTTCCATCACAGTGTAAACAAAAACTGTGATCTTTGAGCTTTCATGGTGAGGTACTATGCTGCTGTCCTTCCTAGGATTCATTATACTTGGGTCAGGTTTAGTAGTGGTTCCAATATTTTCATCCTCCTGTAAACAAAAAAAAGTGATCCTTGGGCTTTTATGACTTTATATGTTGCTGAATTTCTTTTTTGAGAAGTGACTTGTATAATAATTTAGGGCATGGTTAGTAAAGATTTCCAGATTTCCATGATGGTGTAAACATAAATCATGATTCCTGGGCTTTCATGGTGGGATATAGACTTTATATCATGCTGTATTGCCTTTATAGTTTTAGCTATGATAAAGATTCTCCAGTTTTCCATCACAGTGTAAATACAAATTATGACCTTGGGGCTGTCATGGTGGGGTATAGACTTCGTATGCTGCTGTCTTTACTTTTTAGGAATTATATTTACTGATATGAGGCAGGTTTATGGTTGTAATATTTTCATCATTCTGTAAACAAAAAAACAATGATCCTTGGGCTTTATAGTTCGGTATAGACGTCATTTGCTGGTGTCCCTCCTTTTATAGGAATACATTTCTATACTATTTTAGAGCAGGTTAAGAGGTTCCAATATTCCATTATGGTGTAAAAAATAAATAAATAAATAAAAAAGAGAAAGTGCTGTATGGACATAATTTGATGCTGTCCTTGATAGGAATCAATATTTTATGTACTATTTTACGGCAGGTTTAGTGGAGATTTCCAGATATACGTAACCGGTTAAATAAACATAGGAGGATATGATTAATTTACGGTATTTCTCCTAGCAAACAGTTTAAGGTAAATTTAATAAAAACTCGCACATCATAGGGACTCGCAACTATTGGGGTTTTATATGCTCTTTTTTTAAGTACTTTTTTTTTCCATTTTTAATTTTTTGTTTCAAATGACGTTTTGTGGATACACAGGGTGTCTCCGGGGAAGCCTCAAAAATCCCCCTCAGCTCTGATCCCAATGATGATCGCCCAAGGATGACCATGACCAAAGGCAGAGGGGTGCTGGGTACGATGTCCCCTTTATCCCTAGAAATGTTTACAGCCAGAAGTGCTTCCTGTTTCCGCTGCTCGTACAGAGCACTTGCTGCTATACCTCCTTCTCTACTACAAGCGGATTTCCTCTCCATTATTGAGAGCTGCGTTGCCAGTCTGCCTCTGCCTGGTTTCAGCGTCATTATTCGATGATAGCAGACAGGCGGCATCAAGCAGCTTTCTTTTCTGCAACAGCAATTATTCAAATGAACGATGTGTCACTCTCCCCCTGACTGATGATTGCACATTGCTTTTTATTTTCTATTTGCTTGTTATCAGCAGCGTTTAGCCTCCCTCTGCGAAGCACACAGAGACAGTGGAGGGAGGACTGTGTGCTGCACCCTGTACATTGCAATCCTGCCAAATGGTGTATATGTGCTGCACCCCTATACACTGCAATCCCACTAAACGGTGTATATGTGCAGCACCCCTATACATTGCAATGCCACCAAATGTTGCATTTGTGCTGCACCCATATACATTGCAATCCCACCAAATAGTGTTTATGCGCTGAACCCCTATTCATTGCAATTCCACCAAATGTTGCATTTCTGCTGCACCCCTGTACATTGCAATCCCACCACATGCTGTATATGTGCTGCATCCCTGTACATTGCAATCCCACCAAATGTTGTATATGTGCTGCAACTCTGTACATTGCAATCCCACCAAATCTATTTGTGCTGCATCCTTATACATTGCAATCCCACCAAATGTTGTATTTGTGCTGCACCCCTGTACATTGCAATCCCACCAAATGTTGTATTTGTGCTGCACCCCTGTAGATCACAATCATACTAAATGGTGTATATGTGCTGCACCTGTGTACATTGCAATCCCACCAAATAGTGCATTTGTGCTGCACCCCTACACATTTCAATCCCACCAAATGGTGTATATGTGCTGCACCCCAGTACATTGCAATCCCACAAATGGTGTATATGTGTTGCACCCCTGTACATTGCAATCCCACAAAGGGTGTATATGTGCTGCATCCCAGTACATTGCAATCCCACCAAATGGTGTATATGTGCTGCACCCTTTACATTACAATCCCAAGAAAATGGCGTATATGTGCTGCACCCCTGTACATTGCAACCCCACCAAATAGTGTATATGTGATGCACCCCTGCACATTGCAATCCCACCAAATGGTGTATATGTGCCACACACCTGTACATTGCAATCCCACCAAATGGTGTATATGTACCACTCCACTGTACATTGCAATCCCCCAAATGGTGTATGTGTGCTGCAGCCCTGTACATTGCAATTCCACCAAATGGTGCATATGTGCTGCACCCCTGTACATTGCAATTCCACCAAATGGTGTATATATGCTGCAACCCTGTACATTGCAATCCCACCAAATGTTGTATATGTGCTGCACCCCTATACATTGCAATAGAATCAAATTGTGTATATGTGCTGCACCTCTGTACATTGCAATCCCAACAAATAGTATGTATGTGCTGCACCCCTGTACATTGCAATCCCACCAAATGGTGTATATGTGCCACACACCTGTACATCGCAATCCCATGAATGGTGTATATGTACCACTCCCGTGTACAATGCAATCCCCCAAATGGTGTATATGTGTTGCAGCCCTGTACATTGCAATTCCACCAAATGGTGCATATGTGCTGCACCCCTGTACATTGCAATTCCACCAAATGGTGTATATATGCTGCAACCCTGTACATTGCAATCCCACCAAATGTTGTATATGTGCTGCACCCCTATACATTGCAATAGAATCAAATTGTGTATATGTGCTGCACCTCTGTACATTGCAATCCCAACAAATAGTATGTATGTGCTGCACCCCTGTACATTGCAATCCCACCAAATGGTGTATATGTGCCACACACTTGTACATCGCAATCCAACGAATGGTGTATATGTACCAATCCCATGTACATTACAATCCCCCAAATGGTGTATATGTGTTGCAGCCCTGTACATTGCAATTCCACCAAATGGTGCATATGTGCTGCACCCCTGTACATTGCAATTCCACCAAATGGTGAATATATGCTGCACCCCTGTACATTGCAATTCCACCAAATGGTGTATATGTGCTACACCCCTGTACATTGCAATAGAACCAAATGGTGCATTTGTGCTGCACCCCTGTACATTGCAATCCCACCAAATGGTGTATATGTGCTACATCCCTGTACATTGCAATAGAACCAAATGGTGTATATGTGCTGCACCCCTGTACAGTGCAATCCCAACAAATGGTATATACAGTGCCTTGCAAATGTATTCACCCCCCCCCCCCCCCCCAGGCATTTTTCATGCTTTGTTGCCTCACATCCTGGAATTAACATGAATTGTTTGAAAACAATTTTTTTTTTTTTATTATTGTGTAGCAAACAACAAATAGGACAAAATAACAGAAAAAGTCAATGTGCATAACTATTCATCCCCTAAAGTCAATACTTTGTAGAGCCACCTTTTGCAGCTATCACAGCTCCAATTCTCTTTGGATAAGTCTCTATGAGCTTGCCACATCTTACCACTGGGATTTTTGCCCATTCCTCCTCGCAAAACTGCTCCAGCTCCTTCAGGTTGGATGGCGTGCACTTGTGAACAGCAATCTTTAAGTCTGACCACAGATTTTCTATTGGATTGAGGTCTGGGCTTTGACTAGGCCATTCCTACAAATTTACATGTTTCCCCTTAAACCATTCAAGTGTTTCTTTAGGAGTGTGTTTGGGGTCATTGTCCTGCTGGAAGGTGAACCTCCGTCCTAGCCTCAAATCACACACAGAGTAGTACAGGTTTTGCTCAAGAATATCGCTGTATTTAGCACCATCCATTTTTCCCTCAACTCTGACCAGTTTCTCAGTCCTGACTGCTAAAAAACATCCCCACAGCATGATGCTGCCACCACCATGTTTCACAGTGTGGATGGTGTTCTTTGGGTGATGTGATGTTTTGGGTTTTGTGCCAGACATAACATTTTCTTTGATGGCCAAAAAGTTGGATTTTAGTCTCATCAGACCAGAGCACCTTCTTCCATACATTTTGGAGGTCTCCCACATGCCTTTTTGCAAACTCAGAACGTGCATTTTGTTTTTTTGCTGAAAGTAATAGCATTCTTCTGGCCACCCAACTCTATGGAGCATAAGGCTTATTGTCATCCTATGTACATATACTCCAGTCTCTGCTGTGGAACTCCGCAGTTCCTCCAGGGTTACCTTAGGTCTCTGTGCTGCCTCCTTGATTAATGCCCACCTTCCATGAGTTTTGGTGTGAAGTCGTTTCTTGGCAGGTTTGCTGTTGTACCATGTTCTTTCCATTTGGCTATGATAGATTTGATAGTGCTCCTAGGTATCATGAAAGATTTGGACATTTTTTATCACCTAACCCTGACTTGTACTTCTCAACAAATTTGTCCCTTACTTGTTTAGAGAGTACATCGGTCTTCATGGTAGTGTTTGGTTAGTGGTGCCTCTTGCTTAGGTGTTGCAGCCTCTGGGGTCTTTCAAAAAGGTGTGTATATGTAATGACAGATCATGTGACATTTAGATTGCACACTTATGTGACTTCTGACTTTTTATGGGCTTCATAACAAAGGGGGTGAATACATACGCACATGCAAATTATCAGTTTTTTATTTCTGAAAAAAAAATGTATGTATGTATTTTTCTAATTTTGCTTCACCAACTATTGTGTTCTGATCCATCACATAAAATTCAGATTAAAAAAACATTGAACTAAAGGTTGTAATATAAAAAATAGGTAAAAAGCCAAGGGGTGAAAACTTTTGCAAGGCACTGTATGTGCTGAACCCCTGTACATTGCAATCCCACCAAATGCTGTATATGTGCTCCATCCCATTACATCCCATTACATTACAAACCCATTCTAAGGTGTCTGTGAGCTGAACCCCTGTATACTGTAATCCTATCTAATTGAGTGTGTGTACTACTCCCCTTTACACTGTAATCCCATCTAATGGTGTCTGTATGCTGTACACTTGTACTTCTACCCAACTGTGTTTAGGTGCTGCATCCCTATAAATTGCAATCCAATGCAATGCTGCCTGTGTACTGCACCTCTGTGCACTGCAATCCCATCCAATGAAGTCTTTGTGCTGCACCCTGTCCTCTGTATATTTTAATCCCACCCAATGGTGTCTGTAGGCTGTACCCCTGAAAATTGCAATGCCATCCAATGGTGACTATGTGCTCAACGCCTGTACATTGTAATCCCATCCAATGGTAACTATTGGATTGAGTTACTAAAATTGGAGAGAGCAAAATCTTCTGCAGCTCTGCGTGGAAACCAACCAGCTCCCAGTTTTTTTTTTTTTTTTTTTTTGTCAAAGCTTCATTGAAAAAACTGAGGTTAGAATCAGATTAGCTACCATTCACAGCTGCACCAGAATTTTCACTCTACAGTTTTAGTAAATCAACCCCTATGTGCTCAATGCCTGTACACTGCAATCCCATTCAGTGGTGTCTGTGTGCTGCACCCCTGTACATTGAAACCACAATAATGGGGTTTGTCTGCTTAACACCCTCTATGCTGTAATCCCATCCAATGGTGTCTGTGTGCTGCACCCCTAAAACACATTAATCCCATTCAGTTGTGTATTTGTGCTGCACCCCGTAAATTGCAATCCTTTCTAATTATGTCTGTGTCTGTGTGCTGCTCTCCTACACATTGCAGCCACACATAATGATGTCTGTGTGCGCTGCACCCCTGTACATTGCCACCCCCCCCCCCATAGTATATTTATGCTGCACTCCTGTACATTGTCATCCCCCCGATAGTGTATTTATGCTGCACCCCTGTACATTGCCATCCTCCTCAATAGTGTATTTATGCTTCACCCCTGTACCTTGCCATCCCCTCAATATTGTATTTATGCTACACCCCTGTGCATTACCACCCCCGTATAGTGTATTTATGCTTCACCCCTGTACATTGCCACCCCCCATAGTATATATATTCTGCACCCCTGTACCTTGCCATCCCCCCAATATTGTATTTATGCTGCACCCCTGTACATTACCACCCCCGAACAGTGTGTTTATGCTTCCCCCTACATTGCCCCCCCCCATAGTATATTTATGCTGCACCCCTGTACATTGTCATCCCCCGATAATGTATTTATGCTGCACCCCTGTACATTGTCATCCCCCGATAGTGTATTTATGCTGCATGCTGCACCCCTGTGCATTGCCATCCCCCCAATTGTGTATTTATGCTACACCCCTGTACATTACCACCCCTCCCCCCCATAGTGTATTTATGCTGCACCCCTGTACATAGTCATACCCTCCCCCCTCCCCCAATAGTGTATTTATGCTGCACCCCTCTACATTACCATCCCCTCAGTAGTATATTTATGCTGCACCCCTGTACATTACCATCCCCCAATAGTATATTTATGCTGCACCCCTGTACATTACCATCCCCCCAATTTATTTATTTATGCTTTATCTACTATCGGCTTATCAGGGTGACCCCGGCAGATCGCTGGCTCCATTCTAAGCGGAGTAGTCACCATTGTTCCCATCCCTGACATTGTATCCCTATGTGGACCGGATCGGGCTGTGTTCTGACGCTCCCATGTCCCGACACAACGACTCATTGTTCGGATTGTGTGTCCACAAGACTGCGGCGTGTCTGCCTCTAATTCAGGAACAAATGCAAAAAATAAAAATGATTTATTAGAGATGGCCATGTACTAAAGGGTGATAAGGTTCGCTCGTGTTATCACAGGTACAAAGACTCTCCTCTACAGACACACACAAAGCACACACATCGCGGAGCTGCCCCTCACTTCGCAGCACAAAGCTGCTTTTTGTGCAGGTTGTCTACAGCAGCCATCTTGCGCCTGCGCACTGTGGGCATTGTGCTGCTCCGACTTCCTATTCTCCTGCTTGTCCCGCCATGTGAAAGCTGTTTGCATGTCCATTTTAAGACATAGAAAAAAAAGCAGCCACGGCCATCGGATCCGAGGAGATCGCCTACCGACGCCCTCCGATGTGCTGATGGCAGCGTCGGGCGATCAGTGGCAGATAAAGCCCATAAGACGATGTCAGTGGGTGTGCAGCAGCACCCCCCCCCCCCCCTTAAATACACCCAGGTTCTGCCTAATCGATGCCATCGATCTCTACCGTTGTCCGTCTATCGCTAGAGAGTGTATGGGGACGGTGCTTGCAAATTAATATCGATTAAATAAATGCAAGCAGTGGGGCAGGGCTGGATCGATATGTGCCAATGGAATATGCCTGGAATAAAATCTGATAGCATGTGACCGATTATATATGTACATACGATTTTATCAGAAATTGTAGGGCTTTCTTTCTTTGAAGAATATTTATAACAAAATTATCTGATAAATTCTGTACTGACATGACTGAGTGTCCCATGTTCCTACATTCCCCTATAGACTTCATATTACACTGATATACAGGCTCCTTATCAGTCCAGAGCCCTTCCTACAAGAGACTCCAAACTATAATCACAGCAATGGGACACAACGATTACTAGTTAATTACTCATAGAACCTTGTGTGATAAAAAGTGTAACTTACTCTGAATACTTTGTAGCAGCTAAAATTATTCAGCTTTACACAAAATAGCAATCGTTATATCTACTCTGAATTAAAGAATAGTCAAATTCAGGCCTGATTTGTTACTATTACAACCAAGTACAGAAATTCTACAACACATATGTGTGATTATCCACGAGTATTTATAGAGATCTAACAGTGTAATTATTTTATAAAAAATAGAATCGTTTGTACATTCATATGCAGGAAAATTAGTTACTTTTAAACCAATTAAGCAGTATATTTATGTACATATGTTAGTGCCAATTTATTTATTTTTGAGCTCTCCATTTATAAAGAGTCTATGAGATTGAATTAATAAAACTGGAGAGTGCAGCTTTGCATGGTAGCCAATCAGCTTCTAACTTCAGCATTTTTAGATAAGCTTTGACAAATAAAACTAGAAGCTGATTGGTTTCTATGCAAAGCTGCACCGGATTTTGCACTCTCCAGCTTGAGTAAATCAAGCCCAGCATGTCTGTTTATTAAGCAAGGGCCCAAACCTGGCATAAGAGCTCAAATAGATTCCACCAATGAGTTAGAGTTACCACCTTCTCAAAGGTAATTGTTCCATTTATATAAAGAGGGCACACATATAAAATCATAAAACTTATACCAGCAGGCCTGCATGATTGGCAATGGTAGACTTAAGTCACTGAGTAACTTAGAGCTTACAGCTAAACTATTTAATTGTAACACATTTTCAAATATATATAGCTATATATAAAAAAAAAAAAAAAAAAAAAAATATATATATATATATATATATATATATATATATATATATATATATATATATAGCTATATATAGCAAATATATATGGCTCTATATATAGACCCATATATATATTTATGAATAATTTGTTATAATTAGTTTACTCTAAATCAAACAAGGACACAAGGGCTTAAGCTTGCCATTATCAATCATTTAGGCCTGCAGGGATGGAAAAAAATGTATATATATAGTATATATATATTTATCTATGTATATCTATATAAATAAATATAAATATAAATATATATATATATATATATATATATATATATATTTTTTTTTATATAGATATATACAGATAAATAAATAAACATATTATATATGTGTGTGTGTATGAAGGATAAAAGTAGCTAAATGTACAGTTGTTATTTGGTCACAGCTTAGTGTTTACCTATCTTACAATATTCATAAAATGTAACACAAATATATCACTTGGGTATTTCTGTCTATACTTTAGTAATTCCAAAGGAAAAACCAAACCTTAGCTGTTTCACACTCACAATGAGTATATTTGCATCAAAAATCTGCAATTTGAGATTGTTACTGCACAACATTTTGAACATACTGTTCAATACACAGCAAGATCCAGAACAGAGGACAATAAACAGAACTGATTAATGAAATCACAAAAACAGGTTAGACGTATACCATGGTGCTCTGGGTACTCTGAGTGCTTTAGTTGATTTTGTTATTTTTATTTATTTATTACAAAGTATCAAAGCTTGAAGATAAAATCGGGTGTTTAGGGAACACAATCAGGAATAAATAATTGGAAGTTATGAAGGAGAGACCTCCTCCCCTGATGATAGTTTCTGGCCACTTTTATAACGTCATCATCAGCCAGCACAATACTGTTAGTTTATTAGGTCACAGGTAGGTTGTTGCTAGAATTTTTAGTCTTCTCCTAACTAGCAATCCCCAAGTTGCTCTTTACTATACACTTTACTAAGGATTAGCACTCATTCTACTCTATGATCACATCCCCAAACATTTTCTCTCTATAATGTAATGAGAGATATAAGTAAAAACAGGCTTCAAAACAATGGTGATGATTTACTCAAGGAGTGGTGTCTGTACAAATAAGAGTGGGGGACATTTATTAAAACTGCAAAGTGCAAAATCTGGTGCAACTCTGTATAGGAACCAATCAGCTCCCAGGTTGTATTGCCAAGCTTAACTGAACAAGCTGAAGTTAGAAGCTGATTGGCTACCATGCACAGCTGCACCAGATTTTGCACTCTCCAGTGTTACTAAATCACCCCCTGTATGTTCAATTTACTAAGTAAATGCCAGTGCAGTGAATAATGGAGCTTGTTTTTTCTATAATCACTTGGCAGGTGTGAGGGAAGTTAACAAAGAATCTTTATCATACAAATAGAACACAGAATCACATTATTTACTAATATTCTGTGTTCGCTGCTTTAGTAAATCAACTCCCATGAGTCCTTTGACAGATCAGTCTATAGGAATCTTGGTGAGGGGTAGGTGGAATGAAGGCTTGTAACAATTCCAGTCCCCTGCTTGCCTTGCCCAGTGATACTCCTACTCCTTTCCATTGAACAGATCCTCCATTATACACCCATTATACAGCCAGGATCCGGGTTGTGGGTGTTCGGTAGGTACCCCCTCCAGCCCATCCCTGGTTCTCCTCTGCTTGTGGCCCTGCTGCCAGGCTCTGATCAGGTTTCAGTGCTGGCACCAAGGGGAAGGCTGCCTGCTAGCAATGGCCTGTGTGTGACAGCCGAGCAGACAGAGCCGAGCCTGCACTGTGTCCTGCTTCATATTATTTCCATGCATGGGAAGCTCACCCCACCCCCTATTTCCGAGGCAGCTGCCAGCGAGCTCTCAGCACAGCCTGGCAGCAACACTTTGGTATTGGGAGCGCTATAGCGCCAGGGGGTCAGGGTGTGTGCCCCCCCCCCCCCTCCCCAGCTGAGACTTTCTAGATTTTCGTCCAAACTGCACCCACTGCAGGATGAGGGAGATTTACTAAATCTGATGCACACAGAATCTTGTGCAGCTGTACATAGTAACCAATCAGATTCAACTTCAGCTTGTTCAATGAATCTTTGACAATAAAACCTAGAAGCTGATTGGCTGCTATGCACATCTGCCCCAGATTAGCGTGCACTAGTTTTAGTAAATAACACCTACAATAAAATCAGCGCTAACAATCCTCAATCACCCACTATGGATGCATATATTTAATAAACTTGTAATACATATCAGACATTAAAAAGTATGTTAAGTCAAAACTGGTATTTTTAGTTTTGCATAGTACTTGCTAAAGTATTTTTTTCTGTCTGTGGCCAGCAGATTTCCCTTCACTTCCTCTCCCAGAGATTCTGCAGGAAGTAAGAGGAGATCTCACCAGAGTTGTCACCAGAGCAGAGGTCCCCAATGCAAAAATGTCTCTCTCCTCCTGTTCCTATAACAATCCAAATATTTTGTACTCACCATACACCAGATCTAGCCATACAATATCTGTACAATCAACCCTAGATCTATTAAATCTATGTCATATAAGTGCCTACCTAACCTACCGAATCATTTTGTATCCAATCAGACAGACCACTGCAGTAAATTGTACAATCACATTGCATAGTGTATTCTTAGCCTTTTTATATCAGACATTAAGCATTAGCTGAGTGTATATTCATGCCTTGGTGGAGCAGAGGGAGCGGAATTAATATCAAGGGATAAAACTGAGCGATTTGTCATCTTCACAGGAGGATATTACCGATAATATAAGAAGACTTTCTCTATAAATGACAACGGCAGTTTGTCTACAGAATCTGCATCTCATAACTGAACTACAGAAACTATCCACAGAATCTGCATCTCATAACTGAACTACAGAAACTATCCACAGAATCTGCATCCTATAACTAAACTACATTAACTATCCACAGAATCTGCATCCTATAACTGAACTACATAAACTATCCACAGAATCTGTATCCTATAACTGAACTACATAAACTATCTGCAGAATCTGCATCCTATAACTGAATGAACTACATGAACTATTCTCAAAACCCCATGCATCCCATAACCGAGACAGATGGCACAAGAAAATATTACCGATAATATAAGAAGGCTTTCTCTATAAATGACAACGGAAGTTTGTCTACAGAATCTGCATCCCATAACTGAACAACATGAACTATCCACAGAATCTGCATCCCATAACTGAACAACATGAACTATCCACAGAATCTGCATCCCATAACTGAACTACATAAACTATCCACAGAATCTGCATCCTATAACTGAATTACATAAACTATCTACTGAATCTGCATCCTATAACTGAACTACATAACCTAGCCACAGAATCTGCATCCTATAACTGAACTACATAAACTATCCACATAATCTGCATCCTATAACAGAACTACATAAACTATCCACATAATCTTTATCCTATAACTGAACTACATAAACTATCTACAGAATCTGCATCCTATAACAGAACTACATAAACTATCTACAGAATCTGCATCCTATAACTGAACTACATAAACTATCTACAGAATCTGCATCCTATAACAGAACTACATAAACTATCTACAGAATCTGCATCCTATAACTGAACTACATAAACTATCCACAGAATCTACATCCCATAACTGAACTACATAAACTATCTGCAGAATCTGCATCCTATAACTGAATGAACTACATGAACTATTCTCAAAACCCCATGCATCCCATAACCGAGACAGATGGCACAAGAAAATATTACCGATAATATAAGGAGGCTTTCTCTATAAATGACAACGGCAGTTTGTCTACAGAATCTGCATCTCATAACTGAACAACATGAACTATCCACAGAATCTGCATCCCATAACTGAACAACATGAACTATCCACAGAATCTGCATCCCATAACTGAACTACATAAACTATCCACAGAATCTGCATCCTATAACTGAATTACATAAACTATCTACTGAATCTGCATCCTATAACTGAACTACATAACCTAGCCACAGAATCTGCATCCTATAACTGAACTACATAAACTATCCACATAATCTGCATCCTATAACAGAACTACATAAACTATCCACATAATCTTTATCCTATAACTGAACTACATAAACTATCTACAGAATCTGCATCCTATAACAGAACTACATAAACTATCTACAGAATCTGCATCCTATAACTGAACTACATAAACTATCTACAGAATCTGCATCCTATAACAGAACTACATAAACTATCTACAGAATCTGCATCCTATAACTGAACTACATAAACTATCCACAGAATCTACATCCCATAACTGAACTACATAAACTATCTGCAGAATCTGCATCCTATAACTGAATGAACTACATGAACTATTCTCAAAACCCCATGCATCCCATAACCGAGACAGATGGCACAAGAAAATATTACCGATAATATAAGGAGGCTTTCTCTATAAATGACAACGGCAGTTTGTCTACAGAATCTGCATCTCATAACTGAACAACATGAACTATCCACAGAATCTGCATCCCATAACTGAACAACATGAACTATCCACAGAATCTGCATCCCATAACTGAACTACATAAACTATCCACAGAATCTGCATCCTATAACTGAATTACATAAACTATCTACTGAATCTGCATCCTATAACTGAACTACATAACCTAGCCACAGAATCTGCATCCTATAACTGAACTACATAAACTATCCACATAATCTGCATCCTATAACAGAACTACATAAACTATCCACATAATCTTTATCCTATAACTGAACTACATAAACTATCTACAGAATCTGCATCCTATAACAGAACTACATAAACTATCTACAGAATCTGCATCCTATAACTGAACTACATAAACTATCCACAGAATCTGCATCCCATAACTGAACTACATAAACTATCTACAGAATCTGCATCCCATAACTGAACTACATAAACTATCCACAGAATATGCATCCCATAACTGAACTACATAAACTATCCACAGAATCTGCATCCCATAACTGAACTACACAAACTATCTACAGAATCTGTATCCCATAACTGAACTACACAAACTATCTGCATCCTATAACTGAACTACATGAACTATCCTCAAAACCCCATGCATCCCATAACTGAGACAGATGGCACAAGAAAATTCAGATTTGGTAAAATAATAAAATGGTGAGCATAAACTCCAGAGTCATCAGACAAAAGGATCTAATCCCTGACAAAGACACGAACTATATGAAAGCAATACAAGCATATCACTTATATACAGATTATATACATTTACATTACATACAGTGATACCGACCTCCAAGATTTGACATGTCAGCTACCAGTGCTGAAACCTTTTACTTCACTTTTTTTTTTCACAGCAGAACTAAAGCCAGTTTTAGAAAAAAAAAAATAGGCTAGAGTAGGGGAGGGATTTAAACCTATGAGAGTTTCTTTTTGCCCCATTGGGGGGATTTGCTTCACTCTGTTTCAAAGCCAGACGAGGAAATGAGAAAATCCCCCCCCCCCCCCCCCAAAGTAATGGAAAACCCTAGTTGTCACCAGGGTCACCGATCTAGTGTGCTCATTGAAAGATTTCCCCTCTATTCCTGTTACAATTTTTTTTTTTTTTTACTTTCTCTATGGAAGATGATGGACACCGAGTATAATAGAAAGGGTGAAACTCCCAGGACACAAACAGCAATAAAAAAAACTTGACAGGTACCTCCACACTCTATTAAAAAAAAAAAAAAAAGTTTTATTTATACTTTCTACTTAAATTTTGTACCAGCTTTAGTATTTAGCAGTACACCTTTGCACAGCAATAGTAATAAATTGTAATTTTTTTCCAGCAGTCATTAGCACACTTGCATTCCAACAATTGCCAATAGGGAACTTCGGGGGAGATTTATTAAAAGTGGTGCATACAGAATCTGGGGCAGATGTTCACAGTAACCAATCAGCTTCTAACGTGAGGTTGTTTAATTAAACTTTGACAATAAAACCTAGAAGCTGATTGGTTACTATGCACAGCTGCACCAAATTAGTGTGCACCAGTTTATTAAATCTCCCCCTTTATATAAGTAGTTTAGGTCTCCTGTGAGAACTTCAATGCACGCTTAGGAATAATATGTGAATTGTAAACTGCAGCAAATGTAAAAAAAAAAAAAAAAAAAAAAAAAAAAATACACTTTAGCAATAATTCTATTTATTCTGCAAAAATAAAAATACACAAATAAATGTAATAAATAAATAAATAAATAAATAAATAAATAAATAGATGGATACATGAATATAATAAAGTTCTCTTCACCTTCTAGGATAAGGAACGAAGGATATTTATCTGAAATATTAACCTTGACTCACCCCATATTTACCATCCTTCCACAAGGTCTTTCAAGCTGTGATACATCACCCTGGGTATGAGGCTTCTCCTGCAGAAAACCAGAACAGTTGAGCCTCCCCATATTGCTCCCAGCTTATGTTATTCTAGTATTAAAGTGTACCTGTATAACAATCGAAATGAATCTTTCTGTGTTGAGAGGTTAACATGTTGCATTGGGAGCCAATCATTCTTTCTTACATAGGCATCTATTAAAGGCTTAGAAGCCAGCCTGGACCCCTAGGCTGCATGCTGTGAATTAGCATAAAACATTGTACATGTTTTCTTTGTGTTTAGGATCTGAGCATACCCTACAATTTAGCAAATAAGCTCAGGAACCCTCTGACTCATGGAGTTGGGTCATGTCATTGTTTTAGGCCTACATTGTGAATTTTTGTCCAGAACACTCATTAAAACTGCACTATGAGGGTGAGTATCATTTAACATCAGCATATTGAAATAGTACATTGTGGGGTTGGTTTATTATAGACATAGAGACATATAGACATAGAACATGCTAATTTATAAAGTGTATGTTCACATGGCAAAGTGAATGTTCACTTAGCTCAGTGGATGATATGAAGGTCTGTTCAGTTCAGTCATCCAAATATGTGCTATAAGTCCTATGTTTGCAATTTCCCTTGATTGGGTTCTTATATTGAACACAACGTCATCTTATTTACTAAGTCAATATACACTTTGCATAGCAAACAGAAGAGTCCCTACTGATAAACCAGCCTCAATTAGATAATTTTCTTCAAAGGCTGTTGGGTAGGGGTTGATTTTCTAAAGTATTAATAAATGCAGAACTGAATTTGTGTTAACTTGAACTGTCCTATGCTCTATAAGGCTATGAGCCTCCTGCATATATGGATATATAAAGGAAGGATATTCAGATTCAAATGGCATCATTGTTTCTTTACAGGATTCACTTTGAGATATTACACATTAGTTGTATGTCATTGCATTATCAGAGTGAAAAAAAAAAAAAAAATCAGACACAGTATCACAGCCATTTATGTATAATAATCTAGCTATGATTGGATAAACATCTATCTATAGGCATGGCACAATAAGTCACTGAGTTGATAAACCTCTTTTTCACAGTTTCTCTTGTATAAGAAGTAATGTAGTCATTCTTGTCCACTAATGAGATTGGTTTGAAAAAAATCAATATGGTACATCTTATAAGAGAGGAGTTTAATGAAATAAAACATATTAACCTCTGCTCTCCATAAACTACCAATACTACTACTAATAATAAAATCGATATATATATATATATATATATATATATATATATATATATATATATTTTTTTTTTTTTTTTTTTTTTTTTATTTTGTTTTTTGTTTTTTACTTTTTTCACGGGTGAATATGGGTGAATTTAAGACATCCATAAACCTAAAAATTATAATATATATATATATATATATATATATATATATATATATATATATATATATATACGTGTGTGTGTGTGTATATTTATGTATTGCTTTAGATGTCAGGTCTGATTGTACATTCTAGAAATGCAAGGTACTTACTGAAGGTGAGGCGGGCACATCATGTACAATCTTTTATTTCAACAAGTGATCTTCACCTCTCCGACCCCCTTGTGTCCTTTGCACATAGCTGTAGTTTTTTTTTAACGGTACGTCTTTTTTGAATTGTGATTGTGAATTTTATAAATTGTTCCACAGGGTGCGGTATTTTACTGGGACTCATCGTCCTGTCTGGGCTGTGGAACCACAGAGAACGTCCATCAGACCCGAGTTCCTTCTCATCATAGAAAGGTTCCCTTCTACCCTTCACTTTATCAGTGCAATGACTCCATTCTAATACATACATGTTCCCGGTCTGGTAAAGGGAAATGTAAATCATTCTCAACAGAAGAAGCAGATGTGGCGCAAGTGAGATCATGAAAGTGATAAAGCATTATTGCAAAAACAACAACAAAATTTTTTTTTACAAGTGGAAATAAACATGACAAACAGCACGGATTGTTCTGTGCACAGTGATCTGAGACAAATGTGCGGAACATTGCACTCAGCGCTGTACATTGTCCGAAAATAGAACGTCACAAATATGATTCCTAATGTCTTCATTCCTTATGTATGAAACTTCAGTCTACCTATCCATATCTTCAAAATTTACCTATCTATCTATCTATCTATCTATCCATCCCTCTACCTATCCATATCTTCCTTCTTTCTTTCTGTCTTTCTTTTTTTCTTTCTTTCTTCGGCAGTTTATCTGACTTATCTGTTTATCTTTGTTTCTAGTTTCTTTATTTGTTTTTCTTTCTTGTTTATTTATTTCCCCACCTATTATCTATCGGTCTATGTATGTATGTATCTATCTATCTATCTATCTATCTATCTATCTATCTATCTATCTATCTATCTATCTATCCCTCTACCTATCCATATCTTCCTTTCTTTTTTTCTTTCCTTTTTTCTTACTTTCCTTCTTTCTTTCTTTTTTCAGCAGTATCTGATTTATCTGTTTATCTTTGTTTCTTTCTTTATAGTCTCTTTATTTATTTTTCTTGCTTGTTTACTTATTCCTCCACCCATTATCTATCTATCTATCTATCTATCTATCTATCTATCTATCTATCTATCTATCTATCTATCTATCTATCTATCTATCTATCTATCTATCTATCTATCTATGTATCTATCTATCTATCTATCTATCTATCTATCTATCTATCTATCTATCTATCTATCTATCTATCTATCTATCTATCTATCTATCTATCTCTATATCCCTCTATCTCGACATGCCTACCTATCCACATCTTTCTTTCTTGTTTCTTCACTCCTCCCATTTTCTATCTATCTATCTATCTATCTATCTATCTATCTATCTATCTATCTATCTATCTATCTATCCATGTTTTCTTTCTTTCTTTCTTTCTTTCTTTCTTTCTTTCTTTCTTTCTTTCTTTCTTTCTTTCTCAGTTTATCTGACCTATCTGTTTATCTTTGTTTCTTTATAGTCTCTCTTTCTTTCTTGTTTACTTATTCCCCACCCATTATCTATCTATCTTTCTTTTTATCTATCTATCTATCTATCTATCTATCTATCTATCTATCTATCTATCTATCTATCTATCTATCTATCTATCTATCTATCTATCTATCTATCTATCTATCTAGCCCTCTAACTATCCATATCTTCTTTCTTTTCTTTTCTTTCTCGTGTCCTTATTTTATCCCCTCCCCATATCTATCTATCTATCTATCTATCTATCTATCTATCTATCTATCTATCTATCTATCTATCTATCTATCTATCTCCCTCTCTCTCTCTCTCTGCCTACCTACCTATCCACATCTTTCTTTCTTTCTTTCTTTCTTTCTTTCTTTCTTTCTTTCTTTCTTTCTTTCTTTCTTTCTTTCTTTCTTTCCCTAATCATCCAGCCTATATCTATTCATTAACACTTCCATACATTTGCCCATGAGCAGCCTAACCACAAATCCCTTGCTCTGCTGTTCTTTTATTCAGCCCCCTCGATGTTTGTACATTATTTGATTCCCCCAGAGATCTGGAAGCCGGAAATTCTGCATAGAACTCTTTACATCGAAGCCTCTGGCACTGAGGGATCTAATTAAAGCAAGCAGCCGATCTTGAATGTGAACTTGGTGGCGTGTCAGTGGACTGGTGTCAGTAGACGATCTGGAGGGAGGGGGGAGGGTCACACAAGCTGTCAGGTGCACAGAGCCCCCTTCATGGGACCACTCAATGTCATATAGAGAAGTTCAGAGCGCACGGATCTCCTGCAATAATAAATATGTTTATTAATGACAGATAATCCCAAAGATCCCCTGTGTGCAGTGACCCCAGTCTTATGAAGGCACCTATGAGAAAGGGGTGCAGAGCAGACTACGCGTTTTGGAGGTGGAATATCTATTTTTCAAGCCTGGAATATACTGAATGTGCTATGGTATATATAGCGCTACTACAGGACAAAAAGGCAGCAATGCAAAATAAACAGAACTAATAGAATACAAGTTAATATCCTTAAAATGGCTATTTTTTCCTATAACAAAATTATATATATAGCAACATAAATACATAAATTGGAATATTTACATTGTATTAGCATAGCATTAGTAAATTCATTCATAAAGAAACTGCCATTAGCCGGAAAAATACAGCACTTGGCCACTAGATGGAGCTACGGATAATAGAAAATCAATATTTGCTATTAACAAAAGAAACCTTGTAACAAGTCATAGGATCGCTGGAAGGGGTTTGTGAATGAATGGAAATAAAGAAACTGGAAGAGATACAAACTGCTGGAAACAGGAGTCTAAGAAGTCGGGACCGTCGTGTGTTACATAGTAGACAATTAGAAAATAATATATATGGAAGATATACTATATATATATATTCTAAAAAGGATGTATAAATAATGTGTTTCAGAAGTATATATATATATATATATCTTCCATATATATTATTTTCACATTTTCTAGATAGATATACATACATACATATATATGTATATATTTCTGATATACATTAGATTTTATGCAAACTACATCACATATATTATGCAAGCTTATCAATTATTAAAAAGGAACTAATAATAATGCACATAAATATTAATTATATATATAGATATATATCTATATATAGATATATAGATATATATCTTTATCTATATAGATAGATAGAGATATATACATATAGATACATACAGATATATATATATATATATATATATATATATATATATATATATATATATATATATATATATATATATATATATATATACACAAATATATATATTATTATTATTACAAAGGATTTATATAGTGCCAACTGTTTACGCAGCTACAATACACTTAATACAATAATAATAATAATAATAATAATAAAAAATAATAAATATATAATAAATAAATAAACGATAGTAGGAATCAGAGGGCACTGCTCCTTAGAGCTTACAATCTAATTATATATATCATATTTTTCATATTTTTGTGCATTATTATTAGTTCCTTTTTTTTATAATTAACAAGTTTGCATGAAATATTTGATGTAGTGTGTATCAAATAATGAATGTCAGATACATATATATATATATATATATATAAACAATTCATACTTGATAGTGGAATATGGAACTAGTAAAATGTTAATTGAAACTTTAAATAAAAACACCCATAGGATTTAAACTATAAATAGAGAATTATGTGGGGTAGTATGGTGATTAGTTTTAGGTCCTCATTGAGACCCATCAGGACTAAAGAGTTTAAATAATTCCAAAATGTCTCCTGTTGACATAATTTCTGAACCTTTCAGCTGCATTATATAGAGATTAGAGAAGTGCAGTGCCTGTCCTTTACACATTGGCAGCTCAGTCTCTTCTCCCAGGTCTTCTGCATAGTGCAGACCTAATGCTGGGAAGTGATCAAGAAGAAACAGTGCCTGTAGCACCCATTATGTAATGAATGAGGCCCGATCTTCCGATCTCCATCACCTCCTTCTTTTTGTACCTTTCCACTGACATGGACAGACAACAGTCTGTGCAGCCCCACCACTGAAGTCACTTCTGTCCTTGGTCTCCTTTTTTTTTCTTTTTCTGTTATTTTGATGATTCACATTTGTCCCTGTTTTACATTTTGTCCGGTGCAATGAATGGCTCAAGGTCATCTATTCCCAGGAAAGCCTACAGTCTTTGTATGTAGAAAGTATTGCTGGGCCCAATGACTGCCAATTTAATCATTCAAAATTTCGTATAAATTAACCTGGCTTTTCCTTGTCTGACCCCCCCCCCCCCACCCCATATACCTTCATCATACATAGATCACACATGATGGCCAGATTCAACTGAAACCAGACTGGGAGACAAGATATCCCAATAATTCTTTGGTCAAATGCTTGCCTGGGCCTTCCAGACAATATGTATTTTGGATCTCTTGACTAACCTCTGTCCTTCAGCAGAGTAGGGACTACAAATGGCCCAAAGCAGGTCATACAAATTATCATCTAATCATACATGGCTATATAAATGTGATTGTAAAATCTCTGTCTACATAGTGCAGCCTACTGTATAACCAGCTTAAGATTTGGCAGTGACTATGTAGTTTGTGGACCTACCTACACAATTCTTTCAACTTATATTGAATCATGTATGCCTTGTATATTACATAGCTGTTGGCTGATCTACAGAAATATACTGTAATGTGTGTAGTCAGCTTAAACTCTGGTAGTGACTATGTAGTGTCTGGAGCTGTCTACTAATCCTTTCAAATTATTTTCATCCAGGTAGACTCTTGTATTTTGTAGTGTCTAGTAGATCTAAAGGATATTGTAAAGTCAGGTCATAATCCGTACAGTCATCTTAAGATTTGGCACTGGCTGTGTAGCATGGGGGCCAACCTTATACTCTGAGGCTGATTTACTAAAGATGTTGAAAATCATAAACTGTGTAAATATTCAATAAAAGTATCCAAATGTGCAATAAAACAAATTCTTGTTTATTCATTTCATCTGCACATGACATCATAATTAAAACAAATATTTATACAATTTACTGTGTAAGGATTCCCAGCTCCTTTATTACATCAGCCTCAATATATTCAACTTACGTATATCCAGTCAGGCAGGCCATGTAGTACATAGCTGTTGATAGACTTAAAGGATATTGTACAATCAGGTTGTAGTCTGTATGGAAAGTTTTAGATTTGGTAGCCACTACATAGTGTGAGGACCAACCTCCATTTAAATTCCAGTCAAGCAGGCCCTTACACTACATAGTTGTTTCTAAATCTATAGGATATTGTAAATTTAGATTGTAACAAGTGTGGCCACTTAATGTGTATGAGGCCCATAGACACCAGCAGAACATTTGCCCTCTTTCTTTCCCTGGATAATTTCTGTAAAAAAAAAATATATATATATATATATATATATACCCTACATGGGGTATGCCTGTATATGTATATATATATATATATATATATATATATATATATATATATATATATATATATATATACAGGCATACCCCACTTTTAAGTACACAATGTGGTTTATTTACTAAAGCTGGAAAGTGAAAAATCAGGCTCACTTCTACATAGAAACCAATGAGCTTCTAACCCCAGCTTGTTCAATTAAGCTTTGGCTATAGAACCTGAAAGCTTTTTGGTTTCTATGCAGAAGCGAGCCTGATTTTGCACTTTCCAGCTTTACTTAAAAGTGGGGTATGCCTGTATTGAATGGTTTCAGATTTAGGTCTTGGGGGCTGGGGACACTTCAGGTTCAGTGGACCCTTCATACACAAGAATTAATGAACATGGCAAATCACCAAATCAAATAGAGATATCTCTGCGCTAGCCAGTTAGGTGGATAGGGGAGGATATTGCTGCATGCACTGGAAAGAGTTATTCAAACCCAAAAGTAAAACTATAATATGAGATAGTGCTGCGCAGAAAAAAAGGGGAAGAAAAGGGGATGGGGTGAACAGAAGAAGCTAGAGGGAATAAAGGGAAGAAAAAGGAAGGGGGGGGGGGGGGGGGAGAGAGGGAAAGGGGAAGTTTATAAAGTGCAAAGATAATGTGTCAGAACTGAGGCTTATTCACATTCAATAAACACAAAAGTATATAAAAAAGGTCATGAGAGTATTATAGCAGAAATATTCCAAGTCATCAGACTATAAAACAACTTTATGCTGCTTACATGGACACTTACAACTCTACTTTGCAGATTTTTGCACACTGTTTGCAGTGTTTGCATGTTTACTATTGGCACTTGCACTTTATATATCTTATTATCACAATGCAGCACTTTATATAGTATTAGTTTATATTAATTTTTTAAGCCTTATATGAAATTATTTCTGGTTGGTAATTTCTTTTGATCACAGAAATCACCAAATGTACACATTATTGCATGTCATTGGAACATACATAGAAAGGTTAAATAAGTAATATATCCAAAGTAAATCGATGTATACACTGTAAATACATGTCAGTAAAACTCCAAGTATATTTTCATCAACGGTGCACATAAATATATTAATAATTGAATATAAGTGTGGGTTTAGGCTAAAGCAGGCCATACACACATTGAATTTGGCTGATTGAAATGTCACTCTATTCATGTTTCTCTCGAGATGAAAAAATTAATTTAAAGCCAATACAATATACCCGAGTAAATTATTTCAGTAATACAATAAACAAATATTTTAATTCATATATATATATATATATATATATATATATACACTGAGCAAAATTTTAAATGCAACACTTTTGTGTTTCCCCCTATTTATCATGAGCTGAACGCAAAGATCTATGACTTTTTCTATGTACAAAAGAGGCCTATTTCTCTCTAATATTGTTCACAAAAGTTACCCTTAAAATCCATACCAGACCGAATGGCCTGGTATGCTCTTGGAGGGGGAACCCATGCCGTTTTTTTTTAAATTTGGCGTGAAGTTCCCCTTCAAGATTATCAGAGCACAAGTGGCATGCCAAAGTCGGATCAGTCAAGACGGTGATCCGACTTTGATCAAACATCAGTGATATTCAATGGGCTGAAGTTGGATCAAAGTCGGACCAAAGTAGTGCAGGAAGCATTTTTAAAGTTGGACCAGTTAAGAGAGCTCCCATAGGAAAACATTGATTTTTACACACATCATGCGACATGAGCTCCCAATGTCGAAGCGTTTGTGAATCCGGCCTAAATCTGTGTGAGGCTGGGTTCACACCTATACTACAAGACAGTCATATGACTGTCATCCTACTTTGCTCTGCGACATCAATCCTACATCGGTCCTACATCCGACTTGAATGAACAGGATACTACTTTGATCCGACTTTGTGATGGTCTGACTTGTTCTTTGATCAATCAAAACAATCCCAGTGTGATATAAATTACTTTTACTGCTGCTGTAATCACCATGTCGGGTGTCACAAGTCGGATGGTTAGGACAAGGATCCGACTTTGATCCGATTTCAGTGATATTCAATGGGCTAAAGTCGGACCAAAGTAGTGCAAGGAGCATTTTAAAAGTCAGACCGACTTGTGATGGAACCAGTTAAGACGGCTCTCAAAGGGAACCATTGATTTGCAGACATCATGTGACATGAGCTCCCAATGTCGGAGCGTTTGTCATACCAGTATGAAGCCAGCCTGAGTGAGCACTTCTCCTTTGCCAAGATAATCCATTCACCTCACAGGTGGGGCATAACACGATGCTGATTAGACAGCATGAATATTGCATAGGTATTCCTTAGGCTGGCCACAATAAAAGGCCACTCTTAAATGTGCAGTTTTACTGTATTGGGGGGTCCGGGGGGTCCGAAAGTCAGTACCTGGTGTGACCACCATTTGCCTCACACAGTGCAGCACATCTCTTTCACATAGAGTTGATCAGGTTGTTGATTGTGGCCCATGGAATGTTGGTCCATTCCTCTTCAATGGCTGTTGCGAAGTTGTTGGATATAGGCAGGAACTGGAACACGCTGTCGTATACGCCGATCCGGAGCATCCCAAACACGCTCAATGGGTGGCATGTTCAGTGAGTATGCTGGCCATGCAAGAACTGGGATGTTTTCAGCTTCCAGCAATTGTGTACAGACAAGGCCAGTGCTACCACTAGGCAAACTAGGCAGCCGCCTAGGGCGCACTGCTGCCTAGGGTCGTCCGGCCGCTGGTTTCCCTCCGCATGCTTTGCAGGCTGCAGCGTGTAACTAACTCAGTCTCAGGCAGCTGCTGAGCAGTATTGTAATTAGAGGCGCAGCACAGCACTGGAGCCAGCGCTAGAGGAAGCAACTTCAACTACAGCTTCCTGTATAGCGCCACCTCCTGTCACATGGTCAGGGCAAAGGGAATGAAGCCAGCGGGGGTGGCAAAATTAGGTTTCGCCTAGGGTGTCAAAAATTCTTGAATCAGCCCTGTGTATAGATCCTTGTAACATGGGGCCGTGCATTATCATGCTGCAACATGAGGTGATGGTCGTGGATGAATGGCACAGCAATGGGCCTCAGGTTCTCATCACGGTATCTCTGTGCATTCAAAATGCCATCAATAAAATGCTCCCGTGTTCCTTCGTCCATAGCCAATTGCACGTGCCCTCAAAATTTGCACCATCTGTGGCATTGTGCTGTGTGATAAAACTGCACATTTTAGAGTGGCCTTTTATTGTGGCCTGCCTAAGGCACACCTGTGCAATAACCATGCTGTCTAATTAGCTTCTTGATATGCCACACCTGTGAGGTGGATGGATTATCTCGGCAAAGGAAAAGTGCTCACTAACACAGATTTAGACAGATTTGTGAACAATATTTGAGAGAAATAGGCTTTTTGTATACATAGAAAAAGAAAAAGTCTTAGATCTTTCCATTCAGCTCATGATAAATTTGGGCAAACAAACACAAACAAGTGTTGCCTTTATAATTTTGCTCAGTGTATATATGTATATATATATATATATATATATATATATATATATATATATATATATATAAGGAGCCATCAGAAGATGGGTACATTGTAGTCATAAAGGGATAAACATGCTCAGCTACAATATTTAGGTAGGCCGTTGCGTTTAAACTATGCTTAATTGGTACTAAGGGGCCCAAAGTATGCGAAGAATATATCCCCCACACCATTACACCACTACCAGCCTGAACTGTTGATACAAGGCAGGATGGATACATGCCTCCATGTTGTTTACGCCAAATTCTGACCCTACTATCTGAATGTTACAGCTGAAATCTAGACTCATCAGACCGAGACCCTCACAACCACCGCCCACTGGATATTTTCTCTTTTTTGGACCATTTTCTGTAAACTCTAAAGATGTTTGTGCGTGAAAATCCAGTAGATCAGCAGTTTTTGAAATACTCAGATCAGCCCATCTGGCACCAACCATGCCACGTAAAACGTCACCTAAATCCCCTTTCGTCCCCATTACGATGCTCGGTTTTAACTTCAGCAAGTCATTGTTACCATGTCTAGATGACTAAATACATTAAGTTGCTGCCATGTGATTGGCTGATTAGCAATTTGTGCTGCCAAGCAATTAAACAGTTGTACCTAATAAAGTGGCCGGTGTGTATATATTTTTATATATATATATATATATATATATATATATATATATATATATATATATATATATATATATATATATATATATATTATACACTTCTTTTTTCTATTGGTTGAACTAGATGGACTTGTGTCTTTTTTGAACCAGACTATCTATTAAAGTTGATTTGGTTGTGGCGGGAAAAACAAACAAACAATCATACATGGTCAATTGACATAATTTTTTTCACACCTTGATATAAGTGATTCACAAGGGCCCAACAAAAATGCCAGAGATCAACCCTGTATAATTCTTTTTTTCCCACTGCATTTGATCGATTTTGGTTGATGGAAATCGTCACTATTCCCTTGGCCATGCCAATCAATGTCTGATTCGATCGCTTTGACGAATCCAACATCAGTGATTCAGTTTTATGGCACTTTGCATGGGCACCATAGGATTGACAGTTGGCAATAAAAGGTTGAAATGTGCAGAGTGAATGGAGCTGCAGGCCTTCCTCCCCTCCAGCCGTCTGTCGGACAGACCCTTCCGCCTCCCCTTGCCTTCCCGTCTGGCCCTCAGCAATGCCCTGCAGTGGCCCCAGTCAGTGCTCCTGCTGCACTGTGTACCATTAGATGGATCTCAGTAATGAGTCTTTCTTTAGCTCTCACCTCCTCCTCCTCCCTCTATCCTCTCTGCCAGCCTTCTGATTCCAAGCCTGAGCTAGGCAAGGACACCAAGGATCTGCTGCCTGCCGGGGGAACTTTCCCATGGATTTCACAACCTGCAAGCATCTGACAAATCTCATTTCATCCAGTCTGCCTTCCTAGATAATAATCCTAATTAAATATACCTTGCACTACTTGCTGCAAAATCACAGTTTTGCAAAATAAAAAATAATAAATAGAAAATTAAATTAAAAAGTATGCAAAAAGTTATATACCATATAATGCAAAAAGATCCATATAAACCCCACTAAACCAGAAGCTGCTTTTTATAGTCTTTTATTTATTGGTCTCAATCACCCAATCTGTCACCTCCTATTACAATGTTTAAAAGAAAAAAACAACTACATAATAATTAAAATGATCTATACAGGAATTATACAGATTTATAGAAATTTAGCACGTTCACTTTTTTTCTCTAGGATTGAATAGGAAGTATAAAAAAGGAAGGTGTGAATGACACTTTGATCTGACACTGACAAAGGAGAAGTTGAATATTACAGATAAAGTAATTTTTTTGGGCATGAAACATAAAAGGATGCTGTCTGTATTGTAAAACATATGTGACTGTTTCATTTTCTTTTTAAACACTGCATTTTCAAGATCTGCAATGAAAGGCTGCATTTTCTACTTTGTGATATAGTTGTACATGACACTCAAAGTTCTGGAAGGCTACACTACCAGGGGCATTGATAGACACATGATGGTAATAAATGTACACACAGAGATAGCCATGTGTGCATATTTAAATATATTGTGATACACTTTATGTACTATAAAATGTATAACTATCAGCTTGACTTATACGATTTAAAAACACGACCAGGAAAGGTTAGTTTAAAATATATATAAACCTCAGACCAAAAGTTTAATATTTTACAGATCACCAGTGCTGTCTGCATTAGTTTACTTTTTTTTTCTTCTGGTGTTTTTCCCTTTATTTTTATCTGCAAGTAACACATTTCCTGTCCTAGGGTGACAATGGTCACTCACCGCACTGTGTCTATGGAGGAATACGTTGTTTGTTGGCCTATAGCTTTTGCATTTTTAAAAAAAAATTACAATTAAGTTCAGATTATTTTTTTGCACCTTTTAAGAAACATTTTTTATTTTTATTTTGTTCAATAAAAATATTTAAGCATCCTGGCACTGTTAGTGTTTGGGTTAATTTTTAAAATATTATGCTAACATATTCAAGCACAAAATACTATGAAGAGAGAGTTCCTGATTCCATGGAGTTCTTTTTTAAATATTTAAAAATAAATACCCAACAATCAAAAAATTTAAAATTTAAATAATTTGGCCATTTAGTAATTCACTAGATAATGTGATGTGCTTCCACTGAGTCTTTGACATGCCAGATAAATATTTCAAATTAATAGAAGATTTAATAGAAGATTCACTATTGGTGCACCTAGGTTGGCTTCACAGAGTAGCAGAGTAATGTCTAGAGTCTCTATACTATATATATATATATATATATATATATATATATATATATATATATATATATATATATATATATATAATATATTAGTGTGTGTATCTATCTATCTATCTATCTATCTATCTATCTATCTATCTATCTATCTATCTATCTATCTATATACAGAGAGAGAGGTATGTCTTTAGACACTACTCTATATATGTGTGTGTGTGTATATATATATATAAACACACACACATATATACAGTATATTGTACACACACACACTGGTGTCTAGAGGTATATCACCAATCACAAAATATATGTTTTCACTGTTAACTAGCCAGCATTATTTTTAACAAAAAAAAAAATAATGTGTATATAAGAGCCTGCTCAATGTAATTGTGATATTTGGGTTGATTTGCTAAAATTGGAGTGAAAAAATCTAGTGCAGCTTTGCATTGTAGCCATTTAGAGAGGAAACATGCAACGAGTGCAGTAGGGGCCAATTAGCTTCTAACTTTATCTTGTTCAATTAAATTTTGATAAAAAAAAACTGGATGCTGATTTTTTTTTTTATGTAAAACTGCACCAGCTTTTGCACTGTCCAGTTTTAGTAAATCAAACCTATTGACTCTGACTGTGTCAGGTTTACTTCAGTTAGTCAACTGAATGCAAGAAGTAGAAACTTAACAGGCCAGACTAAAAAGTACTCCTCTAATAAATCACCCTTAAGCATTTAATCTCTTAAGAACAAGTAAACTTTCCTGGTGATCCAACATCTCTACAGGATGTAAAGTTACAAACCTGCAATTCAGTCAATGACTGATTCCCACCATGGTGGATGTAGGATTCCATGCATTTCATCCATTGACCTAATTCAACACTGTTGTCTTTAGAAAACAAGGCCCACTCTGTTCTTTTGTTTAGCAAATGCTAATTGTAATTACCAGTGGTGACACCTTTTCTCTTTTACACCTTTGAATTAATTGAAGCCATTAGTTACCCTGTTGAATGAATTGACCTTGACCTTCTGTAAAGTCCTTGTGAAAGTAGCAGGACGACCAGCTTTAATACTGTATCCACCGTCATCATATGTCAAAGATCATGAAAATAATCTGCTAAGGGATATGCAAACTTGCATATACGTATTAATTGTTTAAATTACTTTTCTTGAAGACATAATTTTTGGAAAATATCCAGTGCCATTGTATGGAGCCTCCCCCAAAATGGCATTTCTCTGAGTTTTACAGAGATCAACAACAATCAATGTATATTTAACTTTTGTAAAAAAAAAAAGGAAAATTTATATAATTTCGTTAAATGCATACCATTAGACAAATGATTTGAATTCAGTCATATATAATATGTAAAAAACAAAAAAAAAACAATTTTATATATAAATATATATATATGAGTTTAAATGATTTTAAAAGTGTGTCTCTTTTCTGTTTAATGTTAAATATCTATATATATTATACATATATATATATATATACACACACACACACACACACACATATATACGTATATATATATATATATATATATATATATATATATATATATATATATATATATATATATATATGTATATATGCATATATATATAAAATATATATAGATATTTAACATTAAACAGAAAAGAGACACACTTTTAAAATCATTTAAACTCAGCTCATACTTGGCATTATGATACTGCATGTAAAAGTGATTTTTTTTCTTGATATTATTCATTTATTATACTCTCCTGAACTTTTTCCATGGTCACTTTGTTTCCAATGTATATACAAGAGGCATTAACCACAATATGACCTTCAAGATACATTACTGAGAGCATTAGCTGGCCTGCTGCATACGTATATATATATATATATATATATATATATATATATATATATATATATATATATATATATATATATATATTAGATTTAGAGGACACTTTGCTAATGGTATATAAGTAATACCGAATGGGACATAAGAGCATCATTATGTTATTTTTTTCTGTGGTTGGCCTGTCTTCAGTCAATATGTATGTTCACAGAATATACATACAACCTAAAGAGAACCCATCATTAAAAAAATAACATTTTGACATGGCATAGTTCATTGATTAGATAAAGTAGCATGTTTTCTTCAAGCTTGACAATGTATGGATTAGTGTTAGGATACAATACTAAATTCAGTCTCAATGCAGCCATTTTGTCCATGCTCAGTAGGGAGGCTTCCGCATCTATGGAACCTCTGAGAAGGCCCATACACACAATCTGAAAATCATACGAAAAATAGCGCTTTCGAATCGATCGTACAAAAATTCGATCATTAGTACAGAGCTTTCGAGAGCCGATCGCGTCACTTCATCCTATATTATCCGATCGGACAAACACAAAAATTATTCTCGTGCAATACCATATTGTACAATTTCCATTTAATCAGTACAGTTGTCGTCCGAAAATACAACAAAAATACAATACAATTTTTATTCTGTCATATGAGAATTTTTGCAACTTTAGTAAACTCTTCATGTTCAATATGTGACTAGCATGCAAAAATAAAAACAGACGATCTGTTGTCCGATTTTCGGATCATGTGTACGGGGCTTTATGCAAAGATTTCAGAATTTTAAATAAAAAATGCCAAATTGGCTGTCTTTTTATTGCCAATTACTGGGAAATTGTATCATAAAATTAGAAAGCAAAAGCCAGCTGCGCGTTGTCTCAGTTTGCAGTACCTTAGTATTATTTAGAATTTTTTTTGCAAGTTCACTATAAATAGAAGGCCCAAAAATGACCAATTTTGTTCCCCTACTTACCCAGCAATATCACCACAAAAAAATACATGTGCTTTTTATAATTGTTTCATCTGCACTACAACCTTGCTTTAAAATGTAACACATTCCCTTTAAAAACATTCCTGTGACATTCCATGTGACAGTTAAAGTTGCACTATGCTAGCTATTTTTTGTATTTTACTATACAGTCCATAATGCAAAAAGATTGAAAATAGGACATTTAAAGGGTGATTAGTTTAAAAATGTAATTTTACACTGGCCTAGCAAACCTATAATTTAAAGTATTCAGTCAGCTTAAGGAGATAAAAAAACATAATTGTTGCTGGGCCTGTTCATAGAAAATCACCATGTTTCTTTAATTTATTACAACAAAATTTAAATTCTCTTAACTGATTTAATAAAGGGCAATTTTGCCCTATGCTCACTAAAAATACACAAAATGCATTCTGTGGAAATTGAAGTTTTATTTTTAAATTAAATTAAATTAAATTTAAAGATCTAAATTGTTATGAGCAAAGCACACAGGTAAGGGTAAAGATTTAACAAAAATAAGGCTTCATTAAACTATCCTGCTAATGACTTACTAAATGACTACTTGTTAGATGGTAAGCTCTTCTAAGCAGGGCCCTCTTAATCCTCTTGTATTTTATTGTATTATAACTATATTTTCTCCATTTTATATTATAAATATAATGTCATTATATAAATCCTGTATAATAATAATAACAATAATAATAATAACAATAATAAAGGGTGCATATTCTACTTCGGCTCTGCGAAGCTGTGTTGACCTTGCCACTGTCTTGATCAGGATTTTTAGCATATTTACCTCTGCTAAAAAATGACGGTTCACAAACTCTAACTTATTTCAGAAAAAAAAGAGATCTCTAGTTATAACATGAGGCACTCATTAGGAAAAAGATCATATTTTTTACCAAGTCTGTCAATCACCACATTGGAAGTTTTTTTGCTCCATCCAGACACAGAACAGTGTAGAGAGCCCTGGATTCATGGAGCATTTACGCAGATGATAGACTGCTGCTTGTAGCAACTGTGTTGGAAACTTACACAAAGGATGCCAGAGCTGATAAATCTTCAACTGTTTATTATTCACCAATGACAGTATGAAATAAAAATGTATTTTAATCCTCACAGGCAATTCAGTCTATGGTTAAAAAAAAAAAAAAAAGTTTTAATGAGCTTGTGAACTCTTAAATAGCCTGTAGATATTATTAATATTATTATAATACAGGATTTATATAGCTTGAGCAGTTTTGCAGTGCTTTACAATGTAGAGGGGGAAAATACAATTAAAATACAGTTCAATACAGAGTGGACGGAAGGACATATATGCATATAAATGCAAAAATAAAATAAAAATAAAGGTTGTACCAGCAATGGGTCACACATGTTGTAGACATGCATCCAGCTTGCAGAATTTGATAAATAAGATATCGAAAATATCTAAATGATATGATAAAGTTCATAAAGTTAATGCCATCATTATATATCAGGCATGTTAAGAAAAAATTCTAATTGAATTTAGATAGTTTAAAGTCTGAAATGGCTACACACAGCCACCCTTACCTAACATAAAAAAAATACTATAGAACTCTGTGGATTAATAATTTAAAAATATAACGAGCTAGTGACTTTGTTAGTGCATCAACAGTGCACTACAGCCACTAAGAAATGATGACAATTCTTTATTAGACTTACAATCTTTTCCAAGTAGTTGAGGCCTAAAATACAAATTCTGTAATTTCTGTATGCATGCCTGTTATGTAAATTTACAGCTAACATGTTATTTATTTGTTTATGAATATCCTGGACTAAGGCTCCGTTCACATCTAGGCGTTGATATTTTTACAGGTGTTTTTCGGTCGTTTTTTCTGGAGTTTTTACTGTGTTTTTGAAGCATTTTTCAGGCTTTTTTGCATGGGCGTTTTGAGTTGACAAGTGACCAACTAAAAGCAGTAAAACACCTGTAATCTGCCAAAAAAAGAAGCAAATGTACTTTTTTGAGCGACAAGCGTTTTGCTTAAGGCGACAGAACACCCAGATGTGAACAGGGGCCATTGAAATTAGGGAGATTTGTCTTGTTGGGCGTTAGTAGAAAATAAAAAGAAGTTCCTGGGTGGCCACACATCAGAGAAATGGCATCTTTATTGGTCGATAAAATCCAAATGCAGTCACATATCAAATATGGAAAAACAGGATAAAAAAACTAACGCGTTTCACGCCTTGTTCTGGCGCTTATTCATAGCTGGGCGTTAGTAGAACTGAGGCTAATGCTTCGTACACACGATCGGATTGTTGGCCAACAAAACCATGGAATTTTGTCCGAAGGGCTTTGGCCCAAACTTGTCTTGCATACACACAGTCACACAATCGTTGGCCAACAATTACGAATGTAGTGACGTACTAGACGCACTACGTGTTTTTTACCTCTTTAGCGCCACCGTTTGGGCTCCTTCTGCTAATTTCATGTTAGTAGAAGTTTGGTGAGTGTTGATTCGTGCGTTTCTTTTCACATTTTTCATTTATCGCTTTTAATTTTGTGCTTTTCAGTTCATTTCTGAATGTCCGTTTGTCAACCAGACATGTCGTGGAATTGGAGGAGGTAACGTGTTATTTATTATTGGCCTTGGAGTTATTGCTTTGATATTATTTTTTTGGGTTGGATAATGATTTGATTTGGTATATTTTGTATATTTTTGGATGCATAGAATGTACTTTTTGGTTAAATTCTATTGGCAAATAGCATGTCTAATTTTATTTCAATTTTTTTTAATGCACAATAACAAAATTGTGTAGAATAATACTTGGCTATGTGTTTTACTACAAATGACAGTTTGGGAGTAGGCAGTTACATTTAAAAAAATACAATATAAAATTCACAAGAAACACCAACATAGTTGTATCTTTGTTCTTAAAAACTACGGGATAATGGTTTTGTCGTAACTTGCACAAATAAAAAAAAAAAACCTTAATAATATTATTCTTGATATCACTAGAAAAAAAAAGCCTTTGAAAATTTGTTTGCAATAATTCCTTCAGTATCACTAGAAAACTATATGACTATATAACTCCATTAAAGAAAAAGAGAATTGTGCGCTTCATTTGGAGGTTTCATAATTTGCCATGTCACGAATGTTAATTCTCCATTATGCATGCTAGTTTACAAGACCGGCCGCTTCTGGCTCCTCCTTGCTTCTGAGCATGCATGTTTGTACTTTGGACTTTTGTCTGACGGACTTGTGTACACACGCTCGGAGAATCCGACAACACACATTTATCCATGGAAAATTTGAGAACCTGCTAGCCAATATTTGTTGGCAGAAAGTCCGACAACAAATATCCGATGGAGCATACACACGGTCAGATTTACCGACAAGAGCCTGTGATTGAACATTTCCCATCGGAAAGTCCGATCTTGTGTATGGGGCTTTAGAGATGAAAATCACCCAAAAACGCCTAGATGTGAATGGAGCTTTAATGAACTGCTTCAGACTGTTGCATCATTATTTCTTTATTTGTTTTATATTAGTTATTAAAAGGCACAACCCCAACATACATCTTTTTACCAAAAAAAGCATAGTTATTGTTACAGGCTTTAATTTGAAAGAGATAGAGACACATGCATGAGTGATGACCAAAAGACCAAGTGATCCATCGAGCCTGCAACAAAAATAAAAATAAAAATAAAATAAATATATATATATATATATATATATATATATATATACAAAAAAAAGGCACAATTATCAACACTGTACATTAGATTAGGCTATATGCACGCTGGCTTAAAAATCCTTGCTTCTACAGGAGTTTTGTGTTCTGCCTTTAGAAGCAGCTCAATGTTATCCCATGTGTCCATGCACATTAAGATGTTAAGAGGCATATTTTGAGTTTAACATAAGAGGCAGAAAGAAAAACCCTTCTGGTTCGTGTTTCTGGTTTGGTTCGTGTTTCTGATTGGAGGTTGGAAGCAGAAAAAACTTAAAACTCTCCTAAACTCATCTAAACTTTGTACAAAAAATGCTCTCTATGAGTGTTTGTTACTCCTGAGAGAACAGACTTTTTTAAGCTCAGTGTGCATGGACAGTCTGGGTGGTAGTTACTGAAGTGTATATGATATTGTATAATGTATTAAACTATGACAGAAGCATTTACAGTCTTCTCTAAATACTTCTGTCATAGTTTAATACATTATGGGGTTGAAAGAGTGCAAAATCTGGAGCAGCTGTGCATGGTAACCAATCAGCTTCTAACTTCGGCTTGTTCAATTAAGCTTTGACAAAAAAACTAGAAGCTGATTGGTTTCTATGTAGAGCTGCACCAGATTTTGCACTCTCCATTTTTAGTAAATCAACCCTTATAAGTACAAAGAGAGATATAGATAACAATGGTGGGAGTGTATGGATCCCTATAAATACCAATTGCTGAAATACAAGGCATAGGGGGAATTCCTGTTGGTTTTGTTGGATAAATTATTCCAAATTGAATAGGTATATAGCAGATCTTTGTCTTTCCCAAGCATGTTTGAATCCACTTACCATTGACTGGCCCAAAGACAGAGATGTTGCCAAATAAATATTTAAAGATGCCTAGACTAGACTGGCTAGATGGACACAGTGGGGTTGATTTACTAAGGCCTGGGAAGTGCAAAATCTGGCGCAGCTCTGCATACAAACCAATCAGCTTCCAGGTTTTTTATTTATCAAAGCTTAATTGTTAAAACTGAAGTTAGGAAATGATTGGCTACCATGTACATCTGCACCAGATTTTGCACTCTCCAGTTTTAGCAAATCAACCCCACACAGTCAGATATTTGTCTGTCAGGACAGCAACAACTATGAAAACTGTGTTGCGTGATGGTTCTCCCGCTGTGTAGTTGTTGGTGATTTTTATCAAAACCGGTATCAGCTATTTTGACTCTGTTCCTCCTGCCTTCCATATATCTTCCTTTTCTCAGTTTATAAACACTGATGAAGGCCTCTACATGTTGCTTACATTATGAAAACAGACATGTAAAATTTTATTCGCTGACAGGCAGAGTTTCTTAGTTTGACTTTTTCATTACATTTAATTTTAGGAAAACAATCAGAAGGTTAAATTATCAGTAGGTCAAAGTTGGGATATTGTATTATATTTCACTACATTGAAGGTTATTTACTGCCACTGCCCTTCACTGGTATACTAGGGTTGATTAACTAAAAGCAAAAAAAGCTGTTCACTTTCCACAGGAATTTTTCCTTAGCTTAGGTAATGTGGTGAAAATTCACTTTAGAAAGAATATGCAAATATTTGCAAGGAAAAAAAAAAGTATTTTTGCCTGCACATGATAATCTTATGATGAAAATCAGAAAATCTCCTTACAAAGGGAACATTCTATTTGCCTTTAGTAAATCAACCCTCTTTATGATAGAAGAATTACCAAAAAAATATGGTTGGGGATTTACTAAAGGTGTACAGAATGTTCAGTTAGCAAAGTGAATGCTAATTTAGCTTAAACACTTAAGGACCAGAAGGATTTGCCCCCTTAATGCCTAGGCCATTTTTGTGATACGGCACTGCATCACTTTGACAATTGTCATGCAATGTTGTACTGAAAAAAAAATTGATGCCCTTTTTTTCCCACAAATAAAGCTTTCTCTTGATGGTATTTCATCACCTCTGCAGTTTTGCGCTATAAACAAACAAAGAGCGAAAATTTTGAAAAAATAAATATATTTTCTTTACCTTTTGCTATAATACATATCAAAATGAAATTATATATAAAAAAACACATTTATTCATCAGTTAGGCCGATATATATTCTTCTACATATTTTTGGTAAACCAAAACGCAATAGGCGTATATTGATTGTTTTGCGCAAATGTTATCGCGTCTACAAACTATGGGATAGATTTAGGGACTTTTTTTTTTATAGTTTTTACTAGTAATGGCGTTGATTTTTAGTGGGATTGCAACATTGCAGCGGACAAATCTGACCCCAAATGACACTTTTTGGGGACCAGTGACATTATTACATTGATCAGTGCTATAAAAATGCAATGTAAAAATGACACTGGCAGGGAAGAGGTTAACACTAGGGGGCGATCAAGGGGTTAAGTGTGCTCCCTTGGTGTCTTCTAACTGTAGGGGGGATGGGCTACCAGGAACATGATGGAGATCTTTGCTCCCGATCACTGGGAACAGAAGATCTCTGACATATCATCTGGCAGAACAGGGATCCGCTTGTTTACACTGTCAGATCCCCGTTCTGCCTCTGTACTAGGCAATCACGGATTGCTGACGGACATCGAGTGCACCCAACCCGCGGACACGCTCCCGCAACATGCAGTGGGAGTGAGAGCATGCTATCAGCAGGGCATGTCCATCCGCAACAGCCGCCATACAGGTACGTTGATTCGCACAGCTCTGCCAACCTGCCAACCTGCCACAGTAAATGTATGTGAGCTGGTCGGCAAGTGGTTAAAGAATAGTGGGGGAGGGAGATTTACTAAAACTGGTGCAATCAGAAACTGGTGCAACTGTGCCTGGTAGCCAATCAGCTTCTAACTGCAGCTTGTTCAGTTAAGCATGGCAATGAAACCTGGAAGCTGATTGGTTTCTATGCAGAGCTGCTCCGCTGCTTAGATTTTGCACGCGCCAGTTTTAGTAAATCACCCCCATCGAATCAAGTGCAAGGCATTTTTATTTTAATTATTCCTGTATTTAAAGAGAATACACAACACTGCTTCACACTAAGTAAACCTTCACATTCCTAAATGAAAATTCTTTACTCTTAGATGATGATTTACTAAAAAAGCAGAAATTGTTTCTTTTAGAAAAGTCATTATTCACTGAACTTAGTAAATATGTTGTAGCTGTCTTCACTTTAATCAACCAATCTTGTATTAGCCAACAATTCTGTTTTTATTTTTTTTTTTTTTTTTTTTGCCTTGCAGATAATTGGGTATTCAACGTGAACACAAATCGATCTCAATAACTAACGTTTTGCTAAAACTTTGCTAAATAAACAGCCTCTTGTTTTTTAAAAACCTCATTTACTGACTCAACCCTGGTGAGTTGTATGGTAAGTGTTGCTACACTGAGAATTGTTCACCCAGGGATGGCATCTCAATTGTCTTTGAAAATATTTTTCTAAAAAATAATTTTCATTAGCTCTTAAGCTCAACCATATCTCAAATAGAAGAGTGATGGCAAAAAAAGACCCAGTGGTTCATTAAGTCTGATTTACATAGTAATAAAAGAATGATTTTCTAAAATAGGCCTATCCTGTGCAGAAGTCCATATAGACTTGACCATATAAGAAAGGTAAAAGCTAGAGGTAAGAATTTAGAAACATTTGTTTTTTCTAGCAAATGATGAATTTTCAAACTGAATATGTGCCTGCAGATTTGTTGAGTCTGTGGAGAAACAGGAAAGTCATGAATCCTGTTTTCCTGGATTTACAAATTTTGTCATTTTTCATTTCATTTTTCTAATTTTTTTGTCATTTGTAATTTTTTTGTCACATTTTGTCATTTTTCATAGAATTTTTGTCATTTTTTGTCATTTGTCATTTTTTGTCAAATTTTGTCAAAATTTGTCATTTTTGATTTGTAATTTTTCATTTAATTTTTGTCATTTTTTGTCATTTGTCATTTTTCTCAAATTGGACAAATATGCCTGGATGCATTTGGCCAAATCTGTTCACAACATCAGTGGAACAAAAATTAGAGTTGTCCTTAACCACTTCAACTCTGGAAGATTTACCCATTCTTCCTGACCAGGCCATTTTTTGCGTTACAGAACTGCATTTTTTTAGCTGACAATTGCTGACAACAAATGCTGCACCCAAACAAAATTTATGTCCTTTTTTCCCCCCACAAATACAGCTGTCTTTCGGTGGTATTTGATCACCACTGAGTTTTTTAATTTTTTTGCACTATGAACAAAAAATGACTGACAATATTGAAAAAAACAACAATTTTTTACTTTCTGCTACTTTGGGCCCTTTCACACGGGGCGGATCAGTGCTGATCCTCCCTGTGGATATCCGCTTGCTCAGCGGGGATCGCCGGAGCGATCCCCGCTGAGCAGGAAGATGACAGGTCCGTCACACTTTTTCGGATCAGAGCGGGTCAGATGTCAGCGGACTTGTCACCGCTGACATCCGATGCTCCGTAGACCTCTATGGAGCATCTGTTCAGGTCCACCTGAAAAACTGACAGGCGGACCTGAACGGATCGTCCGTGTGAAAGGGGCCTTACTGCTATAAAACACATCCAACAATTTAAAAAAAAAAATCGAATTTCTTCATCAATTTAGGTCAGTATGTATTCTACTGCATATTTTTGATTTCAATTTCTTTTTATTATTTTCCATTTACTAGCTCATTATGAATTACTTACCTGAAATCGAAGCCCCCGAAGCGAACCTCGTTCACCTACTCCGTCGCCGCCATGATACCTGGAGTCACTCCGGCGCATGCGCGCGGAAGCCATCAGTAACGGCATGATCGCCTTCACTAACGGCACGCTCAGTGCGCCTGCGCCATTGTCTATGGCAAGCATGCGCCGTAGACAACGGTGCCCGTTTTTAGGAAAATATGTCCTTAACCGTGTAGGTTTAGGACATATTTCTTGCACCTACAGGTAAGCCTTAATATAGGCTTACCCGTAGGTTAAAGTGGTCTGTAAGGGTTATTGCGGCAGACATTCTGACACTAACTGACACTTTTGACACTTTTTGGGGACCAGTGACACCAATGCAGTGACCAGTGATAAACATATGCACTGTTACTGTACTAATGACACTGGGTGGGAAGGGGTTAACATCAGGGGAAATCAAAGGGTTAACTGTGTGCCTAAAATGTGTTTTCTAATTGTGGGGGAAGTGCTTTTACTAGTGGAAGGCATAGATCGGTGTTCCAGCAGTACAGGAACCCAGGATCCCTGCCTTCTCTACTGACAGAACGGCAGTCTGCCTTATTTACATTGACAGATCACTGTTCTGCCTGTGTACAGAATGATCAACGGGTGCCAGCAGACATCGCGTCCATGGATCCGGTGATCAGCTCCCACTGTGTAGAATCACAGCGGGAGTGAGCCGCCGGCGAAGCACACTCAAGCCCAATACACGGATGTGCAACATCACATATTTATACATGATCCTGTGCAGAGTGGCCACCCTGTAGCAGTAAATGTTGCAGTATAACGTGGTCAGCAAACGGTTAAGGTAGCATGGGCAACTTTGGTATCTTGGTCTGGTTGAAAATGGACATAAATGTTCCATAAAAAAATAACATTTAAAATATAATAATAATAACAATAACCATCATCCTCATCATTATCATAAATATTAAATACGTACATAAAAAAGTCATAATCCTAATCCTGCAGTTGGTGTAGAAAGTAAAAATCCTTATAAAGGGTGAATAAATATGCCAGAACAAGTAAGTAAATAAACAGAACAGTCTATGGACCTAACATTACATTATCGTGCCTAAATTCAAAGTTTACCTTCTAAAACATAAATAAAAAGGCACTACAGCCCAGAGGGTTTATGTGTGGTTTGAAGAAAAACCCAGGGCAAGTATCTGATATGAGAGTATTTATATGAAGTCGGATAATTGAATTTAGGGGATGATGAGTAAGTTGCTCAGGCCCAGGATCCACTTTTTCTTTGTAAATATGTATACATTTTGTAGAGGTTAATGTATCTGCCTTTAGATATATATGTCAGATAATTGTATCCAGAAGTTGTAATTTCAGCAACAGCGAGCGATCGGACAGTAATTAACATAGTTTCTGTGTTTATTCAGTTGCTGGAATATGGTGAATTCTATGATGGTGAATAACTTCTTATATGGCTAATTAGGGGTGGCCCACATTTTTCGAATAGTTGGAATAACTTAGAATTTGCACAGGCCATTAGCTTTCTACTTTAAGCATAGTTTAAAGCATTGTGATGCAACCTGCGGCTCTTCATCTGCTGTGGGACTGCAAGGCTCAGCATGTCCTGCATCCCAAAGGACTGTTCAGAGCTACAATAAAATAAAAAACAAGCGCATTTTCTCTCAACCTTCCAGGCCTTTTACTTTGACTCTGTTACACATTCTTTTCACTGATAAGTACATAGTCATCCACTGACTACTTCCGCAGACAAGCTTCAGTGACTTGGCCAATCTCTTGTATTTTACCTACCGTATATATTACAATAGGTGTAGGCCCTTACTGAATGACATTTAGGGGTTGATTTAGTAAAACTGGAGAGTGCAAAATCTAGAAACCAATCAGCATTCAGTTTTTTTTTTGTCAAAGCTTAAGGCTACTTTCACACTGAAGCGCCGCTAAAAGAGCGCTAAAGCAACGGTAGTTTTTGCGGTGCTTTAGTGGCGCTTTTCGGGCGCTAGTGGGATGGTTTTTGTTAAGGTCACGTGATACGGCACTGCATAAGTTTAACTGACAATTACATGGTCATGCAACGCTGCACCCAAATAACATTTATGTCATTTTTTCCCATAAATAGAGCGTTCTTTTGGGGCTATTTGATCACCTCTAAGTTTTTTGTTTTTTTTGAGCTATAAACAAAAAAAGACAGACAAAAATAAATAAATAAATAAATATATATATATATATATATATATATATATATATATATATATATATATATATATATATTACTTTCTGCTTTGAAACACATCCAAAAAACAAATTAAAAAAATCAAATTTCTTCATACATTTAGGCCAATATGTATTAGTCTACACATTTTTTGGTAAAAAAAATTCCCAATAAGCGTATATTGATTAGTTTGCGTTAAAGTTATAGCGTCTACAAACAATGGGATATATACTGGAATTTTTATTTATTTATTTTTCTTATACTTGTAGTAGCGGCGATCAGCGACTTATAGAGGTACTGCAATGTGGACATTCTGACACTAACTGACACTTTTGACACTTTGAGGGAACCAAACAGGAAAGGAAATGCAATATCTGTATTAGTGATGTTCCTCATTCAAAGTCCCACTAATTTCCTTTCCTGTTTTATATACATAATAGGGATGGAGGTTCTGTCACTATGCAGTTTGGCAGGTCATATCTCTTTTTCTTCACTTTGTGGGAAGCAGTGACACTAATACAATGATCAGTGCTAAAAATATACACTGTCACTGTACTAATGACACTGGCTGGGAAGGGGTTAAACATCTAGGACGATCAAAGGGATAAATGTGTGCCTAGCCAGTGTTTGTGTGTACTTTGTGAGGTGCTAAGGGAAGGGATGGATTTTCTTTCTCTGCTTTGGAGGGAAAGAAAATCTATCCCTTCCCCCCTGTCAGAAGGGAGCTCTGCCTTGTTTACATAGGCAGAGCTCTGTTTTGTGTGTTTTCGTGCTGTTCAGCGGGTGTTGGGGGACGTCCAGTGCCTGGCACCCACAGATCGGCTTCTGCTGAGACAAATCAAAGCAGAAGCGGTGTTCCGGCAGTCGGGAAACCATGCCCCCTACCAGGAAGTGCAGAATCACATATATATATAGACTTGGCAAGAGGATAATAATAATATACTTCTGAACATTAAATTTCAATATGTGAATTTCAATAATGCTTATCTTTATTTTTTTAACAGCAAATTAAAAAAAATTACCTATAGAGCTAAACTTTCCTTAGACACAGAAATATATCACAGATACTGAATTGTTCCCTCATTAGCCAAAACACATGGCCAGGAACATACAGTATTTTCCACCACTGGAAAGCTTTACAGGAAATAATAAAGATAATAATTCAAAATGCTAACCATAACATGCAAAGCCATCCACAACATTGCCCCCATCTACTTCACCAACCTCATCTGCAGATATCGCCCAAATCGTCCTCTCCGCTACTCCCAGGACCTCCTGCTTTCTAGCTCCCTTGTTACGTCCTCTCATGCTCACCTTCAAGACTTCTCCAGAGCTTCTCCCATCCTCTGGAACTCCCTGCCCCAGTCTGTTCTATCAGCCCCTACCCTGTCCACCTTTAGGAGATCCATGAAAACTCATTTATTCAGGGAAGCCAATCCCACACCCACCTAACAATTGTCCCCGAGCCACCCCCATCAAATCATTCTCTGCAGCTATTACCTTTTGTACCACCCCCTCCCTTTAGAATGTAAGCAGGGCCCTCCTGCAGCTTTTGTATTGAACTGTATTGTAATTGTGTTGTGCCCCCCCCCTATACATTGTAAAGCACTGCATAAACTGTTGGCGCTATATAAATTGTGTATAATAATAATAATAAGGCAATATTGGTTTCTATTTCTTTATATGCTGAATATGATTGTGAAGATGAATTGTTGATTTTACAATGAACAGATGATTCCTGTCTCCAGTCTATGCATACTATGTGATTGTCATACCATCTTTGCCACCCTTTCAAAATCATCTCTGGGTATATTATGTTCCAGAGTTTAAAGCAAAACTCCAGTAAAATAACATGATAAACTGAATAGCCCATAAAAAGATAAAATCTCAATTTTTAAATTAGGTAATTGTTTTTCTCTTAACCACTTGCTTACTGGGCACTTAAACCCCCCTCATGCCCAGACCAATTTTCAGCTTTCAGCACTGATGCACTTTGAATGACAATTGCACGGGCATACAACACTGTACCCAAATGAAATTTTTATAATTTTTTTCCCACAAATAGAGCTTTCTTTTGGTGGTATTTATTTACAGCTGGGAGTTTTATTTTTTGCTAAACAAACAAAAAAAGATGCAAAAAAAATAAAAAATCATGTTTAATAGTTTGTTATAAAATTTTGCAAACAGGTCATTTTTCTCCTTCATTGAAGTGCGCTGATGAGGCGGCACTGATAGGCTGCACTGGTGGGCACTGATAGGCTGCATTGGTGGGCACTGATAGGCTGCACTGGTGGGCACTGATAGGCTGCACTGATAGGCATAGTTAAGGCGGCACTAATAGGCACAGATAAGGCGGCACCGATGGGCACAGATAAGGTGGCACTGATGGGTAAAGATGGGCACAGATAAGATGGCACGGATGGGTGGCACGGATGGGTGGCACGGATGGGTGGCACTAAGGGGCACTGATAGGTATCACTGATAGATGGGACTGATGGGCACTGATAGGTGGCACTGATAGGTGGCTCTGATAGGTGGCACTGCTGGGCACTGATGGGCGGCACTGATGGGCACTGGTAGATGACACTGATGGGCACGGATATGTGGCACTGGGGTGCAGCACCTTTGTTGAGGCAGATTGTGGGCACTGCTGGGTGGCACTGTGGGCACTGCTGGGTGGCACTGCTGGGTGGCACTGTGGGCACTGCTGGGTGGCACTGTGGGCACTGTTCGGTGGCACTATGGGCACTGCTGGGTGGCACTGACGGGGGGCACTTATATTTTATTGAAGTGGCACTGGCAGGGGGCAGGTGGGCACTGGCAGGGGGCAGGTGGGCACTGGCAGGGCTGGCCGTGATCGGGACTGATGTCCCGATCACGGCCACTGGTGATCGGCTTTTTTTTCTCATTGGCTGACAGCTGATCACGTGATAAGGGGTCGGGATTGACCCCTCGCTCGGATCGGTGATCAGGCGAGTCTCATAGACTCGCCGATCACAGAGCACGCCGCGCGCGCCCCTCAGCGGGCGCGCAGGCCGCTCGTGCACGGGACGACGTCAATAGACGTCGTCCCGGCAAAGGAGGTCCGTGCTGTAGCCGTAATTCGGCTATAGCGCGGGTCTCAAGTGGTTAAAGAGGATGTAAACCTCCGGAAAAAACGCATACTAACTCATTATGAAATACTTACCTTAGAACGATGCCCTGCAGTACCGCCCGCACTCCGCTCCCACGGCTGACATCTTTCCCACCGTTATTTCTGGGTTTTCGGGCTTCAGCACTGTGATTGGTCGGAGCCGCAATGATGTCAAAATAAATAGGATTGGTCCCCCAAAGTTCTGTGCTGGGACCAATCCTATTTATTTTGTTCATAAACGACCTGGAGAATGGGGTAAACAGTTCAATCTCTGTATTCGCGGACGACACTAAGCTACGCAGGGCAATAACTTCTCCGCAGGATGTGGAAACTTTGCAAGAAGATCTGAACAAATTAATGAGGTGGGCAACTACATGGCAAATGAGGTTTAACCTCCCTAGCGGTAATCCCGAGTCTGGCTCAGGTTGGGATTTTAGTATCACGAGCGGTAACCCAGAGCCAGACTTGGGATCGCATCGCTGGATACAGGGAGGACACAGGGAGAAGTTACTTGCCTTGTCCCCTGGATCCAGCGATGTCCTCCACGCTGTCTGATCAAGCTGTCCTCCGCTCGATTCACACAGTGCCCAAATGCCGCCGAGCTCCGTTCCCTGCGACGTTGCGGCGCACGGGAGCGGAGATCTGCGTCAAATTCAAAAAAGTAAAAACACACAAAACACATAAAGTACTGTAATCTTACAGATTACAGTACTGTATAAAAAAATTACACACCCCCTTTGTCCCTAGTGGTCTGTGCAGTGCCCTGCATTCACTTTTATATAATAAATACAGTTTTTTCTGCCTGAAATTTGGAGATTGTCCATAGCAACCAGAAACTGTCCCTTTATGTCAAAAGTCATTTTAGACCAACTAGAAAACAGCGATAATAAATTATAATCACTTGCAGAATTGAGCGATAGCGATTTGTGGGGAAATTCGTCATCAAACACTAAATCTAATGACAGCGACAATTCTGCAAATGAGCAAATTTCAGATTTAAGTGAGTTATTCCTAAGAATTGCAGGCCTACAATATAAAACGCCAAATTTCCATGCAAAATAATTGTACCGCTTTCAGCACCTAAAACCAGAACTAATCATACCGCCAGGGAGGTTAATGTAGAAAAATGTAAAATAATGCATTTGGGTGGCAAACAATATGAATGCACTCTATACACTAGGGAGAGAACCTCTGGGGGGAATCTAGGATGGAAAAGGACCTGGGGGTACTAGTAGATGATAGGCTCGGCAATGGCATACAATGCCAAGCTGCTGCTAACAAAGCAAACAGAATATTGGCATTCATTAAAAAGGGGATCAACTCCAGAGATAAAACAATAATTCTCCCGCTCTACAAGTTTCTGGTCCAGCCGCACTTGGAGTATGCTGTCCAGTTCTGGGCACCAGTCCTCAGGAAGGATGTACTGGAAATGGAGCGAGTACTAGTGATGGACGAACTTCCGACGGGACGTTTCGCGAACGCGAAACGCGAACGGGCACAAACGTTCGCGAAAACGACCGTTCGCCGCGGGCTCCATTGACTTCAATGGGAGGCGAATTTCGCAAACCTTTAGGTCGAATTTGCGGCCACGGGGTAATTATTAGGGGGTAGCACGTAGTCCCACCACCTGGACAATAGCATAATACATGTATGAGGTGAATTTGGGATCGATAACTACAAGCATTTTTTTTTTATTTGGGAAATTGTTCTGACAATTCAGGACTATGGAGCTAATGAAGGCAATGGAGGAGAGGGAAGGTCAGGGACCAGGGTAGGCAAACAAGAGGGTGCAGGAGATACAGAGCACTGACAGCAGCACCGTAATACAGAGCACTGACATCAGCACCGTGACATACAGCGCTGACAGCAGCTCCGTGACATACAGCGCTGACAGCAGCTCCGTGACATACAGCGCTGACAGCAGCTCCGTGACATACAGCGCTGACAGCAGCTCCGTGACATACAGCGCTGACAGCAGCTCCGTGACATACAGCGCTGACAGCAGCACCGTGACATACAGCGCTGACAGCAGCTCCGTGACATACAGCGCTGACAGCAGCTCCGTGACATACAGCGCTGACAGCAGCTCCGTGACATACAGCACTGACAGCAGCTCCGTGACATACAGCGCTGACAGCAGCTCCGTGACATACAGCGCTGACAGCAGCACCGTGACATACAGCGCTGACAGCAGCTCCGTGACATACAGCGCTGACAGCAGCTCCGTGACATACAGCGCTGACAGCAGCTCCGTGACATACAGCACTGACAGCAGCTCCGTGACATACAGCGCTGACAGCAGCTCCGTGACATACAGCGCTGACAGCAGCACCGTGACATACAGCGCTGACAGCAGCTCCGTGACATACAGCGCTGACAGCAGCACCGTGACATACAGCGCTGACAGCAGCTCCGTGACATACAGCGCTGACAGCAGCTCCGTGACATACAGCGCTGACAGCAGCACCGTGACATACAGCGCTGACAGCAGCTCCGTGACATACAGCGCTGACAGCAGCTCCGTGACATACAGCGCTGACAGCAGCTCCGTGACATACAGCGCTGACAGCAGCTCCGTGACATACAGCGCTGACAGCAGCTCCGTGACATACAGCGCTGACAGCAGCACCGTGACATACAGCGCTGACAGCAGCTCCGTGACATACAGCGCTGACAGCAGCTCCGTGACATACAGCGCTGACAGCAGCTCCGTGACATACAGCGCTGACAGCAGCTCCGTGACATACAGCGCTGACAGCAGCTCCGTGACATACAGCGCTGACAGCAGCTCCGTGACATACAGCGCTGACAGCAGCTCCGTGACATACAGCGCTGACAGCAGCACCGTAAGCAGCCCCAGGAGGAAGTCAGCACAGCACAGGGATGGTGTGATCCCCTCATAATAAGAACCCCCAGGAGGAAGTCAGCACAGCACAGGGATGGTGTGATCCCCTCATAATAAGAACCCCCAGGAGGAAGTCAGCACAGCACAGGGATGGTGGGAGCCCCTCATAATAAGAACACCCAGGAGGAAGTCAGCACAGCACAGGGATGGTGGGAACCCCTCATAATAAGCAGCCCCAGTAGAAATATGACACCGCTCAACCTCTTCAAAGAGGAGGGTAGGGGCATATAGTACGGTGTGCTTTTTTGGGTCAGGGAAGTGAGCCAAATGAATTAAGAAGGTCTGTGTGCTTGATTCCAAAAATTGTTTATAGACATATACATGGTCTACTGATCACATGTGTTGAATTCCTCCGAGATCCATGCCTCATTCATTTTTAGAAATGTGAGGTAGTTAACACTGTGGTGAGCTAGGCGAGTACGCTTATCGGTCACAATCCCCCCTGCTGCGCTGAACGTCCTTTCGGACAGGACACTGGATGAGGGGCAAGCCAACAGTTCGATTGCAAATTGGGCAAGCTCTGGCCAGAGGTCAAGCCTGCCCACCCAGTAGTCTAGGGGTTCATCACTCCTCAGAGCGTCCACATCGGCCGTTAACCCAATGTAGTCGGACACCTGACGGTCTAAGCGTTCCCTGATGCTGGATCCGGATGACACCTGTCGATGGGTCGGCTGAAAGAATGACCTCATATCCGAAGTCACCAACACATCTTCAAACCGGCCTCTTCTTGCAGGCGCTGTTGGATTGGTACCCGCAAATCCTTCTCTGGGAGTGGGAATTGCTCCTCTGCCAGCGCACGCAAAAGCAGAATGCAGCATTTCTCGAAGCAAGGCCTGGAAGTGCTGCATTCTGACAGCCCTCTGCGACGGCGGTAACATTTCCGCCATTTTGTGTTTGTACCGGGGGTCTAAGTACGTTGCCACCCAGTACTGGTCCTTGACCCTCATGCTTTTTATACGGGGGTCCCTATTAAAACACTGGAGCATGAAGGCCCCCATTTGCACTAAAGTGGAAGCGGTGTGGTGGCCTGGCTCCTGCTCATCATCCAGGATAATGTCGTCCTCTTCATTCTCCTCTCCCCATCCTCGCACAACAGGGATCCCAGAAAGGTTTAAAGCATGCTCTTCTTGCTCCTGCTCATCCGCCCCGGCACCATCCTCCTCTGACTCCTCATCAGACTCCTGTTGTTGACTTGTCTCAGATAGAGTAGCCCCCCCTGGGAATTCATCCAGCATTGCGACTTCCTCATCTTCCCGCTCCTGCTCCTCCACAGCCTGATCAATGACACGACGCAATGCACGCTCCAGAAAGAAGGCATAAGGTACCATGTCACTGATGGCGCCATGGCTGCGACTGACCAGTTTGGTGATCTCCTCAAATGGCCGCAGAAGTCTGCATGTGTCGCGCATGAGCAGCCACTGGCGCGGTGAAAAAAAACCCAGCTCCCCAGAACCGTTTCTTTCGCAGAGTTCATACAGGTAGACGTTAACTGCACGTTTCTGCTGGAGCAGCCTATCAAGCATATAGAAGGTTGAGTTCCATCGCGTCGGGCAATCGCAAATAAGACGTCTGACCGGCAGATGGTGTCGCCGCTGAATGTCAGCAAGGCGAGCCATGGCCGTGTAAGATCTTCTGAAATGGGCCGAGATTTTCCTTGCCTGCCGCAAGATGTCCTGGACCCCAGGGTATTTGACAAGGAATCGCTGCACGACCAAGTTTAAGACGTGTGCCATGCACGGCACGTGCGTGATTTTGCCCTGTTTCAATGCGCTAAGCAGATTGGCACCGTTGTCACACACCACTTTACCAACTGTCAAATTGAGCGGTGTTAGCCACTCATCTGCCTGTGAACGCAAAGCTGAAAGGAGTGCCGGGCCAGTGTGGCTCTTTGCTTCCAGGCACAACAGACGCAGCACGGCATGGCAACGTCTCACCTGGCATGTGGAATAGGTTCTGGGGAGCTTGGGCGGTGCAGTGGAAGAGACGCTAGCAGCGGAAAAGGAGGAGGCAGCTGAGGAGGAGAGGGAGGAGGATGGAGTAGGAGGAGGAGAAGAAGAGTCAGGCCTGCATGCAATCCGTGGCGGTAAAACCAAATCTACACGGGTGCCACGGGTTACATGCTTGACGGCCGTCAGAAGGTTCACCCAGTGGGCAGTAAAACTGATATACCTTCCCTGCCCGTGTTTGCTAGACCACGTGTCTGTGGTCAGATGTATCTTGGCACCGACACTGTGTGCCAGAGATACATTCACTTGCCGCTGAACATGGCCATATAGCTCTGGGATGCCCTTCTCTGAGAAATACTTCCTTCCTGGGACCTTCCATTGTGGTGTTCCAATGGCCACAAATTTGCGAAAGGCCTCCGAGTCCACCAGTTTATATGGCAGTAGTTGGCGGGCTATGAGTTCTGACAAGCCAGCCGCCAACCGTTGGGCAAGAGGGTTATCCGGCGTCATCATTTTTTTACGCTCAAACATTAGGCCCACGGAAGCCTGCCTTTTTGCAGAAAAATGTGAGCTTGGCGTGATGGAAGGTGGAGTGGAGGACAATTGTGAGGAGAGAGGAGAAGGAGAAGTAGAAGACGAGGCTGGACGGTGAGAGCCTGCAGTGTGGCTTTGTGTGTTCCGTTGCTCCCACTGGGCTCGGTGATGGCTGCTCATGTGCCTTCTTAAGGCGGTCGTCCCTAGGTGAGTATTGGGCTTACCGCGACTAACGCGTTGACTGCAAAGATTGCAGATGGCAACGCTATTGTCAGCAGCGGACACGTTAAAAAAAGCCCACACTGCGGAGCCATGTGCCGGTGTCCTGGGAGCGCCAGATGTGACCGTACATGGTCGATGACTCGCTCCTGATACATTTGCAGTCTGCTTTGTCCCTGCTGTGCAATGTAAGTCATTGCTGCTTCTCCTCCCTATCTGCTGGTCCATATCTCCCTCTGAACTCCCCTCCTCTTCCTCTCTTGTGGGCACCCACGTGACATCACTAGACACGTCATCATCAACGTCACCTTCCCCACCGCTATAAGTAGAGTAGGCAGCAACACCGGGGACCAACCTCCTCCTTGGGCTGATCTGGGTACTGGCGTCAGACTGCTGAGTAGCGCTTGTTGCTACCTCCTCTTCCTGATCCAATACCAAGAGTGGCTGCGCATCAGAAATGTCCTCTTGATATGGATCGGAAAATAATTCCAGTGACTCAAGCGGAAGGTATGTGGTGGTGGTGGTGGTGGTCGTGTTGTTGGTGGTAGTGTCTTTGGGGGTGCACATAGCAGAGAGTGAAGAAGAGGGTGCAGATCGAGAGGATGAGGAGGGTGCAGAAGAATAAGGCTGAGTGAGCCACTCAACCAAGTCTGGTGCGTCCTTTAAAGTAATTGAACGCACCTTCTGCAACTTCCCACTTTGGCTCAAGGCTGTTGCTCCTGCCCTACCCCTACCACCCCTGCGGAAGGGCCTGCCTCTTCCTCTGCCTGTCATTTTTTAAATCACCCTGTGACAAAACTCTTAGTCCCTATACCGCTGAAGGACTGCTGCAGTATAGGGCAGCGGTCAGCAGTAGTGCACGGCAACCCTATGTATTGTGGACCGATAGCGGTCCTTACAGAACAGCAGACTGTAACGCACTCAGGCCTATGTACCGTAGCACCCTATACCAAGTTACCAGTCCTTATAAGAACTTTTGTGGACCAAGCAGGTTGTGTGTTAGTGATTAGCAGACTGTACGTCAGTCCCTATACCAATGAAGGACTGCTGCAGTATAGGGCAGCGGTCAGCAGTAGTGCACGGCAACCCTATGTATTGTGGACCGATAGCGGTCCTTACAGAACAGCAGACTGTAACGCACTCAGGCCTATGTACCGTAGCACCCTATACCAAGTTACCAGTCCTTATAAGAACTTTTGTGGACCAAGCAGGTTGTGTGTTAGTGATTAGCAGACTGTACGTCAGTCCCTATACCAATGAAGGACTGCTGCAGTATAGGGCAGCGGTCAGCAGTAGTGCACGGCAACCCTATGTATTGTGGACCGATAGCGGTCCTTACAGAACAGCAGACTGTACTGCACTCAGGCCTATGTACCGTAGCACCCTATACCAAGTTACCAGTCCTTATAAGAACTTTTGTGGACCAAGCAGGTTGTGTGTTAGTGTTTAGCAGACTGTGCGTCAGTCCCTATACCGCTGAAGGACTGCTGCAGTATAGGGCAGCGGTCAGCAGTAGTGCACGGCAACCCTATGTATTGTGGACCGATAGCGGTCCTTACAGAACAGCAGACTGTACTGCACTCAGGCCTATGTACCGTAGCACCCTATACCAAGTTACCAGTCCTTATAAGAACTTTTGTGGACCAAGCAGGTTGTGTGTTAGTGTTTAGCAGACTGTGCGTCAGTCCCTATACCGCTGAAGGACTGCTGCAGTATAGGGCAGCGGTCAGCAGTAGTGCACGGCAACCCTATGTATTGTGGACCGATAGCGGTCCTTACAGAACAGCAGACTGTACTGCACTCAGGCCTATGTACCGTAGCACCCTATACCAAGTTACCAGTCCTTATAAGAACTTTTGTGGACCAAGCAGGTTGTGTGTTAGTGATTAGCAGACTGTACGTCAGTCCCTATACCAATGAAGGACTGCTGCAGTATAGGGCAGCGGTCAGCAGTAGTGCACGGCAACCCTATGTATTGTGGACCGATAGCGGTCCTTACAGAACAGCAGACTGTAACGCACTCAGGCCTATGTACCGTAGCACCCTATACCAAGTTACCAGTCCTTATAAGAACTTTTGTGGACCAAGCAGGTTGTGTGTTAGTGATTAGCAGACTGTACGTCAGTCCCTATACCAATGAAGGACTGCTGCAGTATAGGGCAGCGGTCAGCAGTAGTGCACGGCAACCCTATGTATTGTGGACCGATAGCGGTCCTTACAGAACAGCAGACTGTAACGCACTCAGGCCTATGTACCGTAGCACCCTATACCAAGTTACCAGTCCTTATAAGAACTTTTGTGGACCAAGCAGGTTGTGTGTTAGTGTTTAGCAGACTGTGCGTCAGTCCCTATACCGCTGAAGGACTGCTGCAGTATAGGGCAGCGGTCAGCAGTAGTGCACGGCAACCCTATGTATTGTGGACCGATAGCGGTCCTTACAGAACAGCAGACTGTAACGCACTCAGGCCTATGTACCGTAGCACCCTATACCAAGTTACCAGTCCTTATAAGAACTTTTGTGGACCAAGCAGGTTGTGTGTTAGTGATTAGCAGACTGTACGTCAGTCCCTATACCAATGAAGGACTGCTGCAGTATAGGGCAGCGGTCAGCAGTAGTGCACGGCAACCCTATGTATTGTGGACCGATAGCGGTCCTTACAGAACAGCAGACTGTAACGCACTCAGGCCTATGTACCGTAGCACCCTATACCAAGTTACCAGTCCTTATAAGAACTTTTGTGGACCAAGCAGGTTGTGTGTTAGTGATTAGCAGACTGTACGTCAGTCCCTATACCAATGAAGGACTGCTGCAGTATAGGGCAGCGGTCAGCAGTAGTGCACGGCAACCCTATGTATTGTGGACCGATAGCGGTCCTTACAGAACAGCAGACTGTACTGCACTCAGGCCTATGTACCGTAGCACCCTATACCAAGTTACCAGTCCTTATAAGAACTTTTGTGGACCAAGCAGGTTGTGTGTTAGTGTTTAGCAGACTGTGCGTCAGTCCCTATACCGCTGAAGGACTGCTGCAGTATAGGGCAGCGGTCAGCAGTAGTGCACGTCAACCCTATGTATTGTGGACCGATAGCGGTCCTTACAGAACAGCAGACTGTACTGCACTCAGGCCTATGTACCGTAGCACCCTATACCAAGTTACCAGTCCTTATAAGAACTTTTGTGGACCAAGCAGGTTGTGTGTTAGTGTTTAGCAGACTGTGCGTCAGTCCCTATACCGCTGAAGGACTGCTGCAGTATAGGGCAGCGGTCAGCAGTAGTGCACGGCAACCCTATGTATTGTGGACCGATAGCGGTCCTTACAGAACAGCAGACTGTACTGCACTCAGGCCTATGTACCGTAGCACCCTATACCAAGTTACCAGTCCTTATAAGAACTTTTGTGGACCAAGCAGGTTGTGTGTTAGTGATTAGCAGACTGTACGTCAGTCCCTATACCAATGAAGGACTGCTGCAGTATAGGGCAGCGGTCAGCAGTAGTGCACGGCAACCCTATGTATTGTGGACCGATAGCGGTCCTTACAGAACAGCAGACTGTACCGCACCCAAGCCTATGTACCGTAGCACCCTAGACAGACCAAGTTACCAGTCCTGATAAAGAGCTTTGTGGAACAAGTGAGTTGTGAATGATTAGCAGACTGCAGCAGAAGGGCAGCAGTCAAGTATAATATTCTTTCTATATTTGGAAGAAAGAATATTATACGTGTACAAGCCTATTACCGTACCACTGATACCAGTCCTGAAAAGAACCTTTGTGGAACTAATAGTAACAGCAAGTCTTTAAAATTATCCTCACTGCCTGACAACACTGCTTCCTGCCTGTCCCTATACAAATTGGCAAAAAAGAGTAGGCTGGAACGATTAGCTGGAACAGCTCTTTTGTGGACCTGATAGTAACAGCTAATGATGATGATGATGATGATGATGAAGAAAGACTAATCTGGCTGAGCTGTCCCTAAAATAGCAGCATACAGCGCTCTGTCCCTTTATCTAAACTGACAAAAGAAACTCAGGCTGCTGACCTAACACCTATACCAGTCCTGAAAAGAACTTTTGTGTACCAAATAGCTAGCGTTTTCTCTGTCCCTACTCCACACAGGATCCTTTCCCTACAGTGACAGAAGAAAGAATGTAAAATGGCCACCGGATCGGGTGTATTTATAGGTTAGGGGGAATGTCCAAGTGTCCATGAGCTGTCATGTCTCAATTGGTTGTCCTGTAACACATGATAAACGTGTCACGAAAGGTTAAAGTTCTTGTATACATTAAACACGTAAGTCCGCCGGGGCGAACGACGGAAAAAGGCGTTCGAACCCGCGGACGGCGAAAGTCGGAAATTCGCCGCGAAACGACCGCCGGGCGAACCGTTCGGCCATCACTAGCGAGTACAAAGAAAGGCAACAAAGATAATAAAGGGTCTGGAGGATATTAGTTATGAGGAAAGGCTGCGAGCACTGAACTTATTCTCTCTGGAGAAGAGACGCTTGAGAGGGGATATGATTTCAATTTACAAATACCGTACTGGTGACCCCACAATAGGGATAAAACTTTTTTGCAGAAGGGAGTTTAACAAGACGTGGCCACTCATTAAAATTAGAAGAAAAGAGGTTTAACCTTAAACTACGTAGAGGGTTCTTTACTGTAAGAGCGGCAAGGATGTGGAATTCCCTTCCACAAGCGGTGGTCTCAGCGGGGGGAATCGATACTTTCAAAAAACTATTAGATAAGCACCTGAACGACCGCAACATACAGGGATATACAATGTAATACTGACATATAATCACACACATAGGTTGGACTTGATAGATTTGTGTCTTTTTTCAACCTCACCTACTATGTAACTATGATGTCATTCACGTGCATGCATGAGGGTGCCGACCTGTCACGGCACGGGTTTGGAAGAAACGGCAAGAGCGGGATGATGTCAGTGGCAGCGTATACAGTAAATATCTCCTAAACGGGGCAAGTTTAGGAGATATTTGCAGTACCTACAAGTAAGCCTTATTATAGGCTTACCTGTAGTTACAATTAAAGAGGAAGGCTTTACTTCCGCTTCAACCCTTTCCCTGCCAGAGCTGTTGCACACATGTTCAAAAAATCATTTTGGTCCTGAAGATTAGTTAAAACCCCCAAACATATTATTTCTGAAACCAGAGACCTTGGAAAAATAAATGGTGGCAGTAGAATTATAATATATAGATTTACATGCACTGTGTGTGTGGGTGTAAACCCCCACCAGCTGCACTTGCGATTATCGGAAGCGGCTGCTATAGCTGCTAACAATAATTACTGTCTTCTCCTGGAAGGAACAGCTTCATCTGCCCCCCCCCCCGTTGAAATGAAAGAAGACAACTGCCCAGCAGGAAGGATTCCTGCATCAACACAGACAGTTATGCAGGAAGGAAACTTGCTCCGTGTATTGCCAGCTTTAATCATAACTGAATGATGTTTAGCCTGGGTTCATACGTGTGCATGCTGAAACACTGCATGTGATTCGCACAGGAATCGCACTGCATTCCTGTACACATCACATGCGATGTCTGTGCTGTGCTGGTTAATAAACTCAGTGTGATTGCCAGAATCGCATCACATGGGTGTTCACACTGAGTTTTGCAATCTGTTTCGGGGTGTAGTTAATTTATCTTATCTTCGACATCAGCAGCAGATCGCATGGACACAGTGAGATTGCTATGCAGTGCAATGCGATGCTGGGAAACGCAGGGAATCTTGTGAATTTCCCGCATTGCATCAATGTGAAATAGGGCTCAGTTTACTAAAGAACTGTGGGGTTGATTTCCTAAAGCTGGAAAGTGCAAAACCTGGTTGCATCTATGTATGGTAGCCAATCAGCTTCTAACATCAGCTTGTTCAATTAAACCTTCACAATAAAACCTGGAAGTTGATTGGTTTCTATGGAGAGCTGCACCAGATTTTGCGCTCTCCAGTTCTAGTAAATCAACTCCTGCATGTCATAAATTCTTTCCTTTTAAAAAAAAGTTTACTGAGTGTAATAATTAACCACTTAAGGAACATGCCTCTTTTTGAAATTTGTTGATTACAAGTTTAAAACATTTTTTTTTTTGCTAGAAAACTACTTAGAACCCCCAAACTATATACATTATTTTTTCGATCACCCTAGAGAATAAAATGGCGGTCCTTGCAATACTTTCTGTCACACCGTATTTGCGCAGCGGTCTCACAAGCACATTTCTTTGGGAAAAATTTCACTTTTTTGAATTAAAAAATAAGACAACAGTCAAGCTACCCCAATTTAAAAAAAAATAAAAAATGGCCCTTTAAGAGCTATGGGCGGAAGTGATGTTTTAACTTCGCTTCCGCCCTGCATTGTTATGGAAACAGGTGGGGGCCATATTCCCCTCACTCACCTCCATAGGTGAGACAAGGGTGAAGAACTGATTGCCTCCGCCACTGCCGACGGCTGCGGTAAGCAGCGGAGGGCACTGGAGCTCCGCGGGAGGGAGGGCCCTCTCCTGCGACCGATAAAAATGATTTTGAGGCAAATCCGCAGCAGAGACCACTATTATCGGAAACCGGACCGCCTGCCAAAAAGGGAAAACCGAGGTTATGGCAGCTAGCTGCTGTCATAACAATGATATCCCTCTTCAAAGTAAGGATGTATAATGGCGTGTAGCGGTCAGGAAGTGGTTAAGGTAAAGCTGCATTCACTTTAACCACTTCGCACCCACACTATAGCCGAAAGACGGCTACAGCGCGGCACTCAATTGCCGGGAGGGGTCCCTGGACGTTTTCCTGCTTACTTCCCCACCACAGGTGCGCATTTGGGAAATTCTGTGTTGGCCATGTCCCTTGGACACAGCCAATCACAGATCGTGCTAAATGGCCAATCACAGCAACCATATAGCACTTGATCGGAGCTTCCAATGAGAGATTTATTTTATTTATTTCAGTTACTTATATAGCGCCATCAATTTAAGCAGCGCTTTACATATACATTGTACATTCACATCAGTCCCTACCCTCAAGGAGCTTACAATCTAAGGTCCCTAACTCACATTCATACATACTAGGGACAATTTAGACAAGATCCAATTAACCTACCAGCATGTCATTGGAGTGTGGGAGGAAACCGGAGTACCCGGAGGAAACCCACGCAGGCACAGGGAGAACATGCAAACTCCAGGCAGAGATGATCTCATATGTAAACATATGAGATCATCTCTCATCGCCGGCTCTCCCTCCTCACACAGAGACCACATGTGAGAAGGGAGAGCTTCCTGCTGCAGCATGAGTAAAAAAAAAAATCACACAACACAGTGCACACAGTGCCATCTGACCCCACTGCCACTTGTCCCCAGTGCCACCTATCAGTGCCATCTGTCCCCAGTGCCACCTGTCAATGCCATCTGTCCCCAGTGCCACCCATCAGTGCCAACTGTCCCCAGTGCCACCCATCAGCGCCATCTGTCCCCAGTGCCACCTCTCAGTGCCATCTGTCCCCAGTGCCACTTATCAGTGCCATCTGTCCCCAGTGCCACCTATCAGTGCCATCTGTCCCCAGTGCCACGTGTCATCAGTGCCACATATTAGTGCCATCTGTCATCAGTGTCACGTGTCATCAATGCCCCATATTAGTGCCATCTGTCATCAGTGCCACGTATCAGTGCCATTTGTCATCAGTGCCACATCGGTGTGACGTGTCATTGTCCTGGTGCTCCAAGGCCTTCAAAAGTGTAATAGGTATTCAACAAGTTATGCTCCTAGAACACCCTATGGTGCTCCTTGCATGTTGGGCCTCTCTATGTGGCCAGGCTGTAGAAATGTCCCACACATGTGGTATCGTAATACTCAGGAGGAGCAGCAAAATGTATTTTAGGGCATAATTTGTGGTATACACATGCCATGTGAGAGAAATAACCTATCACAATGACAAATTTGTGGAAAATAAATAAATAAATAAATAAATCTTAATCCAGCAAAGAATTGGAAAAAATGACACCATCAAAAACCTCACCATGCCTCTTACTAAATACCTTGGAATGTCTACTTTCCAAAAAGGGGTCATTTGGGGGGTATTTGTGCTTTCCTGGCATGTTAGGGTCTCCAGAAATGAGATAGGCCACCAGTATATCAGATGTGATCATTTTTTTATGATTTGCAACATAGCTTGTAGACTCTCTAACTTTCACAAAGACCAAATAATATCCACTAATTTGGGTTCTTTTTACCAAAGATATGTAGCAGTATAAATTGTGGCCAAAATTTATGAAGAAAAATTACTAATCTGCTAAATTTTATCACAGAAACAAAGAAAAATGCGTGGTTTTTTTTTTCAAAATTTTTGGTCTTTTTTCATTTATAGCGCAAAAAATAAAAAACCCAGAGGTGATCAAATACCATCAAAAGAAAGCTCTATTTGTATGAAAAAAGGACAAAAAATTAATTTGGGTACAGTGTTACATGACTGAGTAATTGTCATTCAAAGTGTGAGAGCACCGAAAGCTGAAAATTGGTCTGGGCAGGAGGGGGATTTAAGTGCCCAGTAGGCAAGTGGTTCAATATCAAACCGCATGAAAGGTAAATTAAAAATAACAACAAAAGCCAGGATTTTTCTTGCACATGATTGGATGATTGACATAACCAGTCCTTATTTACTACACTCAGCAATATTCATTTGCAAACATAACTTATGCTTTAGTAAATCAGTTTGTATGAGTGGGGTGGAGTAAGACCTCCCGAAGCTGCTCCTTGGATGTTGCAGATAGTTATTCAAGATGGTGAAATCAGCATTCGTTTTCGACCATACTGAGGCGACAATTTGAAGGAGCAGGATGGAAAGTTTTTCTCAATTTATCAAATTTCTAACAGTGTATGTGGTTTTTGTTCAGGAAATTATAATCATTCCAAAACTGAATGGTAAACGCAAACAAGCCGTTTTTACCCTGACTGCACTTGTATCTGACTGACTGCATCTTGCAGGCCCAACATCACTTCCCCCCACTCTCAACCCATAGCAAACCACGGTTTACTCAATTTCAACTGTCAGTCTTTCTCAGAAGGTCTAAAGCCTCGTACACACAATCGGATTTTCCGCAGACAAAACTTATGACTTTTGTGCGAAGGGCGTTGACCAGGAACTTGTCTTGCATGCAAACGGCAAGGAATTGTTGGCCAATAAACACGAACGTAATGATGTACTACGTGGTTTTTCAGCTCTTTAGCGCACCCTTTGGGCTCATTCTGTTAAATTTGTGTTAGTAGAAGTTTGGTAAGTGTGGATTTGTGCTTTTCATTTTGCACTTTTCATTTTGTGATTTTCATTTCACGCTTTTCATTTCGCGCTTTTCAGTTCATTTCTGAACGGCCGTTCGTTAACCAGCCATGTTGCAGAGATAACGTGTTATTATTGATCTTGGAGTTATTGCTTTGACCCAAGTCCAGTCCAGGAACAGGCGGAGGAGTATTTCTTGGACAAAAAAATGGTTGCTTTATTAATCATGACCAATTATGTCATATGCCTTTGCAACGGGAGCTCCAGGAGAATAATCCAGATCATTTTCGGAATTATCTCCGGGTGAGGGGCCCCTGCTTTCACCAACTCTTGCCATTGTTGACCCCCTATATTAAGAAGCAGGACACATGCATGAGGCTTTTATTTAATTTTTTGGTTGAATAATGATTTGATTTGGTATATTTTCTATATTTTTGGATGCATAGAATGCACTTTTTGGTTAAGTTCTGTTGGCAGATAGCATTTGCATAGCAAATTATCTTGTGTTTCAATACCCATAACTTGGCCAAGAGTACCTGAACCCCATCCCGGGAGATGTTTACTAGTATAAAAAAATAAAATAAAATAAATTCCAGTATATGCAGTATACCATATTTTGTAGATGCTATATCTTTTTTGTATGCAAACCAATCAATATGCACTTATTGGGATATTTTTTTAACCAAACATATGTATCAGAATATATATTGGCCTAAATTTATGAAGAAATTAGATTTTTAACCACTTCAGTCCTGGAAGAATTGACCCCCTTCCTGACCAGAGCACTTTTTGCGATTCAGCACTGCCTCAATTTAACTGACAATTGGGCAGTCGTGCGACGTTGTACCCAAACAAAATTGACATCCTTTCCCCCCCCCCCCACAAATAGAGCTTTCTTTTGTTGTCTTTGATTGCATCTGCGGTTTTTATTTTTTTTGCTCTATAAACAAAAAAAGAGCGGCAATTTTGAAAAAAACACATTATTTTTTACTTTTTGCTATAATAAATATCCCCCAAAAATATATAAAAAAAATATTTTTCCTCAGTTTAGGCCGATATGTATTCTTCTACAACTTTTTGGTAAAAAAAAATCGCAATAAGCCTATATTGATTGGTTTGCGCAAAAGTTATAGCGTCTATAAAATAGGGGATAGATTTATAGCATTTTTGTTATTATTATTATTTTTTTTACTAGTAATGGCGAAGATCTGTAATTTTTATCATGACTGTGACATTATGGCGGACACATCAGACAATTTGGACACATTTTTGGAACCATTGGCATAAATACAGCGATCAGTGCGATTAAAAATGCATTGATTTCTGTAAAAATGGCACTGGCAGTGAAGGGGTTAATACTAAGGGGAGGTAAAGGGGTTAACTCTGTTCCCTGGGAGGTGATTCTAACTGAAGAGGGAGGGGACTAACTAGAGGAAGTGATGGATTGTGGTTCCTAGCTAATAGGAACAAAAAATCTGTAACTCCTGTAAGAACAGAACAGGGATGTGTGTGTTTACACACACGCATCCCTGTTCTGTCTCTCCTAGTCATGATAAGTTGTGGCTGGCGGCCATCGCAACCGTCAGCCACGAGCATCGCCACCCCCTATGTGCAGCGCGCGCCTGCTATCCACACCCCCCGCAAACTAATGTATAGTTAGGTGGTTTCACGCAGGGGAGCCAACCTGCCACAGTAAAACTGTGGCGGCTGGATAGGTTTTTTAGCAGAAGGTAAAAAAAAAATTTCTTTTTCAAAATTGTCATTTTTTTTGTTTTGTTTAAAGTGCTAAAAAACAAACAAACACAGTGGTGATCAAATACTATCAAAAGAAAGCTATATTTGTGGGAAAAAAGTACATAAACTTTATTTGGGTACAGCTGGTGCTGCATGACTGCACAATTGTCAGTTAAACTTAAAGTGGTGTAACACTCAAAAATTGAATTTCCACTTTAAGGGTAGGTGACCTCCTGACATGCCACATTTGGCATGTCCTTTTTTTTGAGGGGGGGAGCGGATACCCTCTTTTTTGAAGGTCCCACGCTCCCACTTCCTCCCGCAGCACTGCACCAGAAGGGAGATCACCTTTTCGCCCTCCCTCTCGGCGATCATCTGGGATATGTCACAGATGCCCGGCCAGTCACGGCGCGCCGCGTGGCTCGCGCATGTGCAGTGTGTGCCCGGGTTTGAAGCCACAGCCGGGCGCCCACAGTGACTATGCCGGCTCTGCAGAGAGGAGGGGGCGATGAGCGCGGCTTCTTTCCCCCAGATCACTGGGGGACTCTGGGACAGGTACGTATCCTATTATTAAAAGTCAGCAGCTACAGTATTTGGAGCTGCTGACTTTTAATTTTGTTTCTTTTTTAAGCGGAACTCCGCCTTAACGCAGAGCGGTGTTGCAAAAAATTGCCTGGTCATGAAGGGGGATAAATCTTCCAGAGATCAAGTGGTTAATCTAGATTGTTGCTTACCAAATATCTTCGAGTGTTAGGACAAGGCAGGTAGGCATTAGTAAATACAGTGCTTTTATTAATAGGAAAATGCTGTGTGCTTCCATTTAGCTGAGTTGCAGCAGGTCAGTATAGAATTCATGCTCTCTGTCTCACACAAGTTTGGAAGAATGTGATCCACTTCACAAATGCTACACCCCAGTATCCTTGGTACTCTGGTGACAGGGAGTACCCCCTTTACTCTCCATTTCTTTCCATGCTGTGAAACGCTCTATACTTCTTTATTTACTAAAAAAAAAAAAAAAATTGCTGAATGAAAAATTTGCCTTTCGTTGTGGTTGGGATCACAAAGTTTTAGTTTTTTAAGTATATTGGTGCTTTAAATTGTTTTGTTGCTTTTCAACCAGGCTGTGAATTTTTTTTTTTCTGTGCAATTACTTTTGTTATAGCAATGACCGACATTTGCTTTGTAGTCTGGGTGTCTTATTATGGAGCAGACAGGTCGCTGTAAAATATTAGGAATTTTAGTAGCTGCATGTGCCTCTCGGTCACAGCCTCATTTACAGAAGGTCAGACTGACCTGTTTGTGCCGCACAATTCGTCACTAAGCAAGTTGGCAAGGATTGGTTGGAAAGCACTTTGTGGCTGCTGAACAGGCTGAATCATCACTCTTTTTGGAGGAAGAAGTTCTTTTTTCACAGGCACTAGGATTTCTATTCTTGGATTATGCTGTGTTGCAAAGGAGGAAACAATATATATATATATATATATATATATATATATATATATATATATATATATATATATTTGTTAATCTATTGACACCCTTTGCAGAATTATCTAACAATCAGTAATGTATAAATTGTATAGTATATCACTACAGCTGGAAATTATATAGCTGCATCATAAATTCTATATAACCTAGCAGAAGGAAGTAATTAAAGAATACAGCTGGAAGAGAATGACACCTTTGTTAGGCCTTGTGGGTGGGGTAAAGATAAATCTGCTCAAGGCGATATCTTCAACGCAACCCTTGCTGTGTCAGAGCTATAGCTGTCCAATCAGCAAAAAAACACATACTCCCTGTTGATTTAAAGAACTATAGCTCTGATGCAGCGTGTCAGACCTTTGCAGAGAGACCACTGCTTCAACACTGAGGGCAAGGGTCCTTCTCTACAGCATGCTTACAGGGGACAGGCTTTTCTACTCAGACTGTGGCTGCTTTGTAAAAAAAGAACTCTTATGCCGCGTACACACGACCGGACTTTCCGGCAGACTGGGTCCGAAGGGATTAGTCCGTCGGACAATCTGATTGTGTATGGGCTAGTCCGATCGTTTTTCAGGAAAAAAAATCAGATGGACCTAGAAATAGAACATGTTTGAAATCTATCCAACGGACTCAATTCCAACGGACTAAAATCAGGGAAACTGTTTGTCTGTGTGCTGGTCCGAAGGACCAAATACGACTCAAGGGAAGCTATTGGCTACTGGTTATTGAACTTCCTTGTTTAGTCTCGTTAACGTCATCATGTTCAAAACAAACGGACTGTGTGTCTAAGTCCATTCGTTCGGAAAGTCCGTCGGAAATCCACTGAAAGTTCCTTCGGGAAGACCGTCTGACCTAATCCGCCGGAAAGTCTGGTCATGTGTACGCGGCATTAGAGATTGTTCTCATCAGCCCACATATGTTATGCTCTGCATATTGTGTGTGCACTGGAATGTGCTGTGAAGGACGTTGCAATGCTTTGTTTAGTCTTACTTTCTGTTTGTTTTAACTTTATTTAAAAGTAACAAATACATTATTTAACACTGCAGCATGTTGCATATGTGTCCTTGAGTTTAGCCTGCTTTGATCAATGAAGGTCAATACAGCTAATCAGACATGATGTGAACTGCCCTTAAAGCCTTGTACAGATTGGTCAAAAATTGTCCGAAATCGGGCGGTTTCTTTAGCAACCAGCCGACTTTTGGCCCGCGTGTACAACTGTCTGTTCTATAGAAGCTGGTCTCCAGTGGCATGCTAAGAGGGTGCGGTTCACGCCAGGTAGAGTTCTGTGGCCACTTGAAACATCTTTCTTGGTTTTGCATGGCACTGCACAGCAGAGTGTCCACACCCGCTGCTTCAGTATGAGAAGTCTCCTTCCCTGCTCTGGTCAAAATGATCAGCCTGGATGCCAGATGTGCTTAGGTAAGTCAATTGTGAAGGCATGCCTAAACATTCCATTCAATTGATATCTAATCAGGTAGGTCCCCAAATTACATAATTGTTAGTAGATCCAAAGGAGGTTGTAGAATCATATTCTAATGTGTGTGGTATGCTTAATGGTAGACTTTGTGAAGGCAAGCAGCTCTTTAAGGCTTCAGTCATTCTAAATTTGCCAATCTGCATACTTTTAATTCTACTGCTGTCCCATGTATGACATGAGAGTCATTATCCCTGTGTAAACTAAAGCCTAGTACACATGGGCCGAATGTCAGGTGGCATTAGCCGGTTCAACAGAAACCAGCCGACAGTCAGCCCGTGTGTACTGGAATCAGTCCGACAGAAGACGGCCGTTCAGCCAGCTTCTGTCGAAGGGGCATGACTGAAAAAGGTCTGCCGTTTGGCTCCCAATCAGAGCTCTCAGCCAATAACTGAGAGCACTGACTGGAGTGTTCTGGTGGGGGTGGCTGTTCCCCTGTCAGAACACAATAGACTTTAGGGGAGATCGCTGTACTAATGTCTGTTAGTTAGTACAGCTGCTCCTCCCGAGCTGTCAGTTTTTTTACTTCAGCCCTGCTGGGTTGAAAAAAACTGCTAGTGTGTACAAGGCTTAAGACAAAAGCAAGGTGAAGCTCATACACGCCTTCTTCTATTCATTCCCACAGGCAAATGGAGCAACAGGGAGTGGAAAGATAAGAATATGAACTTGTGGGTGGGGGCCACACTTGCTGCTCAATGAGGTAATGGGGAGCATGGAGGATGTGACAAACAACCACCACCCTACCCTTGCAGGTTACTATTGCACCCCTTCAGTAACTTCACACCAGGCAAAGGCAAAATTTCAAAAGCTTTACTTGAGAAATAAATGAACATGACAACATTCATAGGTAACAGTTCAGAATAAAGTATAGTCTTCTCCCTAATGTCCCTAGTTCCTAACTCGTGTGGCTGCCCCAGCATACCTGCATAGGAGGTATGCTGGGGTCCCTGCTTGACAGAATCCAGGAACTGGATTCTTCAGGTAGCATGGCAAGTTCCAGTAATCCTCCTACATCTTGCTGGCTGTCTGTGTCTTTCCTCCCATACATTACTTTTTGTATCACTTGACCCTCCCTTCTAGATGGTAAGCTCTAACACACAGGGCTCTCTGATTCCTCCTGTATTGAAGTCTATTGTAACTGTACTGTCTGCCCTCATTTTGTAAGGCACTGTGCAAACTCTTGGCGCTATATTAATCCTGTATAATAATAATACAGACGCTGTGTGTGACTTCTCTGCCACCACCCTGAATTTGGGACCCCTCCCCTTTAATAGAACACAGGACCGGAGGATCGGACCCAAGATAGAAAACCTGGGAGTGTGGTTAACCCCCTAACTTCCTGCTGGAGCAGTCCAATGGACATTAACTAAGAAGGGGGCAAAGGTGACTGGGGAGCCCCCCAGGGCCTGTATCAAATCTATCTATTTAACCTTTTTTTCTTTCTTTTTTTGCATTTAATTAAAACCAACTCAGTCTCTAAGGCCCATTTCACACTTGTGCAACCTAAAAGTCGTGTGACTTTCATGTGACTTTTCCAGGACTCTGATGCTACTTGCATGTGACTCGAGGCAATGTCTGTATAATTTTGCAGTCTATGGACCTCAAGTTGCATCAAAGTAGTGCAGGGACTGCTTTGAACAGATATGAACAGTACCCATTGAAAATCATGGGGTATGAATTGTCATGCAAATTTGCAGTCCCAAGTCGCAGGACAAGTCGCACAAGTGTGAAAGGGTCCTAAAATGTATTTTCATTCTAAGCATATCATATCTGAAAATAAATGTTATGAAAAGGAATTTTTTTTTTATGACGTTCAGATTTCCTAATGGAATTCATGCTCTGAGTTTTATTAAACAAATAGGATTACTAACCACAAATTTATTTTGTACTTACTTGTGGTAAAGAGTATTAGCATGTTATTGAATCATGCACTGGAAGCTTGTTGTATGCAGATTATATCTTTACTTTCATTGAGGATATCAAAGCATGTCTTTATCATGGAACAGGAAACAGGAGGATGCAACTGCACACGCTTAGGAACGAAGGTACTTCCTCTAAATACCTTAACATAGAATACACATTATAACACTGCAGTGACACCTACTGGTATAGATAGGTATAATGCATATATACAGTTTATATATATATATATATATACAGTATATATATATATATATATATATATATATATATATATATATATATATATATATATATATATAAATAGATAACAGTACAAGACAACTTTACATTACTTGCTGTTGTTTGTTCAACACCCCTTCTCAACAGCATGTGCTTTGTCAAATTATATTCCGCTTCTTCTGGAAATAACAAATGACGTTCCTTCAATAAAGGCATGGTGATTGCATCGGCAGTAATCTCCTCTGACAGGCAGTATTGAATAACACCTTGCTCTTGATTGTCCCTCAGTAGGTGATACTTGACTTCAATGTGTTTGGTCCTAGGACTGACCCTTTTGTAAGATTTATACATCCCTGGTTGTCTTCAAAAATGGAAATTGGTTTTGACATGTCTACCCCAATGTCCATAAAGAGTTGACAAATCCATATCGCTTCTTGACATGTGTGTGCTGCTGAAATGTACTCTGCTTCAGTAGAAGATAGAGTGACAGTTGCTTGCTTTCGACTAGACCAACTTATGGTTCCTTCCTCATACTGGAAGATGAATCCACTTGTGGATTTGTGGTCTGTGCAGTCTCCGGCACAATCAGCATCCACATATCTGACCAGTTTTGGATTAGATATTGCTGGTAACCGTAACTTCATCTGAATTGTTTCATTGAGGTACTGCATCACTTTTTTTACTGCATTCCAGTCATGCAGACAGGGAGCTGAAACTTTCCTCCATAGTATGGCCACTGCCGTCTGGTTTTGTTACAGTAACAACATATAGCAGCTTATCGACTGCTCTGCGATACATTGGGTAGCAAGTTTTCTGCTTCATTGTTTTTTTGATAGCCTGGTTGCATAGGAGTTTTGACTTCTTTTGCATCTTGCATATGGAATTTTTCCAAGATATTGGAGATTTTCTGAGATTGGTTGAGAAGATAACTTATATCTTCTTCTCTCTCTATTTGGATTCCCAGATAGTAGCTAATGTTCCCTAACTCTTTGATTTCAAAATTTTCCTTTCAGCTTGTGGACTGATTGTAATCCCCTTCTTGTTCAAAACAGGTTATAATGTCATCAATATAGATAAGGATGTATATCTGTCTATCTTTTTGATTGCTGAAGTAGAGAAAGGGGTCTGCGTTACTTCTTGAGAATCCCTCTCTAGTAAGTACTTTGTTCACTTTCTCATACCACATCCTTGCAGATTGCTTAAACCGAAGTTCCACCCAAAAATGGAACTTCCACTTTAAGGGAAGGTGACCCCCTGACATGCTGCATTTGGCATGTCATTTTTTGGGGGGGGAGCAGAAACCCTATTTTTAGAGGGTTACAGCTCCTACTTCCTCCCGGAGCAACGTGGCGCTGGAAGTAAGTTCACCTCTCCCTCCTCCCTCCCTATGGTGTGGTTGTCTGGTGTACTATTCCTTGTCTCTTCAGGGATGAGGCCACTTCTTTGCTTATGTATGCTCCAACATTGTCTCTGCGTATTATTCCTGGTTTCTATTGGAATTTGTTTCTAGACATGGCAACAAACTCTTGAAGTTTCTCTAATGTTTAATTCTTGGGTTTCATCAGATAGGTGGTTGTGTACCTGGAATAATCATCAATGAAAGTCAGTAGATATCTGTTCCCGCTTGAAGTGGGAGTTTTTATTGGACTGCATATGTCAAAGTGTATGAGCTGCAGGGAGTCGGTAGTTTTCTTTGAGATGTCTGTGGAAGAGGAGGTTTTTGCTTCAATATAGCTCTTGCATTTCATGAGCACTTTGTAAGGCGCTATAGTCAAATCGTCTGATAAGCCTCTCTTTAAAATGTCCTGTATAGCGTCTGGACTTCTGTGCCCCAGCTGCCTGTGCCATAAGTGAATATATTTGCTGTGTAGGTCATTAGAGACTATATTGGCTTGATGGTCTGTGGTGATGAGCCTGTATAGGTGATCCTCCAGTTTTCCTTTTGCAAGGAATAACTTATTATTGTAAATTGTGCATTCATCACCCTGGAACTTAACTGTGAGACCATTGTTTGCAAGACTTTTCACTGATAGAAGGCTGTCTTCTAGTTCTGGAACATACACCACTTTCTTTACAAGGATACACTGCTTGCCTTGTAGTGTAATGCAGTTCAGGAAGCCCGGGCCTTTACGTTCTGCAGTGATGCTTTTCCCATTTGCTAGGAAAAGTTTGTCTTTTGCACTGTAATCAATGTTTGTGAAAAAGGTCTTATCGCTGGTCATGTGGCTTGTTGCATCTGAGTCTATGCAGCAGCCACGTGACTTGCCTCTCTGTGTCACTTTAAAGGTGCCACTGCATGATGTGTCTGCAGTTTCCTTTATGGCTGCTTTGACTCTTTCTTTTGTGGACAGCTCTAGCTTTCCAGACAGAACAGTCCCTTTTTAAGTGACCAGTCCTTTTACAGCGAAAAGAGGCTCTGATATATTTGTTGTGCAGTTTCTTTCCTTCTGTAATATTCATTGATTAATTTGCTTTTGACATATCCTAATGTTGGCTTTTGCTTGGGTCTGGTTTCTAAAGCACTAATATGAGAAGTATATGTCTCTAGAAGGCTGCAGAGGAGTAGAGTATATCTTTACTTTCATGGAGGATATCCAAAGCATGTCTTTATCATGGAACAGGAAACAGGAGGATACAACTACACACACTTAGGAACGAAGGTACTTCCTCTAAATACATTACTATAGAATACACATTATAACACTGCAGTGCCACTTACTACAGTAGGTAGTATCTCACAAAAGTGAGTACACCCCTCACATTTTTGTAAATATGTTAATCTAAAGCCGCGTACACACGGGCGGACTGTCTGGCCTACTTAGTCCGCCGAAACACATTTCAGCGGACAGTCCGCTCGTGTGTGGGCTTCAGCGGACTTTTTCAGCGTGCAGTCTGGCGGACTAAGTATTTTGGAATTTCCGTAATACTGTCCGTCGGACTCGCATTTCGGCGGACAATCCGCCCGTGTGTGTGCCAGTCCGCCGTACTTTTGAAATGAGCAGACTTTTCCCGCCCGGAGAAAAGTCCGCTCATTTCGAGCGGGTATCCAGGTAGACGGGGCCCACGAGGGAGACGTCGCTGGCCCCGCCGCCTGGCATGGACTTAAAGGGGAACCCCAACGCCGAAAAAAAATCGGCGTGGGGGTCCCCCCCAAGTCCACAACAGACCCTTGTCCGAGCACGCTACCCGGCCGGCCAGGAAAGGGGGGCGAGCAAGCGTCCCCCCTCCTGAGCCGTACCAGGCCGCGTGCCCTCAACATGGGGGGTGTCTTGGGGAAGGGGGGGCTGCACGGCCCCCCCACCCCAAAGCACCTTGTCCCCATGTTGATGAGGACAAGGGCCTCTTCCCGACAACCCTGGCCGTTGGTTGTCGGGGTCTGCGGGCGGGGGCTTATCGGAATCCGGGAGCCCCCTTTAATAAGGGGGCCCCCGGATACCGGCCCCCCACCCTATGTGAATGAGTATGGGGTACAATGTACCCCTACCCATTCACCTGTAAAATAAAAGTACAAAAAAAAACACAACACACGAGATAAAATACTTTATTGCACAGCTCCGGGGGTCTTCCGTCTTCGGGGGTCTTCTCGCCGGACTCCTCCGCTATCTTCTTGTAGCTCTTTTACTAGTGGAGGAGTCCGGCTTTCTTCCTCGCCGCCGGCCTCTTCTTCCGACTTCGGGGGTCTTCTCGCCGGACTCCTCCGCTATCTTCTTGTAGCTCTTTTGCTAGCGGAGGAGTCCAGCTTTCTTCCTCGCCGCCGGCCTCTTCTCCCGACTTCGGGGGTCTTGTCCCCCTCTTCGGTTCTTCTGCCGGGCCACCGCGCCTTCTTATAGCTCTTTTACAGGCGGTGGCCCGGTCTTCTGTCGCCGCCGTCGCCGCCGCCTTCCGTTCTTCTTCTTCTTCTTCTCCAGGAGATGTTGCCTCGACGATCTCTCCGGCCGGAATGCCAGGGACGCACTGCGCGGCCACTTATATAGGGACAATGGGGCGGTGTCACATGGCTTTATGTCACATGGGTTGGTGTCACATGGCCCCCGCCCCCTTACGATGTCATAGTCCCCATGTGACATCAACCCATGTGACCAACCCATGTGACATAAAGCCATGTGACACCGCCCCATTGTCCCTATATAAGTGGCCGCGCAGTGCGTCCCTGGCATTCCGGCCGGAGAGATCGTCGAGGCAACATCTCCTGGAGAAGAAGAAGAAGAAGAAGAAGAACGGAAGGCGGCGGCGAATGGGTGAAGGCGGAGGTGAATGGGTAGGGGTACATTGTACCCCATACTCATTCACATAGGGTGGGGGGCCGGTATCCGGGAGCCCCCTTATTAAAGGGGGCTCCCGGATTCCGATAAGCCCCCCGCCCGCAGACCCCGACAACCAACGGCCAGGGTTGTCGGGAAGAGGCCCTTGTCCTCATCAACATGGGGACAAGGTGCTTTGGGGTGGGGGGGGCACGCGGCCCCCCTTCCCCAAGGCACCCCCCATGTTGAGGGCATGCGGCCTGGTACGGCTCAGGAGGGGGGGCGCTCGCTCGCCCCCCTTTCCTGGCCGGCCGGGTAGCGTGCTCGGACAAGGGTCTGTTGTGGACTTGGGGGGGACCCCCACGCCGATTTTTTTCGGCGTTGGGGTTCCTCTTTAAGTCCATACCAGGCGGCGGGGCCAGCGACGTCTCCCTCGCGGGCCCCGCCTACCTGGATACCCGCTCGAAATGAGCGGACTTTCCTCCGCGTGTGTGGGCGAGTCCGTTCATTTCAAAAGTAGGGCGTATAGTATGGCGGACTTAGTACGCCGTATTAGTCCGCTCAAAAAGTGCCGTGTGTGGGCAAGTCCGTTCATTCGAAAGTATGACGGACTGTCCGTCGGATTGTCTGACGGACTAAGTTGGCCAGACAGTCCGCCCCGTGTGTACGCGGCTTAACTTTTCATGTGACAACACTGAAGAAATGACACTTTGCTACAATATAGAGTAGTGAGTGTACAGCTTGTATAAAACTGTAAATTTGCTATCCCCTCAAAATAACTCAACACACAGCCATTAATGTCTAAACCACTGGCAACAAAAGTGAGCACACCCCTAAGTGAAAATGTTCAAATTGGGTCCGATTAGCCATTTACCCTCCCCGGTGTCATGTGACTCGTTAGTGTTACAAGGTCTCAGGTGTGAATGGGGAGCAGATGTGTTAAATTTGGTGTTATTGCTCTCACTCTCTCATTCTGGTCACTGGAAGTTCAACATGGCATCTCAGGTCAAAGAACTCTCTGGGGATCTGAAAAAAATAATTGTTGCTCTACATAAAGTTGGCATAGGCTATAAGAAGATTGCTAAGACCCTGAACCCAAGCTGCAGCATGGGGGTCAAGCCCATACAGCGATTTAACAGGACAGATTCCACTCAGAACAAGCCTTGCCATGGTCAACCAAAGTAGTCAATTGCATGTGCTCAGAGTCATATCCAGAGGTTGTCTTTGGGAAATAGATGTATGAGTGCAGCAGAGGTTGAAGGGGTGGGGAGTCAGCCTGTCAGTGTTTAGACCATACGCCACTCACTGCATCCAATTGGTCTACATGGCTGTTGTCCCAGAAGGAAGCCTCTTCTAAAGATGATGCACAAGAAAGCCTGAAAACAGTTTGCTGTTGACAAGCAGACTAAGGACATGGATTACTGAAACCATGTCCTGTTATTTGGTTCAGATGGTGTCAAGCGTGTGTGGCGGCAACCAGGTGAGGAGTACAAAAACAACAGTCAAGCATGGTGGTGGGAATGTCATGGTCTGGGGCTGTATGACTGCTGCCCGCACTGGGGAGCTACAGTTCATTGACTGAACCATGAATGCCAACATGCACTGTGACATACTAAAGCAGAGCATAATCCCCTCCCTTCGGAGACTCCTCCAAGACGACCACTGCCTTGCTAAAGCAGCTGAGGGCAAAGGTGAAGGACTAGCCAAGCATGTCTCCAGACCAAAACCCTATTAAGCATCTGTGGGGCATCCTCAAATGGAGGATGGAGGAGCGCAAGGTCTCTAACTTCCACCAGCTGCGTGATGTCATCACGGAGGAGTGGAAGAGGACTCCAGTGGCAACCTGTGAAGCTCTGTTGATCTCCATGCCCAAGATGGTTAAGGCAATGCTGGAAAGTAATGGTGGCCACACAAAATATTGACACTTTGGGCCGAATTTGGAAATTTATACTTAGGGGTGTACTTTATTGCCAGCAATTTAGACATTAATGGCTGTGTGTTGAGTTATTTTGAGGGGACAGCAAATTTACACTGTTTGCAAGCTGTACACTCACTACTTTACATTGTAGCAAAGTGTCATTTATTTAGTGTTGTCACATGAAAAGATAGAATAAAATATTTACAAAAATGGGAGAGGTGTACTCACTTTTGTGAGATACTGTATATAGGTATAATGTATGTATATATATATATATATATATATATATATATATATATATATATGAATTTACAGTATATACTAAAGTAAATAGTAGCGCTAAACAGTATAAATAAATAAACCCAGTGACAGGTGATAGTGATCAACACTGATATATAAATAAACAATTGATAATACAGTTTGTGTAAAAATAGTCCATACATGAGACTGGATTGTCCCACAAACAAGGAGAGCTGAATATATCCTGATGTGAAATCTTCAAAACTTTCACCACACTATGTGCACTCAGTGTTTCCACTCCCCTTTGGCTAAACACTCACCGAATGGTGATGCCTTGTACTCTCATGCTCAGCAAAACAGCATCTACCCTTACAGGATTAAATATCCATCGATATCCAGACGTGACACCCAATATCATGGACTCTCCATATATAATGGAACAAAATTCTCCAATAGTGCAGTATCGTTGTAAAAGCTTTATTCTATTAAATCAGCTTCAAACATTGCACATCAATGAAGCCTAGAGGTAACCACTTGCAGCAGCAAGTACTGGTGTAATTTGGTCTTAGCAAACACAACATAGGTAAACTGAATCTCACCAGCGAGTGATTGTAATCGTCTGAGCGTCACTTCCGGTATAGCATCAAGCGTAAAAAACTGGTTGCCGTACAGCCACGTCCCGACGTCATAACGATTTACTCATGGGATTGGCTGTACGGCAACTCTCCCTTTATAGTTCCTTGTTAATTAAACGAGAGACATCTGCATCACATGTGCTAACAGCGTGTCCCCGCAACCACTATACAGCCAGCACTTCCTCTGTCTATACTCATATTGCAAGATACAACAACAATCATAGGTAGCGCATTCATCTAAAATCGGCACAGTGTAGAACATAAGCGATCCCGCCACTGCTAATCACTGAATAAATGCATATGCATATACTGCTAAACAATAAATGTAAATATATGCATAAATATATCATATTGTGCATAATATATATATATATATATATATATATATATATATATATATATATATATATATATATATAAAACATGTTTTCATATAAATAAATACGCTTTAACTTTTACATTACTACATAGCAACCTACTTCTTATTAATCGATTATACAGAGAAAAACAAACCCGTTTAATATAGTAGAACACATCATCTCATATTAGACAATTGATATCCAGCTCAAAAGAGCTATAGTGCCTTGTTGATTAAAGAGAGGCACCTACAGCACATGTGCTGACAGCATCTCCCCACAACCACAATACAGCCAGCACTTCCTCTGTCTATACTCATATTGCAATCCACAGTGTAAGACATAAGCGATTCCGCAACTGCTAATCACTGAATATCTAAAACATGTTTTCATATAAATAAAAACAGCATTTTTGCTTGCACATGATTGGATGATGGAAGGCAGCAGAGTTCCTGCCCATTTACTAAGCTCTGGAGCAACTCCTCTTGCAGAGTGCAACCGCACTTTGCAAAGTGCACAGTCTATTTGCCTTTTGTAAATCAATCCCACTGTGATAATCCCTTTTTAATATTGGCAAGGTGTTCTGCCACATGGATTTTGAGGAGTCTCTTGGTCCTCCCCACATAAAATAACCTGCATGGGCACCATAGTAAATAGACCACATGCAAAGAATTGCATGTGATAAATTCTTCTATAGAAAAAGATTTACTATCACTATTCATGACACTCCTCATGCCCCTATTGCTGGTTTTAATAGTCCTACAGCAAATGCATTTTCTGCACAGGCATAAAAACATTTAAATCAACCTGAAGTTTTTGTTGACCAGATGAGTCTAAGATTTTCCTTACCCCCTGGTCTCCAAAATTGAGGGCCCTTCTATATTTGAATTTGGGGTGATTGGGTAACACTCCACCCAAATCTCTGTCCATACTCAGAATGTGCCAATGTTTTTTAAAAATGTCTTCAATTTCCTTATACTGATAATGAAAATTAGATATAAAGCCCCACTGGTGTTGATCGGAGGGTGGTCTTTCATGCTTTTTAACCATACATTGGGCCCTAGGTATATCTGCCACCTCACTAATTGTGTTGTCCAGGACATCCACTCTATACCCTTTTTGAAAGAATTTTTCTTTAAGAACATTTGCCTGCATGACAAAATCTTTCTGTTTAGTACAATTCCATCGAGCCCTAAGCATTTGACACTTATGTTCCTAATCCATGTTGGATGATCCCCACTCCTGATAGACAAATAACTGTTACGATCAGTTTTTATATATATATATATATATATATATATATATATATATATATATATATATATATATATATATATATATATATATATCGTTCACAATACAAGGTAACTTTACATTACTTGCTGTTGTTCAAACAAAGAGTTTAAAGCCCTACAAAGTGATTTTACTTTGATTAGCAACAACATGATTATAAGCATCTTCCACTTGATTATCATTAAAACAGTTAATGTCCCATGAAGTTGATTTACAGCCACCAAATCCTGATCACTGCAAGTCAATCAAGGAGATTTGAAATGGTGTCTCAATCTAAGGTCTCCGGCTGTCTGTCATACATAGTGAGAGGAAATTAGAAGGAATTAGCTCAGTATAAATCTATGGCCTGTAATCAATGGATTTTCAATAACATGCAATACAATTTAATCTCCTTGTGATGTGAGTGTGTAGATCCAGAAGGGGACTTGATCGAATATCTCTTTTGTGATTCTATCATTATGTAACTCTCTCTTTTGCATAGGTTTTCATTTGATCTGTAGTTCAGCTGAATTGGTTAATGTAAAAATCCTGTGGGCTGATTTATGGGGAAAACAATTAAACTGTCCCCATAGCAATCAGTCTGGATTAATATCTACAATTTGTGTGGTTGTGGGCAACAACCCTACCTTCATGCAAAGACTTCTCAAGACACTGACCAAAGGAGGCAATTGTGCCCTAATTATGGTAGAAAGAAATAGAAAATGCGATTTAACATGCTCTGCATCATTTAGAAGTATTTAGGTTAGGACAGCTGGGGGGAGGGTGGGAATTTAGAGGTGTGGCTGATGATATCAGGATGGGGAGCAGGGGGTAGATGGGGTTTCACATACTGTACTGGATGTCTTTTTGTCCTAATAGTTCTTCATAGTCAGTTTGTAAATCAGGTGGATAGAGGTGTCTGGAGCTCGACAGATGAAATAGGTCCACCTTTAACCACCTCAATACCAGGCACTTACACCCCCTTCCTGCCCAGGCCATTTTTCAGCTTTCAGCGCTGTCACACTTCGAATGACAATTGTGCGGTCATGCTACACTGTAACCATCTGAATTTTTTATCATTTTATTCACACAAATAAAGCTTTCTTTTGTTGGTATTTAATCACTCCTGGGTTTTTTCTTTTTTTCTAAAAAAAAATAATGTAAAAAGTCTTTCTTAGTTTCTGTCAGTAAATTTTGTAAATAAGTAATTTTTCTCCTTCACTGATGGGCACTGATAGGCTGCACTGATGAGGCAGCACTTATGGGCACTGATTAGGTGGCACTAATGGGTGGCACTGGTGGGCACTGGGCACGCATAGGCGGCACAGATGGGCATTGATTGGCAGCAGTGATGAGCATTGATGAGCAGCACTGATAGCCAGCACTGACTGGCATCACTGATGGGCACTGATTGCTGGCACTTGTGGGCACTGATTTCTGGCACTTGTAGCCACAGATTAGTGCCAATTGTGGGCACTGGTTGGCACTGATTGCTGGCAGTGGCATTGTTGGCATTGCTGGCACTGGTGGGAACTTAATTGTAATCAGAACACTGACGATCAGTGCCCTGATTACATCCCTAGATGACCTCGGTGAGGAGATGCCGCTGATCGGCTCTCCTCTCCTCACAAGCCTTATTATAGGCTTACCTATAGGTAAAAGTAATGTGTGCAACTTTACTTCCACTTTTAAGTAAATATTTTAATGCTATATTAAATATAGCATTAAAAAAATTAAAACCAATGAATGACTCCATACTGGCCCCCCTCTGCCATCCTCAATACCGGCCCCCCATTCACCGTCCTCCACACTATCCCATCTTCTCCATCCTCCACACTGGCCCCCTCCCCTCTCCTCCATACTGGGCCCCTCCCTTCTCCTCCATACTGACCCCCTCCTCAGATCTTCCCAAGCAATGCCCCCCTCCCTGCAGTCAGTTATTCTCCCCTTCAAACAATACCCTCTTGTGTACCCCTCCAGTCTCCTGGTTCTTTAGCATTGCCCCTTCCACACATTGCAATATTGTTTCCCCATCCCTCCTTCAGTTTTCTGTACCCTCCGTTCTGCCCCTCATGGACCCCTCACATCTTCACTACAGTACCCTGCTCTCCAATCCCTTTCATTATGCTGTAACCCCCTCCCCTCCAGTGTCCTGCCTTCCATCCCCCCCTCCAGTGTCCTGCTCCAACCTCCATGCTCACCCCCTAGTGTCCTGTCATCTCCTCCTCCTCCTTCAGCCCCCCCCAGTATTTTGCCCCTCCACCTCCACTCCAGTATCCTGTCATGTCCCCCCCCCACTCCAGTGTTCTATTACCCCCTCCAGTGTTATGCCCCCTCCACTCCAGAGTCCTGCTACCCCCCTCCAGTTTCATCCCCCAGTGTTCTATCACCCCCTCCAGTAATACCCGAGTCCTCTCCAGTGTACTATTGTACCCTCCATGCTCCCCCCTAGTGTCTTGTCATTCCCTTTCCTCCTCCAGTAACCCATCGCCAGTGTCCTGTATCCCGCCCCCCTTCCTCCACATCAGTATCCTGTCCCCTCCAGTGTTGTGCCCTCTATCCCCCCAATATAGTGTCCCTTCTCCAGCTCTCCTCCCAGTGTTCTTTCACCCCCTCTAGGGTTGTGTATTCTCCCCCGCCCCACCACTCCAGTGACTTTCCCTCCTTTTCCTCTCCCTTCCAGTGTCCTATTATGTGTCCCCCCTCCTCCTCCATCTCTTGTTTAGTTGGGGGGGGGCAGCAGTGCATTTACCTTGCTTCCTCCTCTGTTTTCTCCCCAGCCACAGATCTCCTCACCCCTCTCTCGGAAGTGATGTATTCCAAGTTTGGTATCCTGGTGGTTGGCTCTAGAAGCCGGTATACGGTGGCTGAGGGCGGATTGCGTGTTTCTATGACAGAACAGAGAGGAGAAGGTTGGAGAAGAAGGGACAGGAAGCCCCCACTCTTACTGGCAGGTATGTCAGGTCCCAGCTCCGATGCGGCTCCACTCAGTTTATTTCCACTTGCCAAATGCGAGCAGGCGAGTGGAAATTTTAAGGGCTGATTTAAACCCATATAAATACTGGCTTGATAGTGCTAGTGTGAATGAGGCCATATCTATGAAGGAATCACTTACCGGTTGGTTAGTCATGTTGACATTTTGTTTTGTCCTTCTTCTGGTTCTCCCTCTGTAAGTGGTTGGCATGCCACATATTGCCTGACATCTAGTGATGTTTTCACTCATATTTGTGTCTTCTTTCTCTTGTTTATGTTACTGTATCCCTTAACATGTAATAGGTGAGATTGTGTACATAATAAATTTTTACTTGAGAAGCAGCATGGAGGGACGTACAGTACTGTGCAAATGTTTTAGTCAGGTCTGAAGAACTGCTGTAAAGTAAGATGCTTTCAAAAATATGTATTCTAATTGTATATTTTTTATCAATTTGCAAAATGCAAGGTGACCACCCTTTGGCTTCAAAAAAGCATCAATTCTTCTAGGTACACTTGTACACCGTTTTTGAAGGAACTCATAAGTTAGGTTGTTCCAAACATCTTGGAGAACTAACCACAGATCTTCTGTGTATGTAGGCTGCCTCAAATCCTTCTCTCCCTTCATGTAATCCCAGATACACTCGATGATGTTGAGATCAGGGCTCTGTGGGGGCCAAACCATAACCTCCAGGACTCCTTGTTCTTAATGACGTTGGCTGTATGTCCTGCTGCAGAATTAATTTGGGGGCAATCACACACCTCCCCGATGGCATGGTATGATGGATGAGTAGTATTTGCTGTATTTCTCATCATTGAGGGCACCACTGGTCAGGCAACCGTTTAGGACCATAGGCACAGTCATCAGCCAGGAAAACCTAATGCAACAGAATAAAGACGCATCATGCTTACTTCCCTTCAACATCGGAACATTTCCAACAGTGCCATTAGCACAGAACTGTCAGAAAACAGTGGGACACAAGCAACGGCACCCCCCCCACTGTCAGTCAGTCGGGCGGTTGGTCTGCCCCCCCCCCCAGTTGGTCAGTTATCTTACCCCATCTAGGATGCTGGCGGGCAGCACTCCTACAGGCGGCAGTCAGCTGCTTCTATAGCGTCTCTCTCTTCTGCATCACAGTGGATTCTGCCGTGCTTCTCCTCCCTCCTCCTCCTAGGCACCCAATAGGATCACCTGTCCTTTCAGCCAGTCGAGTGCCGGGCCTCTCAGGACCTGCTTCCTGATTGGCCAGGAGGAGGATCAGCGGGACAATAGGGGATATTCATTTGCTATTGTCACTCAACTGGGTAGGCTTGGAGCGCATCTGAGCCCACCCTTTTTTTAAGCCTAAGGCCCCTTTCAAACTGGGGCGGTGGGAGGCGCTAGCGGTAAAACCCCGCTATTTTTAGCTGTGCTTTGCCGTCAATTTTGCGGTGCTATTCGGCCACTAGCGGGGTGCTTTTACCCCCCTAGTGGCCGAGAAAGGGTTAAAACCACCGCAAAGCACTGCTGCATTGGTTTCAACGCATGGATGGGGGGGGGGGGGGGGCGGCTCCCGTGTGCCTCTAATGGATGGGCCGCTACTGATTTACAAAATTTTCCACACCTGCCTAAAACGATTGCACAGTACTGCATTTAAGTCTAAATCTACTCCTACCCCCATTACAAGCCCTATACTAACTATCTTGTAAAGGAAAGATTCTCATACTTGCCTAATCTAAGCCCTTGTACACACGGTCGGACATTCCGACCACAAAATCCGTTGGATAAATTCAGACGGATTTAGTCCGGAAGTGGTGTTGCATACACACAGTCGGACAAAGTTGTCGGAATTTCCGGTCGACAAGAATGCGGTGACGTAAACTGCATACGACGGGACTAGAAAAGGGAAGTTCAGCACCATGTGTGGCACCCTTCGGGCTCCTTCTGCTGATCTCGTGTTTATCGCGTGTTAGTAGAAGTTTGGTAAGAGACGATTTGCGCTTCAGATCCTTACTGCTCTTCAGTTTGTGCTTGTCGGTGCGTATCTGATTATCAGTGCATGTAGTCAGTTTGCATTTGTTGGTCATTGCGGACTGTATCTTGGTATATAGTACGCTTTGATTTACAGTGCTTATTTTCCGCTCGTTTCTGGTTTTCAGTTTGTTCTTTCAGGCCTTGCTGTTTATCGGTGCTTTCTGTTGTCCGTTCTGACCAGCCGACCGTTTTAAGCCATGTTTCGTGTACGTACTCATCGTAGAGTTCGTGCTGTGCAGGGGCTTGGTGTTGGGCTTTTAGCTTTGACACAAGCCCAAGTCATGAACAGGGTGAGGAGGAGTTCGTGGACCAAGAATTGGTTGCTCCAGCGTGACCAGTTCTCGCACATGCCTTTGCTTCGTGAGATCCGGGAGAATAATCCTGATGATTTCAGGAATTATCTCCAGATGATGGACCCCGTTTTTCACCATCTGCTGGCTTTGCTGTCCCCTTATATCAGCAGGCAGGATACCTGCATGCGGCAAGCCATCATTCCGGAGCAGAGGCTCATTGCCACGTTGCAGTACATGGCGACAGGGAGAAGTCTTCAGGACCTCAAGTTCTCAACAGGCATCTCCCCCCAGGCTCTGGGAATTATTATTTCAGAGACCTGTTCTGCCATCATACAGGTCCTGCAGAAGGACTATATTAAGGTAAGTTTTCTCCTTTAACATCACATTCTATGTATGTAATGTTTGATAATGTATTGGATTTCTTTCCTTATTCCCTAATTACCATGATTGCAATATGCTGTAATTGATATGCTGTGCCCCTTTGTCCTCCTGCATGCTGGAAGCTTTTCAAGTTCCTTTTTTGTCCTTCATGCATATTTGTCTTCACTAACTTCCCCAGCATGTTCTTCTGGACCCATAAACCTATAGCCTATTCACTTAGCAATGTATTTTGTCAGCTCCATAGTATTGCTTTCCCCTAAACACCCCCTAAAATGTGTACAAATGTTATGTGTGTGCTTAAATTCATGCAGAGTGCCAGAGGTTTTTTTTGGTGGGCCAAACTCATTAAGAACCCCCCTCCCCCCAACTGCTAGGTCAGCTGATAGCAATCCTCTATCTGCTGACTTTGCCAAACCCAATACACACTATAACTACCTTTTTTCCAGATTTATGGATAAATTCACCAAAGCATGTAGTGCAAGGGCCTGCCTCAATACTTTCAAATGCTACAGTTTAAAGTTTTTTTCCCTCCTAGTATTATCTTGATAGGTAATAGCAGAATGTCAAAATGTGCTTCCATTTGTTCCTTTTTTTGTATTATGACACTTCTTACCTGTCTGGTGGGCTGCCAATAGTGTAAGTAAGGAGGGGCTGGCCAAAATATCACACATTATTTATGCATTCAGCTCTCAATGAAGTGGAGAGGGTTACCTGTCCAAAACATCCCCCCCTAATTTTTTTGCAATGGGTCATCAGATGGGGGGGGGGGGGGAGGAGAAATCTGATAAGGGGACCTTATACTTTTGGCTTTAAATACTCATTTCCCAAAATGTTATACTGATCTTGGCCAAAAATGTTTGTGTCTAATCTGCTTGCAATGTTGATGTGCAAAATGACAATTTTTTTTCTTGTTTGACTACACAGTTTGCTTCAACGCCACAGGAATGGCAGACTGTGGCCTTCCACTTTGCCAGCCGTTGGGACTTTCCCAATTGTGGAGGTGCAATTGATGGGAAACACGTCTGCATCATCCCACCCCCCAACTCGGGGTCCTACTATTATAATTACAAGGGGTATAATAGTATTGTGATGTTGGCGGTGGTGTCAGGGACATATGACTTCCTGTGTGTGGACGTGGGGAAAAATGGCCGTATGTCGGATGGTGGAGTGTTCGTGTGGATGGAGTTCTACTGGCATCTCCAGAGTGGCAGTCTGGGCTTGCCACCTCCAGAGGAAAATGTTGAAGGACTCCCCTTTGTTTTCGTTGTGGATGAGGCGTTTGCGGCTGGCCAGAGCCAGAAAAGTAGTGGAGAACACTTTCGGGATAATAGCCAGCCGGTTCCGCCTATTTTTTACTCCAATCCACATGGCAGAATATAAACTAAATCATATTGTGCTTTCGTGCTGCGTTCTGCACAATTTTTTGAAAAAACAGACTTGCTGGAAAATGTCAACCTCATGGCCCTTGAAGCTGTTCGTCCTGGCTTGCCCTCCCAAAAGCGCCCACGAGGTCAGATGAAGATATGTGGAGTACTTTGTGGGTAGGGGGGCCATTGATATGGCAGACAATGTCTGAGAGGCATTTTTTTAATACATTTGTATTTGAAATTTCAATAATCTTTGTTTTCATTTACTGCTTGGCTTTGTTTAAGGTGTCTCCTAGGTTTTATTTGGGATTTTTTGGGCCTTTTTCTACAACAGTGCAAACCCAATTTCAGAGTGAGATGAGGTGACAGTCTCTTCTTCAGATAATCTTATTATGTTGTGGGTCTGCTACACACACACCTTGTTTTTGTTGTTAATGTATGTAGTGCATTACTGACAAAAATATTGCTAATTTTCAGCACCATGGCAGAAATATGTGGGGTCATGAAAATGGCGTGATTGGGGAAATTTAAACATCACTGTGGGTGTTATTTACTAAAGGCAAATCCACTATGCACTACAACTGCACTGCAAAAGTGCACCTGAAATTGCACTTGGAGTGTAAAGTGGATTTAGTAAATACCACCCATTGCCACAGAAAACAACAACTTTACTACAAATACTGCTTTTGCGCATTGAAAAAGGAAGCCAAACATTGTTGATAATTTAACTTTTTACTCAAAGCACATTCACATGTGCGTTTAGAAAAGAGTTACAACAAACCAACATATTTGGTGTATATAAAACATTATTTTGGGTAACATTTTTCTAACTTGCCGCTTTTGTGTAAACAGGCATGTATCAAAGCATAACATACAGAACACAGGAACTTACAAAGTTCAACTTTGAAAAGTGAAGACAATATCAGACATGAGTATGTACAAACTGTGCTGATATTGCATTCATCAGATGGGGTGTCACCCCTGGAGAAGCCAAATTTGGAAGATGCACACAAATTGAGAATCAAAAAGTGGCCAGCTTCCTCCTGTTCCCATGCCTAATGTCAACATTTGCTATCTCCCATCATGGGGTATCAATGTACATGTTTTTTTTTTTTAATTCTTTATTTTAAAGATGTGACACAGACACCAGCAGTAAGACAACTTCACATTACATATAAACACTGCACATAGGCTATGGTAAGCTTCTCCAGTAAATCAACTATACAAAATAAGAGCAGGTAAACGAATGAGGCCATGTAGGCTGGCCCATATCACTAGTTGAAGTCTAATACAGGGTGGATAGAAACTTCTGTGCCCATCACTTTTTGTGTTTTCATTGAAAAAAGGAGAGATGGAGACGAAAGAGAAAGATAAGAAAGAAAGAGAGAGAGGGAAAAAAGAGAAAAGAAAAAAAAAAAAAAAAAAAAGAAAAAAGAAGGACTAAAAAAAAAAAAAAGAAAAAAAAGAGGTGGGGGGGGGGGGGGGGGGGAGACAGACAGGTTGGGGGGTCACCCCCGGGGAGTCAAGATCAATAGTACTGGACAGGCGGTGGGGATTCTAGGTAACGGGTCCTAGAGCGCATTGACGGAACTCGTCAGAGAAGCGAAAGAGATCCCAGTGGAACCATCTGGACTTATGTTCCTCTGACTTATCCCGCAAGGCAGAGGTCATGTCTTCCATTCGCTCAATATCCTTCACTCTCGCGAACCATTGGGCCAACGTTGGCGCAGACTGTTGTTTCCATAGGGGCGGGATGCTTGCCCGTGCAGCATTAAGGAGATGTTTGAGAAGGGATTTATGATAACGTTTCCTTGATAGGGGGGTAAGGTTGAGGAGGACCGCAGCTGGGTTATCATGTAGGGAGATGTCGGTGAGTTTCTGTATGAGCTTGAGCACTGGCTGCCAGAAAGTTTGAAGCACAGGGCAATCCCAGAAAATGTGTAAGAGGGTGCCGGAGTGTAGGCCACACCGCCAGCAATGGTCAGTTTGCATAGGGAATATCTTAGCCAGCACAGAAGGGGTTCTGTACCAACGCGTCACTATTTTATACGTAGTCTCTTGATATTTGCTGCATAGGGAAGATTTTTGTGCGAAAAAGAGAATACGATCCTTTTGGGGTTCTGTAAAGGTGACTTGCAGGTCCCTCTCCCATTTTGCTAAGAATGGGGGGTCTTCAGTAGCGTGAAGGTCTAGTAAGGATTTGTAGGAGGTTGACAAGGACCTCCGAATCGGTCCCTCACCTAAACATGATTCCTCAAAAGGGTGGAGCTTTCTGCTGAAATGGGTTGGTTTAGGCAGAGAGCCGAGGAAGTGAGATAGTTGGTTAATCTTCCAGCGATCTAATGAGGAAGGGGTGAGCCCACCGAGCAGATTCTCCACAGTGAGCCATCCGGAAGAACCTACCAGCGAAGATGCCCTCATGAGTCCCTGCGGGGCCCGCAAGAGAAAAAATGGGTCAGTGAGGCCAGGTATAAAGTCCGGGTGCCCGATAATTGGCGTCATTGGGGATGGAAAATCTCTTAGTGAAGATAGACGGAAGAACCTTTTCAGTTCTATAAGAGTTGGTCCAATCAGCGGATGAGTAGTCAAGTGGGTGGCAGAAGTTTTCCCTGCCCAAGGTAGACCTTCAAGTGGGGCATGGGCCGCCTCTCGTTCCAGCGACACCCAGAGTTTCGAGTTGCTGTGCCGACACCAGTCCACCACCCTGGTCATATGTGCTGCCGTGTAGTATAGAGCAGGATCCGGAAATCCGAGTCCGCCCTTGGTCTTTGGTCGTAGTAGCAATGCTCTGCCAAGACGTGGGCGTTTACCGCGCCAGATGAATCTGATAAATATTGAGCGTACAGCGTGAAAGAACGTCTGAGGTATCTTGATGGGCAGAGCCTGCAATAAGTACAGAAGTCTGGGCATTGTATTCATTTTCAGTACATTGCAACGGCCGAACCAGGAAAGGGCCAGCGAGTCCCACTTTTTAAGGTCAGCAGTGAGCGTAGACAAGAGGGGCTTGTAGTTGAGGGTAAAAACCTCATGCAAATTTGCAGGAATTTTTGTACCCAGGTATTTAATTGAGTGAGTAGCCCATTTGAACGGGAAAAAGGGGCGTAGATTGGAGATGGTAGAGTCTGCTATGGAAACATTCAGGGCTTCTGATTTTTGTAGATTAACTTTAAAATTAGAGAGGGTGCCGTAGCGCCTTATCTCTTGTAACAGGGAGGGTAGGGAGGTAAGGGGCTCAGAAATGTAAAATAGAAGGTCATCTGCATATGCAGCAACTTTGTGTTGAGATTTCCCTGATTGAATGCCTCTAATGGACTGATTGCCTCGGATATGGTGTAAAAAAGGTTCCAGGGAAAGGACGAATAGCATTGGGGACAGGGGGCAGCCCTGTCTGGTGCCATTCGAGATAGGAAAAGGGCGGGAATCATATCCATTTACTCTGACTGTTGCCGTAGGATTATCATAGATGGCCGATATCCATGACAAAATGGGATCTGGCATCTATAATATTTAGTGTCCGAATGGTGTTATCTCTAGCCTCTCTAGTCTGGATAAAACCGACTTGGTCTGGTACAATGAGGCGCGGTAATAAGGCATTCATCCTAGAGGCAAGGATTTTAGTGAATAGTTTCACATCACAGTTCAGAAGTGAAATAGGCCTATAGCTGGCACATAGTAGTGGGTCCTTGTCTGGTTTAGGGATCACAGATATAGAGGCGCGTAGCATGTCCGTAGGGAGGCTGTGACCTTCGTTCACCGTATTAAAGGCCACAATAAAGAAAGGCGCCAGAGAGTCCTGGTACATTTTGTAGTAAAGAAGGGTGAATCCGTCAGGTCCGGGGGCCTTACCGGCCTGGGTGTCTGCTATGGCGGATGTGAACTCTTCCGTAGTAATGGGCTTAGACAGTTCTACTCGCTCCTCTATTGTCAATGTAGGGAGGTCAGTTTCTTGAAGGTAATTGCGGATATCTGAAGCGTTTTGGGGCCTCGGTCGGGAGGTGGACAGTGGAGCCAAATTATATAAATTGGAGTAAAAGGCGCGAAAAGTCTCCGCTAGTTCTGGGGAAGAATGGATTTTGGAGCCCGACGACGAAAGAAGAGCGGGAACGTACGTCTGAGAACGCTTGGCCCGTAAAGCATTGGCCAGAAGACGGCCACATTTGTCACCATATTCAATGTACATGTTTTGGGAGTGCAACGCCTTCATCTCAGCCACTTTAGTAGCAAGGAAGGGGTTGCACCCACAAAACACGTACATTGATCCCCCATGATGGGAGATAGTACATATTAACACACTGTGTGCATCTTCCCAATTTGGCTTTTCTAAAAATATAAAAGTGTTTTTGAAAAATTAAAATGGATGCTAGATAGTTTTGGGTGTTTCAGACTCTCCCTGAAACATCAATGATGTTCTTAATTTTTTGCTGAACATCATTGATGTTTTTCTGGATATTCTCTAAATCGCGATTGCACCCCATTATCTCCCCAATGAGGATCTGGGCACTTTCACTGGTAAAATGCGATTCTTCTTCCACAACATCTACATCACCTAAAAAGAAACCAAAAAAACACACCATGTATTATAAATATGCAGGCATACATTGATTAGCTTACCTGAAGCTGTGGTCTCCGACACTCACCTGTTGTGGTGCCAATTTCGCCAATTTCGACAATCTCTCCTTCCTCCTCCTCCTCTGCTTCTGGTGTTGGTATTTCCCCTTCTTTGGGAGGTGTGGGGTCTCTGGTGTCCTCAGACGTCCCGAGTCTTCTCTCCCCTATGAGAATGTAAAAAAGAAATACTTAGCACACAGATATTTGAGGGCAGAAGTAGGAATATGAAAAATTGCTTGGAAGTGTCATACAATTGTGTTTTTTGGCAGAGTTCAAAGGTGAAAACATTATTTTTGACACTTTCTAAAGCTGGAATACTTACCTGTTGTGTGAACAAATGTAGTCAAGTGCAACTTTGTACTTTGAACAATGTTTATTACGAATGATTGAACCCATGAACATGAAAGTGCCCATTTTAAACTGTACAACATTAAATAAAAGCACATGGAGCAGTATGCAAGCAATAATAATAATATGAACACACGACAACTACTTACTTTTTTGAAGAACTCACTTGATCCTTCTGTACTGATCGTGCTCCCTCAGTTTCAGGTCTGACCAGCGCTTTCTCAGTTGATCCTTGGATCGTCGTACCCCAAAATTCTTCTGAAGACTCTTCACAACTTTAGTCATGATCTTGGCCTTTCTGACATTTGGGTTTGGGTAAGGTCTATACTTCCCATCATAGTCGTTCCTCTTCAATATGTCCACCATCTCCAACATCTCTCCAAAAGACATATTTGATACCTTAAATCTTCTCCTCCGGGATCGGGACGTTTCTGGCTCCGGGCTTTCCTCTCCCTCCTCCTCGTTAGTGGAATTATTATCATGCCCCTGCTGTGTCTCCGCCATGTGCTCTCCCCACTGCGCCCAAAAAAAGGGGCGGGAATAGACTAGAAAGAACCTCAGGGGTGGGCGGAGTTTCACGCATGCTCACTGTATATAAAACGCAACACGCGTGTGTCGTACATACGATTTGTGAGCAGAGGGAGATGCTGACGCGCCGATCGTTCAAACTAAGGTACAATTTTTAACTTGGTACATCATTAGCCTATACTGCTTCTAGATTGAAGCCTATATTGGGACAAGATTAGGAGAGTTTAGACTGACATTAGGGTTTCTCTTGTGTTGTGACTTGCAGATAATATGGATGGGTTTAATGACCACAGCTTTCTCCCCCTGTTCATCGACAAGTACAGGGAGCTGCCCTGTCTGTGGCAAGCTACACATCCCCACTACAGTAACAAATTAAAGAGGCAGGCAGACAGGCAGGCAGCCAGGTATAGTATTGTTCTACATATTTTTGGAGTAAAAATTAATGATGTTAACTTGATTTTTGCTCACTAATTGCTGATTTTAAAAAGTGTTTCACATATCAATAGACAGTAGTGGCCAAAACATTTGGGTCAAGAATGAAAAATGCTGGGCTCAGAATGATAGTCTTTTCTATTTGTTAACAATTTGCAACAGTCAAGAGCTGAAAATTGTGTGTGTTTGATGAACCAAAAACTAAAACTATGACCATTTTTCATACACAGGAAGACCTCAGCCAGGAGGAGGGTGTGGAATGCAGCAGCCAGGAGGTGGCTGTGGAACGTGGCAGCCAGGAGGAGGCAGGGGTAAGTGGCAGCCAAGAGGTGGGCAGGCCTAGGAGCCTGACTCAATCACAGGTCCCTCCCCTCCGCCTTCCACCCAAAAGAGCCAGAAAGGAGGGGGGGATGTGGAGGAGTCGGCTCTGAAGCTAAATGGGGAGGCTTCAGTGGCCCTCAAAGCCATCCCCACATACCAAGAGGCCTTAGCTGCCTTGGCTGCCTGCAAACTCCAGCAAATGGAGGAGGGGCAACAACTCAGGTGTGAGGAGCTCATTATCCACACACTCAACAAGGGGTTGTTGGGCCAAATCACACAAACAACACACTTGTGTGATTTGGACCATGCTCCTCCTCCTCCTTCTGCCACACCTCCAGCACCATAGCCACAGCCTGGAAGGAAGAGTAGAAGGAAGACCAGAGAGTGATGGCCTGGGTTCAGTCTGGTCTGACAGAAGATGCAGCCTCTTGTAGGACCACAGCCTGGGGACATAGATGTCATCTGCTGCTGTTACGGATTTCTTGGACTTCAGGACCAGACTTTTCTCCCTCAGTTATGTACTCCTCAGGCCACCAATTTTTACATTTAAATAGTTGATGTGTGCCCTGGGGGCCAAAGGCTTTGCTAATCTCCCCAGTTTCTCCAGCGCTGCCTCCCTCTTTATTTGTTGCTGACACCTAAATAAAGCTTTTTTTTGGTTCAAGAAATACTTGCCTATGTGTTTTACTTCAAAAAGGACAGTTTATTTGTGTGTAGGCAGGTACAATTCAAAAATACAAAGTCAAGTTAATAACAAGGGGCACCAACACCAAACAACCTCCTAGAGATTAAAAAAGAAAACAATAAAATAAAAAGATAATAATGGTGTTGTGGTAAGTTGACACACAAAACACACCAAAAAAATTCCGAAGATGAGCAAACTGTCAAAAAAGGAGATATTGATTAAACAAACCAACCACAAAATGGAAAAAAAATAAATGATTGGGGAGATGTGATGAATTAAAATATTGTATTCACGAAATGGGGAAAATAATAAAGAAATAAGTTTTGGAGAAGTGTGTGTGAATATCAGCAGCAAAACAACTTCATTCTTGTAGCATTATAAAGAGAAAGAGAATGCGCTGCATTAAAGAATTTTTAACATTGCAGCGTGACGAATGTGCTATATCAATTACAAATGGTAGTTTTACCTGACTGAGCGCTTCCATCTCAGAATTTATTCTGAGCATGCATGGCACCCTGTCCGTTGGATTAGGCTACACACGATCGGAACTGACGCGCATCGGATCATGTTGTCGGAAAATGTTATAGCCAGCTCTCAAACTTGGTCGGTCGGATATTCCGACGGAAACAGTCCGATGGAGCCCACACACAGTCGGATCATCCGACAACATGGTCCGATCAGACATTTTCCGTCGGAATATCCAACCGTGTGTACAAGGGCTAAGAGTGCTCCGGTCCAGTCACATGATTGCCACAGAAGGCAGCTTCAGGGGAAAGAGAAAGTAGCCACAATGGCTTCAGTGCCTGAGCACTGATGCCACCCACAGACTTACTATGGGACATCCATTGGTGGCTTTCCATTCCCTCCCCTGAAATCGGCATTGGGAGACAATCACATGATCCAACTGGAACACCCCTAGATTAGGTAAGTATACAAGTCTTTTATTTGCAGGATAGTTAGTTTTGGGCTTAGAATATGGGTGGGAGTATATTTAAGCTTAGTTTAGACTGGATTTTCACTTTAATACCTAATTTTTTTTGATTCTCTAATATAATTAAAAAAAGAATGTCACTTCAAGAGGAATAAAGCTTTTTTTTACAAAAAAAGTGGTTGCTGGTGTATGGCCTGTTCTTTGAATAAAGGTGGATGTTATGTAGGGGTGACACATCTCCCTTGTGGGCCTGGGAAGCTCAGTGTCTGCTGCTTCTCCTCCCCCCAGCTCTTATGCAGTTGAGGGAATGTGATCACTTATAAAAAAAGAAAAAAGGTATTTATAATGTTTTTTTTTAAAGCTATACAAAAATGTTTTGCGTTTCATTTCTATTTTAAACTGAATGGGTTGTCTTACAAGGTGATCGCTTATAATCACGTTAAGGTTCCATTCACAGTAGCTCTCCAGCCGGACCAGCACAGTGTTGATGCACCAATCCTAACGCATTGCCCTGTTCACTTTTTTTGTTTTAAACAAATTTCATACAGTAAAGTCACACAGCACATGCAATAATGCAGTATTTTTTTTCAGTGCACACTACCCGTGCACCACCATATCGCCATGGTGGGAACTGGCCATGGGGTGTAATGGGACTGTGCTGGAATAGCCGCCCAACGCAGTCCCACCGCACCTGGTGTGAATGGACACTAAAGCCCCATACACACGATCGGAATTCTGCCAGCAAAAGTCGAATGTGAGCTTTTGGTCAGAATTTCCGACCATGTGTATGCTCCATCGGACTTTTGCTGGCAGAATTCCAGCCAGCAAAAGATTGAGAGCAGGTTCTCTATTTTTAAAATTCTGTTCGGAAATTCCCATCGTCTGTACAGATTCCATAACGCAAAATTCCTACGAATGCTTGGAAGCAATTCAACGCATGCTTGGAAGCATTGAACTTAATTTTCTCGGCTCGCCGTAGTGTTGTACGTCACTGCGTTCTTGACCGTCGAAAGTTCAGAGAACTTTTATGTGACCGTGTGTATGCAATCCAAACTTGAGCGGAATTCTGTCGGAAAAACCATCCAAGTTTTTTCAGACGGAAAATCCGCTTGTGTGTACAGGGCATAACAGTAGTGAGCCTCAGGAGTGGTAGGGTTAAAGAATATCTAAACCCAAGAACAAAAATGTAATATAGTGAAGCTTACCAATTCTTTCCAGAATAAGAAAATTTTCTGCCAGTACATAAATATATGTGTTGATTGGTAAGCTAAAAATGTCAATGTTATCAAATTTGAACTACAGCTCCCCTTTTCAATTTCAATCGATTTTTATTGAAAAAATGTAAAGATGCAAAACATGGTATATGAAAACTTTTTGATATCGTCAAGAAGATAGACAGCTAGAACACAGCTCCTCCTTTTCTATGCAATGGAGAGTGGGAGGTGTTTCAAGTTCAAATCAGAAAAGTAGAAAAGACAACACTGCTCCTCCATAAGTACAGTGCAATGAGTAAACATTGTCACCCTAGGCCTGGAATGTATGTTACTGGTGACAGGTAAGGTGCAATTTATTACATGTTTGATTTTGAGTTTGGATGCACTTTGGCTGCTTTGTTTCCAAGACATTGGACCATATATGGGCTCTGTAGTTTCTGAATACTTTATATCTATTTTTGAAAGCCTTTTAATACATTCACTCATTGTGATTCAAGCTCTTCTGCTTTTAATATTGTCTTGTGTATTCTGGCAGCTCTATGTAAAAAATAAAGTCATTTTCTTCAAAACTCAGGGGGAGCCTATTAATGCAGAATAAATCAATTTCAGAGCCAACATTTTGGTCCACAATGAGAAACCTTTTTTATGTTGCTTTGGAAATGCATTTTTCACCGTATTTATCAGCTGAATGCTCTGTAAATAAGCAATGTGACATGACAGTGAGTCTTGTACTGTAATAACTGCATGTCTCCAGTGGATCGAGCAAAACAATGTGAGCTTGATTATCTCCATTCTCCCTGGGGAGTAAGGGTCTTCATGTCAATGTGGGGAAAGCTACAAGTCTGCTTTAATGCAGGAAAAACAGCAGGGAGGCAACAGACAGAGAGGACTGGGTGTTTGTAAGTGCGGATACAGTTTCATACATGATTACTTTATTTGAAAGAAAGGCGAATGTTATGTGTCTCTGGATACCAAACAAAAGATGATAATAGCAAACTGAATAAGCACCCAGTAGATGAATTTGCTTCCTTTGTAACATACGCAACAAAGCACTAAAAGGAAACCTGTCAGATATATAGATTTGTCCAAACTTCATTAGTACCTTCTTGTGCCTTCAAGCACCTTTGACAACCCTTAAGTTTCACTGTTGTGTTCCTGGAGAGCAGGGCCCCCATGGGGGGGGGGGGGGCAGCCCATACAAATGTAGGGGGCATCCCGTGGGGCCCAGGGTTCAAGTTGGCACCTCCCCTTTGTTTAACACTGATAAGCAACTAGTCCTGACTCCCGCTGTTGATACCAATTCCACTGGCTTCTGAGTACCAGCCTTCCGCTAGTCGTCACTGTAAAAATTACTGGTTGCTAGGACTGCCTAGCATACTAGTGAATTACCCGCCTCCCAGCTTACCCCTTCTGTCCTGGAATTGGGATTCTGGTGAGGAGGACCCTCAGATAGTTGTCCCGGTGCAGGAGATCTGGTAACCTCAGAGGAGTGATGCCCGGTGGAGAGGAGAGACAGGCACTGCTGAAGTAGGAATGACTGTGAGTGCTGAGCAAGGCTTGAAGGTTTGCTGTGATTGTCTCTTTGCTGGATGAGGATGTCTCTTTGTGGGATTGAGATGTTTATTTGCTGGATTGGGCAATCTCATTGCTGAACATATGGAGCTGTCTCTTTGCTGAATATATGGGAATGTCTCATTGTCTCATTGGTGGATTGGGCTGTCTATTGGCTTGATTGGGATGTCTGTTTTCTGGATTGGGATGTCTCTTTGCTGAATATATGGTGATGTCTCTTTGCTGGATTGGGATGTCTCTTAGCTGGTTCGGGATGTCTCTTTGCTAATAATATGGGGCTATCTCTTTGCTGAATATATGGGGATGTCTCTTTGATGGATTGGGCTGTCTCTATGCGGAATATATGGGGATGTCGCTTTGCTGAATTGGGATGTCTCTTTGCTGGACTGGGATGTCTCTCTGCTAAATATATGGGAGTGTCTCTTTGCTGAATATATGGGGATGTCTTTTTGCTAAATATATGGGGATGTCTCTTTGCTGGATTGGACTGTCTCTTTGCTGAATATATAGGGATGTCTCATTGGTGGATTAAGCTGTCTGTTTGCTATATGGGGATGTGTCTTTGCTGAATTGGGATGTCTCTTTTCTGGATAAATGGGGATATCTCTTCTGGAGCAGGCTGTATCTGTGTGACATGTATGGGGATGTCTCTTTGTTGAATATATGGGGATGTCTCTTTGCTTGATTAGGATGTCTCTTTGCTGGAATGGACAGTCTCTTTGCTAAATGCATAGGGCTGCCTCTTTGCTGAATACTGTATATGGGGATGCCTCTTTGCTGATTTGGGATGTCTTTTTGCTGGATTGGGATGTCTCTCTGCTGAACATATGGGGCTGTCTCTTTGCTGAATATATGGGGACTGTTTCTTATTATTATTCAGATTTCTCTTTGCTGGATTGAGATGTCTCCTTGCTGGATTGGGATGTCTGTTTGCTGCTTTGGGCAATCTCTTTACTGAATATATGGAGCTGTCTCTTTGCTGGATTGGTCTCGTTGAAAAGGTTGCACAGTTAGTATTAGTGTAGGGCTCTGCTCAAAAGTGTCCACCCTGTCATTGTGGCAGGCTTCATATTGGCCAAAATATAATCCCTTACTGTTAAATCTTGAAAGCACTGATGACTTGAATTCACTTATCATTTTCATATGTTAAGTGGTAAGAGTATAAAAATAAAAGTGGGTGCGCTAAAGGACTTGGTTGGATGGCCAGTGGGCAAATTCGGTGGGACAGCCAGTGGGAGGAATTTGGGGAATGTTGGTGGTCAGACTCAGGGTGGCCCAGACCTAAAGCTGTATAAGAGGCCCCAAATATTCTGATGGCTGCTTTGCTGGGGAGCTCTTCTGTCAGTGTGTTGTTTGCTGTCCAGTTTGGAGCTAAGTCTGCCCCTCCAACAGGCATAGACACACACTAGGTTTTGAACTTTCCCTTTAAGTTTAGGTGGCCTGTAGGCAGTCTGCTGTCTCCATTGCAGGTGGCGCTCAACCTGAGTCACTGGGGCAGTGATCCGATTGGATGATGGCTGCCCATGTGACTCTGGTGGCCATGTTAGGTGTGACAGAGTCTATTAAACCCTGGCCTTTGGGTTTGATGTTCATTCCTGTGTGGGTAGTGTTGCGACAGATCATCCATCTGTGAAGGAAGGTATTAGCAGCAGGAAAAGATTCCACATGATTAGGGAAAGCTTAGGGCTTGCAATCTCCTTGGACATCTTCCCAATTGGGTATGAGATAACCAGGCCGCATTTTGCCTCTCAAGAAAGACTCTGTCAGTTCGGCTTATAACTGCTCTACAACATGCTGTTGGCATTCATGATTTCTCCTGGTTAGGTCTTCTCCCTCTGGCTTGTTGAAAAACAGTTTTGCCCTTACTACAATACAAATTCTACTAATCGCACCTGGACTGTGTGTGTTATTACTGCCGCACCATGCTGCACTCATGCACAGGCCAGGTTGCAAGATAATCAGAACCTTATGGACAGGTTACAGATGGGATTCAGAGGCCCTCTTTGGTACAAAGATAATTTAGAAGACGCTTGCGCCTTACAAGTATTGTTAGTTTAGACAACTTTGTGGGCTGGTGTAGTTTTACTCCATCCAGGAGGTGGCACCTTTCCACTGTGTAGATGAAGCCGAGACTCAGAGGAATATTGTTCCTCTGCAGCCTCTATAGGAGTCACAGGGAGAGCAGCTGCCTGATTGGTCGCTGTGATACCTGGTGACCTTTGACAGCCATCTTAGGCGGGGCAGGCTTAATATATAGGGGACCCTGCCAGGGTTTGGCCACATTTGGAACTGGAAATGTTAGGGACAGGTATATGCTTGCTAGGAAGAAAGATATAGTGTTAGAGTAGGTTTCCTTAAAGAGGAACTGTAATCTGCTCACATAATTTGTAATAAAAGCATCTTTGCATTCTTAAGCTTCCTTCCAACCTCTTTGTGTATTATTTTAAATATACTGTGGTTCTGTGCTTGCCAAATATGCTGCAGAAATCTTCCTTCACTAAGTCTGGCTGCAGCCATTTTAACTGTAGGCAGCTGAAGCTGCTGCCTGTTCACTTCCTGGGTTTACACAGACACACAGATACACACCTCCAGCTCTGCAGCCCTGCAGCTCCCATTGGCCCTCTTATGACTCACCCCCCCCCCCCTTCCTGGCAAACTCTCACATGAGAGAGGGCTGTGCATGATATCATAAGCCTAGGCCAATGACCAGAAAATAAATAGGAAGTGGGCTGTATAAGATATTTACTGAGAGAAAAAAATGTTTTACTATCCAAAGTTAAAACAATGGGCAGAGGATTTAATAGATGGAAAGTTGAAAAAATGACTGAAGGTCCACTTTAATGAGGAGGATAGCATAGGGATACTGCTACATATTCCTCAAGTCACTGGTCACAGGAATGACTGTCACAACCTTCTGATAGCCTCTAAGAGCCCTTTCACACTACCGAGCCAATAGCGTCGGCGGTAAGACAGCGCTATTTTTCGCAGCGTTTTACTGTCAGATTTGCAGCACATTTCGGCTGCTAGCGGGACGCTTTTACCCCTCGCTAGAGGCCGAGAAAGGGTTAAACCCGCCTGAAATAGCAGCGTTTTGCTGGCGGTAATGCAGCGCTGCCCCGTTGATTTCAATGGGGAGCAGCAGTGGAGGAGCGGTAAACACACCGCTCCTTCACCGCCCCAAAGAAGCTGCTGGCAGGACTTTTCCTGACGTCCTGCCAGCGCACCGCTCCGGTGAAAAATCCCTCGGGGCTTTCACACTGGAATGAATGGTGCAGCAGTTTGAGGGAGGATTGCAGTCGCTATTTCTAACGATATAGTGCCTGCAAAACGCCCACGGTGTGAAAGGGCTCTAATAGCCACAAGCTTAGCCTTGCCATTCTACCAGTTAGTCACCCCTCCAGCAGATGCCACTCTGGGTAAACCTTGTCTATATTGTGCCTTACTTTGAGCCTGTCAGATTCTTTCTTGCATACCTGTGTTGATGCCAAGTGACATATAGCGATTCCCTGCTTACGTTATGCTGCCACATGTGCCATTAATCCCTGGACTATCACACTGACTGGAACTGTACTATGTCAGAGAGGAGTAATCATCATACCTGGGTTACTACAACTATTACTGCAACTGTTCCTACAACTGTTACTGGCACTGTTACTTCAAGTGTTACTACTGTAAGCGATAATACCAGTAATACCAATTTGCCATACTACTTTTTGAAATACAAAAATGTATACCTCTTATGCCGCGTACACACGACCGACTTTCTGGTAGACTAGGTCCGACGCTCTTCCCAAGGCACTTTCGGCGGAGTTCTGACGGACCTTCAAACGGACTTGCCCACACATGAACAAACTAAATCCGTTTGAAAGTCTGTTTGTTTTGAACGTGACAACGTAAAACAGGACTAAAAAAGGAACTTCAATAGCCAGTAGCCAATATCTTCCCTTCCATCGTATTTGGTCCGTCGGACCAGCATACAGACGAACGGTTTTCCCGATAGGAATTTAGTCCATCGGACAGATTTGAAACAGATTGATTTTTTTATGTGAAAAACGATCGGATTTGCTCACACACGATTGGACCTAGTCTGCCGGAAAGTCCGGTCGTGTGTAAGCGGCATTGCTGGTCTCTGTGTGCATGCTCTCATTGTATAGGGTACCTCAGCTCCTGGCTCCAACCACTCATTGGTAAAACTGGCGGATACTTTAGATTCCCATAAACATTGAAATGTCCATCACTTGATTCTGTCCATTTTCACCTGATTGAGCAGCAATCCCCCTGTCTGTGCGAAACAGATGGCTGCTAAATTCCCTTGACCAACTAATAGTCAAAGGGGTTAAAAACCTCAGACATAAAATATGAACAAAGCTCATCCTTCTATACTGTATACTTCCAAAGGACTGAGTGTGATTTCTATCTGCTTCCTTATTTCTCTGCTCTCTGCAGGAGCCACTTCTGACAGTTTTCCCTAACTCCAAGAAATGAAAAGATGACATGGGAGGGAGCTCCAGCACACAGCTTGTGGTTGATATCCTCAGCTCTGCATTATTTGTGTGTGCTGTGTGGAGGGGGTTGTGTCCCTTTCCTGCAATCAGGTCTCAGAGCTCTCCTAGTAGTGTGTAACTGGAGATCCCTGCTCTCTGCTGCTATAGCAGAGAAACAAATCATTTGATATGTGTGATTTCAGGAAGATCGATGCTTCTGTATACTTCAGGGTTATAACAAAATTACACAAATAAGAATATCATTGTAAAGTCCAATGGACAGGGAACACTAATACTTGAAAACACAACAAACTATTCACTGTTTATTTTTATAGTATAATTGTACGTTTAGGAAAAATAAAAGTCAATAACATAAAGAAGCCATAAATGTGCAGAAAAGAAACTGAATTATTGGCTCATTTATGTTTTCATGGAATTTTTAAAATGGGCCTTGCAGTAAAAGGCAAGATCTCATCTGCTCATTTAGAAAATCTACATGTAAGTTAGATTTATACTTAATACTCAGGCTGGGTTCACACATATGCAAATTGGATGCGGGTTTCCCTGTATCTAATTTGCATGACAGGCGAGTGTGACCGGCTCTCAAAGGAGCTGGTTTAAACCCTTTCCGGACCGCCGCCTGACGATATACGTCCTTATTTTGTGGAGGAATATAGTTGTTATAGCTAGCTGCCATAACCCCAGTATCCTCTGGTTTGGCTGGCGGTCCACTACAAGATAAAAGTGGTTTCTATGGTGGATTTGCTGCAAGATCACTTTTATCGGCAGTGGCAGAGGGCCCTCCGCTGCGGTGGAGATGATCGGGTCCTCTCTGTGGCTGGGCATGGCGGGAGATGGCCCCCAACCATCTCCATGACATTGCAGGGCAGAAGCGACATCAAAATGTCACTTCTGACCATAGCTTTTAAAGGGCCATGTTTTTTAATTCTTTATTTAAATTACAATTTTTTTTTTTATTATTGTATTTCAGTGTAAATATGATATCTGAGGACTTTTTGACCCCAGATCTCATATTTAAGAGGTCCTGTCATGCTTTTTTTCTATTACAAGGGATGTTTACATTCCTTGTAATAGGAATAAAAGTGACAGAATTTTTTTTTAAACAGTGTAAAAATAAAGAATAAAAGGTAAAATAAATATTTTAAACACGCACCGTCCCGTCGTGCTTGCGCGCAGAAGCGAACGCATAGGTAAGTAGCACCCGCATATGAAAACGATGTTGAAACCACACTTAGGTATCGCCGTGATCGATAGAGTGAGAGCTATAATTCTACCTCTAGACCTCCTCTGTAACTCAAAACATGCAACTTGTAGAATTTTTTAAACGTCGCCTATGGAGATTTTTATGGGTAAAAGGTTGTCGCCTTTCCACGAGCAGGTGCAATTTTGAAGCGTGACATATTGGGTATCAATTTACTCAACATAACATTATCTTTCAAAATATATATATATATAAAAAAAATGGGCTCACTTTACTGTTGTCTTATTTTTTAATTAAAAAAATGTATTTTTTTCCAAAAAAAGTGCACTTGTAAGACCGCTGCACAAATACGGTGTGACAGAAAATATTGCAATGACTGCCATTTTATTCTCTAGGGTGTTAGAAAAAAAATTATAATGTTTAGGGGTTCTAAGTAATTTTCTAGCAAAAAAAAAATGTTTTTAACTTGTAAACAACACCTAAAAAAGAGGCTCTGTTCTTAAGTGGTTAAACAGGTCCAGGGCAGCCGCGGTCCACATTGAAAAAGGGTCCTGTGCGTCTTCTGGTATGATTCAGCTGTGAATTCAGGCATACATTTGGACCTGTTTCGCACCTGAACTGGTGAATAGGGATACACCAGACTTCAGGCATGAACACGCGGCTGCATATGTGTTAACCCAGCCTTATATTGCTTTCAGCACTGATCAGTGTATTCTGGCAGTGGAGAAGTCCCACTGTCAGAATATTATAGCGCATTGAGGAAGATTCTCCTATCCACCTTGTATGTGTGGATGGGAAATTCATTCTTTTTTTGTTCAGTCAGCTGGTTGATAAAACATACAATCCATCTATGGTCAGCTTAACTTTTTTTCTTCACAGGTACATTTTACACCTACTACTAGTAGATGATTTGTAAAAGGGGAGAGGCTCGGATAATGTAACTGCAAAGTCTGCTTGTGTACAGCTTGGCCTTGAACATCTACTTTGTTTGTTTTTTTGTCTTGAGTTTATCAGATCAAAAATTTTTTTTTAAATAACTTAGAGATAACTTCCTGTCCAATGTTCATACTGAAGAAAATATTGATTTCTTTCACCCGATATGGCAGCTGACTTTGAGCAATTAGTAAGTGCACTTAAACGCTTGATCTCTGGAAGGTTTACCCCCTTCATGACCATAGCATTTTTGCTATTCAGCACTGTGCTACTTTAACTGGCGACCGCGCAGTCATGCAACACTGTATGCAAATGACATGTTTAGCTTTTTTTCCCCCAACGCAAATAGAGCTTTCTTTTGGTGCTATTCAACCACTTGACCACTGGGCACTTAAACACCCTTAATAACCAGACCAATTTTCAGCTTTCAGTGCTCTCACATTTTGAATGACAATTACTCAGTCATGCAACACTGTACCCATATGAAATTTTTGCCCTTTCTTTCACACAAATAGAGCTTTCTTTTGGTGGTATTTAATCACTGCTGGGTTTTTTATTTTTTGTGCTATAAAAGAAAAAAGACCAAAAATTCTGTAAAAAAAATGATTTTTTTCTTCGTTTCTGTTATAAAATTTAGCAGATTAGTAATTTTTCTTCATAAATTTTGGCCAAAATTTATACTACTACATATCTTTGGTAAAAATAAGTACAAATTGGTGGATATTATTTGTTTTTTGTGAAAGTTATAGTCCACAGGGTTTTGTTGTTCCATGATTGTTGACTCAGGGGGGTGTAGTAGTAATCAGCCTGGGTATGCCCAATAGGCTGTAAGTTGTTTTACGTTTTATTTGCAAATCAATAAAAACAATAAAAAAAAAAAAAAAAAAAGTTATAGTCCACAAGCTATGGTGCCAATATCTGAAAATTGATCACACCTGAAGGACTGACGGCCTATCTCATTTCTTGAGACCCTAACATGCCAGAAAAGTACAAATACCCCCCAAATGACCCCTTTTTGGAAAGGAGAAATTTCAAGGTATTTAGTAAGAGGCATGGTGATGTTTTTGAAGTTGACATTTTTTCCTACAATTCTTTGCAAAATCAATATTTTTTTTCCCTTTTCTTTTCTTCACAAAATTGTCATATTATGAGGTTATTTCTCACACACAGCATATGCATACCACAAATTACACCCCAAAACACATTCTGCTATTACTCCCGAGTATGGCGATACCACATGTGTGAGACTTTTACACAGCCTGGCCACATACAGAGGCCCAACATGCAGGAAGCACCATCAGGCGTTCTGGAGCACCCAGGCCAATTCTGACATTTCTCCCCTACATGTAAAAATCATCATTTATTTGCTAAAAAATTACATAGAACCCCAAAACATTATATATTTTTTTTAGCAAAGACCCTAGAGAATACAATGGTGGTCGTTGCAACTTTTTAGCATGCACGGTATTTGCGTAGCAATTTTTCGAACGTGTTTAAAAACAAAACAAAACAACTTTGTGCTTAAAAAAAACAAAACTGTAATGTTAGCCCAATGTTTTTGCATAATGTGACAGATGAAGTTAAGCCGAGTAAATAGATACCTAACATGTCACCCTTCAAAATTGCACACGCTCGTGGAATGGCGCCAAAACGTCGCTACTTAAAAATCCCCATAGGCGACGCTTGAAATTTTTTTACTGGTTACATGTTTTGAGTTACAGAGGAGGTCTAGGGCCAAAATTATTGCTCTCGCTCTAACGTTCGCAGCGATACCTCACATGTGTGGTTTGAACACCGTTTTCATATGTGGGCGGGACTTACATATGCGTTTGCTTCTGCATGCGAGCTCATGGGGACAGGGGCGCTTTAAATTTTTTTTTTTTTTGTTTTGTTCATTTTACTTTATTTATTTTAGTTTGACATTTTTTTCCCCGAAAATAAATTTTTTGATCACTTTTAGTCCTATTACAAGGAATGTAAACATCCCTTGTAATAGGAATAGGCATGACAGGTCCTCTTTACAGTGAGATATGGGGTCAATAAGACCTCGCATCTCACCTCTAGGCTGGGAAGCCTGAAAAAATAAATAAATAATAAAAAACAAATGCAGGGTATTGCAGAGTATTGGCAGGGTATTGGGTATTGCAGAGTATTGGCAGGGTATGGCAGGGTATTGCAGAGTATTGGCAGGGTATTGGAAGAGTATTGGCAGAGTATTGGGTATTGCAGGGTATTGCAGAGTATTGGCGGGTATTGCACAGTATTGGCGGGTATTGCAGAGTATTGGCAGGGTATTGCAGAATATTGGCAGGGTATTGGGTATTGCAGAGTATTGGCAGGGAATTGAGGGGTTAAATTTCGGTGAGCAGCGATGTGGGCACTGCAGATGCAGCCCACAGCGCTGCTGACACCGATCTCTTCTCCCTCCGCTGTACCGATCGGTACAGAGAGGGGAGGGAGGAACAATTTGACGGAGTGATCATGTGGTAAACGTCCTGTGGACCTGGCGGTCACGGATGCTCTCGAGTGCGCGCCCCAGGGAGCGCGCGAGAGCAGAATTCTGGGAGGCCGTTAATTAACGGCCTCTCAGAGTTAAACAACCGCCCTGAAGCCGTTAATCGGCTATGGGCCGGTTGTTAAGTGGTTAATTACAACTTTTTATTTTTAATTATATAAATGAAAAAATACTTTTTTCAAAAAACCCCAATATTTTCTACTTTCTGTTATAAAACATATCCAGTAATAAAAAAAAATGTAGACCAAAATGTTTCATGCTAAATCATTCTAAGTGTATATTATTTGGTTTGTGTGAAAGTTATAGTGTCTGCAAATGATGGTATGTTTACTGGAATTTACTCAGCTATGACGCTATACTGGTAATGGCGGTGATCAGCGACTTATAGTGGGACAGTGATAGTGTGGTGGGCAATCTGGCGCTAACAGACCCTCACTGGAAGGTAGACTAATTGACACTGACATAAATAGCCGCACTAATACTAGTGATCAGTTATAATACTTTACTAGAGATGGGAAGGCCTGGAAAAATGGGAGAAAAAACGTTTTTCTTTTTCAAAGCTGTTTTTGTTTTCTTCCGGAAAAAAAAGAAATATGGAATATGTTTTTATTTACAATGATAAATACTATATCTAGGACTTGGTATTCAAACTATATAACATGAAGACCTTAAAAAAAAGATTCTGAGACTTTATGTAAAGTATTAAATCATTGCACATTCTCTCACCTGAAGACAAGCAAATCCCAGAATACAATTCAAGTAACACTGTACTCCTCAATGCAATTCTGCTATTAGGGGGAACTGCAGGGGAAAGGCTCCAGTTTCCTTGTGGGCTCCATCTTGTACCTTCTACAGTTGGGTGATTGTTGGGATACAGTGGATGATAATTCCTGTTCTCTCAGGCCTTAATTGAAAGGTAAAAGGGTCAATTTGTCTGACAAATCAGTTTATCTTGTTTAACCTTTAAATTGTTCCTATTAATGTTCTCCACATTCACAGCATAATGTTTAACTATAGTTTGGTCAGTAATTTGTTTTTTCTCTTCCACCTCTCAGTAAAAAAGGTGAGCCCAACATCTTGAGTTTGGAAAAAATGTCCTAAGTGCATTTTCTGCTGAGAGCGAAGTTGCAAGTTGCAAATATTGTGAGAAGAAATATTATTTTCCTAAGGCTACAAGGATCACAAACCACATCCCGGCATGCCAGCAGTGCCCTAAAGACAATGAAAAATACTTTATTGAATGAAATTGCGAGTAGCTTTTCCCTTCAGAGCTTTCATTCCAGAAACGCTCTTTCTGCTGCTTCTGGATCATCACAAAGTGTTTCTTCACCAGCAGCATCTTCAAGTATGTAAGTATTATAAACCACTGCCTGATAAAAATACACAATCCCTTCATTTATAGAGAAAATTACACCTGAAAATCAGGAGAACATTCATCAAGCTCCTAACTTAACCTCACCTATACACACATTAGCATCTCATTATCCGATCCTTTACCAAGTTTAGGACAGATGACCTAGTGTACCACATAATATGAGTTTCCAACCTATTTTACAATCTCTCTTTTGATTCTAGCACATATAGTCATTGTTTACCATTGTTACTTTTTAATTTCCTTTCTTGGAAACCATCCTTGTCCAGTCCTGGTCTGCCTTAACCACCTCAGCTCCCACCAGTGATACCCCTATGGGGTTATTCTGATTCATGTTGACACATTGCTACTGCATAGGTACAGATAATGTAAGTACTTTTTGAGAATGGTTTTGGGGGGGTTTATCCTAGGCAATATTACTTCCAATTACTTTATTTTAAACTCCTCCTTTCCGTGACAGGGTCAGACCTTACAGATATTCTTGTTACTATTATATTACAGCATTCAGTTTTCCATGTGCATGCTCCTGAAGAGTGGATGAATCCACGAAATGCATAGAGCTACTATATGCCATGTTTAATGCCAACTATATGTTTTACTTATTCAATGATCACTTGTAACATGTGATTTGTATTTTTAGTGGTCAATTGTTATTGCTGTATGTTTATCCATTGAATGGAATATATTGGTTTTCTTGGTGTACTCATAATTACCCTCATGCAACTTACCACTGATTTTCCAATAAATTTAAATGTTTTACACCTGCCTGCTTCATTTAAAGTCCCAACCCCCAGTCATCCTGTTTGTTTCAATTAGATAGGGATGGAGGCAACTGACCTTACCCAGTCACCGCCTCATTTAAAGTCCCAACGTTCTCTTTTTCTTCTTGTTATTCCATTGCAATAAAAATATAGAATTTAAAAAGCAAGTTTAGTTTATTTACAGCAAGCTGTACTTTTATTTTAAGCATAATACTTTTATAGTCACTGCATTTCACGTACCCAATGTAACAAGATGACTTTAAATTTGTAAAACTATTCCACACTTTATTTTTTCTGAAAAAAACATGGAACTAAATTTTTTTTCCCATGGCTTCAAAACTTTCGGTAATTTTACATCTCTATAATGTACACTGACACTATACTAATGGCACTAGCTGGGAAGGGGTTAACATCTAGGGGTAATCAAGGGGTTAACGGCGTGCCTAATAAGTGCAATGTGTATAATATATGCTACTTTTACTGACAGATCTAGCTATTTTTCTCCCTGTTTTGTAGGGAGAAGAAACAGCCATATCGTTGATCTGTGTACAGAGTCCTGTGTGTTTCTAAACATATGACTCTTTGCTGTGATTGGCTACAGCCAATCAGCAGGTCTCAGCCATAAATCATTGACTGAGACCTACTGACCAAATTCTGCCATAGCCAGTGACAGTTTGAGTTAGCAGGAGGAACGCTGTATGTGATCCAGCCTGCCTGTAAATGTACTGTGGGCGGGCAAGAACTGGATACCAAAGATTTCTGTATGACAGCGCAAACAAGTTCCTTCATCTTTCCTGACTAAAGCAGCCCATAGATGATTCATTATTTTTCATTCAACCAGCAGGTTCCCCTATCCAGACATTTGAGTTGAATGCAGGAATCCTCTTGCTGTGCCTTTGTATTCTGACAGTAGGGAGACTTCCCTACTAGAATACACTGATCCACGCTGCCAGCTATATCCGGCAGCACTGATCAAGTGGCAAAAATCTGACAGGTCGGTTGTACAGAAGTTGATTGGTAGATCAACTTCTGTACAACTACAGTGCCCATACATGGATCAAAATTCAGCTGGTCCCTGCTAAACGGGCCAAATTTCAATCCATGTACGTAACCTTCCTTTATTTGTGTCTCACATTCTTCCCCTCCCAGACATATCAGCTGACAGTGCTGTCAATTCAGAAAGAAGTGGGCAGGAATAGGTGTGGTCAGGAGATAATTGACAATCTATAGGCTTGTGATTTGATAGTGACAATGCTGATAACCACACCCCTGCAATATCTTGTAGTGAAAACAGATACAGCCTACATGAGAGTGACAACTCTGCTCTGAATTCAGGTGCAGTGCAACATTGTTGCCACAGCATCACAGGAAGCTGCATTACGTGGACTTCAAAGGCATACTGAACAGGTATTTGTGGGACTTTGCACTTATAATTACAGTAACTGCTGCAGTTTATATACAGTATCTCACAAAAGTGAGTACACCCCTCACATTTTTGTAATTATTTTATTATATCTTTTCATATGACAACACTAAGGAAATTACACTTTGCTACAATGTAAAGTAGTGAGTGTACAGCTTGTATAACAGTGTAAATTTGCTGTGCCCTTAAAATAACTCAACACAAAGCCATTAATGTCTAAACCGCTGGCAACAAAAGTGAGTACACCCCTAAGTGAAAATGTCCAATTTGGGCCAAAGTGTCAATATTTTGGATGGACACCATTATTTACCAGCACTGCCTTAACTCTCTTGGCATGGAGTTCACCAGAGCTTCACAGGTTACGACTGGAGTCCTCTTCCACTCCTCCATGAAGACATCACGTTGCTGGTGGATGTTAGAGACCTTGCGCTCCTCCACTTTCTGTTTGAGGATGCCCCAGATGCTCAATAGGGTTTAGGTCTTGGGACATGCTTGGTAGTCCATCACCTTTACTCTCAGCTTCTTTAGCAAGGCATTGGCCATCTTGGAGGTGTATTTGGGGTTGTTATCATGTTAGAATACTTTACCTCAGTACCTCAGTCTACCTCAGTCTACTTTACCTAGACTATGCATTGTTCATGCATGGCTGTGACTTTACCTTCACATAATAAATATAATGTTGTTTTTTAGGTACAGTGGTTACTTAAGTTTAACTACATATTCTATTATGACCCCCTATTTTCTGGAGTTAATATCTTTGGAAATATATATTTTTAGTCTGAGGAGTTTAATTTAGCGGAGATCAAAAGCCAAATTGTATGTATTACTAGATTTCCATGAGTGTTTTTTGTGACCACAAGCAGACCACAATTTTGGAATTCATCCTACATGCGGTCAGCTTTTTTATTATTTTAACTCAGGCAAAGCCTGTTCCTTCCATTCCTATCTAATGTAAATATTAGGGTAAAATATGTCAAATGTATACATTGTATATGGCTTCCGCTTGTAAGAGATAAGTGATTGGGGGCTGGAGCTGCTGTAGTTATAAAGGGATTTTAGGAGATGAGATTGATTTTGTGAAACCTGCAGGAAAGCAGTGCCAGTTTTCTATAGTAACCACTTAATGCCATTATTGGTTTGTACAAGAAAATGACAGATAAAATCTGATGGGCTAGTAATTGCAAAATAGAGACAATATACTCAGTTTTTAATAGTTTTAATATGTCATCATAACTGTTTTGACAGTGCGTGTGTTCATTTTTATAATGTCATTAAAAATACTAAATGTAAAAGCTGTAATTAGAGCCTGGCAAACGCAAGAATGCAAACATCAAGAAGATTCCCATACATGGTCCCCAGACACCCCTCTGTGGCCTAATCCACTACTCTCTGAGCTCCAGTCTATACCCAATCCTGCAATTTGGGCACCCTGGGGAATCAAAACATTGGACCATATCTGTACAGATGATTCCTAAGGCCGCGTACACACGGGTGGACTGTTCGCCCAACTTTGTTCGTCAAACAATCCGACAAACAGTCCGCTCAAAATTTGCATGAACGGACTTGACCACACACGATGAACGAACAGTCCGCTGAAAGCGTGCGCGATGACGTGAACGGCACGTACGACGGGACGAGAAATTCGACGTCCAATACACTGCAATGCAATCTTCGCCGTGTAAATCCTTTCTGAGCATGCGCGAAACTTAGTTTGTCGAACAAGCCTACACACGAGCGGACTGTCCGCTGAAACCAAGTTTCAGCGGACTGTCTTACGGAAATTCCGAAAAACTTTGTTCGACAGACTGTCCGCTGAAACTGTCCGCTGAAGCCCACACACGAGCGGACTGTCCGCTGAAACACTGTTCAGCGGACAAAGTTGGGCGAACAGTCCGCCCATGTGTACGCGGCCTTAGTGTCTTTTGGCAGAAGTTTAAACTTACCAACTGCCATCTCTTCAGATATCTCCAGCTTCACCACGCATTTGCTACTCAGTTTGGTTCCCACCCTGTGCTTCTCCTTCAGTCTAGTTTGGAATTCTTGTTTCGGGATGATCAGTTGGCCAATCCAATATATATCTAACATATATAAAGCGTGTATGCCTTCAGTTCATTTTGGAATGGAGGTCCTGTATTCTAAGTGGCAAATTGATATCCCGGTAATGGACAAAGAGGACTGGGAAGACACCTGGTAATATCCCTTCCTGCAATCAGTCTCAGTCAGAGACCGTTTAATCAAATTCAAAATAGTCCACAGGGTCTATCTGACACCACAAAAACTGAGCAAAATATATCCAGGTGCTTCTTCATGTTACTGGAAGTGTGACTGTGGGTATTTTTGTCACCTGTTATGATCCTGTCTCGGGAAGCAGCTTTTCTGGGAAGTGGTCACATGTTTCATAACCTCTCTTACTACGATCCCCATTCCACATAGTCTTTCGGTCTGCTTGTTGGGCTTGGTGTACACCCTGGCTCACCGCCGAGCAACTAAGATCCTTATAGGCCTTTTCCTGTTTTATGCAAGGAAAGCTGTGATTCTAAATTGGGAACAACCAGAACTACCCCCTTTACAAAGCCACGTACCACTCCAGGGGCTGTACAGCCAAATTTGACAAAATATGGAAAATTTGACATGTTTTACTCCTGTCTATGTTCTTTGGCGGATGCGAGCAGACTGAAGTTGTTTAGATTTTTTGTGTAGTTTAAGCTATGATTAAGCACTGTGTATAGTGTGAAATGTGTCAGTTCTTCTGTCCGTTCTGCTGTGGCATGTGTTTTTGATAATTTTTTTTTAATAAAAGGCAATTTTTGGAGTGTCCAGAACTTCTTCCTGTTTTTCATTAGTGAAAGTTTTCATTATAGTGTTTCTATGTTGAGGTCTAGGCATCACTAGTCGAACTATGAATACTAAATGTATATTTTCTGGCTATTTATTATGACATTGCAACTCTGCATTTTGTGGGCAGGTAGAGATTAACTCTGCCCTAGTTGGGAAGGGTATGGTTAATTATGTTTCCTGGTTTTCTTTTGGTGGGCTTTGCTGGGCCTAACCAACTGTTTCTGTGTGTTTATAAAAGGAACAGGGGGTTCACACAAATGAGCTGGGATTTTGAGCTAGAGAGATGTGCCCCAAGCCCACCCAGTTGTGTAACAATAGCAAATGAATATTCGCTTAAACTAGCTGCTATTTGTATGGAGGGGGGCCCAAGAAAATGTTGACCCAGGGCCCAATCAATATTAAAGATGGTCCTGAGGGACCCCCTCTACCTCCGTGTCATACATCCCTAGATACTGAGGAGCACATGTGCACTGCAAGAGATTTCATGCATTAACAGACAACATGCTGCTCTTTGTCAAGTATCTGGGAACTCGCAGACACACGCATCATGTCTGCACCAACGCAGGGTGTTCCTGCACATGCACAGCCCCGCTACGGGTCTCTACAAGGTCCAGATAGCAGAAACTAGGGTGTGTCTCTACAAGGTCCCAGATACCAGAAACTAGTGGTGTGTGTGTGCATGTGTGGGAATATCCCATGCCCCATGCCTGTGCAGATTTTCTACAGGTCTGAGCTAGGTCCCAAAGACCCAGAAAGACCTGGCAGAGAGCTACAGTACATATAATTTAACCACTTGCCGACCGGCTCATGGCAACATACGTCGGCAAAGTGACACATTCCCACATAACGATGAATGGATATGTCGTCCCATTTAAAAGCCGCGATTGTCCCCAGCGAGCCAGAATGGGGATTTGTGTGTGTAAACACACAAATCCCTGTTCTGTCAGGGGAGAGGAGACAGATCGTTTCTTCCTACTAAGTAGGAACAGTGATCTGTCTCCTCCCCCAGTGAGTTCCATCCCCTCACAGTAAGAAACATTAACTAGGTAACACATCTAACCCCTTGATTGCCCCCTAGTGTTAACCCCTTCCTTACCAGTGACATTTACACAGTAATCAGTGCATTTTTATAGCACTGATCACTGTATAAATGTCAATGGTCCCAAAAATTTGTCAAAAGTGTCCAATCTGTCTTCCGCAATGTCGCAGTACCGCTAAAGTTTTGCATATAGTTCTACTTTAAAACACTCCCACAATGGTCTCATCTTTTCTAATACATTCTGCCATTTGTGCTAAATGTAGTTTTTCTTATTAGATTGTTGTGTAAAAAACTCTCTGTGCTTTCCTGAGCAAGTGCGCTTGTCAGGATGCACATGTCAGCAGACAGATTCGTTTCCCTAGAAGATCTCTGAGGCACAGAAGAACGCGCATTCCTGTCCTGCTCATAGGAATTTGGTGCATAGAGGTGTGCATGCGCAAACTGGCGTGCAAACAGAAGCCATTGCGCATCCCTGTGCAAGTCGCCGCGTGCGTGCACCTGTGATTGACGCTGGCGCCAAGTGAGACTATTTAGGCTCAGCCAGTACCTAGTCCCAGTACTGCTTCGTCTTCAGCTTCTGTGCATACTGTTTCCTGAGAACCTGTATCTTCATTCCTGTTATCTGCCCGGCTTGTCTTGACCATCCCTTGAACTCCATCTGTACCGACCTCGGCCTGTCCTGTGACCAATCTCCTGTTTTCTCCTTGGCTCCTGTTCTACTGATCCAGCTTTTGACCTAGCTTGCCTCCTGACTACGATCCTGTCTGTACCCTGCATCCGATTCTCCTAGTTGGGTATGACCCAGCCTGCCTGACCTTGCTACTCTGTTGCTGTGCCATATGCACCAGCTGCCTGCCTGTCGGTCTTCCTGCTGAAGCCTTCCAGTGACTTCACCAGCCCTACTAGGACAGCCGCCCTGAAGTCGGCAAAGACTTCTTGGCAATCGTACAACTCTGCACTCCGGCGTCTTCAGAGGTGTAAGGGAGGCCTTGCTCGTCCAATCAGGCTCTTCTACCTGGTACGTGATAGCGCTCCTCCCATCTTCAGTGTGGGCATCTGAAGCCCACTCGTTGCTCCTTCCGGGATACGGTGCAGCTGGCTACCCAACATGTACCTCCCGATCTCGCTCATGCACATTGCGTACAAAACGCGGCTATGGAAATAATAAGTCATCATTGCAGAACTGTTTGTACACAACAATTAGAAGTGAGTTATGGCAACCAAAATAAACACTGCTTGTACAGCATTTGGTTGTCACTGAGATGGTGATATAATGGTGCTTTCTGTTTTTATTTTTGGCGTTAACACAAATTATCTGATTTTAGGAATACAATAGAATACCATACACTTGATAGTTTGGAAACCTAAATTAATCGCTGTTGCAACTTTGTGGTCCTTGATTGGTTTCTAATAATGAGTGCTGGGTTCTCCATTGCACAAATCTGTATGCTGCTGTGGTGTGATACCGTCAGAGGGAAGATATTCTTTTTGCAGAGGCCTGGATCGGGAGCATTCGGCTGGAGCACAGCCTTGCTTTGCTTGTAAACTGTTTCAGCCGACTGTGCGTATTGTTATACTTTACAAGGGAATCTAATCTGCTGAGCTCTGAGGAGGAGAGAAGCCGCTGGCTCTGAGCAGACAGCTGTCCCTTTCAGCTATGTGGCAGTTGCTGCATCCAGTTTCCTCACAACATTCAAAACATTCATTCTAAAGTTGTGCTTCTGAGTGTAGCACTGGAGGAAGAAACTTTTACTGATATAAAGACTGTCAGTGATCTCCTTCTCAAAATACTAGTTGCCTGGCTGATTTTGTCTTCGATATTTTGAGACACGGACCTGGAACAAGAATTCAGATCATGAAAGAAAGAGTGAAATCAGAGCTACTTATCTGCATACTTGTTCTGGGTCAGTGACACTGAAACTATTGGATCAGCATAATAACCAGGGAACTAGTATTGTTCAGATGAAGAGTGGTTATTTAAACACAAAAGGGTTAAAGTATATATAACCCCAATCGCTAACTTCTCATGTGAACTTTCACTTAATGTCATTCCAAATTTTTCATTAAAATTATAACAAAAAATGGGTTGTGCTCTGATGCACAAAAGTGGTGTGCCTCCATCCTTATTCAACACAATTCATTTTGCCAGTGGGACTTTATATGGGGCGCATCACTAAATGAAGAGGTCTAAACAAGACAGTTCACTCATATATCAATATAAACTATTCCAGATACTTAAAAATAATAACTCTTATGCCGCGTACACACGACCGGACTTTTCGAGGGACTAGGTCCGATGGTCTTTCCGACGGACTTTCGGCAGAGTTCCGACGGACTTTCTGAATGAATGGACTTGGCCACACACAATCACACCAAAGTCCGACGCATTTGAACGTGATGACGTACGACTGGACTAGAATAAGGAAGTTCATAGCCAGTAGCCAATAGCTGCCCTAGCGTTGGTTTTTGTCCGTCGGACTAGCATACACACGATCAGATTTCTTGGTCCGGCGGAGTTCCGGTGGAAAAATGTAAAACATGTTCTATTTCTAAAGTCCGCTGGATTTTTGGCAAGCAAAGGTCCGATGGAGCCCACACAAGATCGAATTGTTCGACGGACTCGTTCCGTTGGACCTTTGCTGTCAAAAAGTCCGGTCGTATGTACGCGGCATTAATTGCACATCTTTTCAAAACCATTATATTTATTGTATAACAAAGCAATTGCACCAAGATACTGGGTGGTGGAAAGGCTTCCCCTCTACCGGCTCAAATTAGTATACATAAAATGACAGTCCAACATTAGTATGTCACAGAGGGGGCTATTCCACCATCCCTGTTAAACTGATCTACAAGTTCCCGGTTCTTCAGGAAAATATAAGGTGCAATACAATTATACCCTGTGATCCTGCCATGAAGGGTTTGCAAAACTTTCTGAAGCAACGGCCAGTATATTGTCCTTCAGACTTTAGGGGAGACTTACTGTGCCCAGAGTAAACAATGACTGATCTTTGGTATTAGGGGGAGAAATAGTGCCCAATTTTTGCTTTGAGTGGAAGGAATTATGCCCAATACCTTGGGTCTCAGTGGGAGGAATGGTGCCCCATTGCTGTTGTCAGTGGCAGGAATTATGCCCCATTGTTGGTGTCAGTGGCAGGAATAATGCCTCAAGGGCTGGATAAAGACAAGCAAAGGGCCTCAGAGCTCTGAGGAAGAGGGGTCACCCTCGAAACACGTCAGTTATTTTGGACTGTTCTCATCCCACTCAAGTTTACTGTCCAGCAGATCCTGCTGGATGAGGCCAATGATGGACTCTGTACCATCTGCTTGAGTTTATCACTCGTTTGTGAGTACAATGTTTTATTTCAATAAATATTTTTGTGTTGCAAAGGTAATGCGCAAGGCTGGTGCGCCATCTGTCCTTATTTTCTTCTAGAGTTACTTCTGGGTTCCCCCTGACCTGTTGGGAGTGACAGCAAAGCCGATGCAGTGATGTGATTTGTGAAGAGTCCTTCCCCTACTTCTCCAGTCTACCCTACGGCAACCTCTTGAGTGCAGGAGCATTGGTTTCTTTTTTTTATTGTACTTTAACACCTCTGAGGGCTTCACAGAACAGCTGTATTTATACTGAGATTAAATTATACACAGGTGGACTTACCGTATATACTCGAGTATAAGCCGAGATTTTCAGCCTCTTTTTTGAGGCTGAAAGTGCCCCCCTCGGCTTATACTCGAGTCATCGCTGTCTGCCCGCTCGATCAGCGTGTCGAGCAGACAGACAGCGGCCATTCTATTCAAAAGCCGCGCCTCCGGCTCCGCCTTCGCCTGTGATAGGCGGAACACTGAATTTCCCAGCAGCCTGTGTTCCGCCTATCACGGACATCGTATCATCCTCGTACTACGGACGAGGATGATACGATGTCTGTGATAGGCGGAACACAGGCTGCTGGGAAATTCAGTGTTCCGCCTATCACAGGCGAAGGCGGCGGCGCAGCTTTTGAATTTTACAATGGCCGCCGACGAAGAGGGCACGGGACGGAGGCAAGGCAAGGCACGGCACGGCACGGGACGGGACGGGACGGGGGCAAAGCAAGGCACGACACGGGACGGATGCAAGGCACGGCACGGGACGGAGGCAAGGAGGCAAGGCACGGGACGGAGGCTCGGGACAAAGGCTCGGGACACAGGTAGGCTGGACACACACACACACACACACACACACACACACACACACACACACACACACACACACACACACAGATGGATGGAGACACACACACACAGGGATGGATGGATGGATGGATGGAGACACACACACACAGGGATGGATGGATGGATGGATGGAGACACACACACACAGGGATGGATGGATGGATGGACACACACACACACAGGGATGGATGGACGGACACACAGGGATGGACGGACACACAGGGATGGACGGACACACAGGGATGGACGGACACACAGGGATGGACGGACACACACACAGGGATGGACAGGCATGTCTCACCCTCGGCTTATACACGAGTCAATAAGTTTGCCAGTTTTTTTGGGGGTAAATTGGGGGCCTCGGCTTATATTCGGGTCGGCCTATACTCGAGTATATACGGTAATTTACTAATTAGGTGACTTCTGAAGGCAATTGGTTCCACTAGATTTTAGTTAGGGATAGCAGAGTAAGGCCTCTTTCACACTGACGTCCCGTTCAGGCCCGCCTGTCAGTTTTTCAGGCGGACCTGAACGGGTGCTCCATAGAGGTCTATGGAGCGTCGGATGTCAGCGGTGACATGTCCGCTGACATCCGACCCGCTCCGATCCGAAAAAGTGTAACGGAGGAAAAAGCTATTTTTCCATCCGTCTGCGGATCGGATCGGGTGACGACGGGCACTGCGGTCCGTCGTCATCCGATCTCCCATAGGGGAGAGCGGCGCTGTGACAGGTCCGTCCCTGCGCAGTGTGCAGAGACGGAGCTGTCATCTCCCTGCTCAGCGGGGATCGGCGGAGTGATCCCCGCTGAGCAAACGGACATCCACGGGGCGGATCAGAACTGATCCGCCCTGTGTGAAAGGACCCTAAAGGGGGCTGAGTACAAATGCACACCACACTTTTCAGATATTTATTTGTAAAAAAAAAAAAAAAATTTTAATTTTTCTTCCACTTCACAATTATGTGCCACTTTGTGTTGGTCTATCACATAAAATCCCAATAAAATACATTTACGTTTTTGGTTTTAACATGACAAAATGTGGAACATTTCAAGGGGCCCTGTTTCCACTGATCATCCTTAACCACTTCAGCCCCGGAAGGATTTACCCCTTTCCTGACCAGAGCACTTTTTGCGTTTCCGCACTGTGTCATTTTAATTGACAATTGCGTGGTCGTGCGACGTGGCTCCCAAACAAAATTGGTGTCCTTTTTTTTCCACAAATAGAGCTTTCTTTTGGTGTTATTTGATCACCTCTGCGGTTTTAATTTTTTGCGCTATAAACAAAAAAAGAGCGACAATTTTGAAAAAAACGCATTATTTTTTACTTTTTGCTATAATAAATCTCCCCAAAAATATACAATTTTTTTATTTTCGTCAGTTTAGGCTGATACATATTCTTCTACATATTTTTGGTAAAAAAAAAAATCACAATAAGCGTTTATTGATTGGTTTGCGCAAAAGTTATAGCGTCTACAAAATAGGGGATAGTTTTATGGCATTTTTATTAATAATTTTTTTTTATTAGTAATGGCAGTGATCAGCGATTTTTGTTATCGCGGTGACATTTTTGCGGACTCATCGGACAATTTTGACACATTTTTGGACCATTGGCATTAATATAGTGATCAATGCTATAAAATTGCATTGATTACTGTAAAAATGTCACTGGCAGTGAGGGGGTTAACCACTAGGGGGCAGGGAGGGGTTAAGTGTGTCCTGGGGGAGTGTTTATAACTGTCTGGGGGATGGGCTAGCAGTGACACGACACTGATTGCTGCTCCCGATGACAGGGAGCAGACGATCAGTGTCCTGTCACTAGGCAGAATGGGAGATGCTGTTTACATTGGCATCTCCCCGTTCTTAAGATCCTTGACATGATCCCATCGGCAATCAAATCCGCGGGTCCCGCGGGCATGGTCACGGAGCTTGCGGCAGGTGCTTACATGGCGGAAAATTCAAAGTAACGTATGTGTACGTTACTTTGCCCAGCCGTGCCATTCTGCAGACGTATATGCTGACAGCGGTCGGCAAGTGGTTAAGATTTTTCTACAACTTGATTGGAGTCCATTTCTGGTAAATTCAGTTGATTGGACATGATTTGGAAAGGCACACACCTGCCTATATAAGGTCCCACAGTTAACAGTGCATGTCAGGGCACAAACCAAGCCATGAAGTCCAAGGAATTGTCTGTAGACCTCCGAGACAGGATTGCATCAAGGCACAGATCTGGGAAAGGGTACAGAAAAATTTCTGCAGCATTGAAGGTCCACGTGAGCACAGTGGCCTCCATCATCCTTAAGGCCGGGTTCACACCGCTGCGATGCGGGAACGCCGCGAATCCGCGGCGTTTTCCCGCATCGCATTACTCCCGCCAGCAGTTCACACTGCCCTATGCGGACGGCTGGGAGTGTCAATGATATGTTAATGACACCCCCAGATCCGTCCGCATATCGCAGTGCGATCTGCCGACTCGCACAGGAATCGAATCGCATGGTGTGAACCCCCATGCGATCCGATTCTGTTGCGGACCAAAAAAAGGGTCCCGTGCGAGTTTGCTGCGGGAGCGATGCGAATTCAGCCATACTATCTGTATGGCTGAACTCGCATCGCTACGGAGATCGGATGTGATTTGCAGTGCGAATCACATCCGGATCTCCCCCCGCAGCAGTGTGAACCCAGCCTCAATGGAAGAAGTTTGGAACTACCAGGACTTCTCCTAGAGCAGGCCGCCCAGCCAAACTGAGTGATCGGGGGAGAAGGACTTTAGTCAGGGAGGTGACCAAGAACCTGATGGTCACTCTGACAGAGCTCTAGCATTTATCTATGGAGAGAAGAGAACCTTCCAGAAGAACAACCATCTCTGCAGCACTCCACCAATCAGGCCTGTATAGTAGAGTGGCCAGACGGAAGCCACTCCTAAGTAAAAGGCATATGACAGGCCATCTGCAGTTTGTCAAAAAGCACCTGAAGGACTCCAGCTCATGAGAAACTCATCACCTGTCCAATACCATCTCTACAGTGAAGCATGATGGGGGAAGCATCATGCTGTGGGGATGTTTTTCAGCAGCAGGAACTGGGAGACTAGTCAGGATCAAGGGAAAGGTGAATGTAGCAATGCACAGAGACATCCATGATGAAAACCTACTCCAGAGCGCTCTGGATCTCAGACTGGGGCAAAGGTTCATCTTCCAACAGGGCAACGACCCTAAGCACACAGCCAAGGTAACAAAGGAGTGGCTACGGGACAACTCTGTAAATGTCCTTGAGTGGCCCAGCCAGAGCCCAGACTTGAACACGATTGAACATCTCTGGATAGCTCTGAAAATGGCTGTACACCGACACTTCCCATCCAACCTGATGGAGCTTGAGAGGTTCTGAAAAGAAGAATAGGAGAAATTGCCCAAAATAGGTGTGTCAAGCTTGTAGTATCTCAAAAAGACTTGAGGCTATAATTGGTGCCAAAGGTGCTTCAGAAAAGTATTGAGCAAAGGCTGTGAATACTTATGTACATGTGATTTTCTTTTGTTTTATTTTTAATAAATTTGCAAAGATTTCAAACAAACTTCTTTCACGTTGTCATTATGGGGGATGGTTTGTAGAATTTTGAGGAACATTATGAATTTAATCCATTTTGGAATGAGGCTGTAATAAAACATAATAAAATGTGGCAAAAGTGATGAACTATGAATACTTTCTGGATGCACTGTATGTCTAATAAGATTACACATTTACTTATCTGTATCGATACAGTAGGTGGTGCAACATATATAATTTTTGTATTATATGTAAGATCACTGTGGGAGCACATGTTTATGTTTTCGGCCACCTCCATTAGGTGGCGCCCAGGCGCCACCCCTTTCTCCTCACAACCCCCTATATGCATTGGATAGATTCATTATGTATATTCGGTTGTTTGCCGCTCCCACTAAACAAAAAACACCAGCCACCACTGGCAGCCACTGATCTATATAGTTAGGTTATTTATTGAATAGTTGGCACATCTGTATACAAAGAATTAACCGGTTCCCAGCGCGCGCCGATGTACGACGGCAGAATGGCACGGGCAGGCAAATAGGCGTACCTGTACGTCCCTTTAAATTTGCCGCCCTGCCATTGCTTGATTTGAGTGATATATTGGACTCAATTCACAGAGAATTATTTTCCTCTGAGGTAAAATTGCTCATAGTGTTTTCCCAAAAATGTTGCAGTTCACACAAAAAAATAAACAACCTACTAAAGTAAGGCATGAGGTATTTAATAGAAATGTGTGATATTTATCTCATGAAACTATTCAGTATTTTATCTCATGACATGATATCTCATGAATGGATTCAGTAGAGGAGCATTACAACCCCTGTCAGTTTATTTTGCTGTCTGTACCCCCTTTAGGGAGATTCACCCTCTCTATTGTTACTGTTATCACTCTGTCCTCTCTTCCTTACTTTCTTGTCTTCCCTTCTCTCTCACAAAATACTTTTTTTTTTCCTTTTTTGTTTTCTCCCCTTTGTTGGGGATATTGGAGGCAATGTGCTGAAGTACCGCTAAATAAGCATGGTATAGGAATATAAATGGAAGCCTGGGGATCACGAGGTATCCTGATCACGTTTGTAACCTTTTCACCAATAGGTCGGCCCAGAGACTAGAAACTTTGTTTTCTGCCAAGAGGCAGGGGGAGGGGACTCTGGGCAGAGGTGCACTACACCTCATCCTCCCTTTACGGGGTTGTGCCGCAGGCAGGGGCATAGTAGGTTATGGGTTTTAGATTGTTTTGTTTCCCCTTTATTTATTTTTTTCCTCTTCTCATCAGATGCATCCAGGGAGAGAGAGCTAAGAAGGTTGGGAACAGACACTGATCAGGCACAGCAGCATAGTAAGAGATTCAAGGAAGTAGTGAGAGAATGATAGGTAGAATGAAGATTGTATCGTATAATGTGAGAGGGCTTTGCTCGACTGGTAAGAGGGGGCATCTCTGGCATGAACTGCGTCACATGAAAGCAGAGATAGCCTTTCTGCAGGAGATGCACTTCAAGGCAGGGTCGACCGCTCGTATGCCTCTTTTCCCTATAATCAATGGTTCCATGCACCTTCATCCATCCCTAGGGCCAGAGGAGTTACAATAGCTATCCACAAACAATTACCCTTAGTACCTATAGAAAAACTAGTAGACCCTGAAGCCCATTTTCTTTTTGTTAAGGGCAAGATCCAGGGTCAGTGTTATACTTTTGCTACTATATATGCCCCCAACAACCATGCCGTTAAATTTGTATCTAAAACTTTGGATATTTTGGGGAAGTTTCGGAAAGGTTTATTGGTTATGGGAAGGGATTTTTAACATTACCTTGGACTCCAGTCTAGACACTTCTTCGGGGAAAACCTTTGTGTCCCATAAGGCTTTAAGGCATGTTAAGCATCAACTTCACTCTCTGCATTTGGTAGACAGTTGGAGGTTTCTACATGAGCAGAACAGGGATTTCAGCTATTATTCCGAAGCACATAATGTATATTCAAGGAGCGATATGTTATTGGTCAATCAATACTATCTGAATTATGTAAATTCATCAACTATTGAGTCAATCACCATGCCAGACAATGCTCGAATAAGCTTAATGATATGTCCGGCATCGATCGGGAACCAGAATTCGGGAATATATTGAAGCCTCGGAGTTGCAGGCCATTCTATCTGTGGCCCTGGAGGAAATGGAAAAATCAATCTCGATTGAAGAGTTGGGTGAAGTGATTGCGGCTTTGCCATTAGGTAAAAGCCTGGGACCAAACAGTATCACAAATATGTATTACAAAAAGTTTTCCTCAATCCTGTTGGCTCCTTTTTGCAGATACCTTAATTATGTCTCTGTCTCTAACCCATTGCCTCCAGAGGCACTGTTGGCTTATGTGACTGTTCTCCCGAAGTTAGGGAAGGATTCTCAGTGCTGTGCCAGCTATAGACCCATGTCCCTCCTTAACTCTGACACTAAACTCCTGGCTACAATTCTGACCCTAAGGTTATAAGACCATATAGTTAAATTGATTCACCCAGATCAAACAGGGTTTATGAAGGACCAAGAGGCCAGAGATAATACTATTCAGACCTTGCATGTACTGCATTGGATGCATAATGGACCGAACCAGACCCCGGGTGTAGTAATCTCAATGAATGCTGAAAAAGCATTCAATAGGGTGGGTGAGAGTTTATGGTCAGAGTTCTGAGGGAGATGGGTCTGAGAGAATGGATGATAGGGTGGTTGAAGGCACCTAGAGCAAGTGTTAAAGTCAATGGTAGATTATCAGATTATTTTGAGATACGTAATGGGAATAGGCAGGGATGCCCATTGTCCCCGTTGTAATTTGCTATGGTGCTGGAGTCCTTTCTGCAAACAATTAGGGGAAATAGGAGGATTAGGGGATTTGTATTGGTTCAACAGAACATAAGATCTCAGCTTATGCAGATGATCTACTGTTGTACCTTTCTTCTCCTCAAGAGTCTTTGACAGAACTGATGTTGAAAAAAGACAGGTTTGGCCTTATATCTCATTTTAAAATGAATATTGAGAAGTCAGTGTTGATGCAACAATCCTTTTTTTTTGTTTGGCGCTTCGATTCTATATCCTACTTGGGGATTTATATTTCTTTAGATGCAAAGCCCCTATATGATCTAAATTGTGGTCCCTTGGTGGTATCCATATTAAAAGATTTGCAGAAGGCGAGAAGCTATGACGTTGTTTGGCAGGGTAAATGCGCTTAAAATGAGTGTAATCCCTAGACTTATTTATGTCTTGCATACCGTGCACATAACACTTCCACAGACATTCTTCAAACAAATACAAAGGGCTTTTATGACTTTTGTGTGGGGAGATAAACATCCCAGGTTGGCATATGAGATTTTGAGGAGAGCAAAACGGGAGGATGGGGTGGGACTCCCAGACATAGCAACCTATTACAGAGCCATGGCCCTGGTTCGTATTATGAATTAGTGCCTGGACTCTGTTGGTAAACTTTGGGTGCCCTTGGAGAAGGCATTAGCAGGTAGCAACTTGGCCGGAGCTCCCTAGATTCCAGTTTCTTATAGGGGGTTATCAGAATATGTATCACCATTGACCAAAACAACATTGTCCATCTGGGACAGAATGAATAGTACGGGAAAATTTGCCCCCCCCCCCCAATATCCCCCATGACACCATTGGAAGGATTCCCCTGGTTCCACCTGAGGGAAGAGAAAGGGAGTTTAGACCGTTGGGGAAAGAATGGGAAGGGTAACTGTGCTAGAGTAGCCCCACGGTGTAAATTGTTACCACTGGCAGAGTTGGTTGTGGTATTGGGGGAAATACCAATGGCTGTATGGAAATATTGTCAAATGACGGATTTGTTTAATAAGTGGAAGCATCAGATTAGGATCCTGCGATGTCTCCCCGCACTATGTGTGAGCCGCCCTCCGCTCGATCTATCACAGAGCCGAGCTCCGTTCCCTGCGAGCGTTGCGACGCACGGGAACAGAGAACGCCACCAAATTCAAAAAGTAAAACACACAATACATATACAGTACACTGTAATCATACAGATTACATAACTGTATCAATTTATTTCACATCCCTTTTGTCCCTAGTTGTCTGTCCAGTGCTCTGCATGCAGTTTTATATTAAAAATACTGTTCTTGGGGGGGCGTGGCTTGACAGAGCATGGAGTAGGTCCTGCATGACCAGAGCTCCGCACATTAATCCTTTTATAACGAAATCCTCCCCTCCAATCAGCATACCCTGCGGGTGGCCGGCTCCTCTGGGGACCCTCTTCGCAGCTGGCTTGCTCCCAGGTTTCTCGGTGGTCGAATCGCGGCCGCGATCGTCCCGCACGGTGGCCGCATTTAGGCAAGTCCCTGGCTTCGGCCTACTTGCGGAGGTCCGCGGCCATCTTGGGACACCCTTCCTCGGAGCTATCACTGGGCCTGTGGACACTGCCTTTCTCCTGTCCCTCCTGGGCTTTCTCTGCTTACAGACTGAGCAGAGAGGTGAGCACTCTGTCAGTTCTTTGCCCTCAGGACGGTCCGTGGCTCCGGCCTGTGCACGGAGGCTGGCGGCCATATTGGTACACCCGACCCTCAGGCTAGCAGCAGGCCCTGTCCCTGGGATTTCCTCCGCACTCTTCCTCATTTACCCTGACGGGCTTCAAGTGCTGCACCTGTGCCTAAGATCATGTACCCCCCAAAGAGCCAAAAATCCACCGCGGCAAAGCTGGCACAATTCTGCCGGACTGGGGGAGAGGAGGCGGGGGAAGATGGCGGTGCTGAGCGGATGGGAGGGGACGGGGACAGGGAGACCCGGATAGACTGCTGGAAGCAATCACACTGTGCAGGACATCCCTTACTGCCCAGATCGAGGGGGTCAAGATGGATGTGTCTCTGATTAGACAGGACTTCCAGAAAATCCGCAAACGGGTCACAGAGACGGAAACCCGCATCAGTACGGTGGAAGATATCCTGCCGCCATTACAGAGTGGATCTGAACGCATGCAGAAGCAGATTAACCAGCTGCTTGCCAAGCAAGATGACATGGAAAATCGCCTGAGGAGGTGCAACCTCCGTTTCATCGGTCTCCCGGAGGGAGCGGAGGGTAGAGACCCAACGGTATTCCTGAAACAACTGCTGGTGACCACGTACGGTCGGGAGGCCTTCTCCCCCATGCTGGCGGTGGAGAGGGCTCATAGGATGCCCGCTAGGCCACATCCTCCGGGGGCCCCTTCTCGCATCTTTATCGCAAAACTTTTAAACTACAGAGACAGAGATGCTGTACTGCGGCTGGCAAGAGAGAGAGGGGTAACATCCCAGTAGGAAACATCAAGGTGGCAATATTTTCTGACTTCTCGGCCGAAATACAGAAACATCGACAGAGCTTTATGGAGGCCAAGCGCAGACTTCGTGACCGTCACCTGAAGAATTCCATGCTCTTCCCTACACGTCTGAGAGTGGAACATGATGGGCAGGTGTTGTTTTTTGAGGACCCTCGCGAGGTCATCTCCTGGCTGGAGCGTGGGCCTGATCACGGCAGGGGTGACTGACCGCACTCTGGGCGAGTCACGTGGCGAGATCCTTTTGCCTCCTGTTTCCGTCATTATTCTGACTGTCTTAACTACTTCTGCCGCATTGCCACCTTGACCTGTATCGCACCTCTGTGCCATCACTTCGGAATATCTTATCGGTCTGGAGAGACGGGTGGAACCCTATACCTCTGCTGACCCCACCGCTGTGAATTCTCTTCTTTTCATTTGTTTGAATACTTGGAGTGGACTTTATCTATATCATTGCTCCCCTTATGGGAGCCCTTTTTTACTACTTCTACATTTATCCTCCACACGGGGCTGTGGAAGTGTACTGGTCCTACAAGCTGCATGCATAGTGCAGCGAATTTACGCCCCACCAACCACTGGGAACCACTACTATGCAGACGAACAGAGGAATTGGGTTGTGCTGCCTATTTGTCATAACAACACGCAGGGGTGCTCAGTTAGACCCCATTCTCATGATTTTACGTGGCGGTTGGCTCGGAACCACTATATGACCCGGTGGCTAAAACTGTTCCTTATCTTCTCCTTATACACACAGTCTCCTTTTTTCCCAGATGGAAGTTCAGAGTTGTTAAGGGATTATGCCTGCACAAGTTGGGGTGGGTGTAGGGCAGGGAGGGGGGAGGGGTTGTTTATCAGCTGTTTTTGCAACTTTTCATCGTTCATATTGTGTCCTCGGAACCGACTATGGGAAAATGTGCATTGGCTGAAGAGGTGCATCCCAAGGTGTTTAACGTACGTCTGATCCATTGTATATTGTATTTTCCACTTGATCTTGAGTCGCAGCGATGCTTGGCTCCATTAATTCTTAGAGCTCGGCCTTGCAGGAACTACAGACGGAACCGGCATCTGACACTGGCTCCTCCTACCAACTTGCACAGCCATGCGACTATTGACCACTTTGCACGAATATGCCTGACCAGAGGCCTTAGCTGTACGCAGGGGCTGCATTGTTGCAGCTTTTTTTTTTCTCTTTTTTATCCCTACTATTTTACCCTCTTTTTGTCGCTCTTTTTTCACATGTTTTAAAGAGATGGGACTCTGGGGTGTTAGTTCACAACTGTTGACGGATAATGCCCGCACATGTTGGGGTGGGGGGGAGGGGAATGTTCAACAGGTATTTTCTCAAAATGTAAGTGCACGAGTGTTATTACAAGAGGAGATTGTAACAGATACATGTCTTACTTTGTTACCTTATTCATGACTAGCTCTGTGGCAGGTCTTAATACTACTCATGGTCTTGGTATTGCATGATTCTCTAGCGGGTGATCCTAAAGGGGACATCCTGGAGAGGGGTTATTTTTCCTACGCTATACGATGACATCTATAAAATTCCTATCATGGAATGTGAGGGGCCTGCGCGAGAAAATTAAACGCTCGGCAGCACTTTCATTCCTAATGAGGCAGAGAGCGGATGTGGTGGCATTGGTAGAGACGCATATAGAAGGGAGGCTTCAGATGGCCCTTCGCCGTCCATGGGTGGGTGGGCATATCATTCCACTCACACTACTCACGCCAGAGGTGTCTCACTTTTAATAGCCAAATCGGTACTGACCCACAGGGTAGATATGTGTTTCTTCATGCCAAACTATATGGTGAACAGTTTCTCCTCCTGGCTTTCTACATACCTCCCCCATTTAGTATAATTGTGATTATGGAGGGACTCGCCCTTATGACCCGACACCCCGCAATACCAGCGATCTGGGTGGGAGACTTTAACACCACTCTGCGGCCAGCACTAGATAGATTACAGACTTCACAGGGTTCAGACACGGATACCAGGGAGACCACATTTTTTAAACTGATCTCCACTCTCCATTTGGTAGACACTTGGCACTATAAATTCCCCCTTACAAAGACTTACTCCTGCTTTTCGGCTTCCCACAACTCCATGTCCCGCATTGATTTTATTCTTGTATCTCAAACCCTAACGCCGCGGCTATTAGAAACTGCATTTTGCCCAAGACTGCTATCTGATCACAGCCCATATTTGATCTCATTGAGTATTCCTGTCGATAAGCCCCCAAAGCCTTGGCGCTTGAACCCAATCTGGCTGTCCCTATTCCCGGACGATGATGAGCTCCTGAACCTATGGAAGCTATACTTTGTAGAAAACAAACAAACTGCCTCTATTTCAGCTGTTTGGGACTCTTTCAAAATATATGCCCGCATGACCCTCGCCTCCCACATAAATGCAATTAAGACAAAATCCACAGATGTCTTTGATAGGGCGGTAGTGGAATTGACCTCCACATAAAGGGAATATGCCACCAACCCTACCCCAGATTTAGCAGCCCGACTCAAATTACAAACCAGAGTGGCAACCCAACTTCAGTTTACGAAGGCCAGGCAAAAGCTGTTCTTCACAAAGCAAAAATTCTTTGAGCATGGGGAAAAGGCGGGTAAGCTGCTGGCATATCTGGTCCACAGTGAAGATAGACCCCGGTGGTCATCACCCTACATGGACCGGGGGGAGAACAGATCACGGATCTGCGTAGTGTAACAGCTAGATTTAGAGACTTCTTTGCAGATCTGTACAAAACGACTACAACAGACCCCACTGACCGGAGAACGGCCTTCTTTCATAGTATCACCCTTCCCCAACTGACGACTGACCAGATTGACCTTCTTGAGGCTCCACTCACCACAGACGAAATAGCCTTGGCTATTGCCAATTTTGCCAAATCCAAATCCCCAGGCTCGGATGGCCTCCCAATTGAGTTTTACTCCCAGTTCGAGGAATTTCTTACTCCAAAGCTACTCATGCTATATAAACACCTTTTCGAGACCTTTTCCTTGCCCCCATCCATGAGAGAGGCAGTAATAGTACTCATTCCCAAACAAGGGAAGGATCCGGGATATCTGGAATCATAACTCTAGAAGCCCTCCTTAAACCATTTGTATGGGGTCCTAACAGACAAAAACTGGCGTGGCAGGTACTTAAAAACCCTACTGACCTGGGAGGTATGGCATTGCCGGATTTCAACTTATATTATATTGCGTCCCAGTTATCCCAATTGTATCACATAGACAAAACAGACAGAGAATGGGTCCTCCAGTTAATGTGCCCCAAGTGGGCCAGATGCACGAAAGATTCACTATATGCGATAATAGGCCCCTGGAAATGCCGGCTTTTGGAGTGGGGAGAAGGCCTTATTGAGACAATACAGGCCTATATGGGACATCGCTTATGCCAAGCTGGGGATTCCCCAATATAATGATTTCACCCCATTATGGCATAACAGGACCCTTCTAGAGTTCTGGCGAATCCCGGACGTGGATTGCTGGTCCGCTCATTGGATTTTCTACCTACATCATTTAGTCGTGCATGGGACCCTAAAAACCTTTCATGCACTCAAGGAGGAATTCAATCTTCCTGCCCAAATGTTCTACAGATACTTACAGGTCAAACATGCAATCCAAAACCAATTTATATCGTCCCCTCCTCAGCCCACTCCCAATGTAATCATGGCGATAGTCAAAAATACAGACCCCCAAAAACTAATATCAGCATTCTATAACATGCTCTCTACTCCTGTCACAACTACACTAGCGTATGGCCTTAAGCCTCGCTGGGAAAGGGCCATGGGACCCATAGAGGACGAGGAATGGGGGGAAGCCTTGGGACTTTGCAAGGAGGTTTCGCCAAAGCTCTCGGACAGACTGACCCAAACCTATATCATCCATCAGGCATACCTTACGCCTCTTAGGGTAGCCAGATACAGGAACTCTCAGTCCACTCTGTGTCAAATGTGTGGGAGGGAGACGGGCACGTTCATCCATCTCTTATGGTCATGCTCCAAAATACAGGGACTTTGGACACAGATAGTGAGATTCCTTCATGACGATATGGGCTCTCCAGCCACACTTGACCCAAAAATGTGCCTCCTAGGGCTCATGCTAGACTCGACTGACAGGTACACAAAGGTATTTCTGCATGATACACTATTCATAGCACGTAAGGTAATAGCTAGGAAATGGATGAGGACTTGCCCCCCGAACTTAGCAGACTGGAAGGCCGAAATAAACAATACCCTCCCATATAAAAAAATGTATATACACCAATAAAGGATGTCCTGAGAAATACTATAAAATTTGGGACAGGTGGCTGCAGGAGTCAGACACTTGCTCATAACTTGACCCTTGCACTACGCACGGGTAGGTCGATGGCATGTGGATCACCAAGCCCATGGGTAACAAAGCGAGTCACAAAATACTGAAACCAGGTACTTATTTATTCCATGGATACGCCATAGGGTGATGATAAAGACCTGAGATGTGGACACTACTGTTGTTTGAAGTTATGTATGATATGTACCATACCTGAAAATGTACACTATAGCATGTATGCACTGTAAACAAAATAAAACCTGTTGATTTAAAAAAAAAATACTGTTCTTTCTGCCTGGAAACTGGGGATTGTCCTTAGCAACCAAAACCGTCCCTTTACATCAAAAGTGGTTTTAGACCAGTTAGAAACAGCAATAATAAATTAGAATCACTTGCAGAATTGAGCGATAATGATTTGTGGGGAAATCCGTCATCAAACACTGAAAGTAATGACAGCGACAATTCTGCAACTGAGCAAATTTCAGTGTTTTTGATTTGATTACATTATTAAATAATTTGTATTATTATATTATTATTTATAGTTATTTATTATATTATAATTTATGATTTTGTTTTTCAAACTTTAACATACCTGGGATGTCTACTAGACCAGTGGTCATCAACCCTGTCCACAGGGCCCACTAACAGGCCAGGTTTGCAAGATAACTGAAATACATCACAGGTGGTATCATTTGCTGCTCAGTGATTGCAGTATTCTAGTCTGCACCTCCCCAAGGTAATACATAAAACCTGGCCTGTTAGTGGGCCCTGAAGACGGGGTTGATGACCACTGTACTAGACTCTTGTTTGGACAGATTTAAGTGAGTTATTCCTAAGAATTACAGGCCTAAAATATAAAATGCCAAATTTCCAAGCAAAATAATTGTACAGCCGCGTACACACGGGCGGACTGTATGGCCAACTTAGTCCGTCAGACAATCCGATGGACAGTCCGTCCTACTTTCGAATGACTTGACCACACACGATGAACAAACAGTCCGTCGAAAGCTTGCGCGATGACGTGTACAGCACGTACGACGGGACTAGAAATAGGACGTCCAATACACAGCAATGCAACCTTTCGTCGTGTAAATCCTTTCTGAGCATGCGCCATACTTAGTCCGTCGAACTAGCCTACTCACGAGCGGACTGTCCGCTGAAACCAAAGTTGGACGGACAATATTACGGAAATTCCGAAATACTTAGTCCGCCAGACTGCACGCTGAAAAAGTCCGCTGAAGCCCACACACGAGCGGACTGTCCGCTGAAATGTGTTTCGACGGACTAAGTTGGACAGACAGTCCGCCCGTGTGTACGCGGCTTACCACTTACATCATCAACAATCTGAAATAATCATACCGCCAGGGACGTTAAGGACCAACAGAATAAATTTAAAGACACATGGGCAGGATGGCTGTATTACGCCTCAGAAATAGGGGTGGATTAAACCCTATGGGGGTGGTGCTGTGTTATGGATCGGATAGTCTGTAAAAAAATATTTTGGATGCGTATGGTGAGGGGAAATTGGGAAGGGATGGGCTTTCATTATTGGGGTTCATTATTGGGGATCTGATATTTGGTTTTGAGTGAAGAGAATGAGATAAAGGTGGAGTTCTCAATAAAATTTGAAAGGAATGTCAAGTTGTTGTTAATCCATCATGTGAATTCCCCAGTTACGTGAGGATTTGGAAGGAATTTTGGGTCTCCTATTAAGGAGGTGTGGGTGTGTGGTAGAGACAAGTTTGTAGTTCTTACTGTGTAGCTTCCAAAGTTGGTATGATTGTGAAACTAAATGATTAAGAGCTTCTAAGGTATGGTTTGAGATCTTATTGCCCCATAAATGACCTGAGATAGAATAGGAAAGGATTGATTCTCTCTCTGATCTGACCCAGGGGATCTTAGGGTTGTGGATATGCCATTGGGCAATTTGTGACCATCTGGCAGCTAAGTAATATAGCCAGAAATCTGGGACGCCCAGTCCACCATTCTTTTGTGATTTGTATAACAATATTCTATATATACGTGGGTGGGAGTCTAACCAAATGAATTTGTTTATATCTGACTGGAATTTAGTTATCATTATTTTATTTAATCTTATTGGGAGTGCCCTAAATAAGTATAATAGCTTTGGTAAAACGGTAATTTTATTGCTGTTATTCTGTGTGAAAATGATATATTGAAGGATTTCCACATTTTAGGCATCGTTCTCTACTTTTGCAATAGGAGTAAGTAGTTTTTGGAGGATAAGTAATTAATATCTGGGGTGAGATAGATCCCTAAATAAGGGAGAGATTCCATCGACCAGGTGAAATTAAATGAGGAGCGAATGGCATCTGATTGAGATGGGGGTATGTTTATTTATTTGCCAATAGATTTTGAAACATTCACTGTTAAACCCGAGAGTGATGTGAATATTTTTAGTGTTGTAATAGGTTTGGTAGTGCTATATTGGGTTGTGTAAAGGATTATATCATATCATCTGCATACATACTTAGTTTGTACGTATTGTTGTTTGACGTATAACCTTTAATGCCTGGGTGTAGTATATTGCTGTTGCTAAAGGTTCGATTGCTAGAGCAAATAGTAAAGGTGAACGAGGACATCACTGACATGTGCCCCTACCCACCCTGAAAAATTCTGAATTGCATACAGGTAACCTTATCCTGGTGGATGGGTTGTGGTAAAGTGCATGAAAGGCATGAGTGAATTCTCCTTTGAATCTATATCTTTGCAATACTATATCGAGATAACTCCATGATACGCTGTTAAATGCATTATTAATGTCAAGGCTTAATAACAATACTGAACAAGATTTAATATTTGCATCTTGAATTATGTTTTTTACAAATCGAATATTATCAGTAATTTGTCTGCCTGGGATGAATCCAGATTGATAAGGGGATATCAAGGAGGGGATTATTGATGCTAATCTATTGGCTAACATTCTGCTAAATATCTTAAGGTCATGGTTTATTACTGAAATCGGCCTATAGTTTTGGGATAATGTATTGTAATGTGTTTATTTGGTTTTGGGATTAGGGACATGTTAGTGTAGCAGATGACATTTGGGATCAAATGTCACACACGTGTAAATTTCGTTTTTGGCCTCAGAACAGTAAAGGTTCTGAGGGTTAATTGTGTAGGTAGGCCTTAACACTCGTCTGGCCAGGCTATGTTTGTAAGTTCTGCCTGGTCATGTGAACGTGAGGTGCACATGACAGGCTAGAACAAAGTCTGGTTGGATGTTTAGTTATCAGCCTTCTCTGAGAAAGTCAGTGGGAGTGCCGGGGTCCGCTGAGGAGTCTGGGAAGGGGTACCTAAAGGGGTGTGGGTAACGTGTTCAGGGTTCCGGGGTTGTTCGAGAGACCCGCGTGGTCTAGTCTGGTTCCAGGACCGGGGTAGCCCCGTGAGGGGGAACGGTCAGTGGCTCCTGATAGACCTGCTTGGTCTGGGGCAGGGATCCGTCTGTTCCCGAGTCTCGGAACCAGCTGGTCCGAGGCGCAGTAATTGAGAGAGGATTCAAAGTGTCCAGATATGCTCTCGGCTAGGAGGTACACCGCAGCTCGTGGAAGTGACCGGGGTTAGGCCAGCAAGTGGCATCATTAGAAGTGCCTGGTTACTCAGTTGAGGAGGACATTGACGAATTCACACTTTTCCAGTACCATTTAGGAGACGGGAAACGTTCCAGGTATGGAGGAAAAAGGTTCCTGTTCACCCTTGGTTGATTGTTTAAGTTTGAGTCAACGTGCTGACTGCCATGATCCCTGGCTAGAGATCTGTTCAGCCTTAAAGTGCCCAGCTGCGAGTGGCTACTCCCTGGGTGGAAATAGAGACTTTTCTAGACCTGCAGTTTAAGGTGCCCGAGTTCTTCACCCGTGCCCTCTGTTCCCTAAGAGATTGTGTTAATTGAAAGTTCTACTGCAAAATAAAACCTTTTTAAAAGGACTTCATCTGTGTCAGTGTACAAGTCATTGGGTATCAACCCCGGGAACCCCTAGAAGTGGAAGAGCAGGCCAAGAGAAGGTAACCGGTAAGCCCATTAAGTCAAGGCCACCCTGCAACAGGTTATGGCCGCTGCATTCTTCCGGGAATTTATCTCCTTTAAGAATGTTGTTTTATAGTTTTGTTAGGCTCGGGATTAGAAGTTGGTGGAATTGTTTATAATAAAAGGAGGAGAATCCATCTGATGACGGAGCTGAGCCGTTTTTAAGAGATTTAATCATTTTGAGAACTTTTTCATTAGTGCATGGTGCGTTTAATTTGTCGATTTGTGAAGAGGCTAGTTCGGGTATATTAAGTTTGTATAACCAGGCTAGTGCTGTGGGTGAAATTGGGGTGGTTGGTGTGGAGAGAAGGTCTGAGTAGAATTTTTTTAAATATAGACAATGGGGGTTATTTATGAAAGACAAATACACTTTGCACTACAAGTACAAACTACAAGTGCAAAGTGCACTTGAAATTGCACTGAAACTGCACTTGGAAGTGTAGTTGCTTTAAATCTGAGGGGTAGATCTGAAATGAGGGGAGTCTCCGCTGATTTTATCATCCAATCATGTGCAAACTAAAATGCTGTTTTTTATTTTCCTTGCATGTCCCCCTCAGATCTACAGTGACTGCACTTCCAAGTGCACTTTCAGTGCAATTTGCACTTGTAGTTTGCACTTGTAGTGAAAAGTAGATTTGCCTTTCGTAAATAACCCCCAATATCTCTTAAAGGGTGGGTAATCAGTTGGTTGGCGTAATTCTTGAGTTTATAAACGTGAGTGGGTTTTATTGGTTGGTTAAGCTTGTGGGCAAACCTTGTAGAGTATATATTGCTAGAGAGGAAATATTTAGCTTTTGACCAGCGGAGTGTTTTTTCTGCTTTGAATGTGAGTAATGCATCCAATTTATTACGTTTTTGGGAGATCCTGTTAAAAATGTTAGGTTCATGTGTAATTATCTTATTACATTGCCCTGCTAGTTTAATAAGTCGATCTCTCAGGACTGCTTTGTGTGCAAGCCATAGTGTTGTGGGAGATATATCTGGGGTCGAATTTAGTAAAATAGTCTTCTATAGCTGAGGTTCTAAAGTTTAGGGTCTGTTAGTAATGACTCATTGGGGGTTATTTACTAAAGGTAAATCCACTTTGCACTACAAGTGCACTTGGAAGTGCAGTCACTGTAGATCTGAGGGGTGCATGCAAGGAAAATAAAAAACAAAATTTTTGCTTGCACATGATTGGATGATAAAATCAGCAGAGCTTCACCTCATTTCAGAGCTTCCCCTCAGATCTACAGCGATCTACAGCGACTGCACTTTCAAGTAGTAGTAGTGCAAAGTGGATTTGCTTTTCGTAAATCAACCCCATTAAGTCTCCATTAGTATGGTGTAGAGGTGAGACCAATAAATTGTGCGCTGAGAGTGGTAATATGGTGATCTGACCAAGAACATGGGTGTATTGAGGTATGTATGTATGTATACTTTTATGTTGTATGTTGAAATTTGTCTTAACCACTTGCAGACCGGACCAATTTGCTGGTGAAAGACCAGACCCCTTTTTGCGATTCGGCACTGCGTCGCTTTAACTGACAATTGCGCGGTCTTGCGACATGGCTCCCAAACAAAATTGACGTCCTTTTTTTCCCATAAATAGAGCTTTCTTTTGGTGGTATTTGATCACCCCTGCGGTTTTTATTTTTTACGCTATAACCAAAAATAGAGCGACAATTTTGAAAAAAACGCATTATTTTTTACTTTTTGTTATAATAAATATCCCCCCAAAATATATAAAAAAACATTTTTTTTCCCTCAGTTTAGGCCGATACGTATTCTTCTACATATTTTTGGTAAAAAAAATCGCAATAGGCGATTATTGATTGGTTTGCGCAAAAGTTATAGCGTTTACAAAATAGGGATAGTTTTATAGCATTTTTATTAATAATTTTTTATTATTATTTTTTTTACTAGTAATGGCGGCGATCAGCGATTTTTATTGCAACTGCAACATTGTGGGGGACCCATCGGACATTTTTGACACATTTTTGGGACCATTGTCATTTATACAGTAATCACTGCTATATAAATGCAGTGATTCCTGTGTAAATGACACTGGCAGTGAAGGGGTTAACCAGTGGGTGGCAGTGTAGGGGTTAAGTGTTCCTAGGGGTGTGTTACTAACTGTGGGGGGGTTGGGCTTTCATTTAGTGAACACTGATCTCTGCTCCAATCACATGGAGCAGAGATCAGCGTCACTAGTTGCTAGGCAGAATGGAGAAATGTTGTTTACACAGCATTTCCTCCATTCAGCCGCTCCGTGAGACGATCGCGGGGATGCCCGCGGTGATCGAGTCCGCGGGTCCCGCGACCGGACTCACGGGGGTCCCGACCAGCGCGGGAGCGTGCCACCGGCGGCGCGCTCCCGATGGCAGGGCGGCATTGAATATTGGACGTACCTGTACGCCAATATGCCTGCCCGTGCCATTCTGTCGACGTACATCTTCGTGTGCTGGTCGGGAAGTGGTTAATAAATAAAAAAAAAAAGATAAAAAAAAAAAAAATTCCAATTGTACCATTAGAATCAATGGCTGAAACCATTGGGCTACATAACTCTAATTTTCACTCCCAAAAACACTTTTTAACCCAGCTCTAATTTTGGTATTTACTATAGCTCCCTGTAAAAAAAGGCATGGGAGTTAAAATGAGAGTAGTTTGCATCTCTGAGCATGCTCGGTTGTGCTGGCTCCTAGTTTTAGTGAAAGGGAATTTATCTCTTCCCTTCTCTTTTTCACACAGTTTAACCGATTGCCGACCAGCTTCCGTCATTATACTGCGGCAGGTCGGCACATTCCCGCAAGCCGTCCTAGCCATAAATCAGATCCTTGAAGCAGGATAGCAGGCGCAGGCCCACAGCAACTGTGGGGTTGCCGATGCTTGTGGCCGACGACTGCTGGCCACGAGCAATCGCGGACACGAGAGGCAGAACAGGGACGCGTGTGTCACAAACAAGGTCCATAAACACATGGATGAGTTTATGGTTTATGGAGATTCAACTGATTTCCTAAAAATGTTACCGTATTCGAAAATAATTACAAAAAAATGAATCGCTATTCGAAAACATATTCAAATTCAATTTTCTTTCCATTTTTAATGCAGCTTTGCATTAGGCTATTGATACTAACTGTCTGACAATTTTGAAAATTAGAACAAAATAGAATAGAATAGAAAAAATATATAACCAACTTCCGATATTCAAATTTCGAATAGAGTGAATTTGATTTAGAATAGAAAAGATTAGAATAGAAAATAATGAATAGAATAGAAAATAATAGAAAAGAAGAGAATAGAAAAAAGACAATAGAAAATCAACAGGATAGAATAAAATAAATCATAACATACAGTAACAGTTATATTCTTTCTATTTTATTCTATCCTATATTAATTGTTTTTCTATTCTTTTCTATTCTATTCTCTTATTTTATATTCTATTTTTTTCTACTATTTTCTATTCAAATTCATTCTATTCGAAATTTACATTTCTGAAGATGGTTATATTCTTTATATTTTATTCTATTCTATTTTTTTTTGTCTATTCTATTCTCCTATTTTCTATTCTATTATTTTGGATTCCATTATTTTGGATTCTATTCAAATTTCAGAAGAAATATTCATATATATTCATATTTTATTCTATTAAAACATATTCTATTCTTTACTATTCTTAAATTTTTCTTCTATTATTTTGTATTCTATTTATTGTATTTTTTTTTCTAAACTCGATTTAAAATTTTTTCAAATTCAATTTTGATTCAAATTTGTTTTCGATTATGGGTCAACTATAGGCACATCTCTTAGCTCAGGAATAAAAGCATACAGTAGGTTAAGTAGCAGTAAGATAATGTATAAGGGCAAAACATGCATGAAGGACTTAGAATCAAGAGAATAGGTAGAATAGAGTGAAGTGGGGAAGAAGAAAAGAGGAGGAGGGGCAAGTTAAAGGTAGGTAAGAGGGGGGCTACCACAGTGTATTTTATTTTTCACCACAGCACACACCATGCATTGTTGGTGTGCTGCGAAGTGCTGTATTACTGGTGCGTATGTAAATGTGCCATTCAAAATGCATGCATTCCATTATGCAATAACGCATGTTAACATTGCTGCAATGCAATGGTGTAAATGGGCCCTAACATGAGTTTTATTCCTTTCACTTTAGTTCTCATCCACCACACTCTCCCATATGTGTCCCCCTTCAGCAGCCACTCTTCTGCAGACCACCTAGGTACCTACATTAAAGCACACTTAGTCTAATTTCCTCTCCTGCTACTATACCCACATAATACATGTATCTTTAAACCTCTACGCTTCTAAGCTTTAGCACCCTTTGTATTTTTCTGCCACTCTTACCCCCATACTCTCCACTTTTGTTGCCTATGGCCACCTACTGACACTGCCAACACCACCCTTTAAAGCGGAGTTCCACCCTAAAGTGGAACTTCCACTCATTGGAACCCTCCCCCCCTTCGGTGCCACAATTGGCACCTTTCAGGGGGTGGGTACAGATACCTGTATAATACTGCGGGTATTTGCGGGGCCCCCTCTGTCTGCTGGGAAACACACGGATCCCAGAGACAGCAGGGACCGTCTTTATTGCGCAGCGAGACTCGCGACAGATCGGCTTGGGGTGCTGACATCGCAGGCACACTGGACAGGTAAGTGTCCATATTTTAAAAGTCAACAGCTGCAGTATTTTTAGCAGCTGACTGAGCTCCCGCTTTAAAAGCACCATGACACTATTTTTTAGGTAAATGTTCACCTTCAAGAATTTTTGCTTTCCTTCTCAATGTTATGTATATTTTTTTTTACAGCATTTGTATATGAATTATAGATGTTCATTTTTTTTAAAAGAGAACTATGGCCAAAGTTTTTTTCTCTTGTGGGTCACAGGGGTGCACTTACTTTTGCACTCCTGTGGCCAAGAATCAGCCCGCTAAAGCCCGCTGTTTGCTGAATTCACAGAGCTTCTCCAGTCTCTAGATTTATCGCACCAATACTGTCAGGATCCACCCAGATGCTTGACTGGCAGCTGGCTTAGCATCTTGATGAGCTGCTGAGAGCCTGAGCCAGCCACTCCTGCCCCTTCTCCTCCCCGGTGCTCTAGTGAGCGCTGGAGGGCAGAGCAGAGATCAGTGAATGACAGTCCCTACTCTGTGCTCAGAGCTGACCGAGAACTGAGCAATCAGCAGTCATGTGATCGCTCAGTTCTCAGGGTTAGAGCTGGCAGGGAACACCTTTCAGTATCACGCCAATGCTGCAGCTATAGTCACACTCTGGACCCCTGCATTCTGCATTATGTATTCCTAAACCTGACACTGACTGCAGCACCCTGTACATTACATACTCTTGCTCCTTGAACTCACTGCATTACAAACATCTGACAGCTGCACTGTGCTTTACTATGGTTTATACACAATATGACATTACATACTTCTCACCAAAGATTTCATTATCTCAACAATTGCTTGTTGTTTTGCAGTCCCTGACTATTTTAATGAAGTTCTTCTTCAACCTCCCTGGCGGTATGATTATTTCAGATTTTTGATGCTGAAAGTGGTACAATTATTTTGCATGCAAATTTGGTATTTTACATTGTAGGCTTGTAATTCTTAGGAATAACTCAGTTAAATCAGTCCAAACCAGAGTCTAGTAGACATCCCGGGTATGATAAAGTTTGAAAAATTAATCATAAATTATAATATAATAAATAACTATAAATAATTATAACAAATAATAATATAATAATAATACAAATTATTTAATAATGTAATCAAATCAAAAACACAGAAATTTGCTTAGATGCAGAATTGTCACTGTCATTAGATTTAGTGTTTGATGACAAATTTCCCCACAAATCACTATCGCTCAATTATGCAAGTGATTCTAATTTATTATCTCTGTTTTCTAGCTGGTCTAAAACCACTTTTGACATAAAGGGACACTTTTTGGTTGCTATGGACAATCTCCAAATTCCAGGCAGAAAAAAAACAGTATTTATAATATAAAAGGGATGCGTATTTTTTTTATACTGTACTGTAATCTGTAAGATTACAGTGTACTGTATATGTACTGTGTTTTTACTTTTTTGAATTTGGCACCCTTCTCCATTCCCTGCGAGCATTGCGACGCGGAACTCGGCACTGTGTGAATCGAGTGAGGAGACACACAGCGGGGAGACATCGGAGGATCCAGGGGGCAAGGTAAGTAACTTTCTCTGTATCCTGCAATGCGATCCCGAGTCTTACTCTGGGTTACCGCTAATGGTACTGAGACTCGGGAATACTACCAGGGAGGTTAAGGTAGTGAACCTCCGTAAGGGTCACAAGTAACTGAGATCCCCCACCCTGCACAGCCACACCAAATTTTCATAGTCACCTCAGAGTCAGAAAAGAGTCCATTACTTTGTTTTTTGTTTTATTTTATTAATGATTAGAATGTGGATGGGATTGGGAATTATGGGATGCCCACTTGACTTCACAACAACTTAAGGGACACCTTTTTCTATATACAGTCTATATACACTCCACTGCTTTCTCCAGCACTCGCTTGCTTGCAGAACTCCACTGGCACACTCTTTGTGGATCTGACACAGCACTCAGTCAGATTAAAGCAAAAGCCTGTTATAGGCAGGAACCCAAGGCCCCTTAGATGTGTAGCAAAACCTCAGTGTCCAGCATTTATCACTCCTCCTGTGGCTACTGATCCCAGCACCACCTCTTAAAGCATTTGTTAACCCCCCCCCAAAAATGGATCCTGCTCCTTTAAAGCATGTTATATGACACAGTGCTTGTGCTGGGTCATTTGGCCCACTGTAACACCTGAAACACCTGGTTGATCCTGTCAGTTTCTGCCCTCCCTTATGTAAACTGACCACAGTTTATCATGACTGCTGAGCCCTGACACTGTGGTCAGTTTACGTGCCTCTGTCGTCTGCAGACCTGCTCTGTGCTCTCCTCTGTGCTCTCCCCCCCTGCCGATCTGCCTGTCAGTTCGTGACAGTGCCCGCCCCTGCAACTCCTGCTGCTTGAATAACTCTAACCTGCATGCACCATCCGCGCTGCCCCCTTTGAGTGTCCCCCTCTGTGTATGATTTATAAAAATAAATTTGCAAATACCTAATTTCAGAGCGGAGATCGCGATCACATGACCGGCCGGATCTCTCATCCCCTCCTGATTGACGTCAGCGGGGGAATCTCGGCCCCACCCAATCTGCATCTGTCAGAGGAGGAAAGGAGAGATCCGGACGGTCATGTGATTGCAATCTTGGCTCTGAAATGAGGTATTTGCAGCATTTATTTTTTATAAATCACACATAGAGGGGGGCACTACAGTAGAAGGCAGTGCTGATGGTGCAAACAGGTTAGAGTTTCTTAACAACCACTTTAAGGCACTGCCAACCCGCCTGGCTGCAGCTTTCCTTTCACTAACCCTCCTGACTAACTTCTCCACAGTCCTCCCAGACTGACACTTTCTCCACAGTCCTCCCAGACTGACACTTTCTCCACAGTCCCCCCAGACTGATCACTCACCAGCTCACCCAACTGACTTCTCAGGAGATCTCCTCAATGTGCTGACCTGCTCCAGCTGTCCTCTCTCCTTGCTCCTGTGCCTCCAGGAAGGGGTTCCTCTGTGTGTTGTGGGGCACCCAAGCCCCAGACCCGAAGTCACCCCCCACCAGACAAGGGGATGCTCTGCGAGGACCTCCAACAGTCCCTCGGCACTCCATATCCTTCTTTAACCCGACTGCTCCTGCTGGCATGACTCATGTCTATTTATGAGGTAAGCTTCCCCCTACCAGCCCATTTGCTGGGGATTGGTCAGGGTCCTTATAAATATGCATGACAGCCCCTCCTAGCTTCCACCCGCTACATCTAGAACCTTCTCCAAGGTTTCACAAAACAGGGGGAGGCACCAGAAGACCTATCAGATGAGTCATTCAGCCTCCCTGAATAACTCAACCCTGACCCAGATTCAACCCAGGTTTGACTCTCAGCCAAGCCAATTTGCCTACACTAACAGCCAACTATAAACACCTAGCACACTAGCTAGAGAGTTCTACAGATAAAAGGTTAACCCTATTTTCAGTGTGTGCAAAGCCATATGTAATAGAAGTTTTTTAAAAAAATTGAATGATTGTGCTGAGCCATACATGTGTCTGTGAGACTCTTGCATGTGTCACAGCAATCAGAGCATAATTTATTGATATGTGGAAGCCCAGGTTTTGTTTAATCATCATGCCCCTTAAGCCACTCCTACTGTTAACAGTTAGGTCACACCCAACTGTTGGCACAGATCTTTACTTCCCTGGAATGTCCCTCATTCTCAAGGTCCAATAGTTGGGAGGTATTTAAAGCTATAGGCAACAAAAGTAAACCATTAACACTGGAACACTTGCCTAACAATCCCTGCTTCTGGTCTGGATTAGCAACAGTTCTTGGGGACATATGGTCTCAGCTCCTCTCTTCCTCTCCACTTTCTTAATTTGGGAAATTTTAACCCAGCCACATACAGACAGGAAGTGATGTAAATAAATAACTCTGAGACATTAACCACTTCCCGACTGGCGCACGCCGATGTACGTTGGCGGATTGGCACGTGCAGGCATATTGGCATACAGGTACATCATTTCTATATGCCACCCTGCCGGTCGGGACCCTCGTGAGTCTGGTCGTGGGTCTCACGGACTCGATCGCTGCGGGGATACCTGCGATCGTCTCACGGGGCGGCTGAACGGGGAGATGCCATTGTAAACAACAAGGGCTGATGACCGCTTGTGTCAAAACGTGTCGGGAAGCATTACTTGCACACCATATTGCTTTATCCTTTGTTTATTTATTTTTTTCTGATCACTTTTCATATTTGTATAATACGTATTTTTTATTAAAACCAATCGGTTTTTTGACCTACACCATCCGGAGCCCTTTCTTTTTCTTTTTCCTTTTATATGCTACCTACATGAACCCCTGAATTGGAAGTGGGATACATTGGGTTCTTGAGGTACCTCCACCCTTGAATATGGGAATCACTGGTTGGTAATCATTCGATCCACCTATCTCCATTCGGGACCGTGGACGCTCCCAAGAGGATTCCATATCGTGACCCTTCTCTCCAGAGGCTGGAGTACAATCCTTTGGGATTACAAGCTCTTTAGACCCATTGTCGTATGGCATGCGGTTCCAACTGTTCTGGTAAGCGTATCCATCTTATACCTTCAGATTGTTGCATCTACAGATATTTCCACAGACCAACAGATTGCTGTGATGTGTCTCCTTGGTACCTTGATTTAAAGCCTATTTGAGAAGATTGGTCACTCTCTCTCCATATAAGTGGACTTGTGTACAGACTGATGAACTGGCAATATTTTTTTTTATTTTTTTTTTATTTTTTTTCTCAGGATCCACATCATGTGACCCCACTGTTACTACATTGTCCATGCACTGTTGTATTTATATAGCACTAGGGATTATACTCTGCACATATTGTGATTTGCACCTGTTTTATAATTAGCACAATAGCTTTTTCTTTGTTGAGTGTAGGTCACTTATACTTACTCAAAAAAGAAGTTTTTGAGTCTAATGTTTGTTTAGCGCTACATTTTTATTTTCTCACATTTATTATAACTTTGTATGTTTGAATGTTAGCTGCTATTTTGATTTAAATAGCGCAGTGTTTTGCTTTTTTCGTATTTTCTAAGTGGATTCACTCAACAAAGAATGATTAAGAAAAGAAGACAATGCCATAGTGCAGTATATTCTAAAATACTTCTTTAAAAAGGCAAGAAAAAAACACTTACAAGATGCATATGTAAAGCAGCATAACACAGTAAATGTACCCACGGTTCTCCCACCGGCGTGTGTGATGGCTTCATGTGTAGCGCCCCACTCAACAGGTTTCACTGCAACCAGCGTATTCAGGGGATAGAGGCATGAGGCTCTGGTAAGGAGCCCACTTACTTTCTGGACACTTTCTTTTATGGATTTGGACTATTTGAAATTTCATTTCACTTTATCACAAGCACATTTTATTGATTTACATGGGACAGTCACTGCTGATTTGTTTTTTTATATATGATGAATTGAATTTCGCGCTATATATTGTGCTGATCTCTTTGAATTGTACGCTATGAATTTTATGTATATCTAAGGTAAATACTGTATATGTTTATCACTTTTTAATTTATTTATGTAATGTGTGCAGAGATTGATTTTTAACGTTTACTTATTTTACTGAATATGTTTTATAACATAAGTAGAAAATGACAGAGTTGTTTTCAAAATTTATATATATATATAGCAAAATATAAAAAACCCAGTGATGATCAAATACCACCAAAAGAACAACACAAACATAAAAAGCTAAAAAAAAAAGTACCTGTAAAAAAATTACATTATATTATTTACGTATTATATTACTGTTTTTACAATATTGTCCTTTTTCAGATTAATTTCTAACATAAGTACATTGTATCAAATAAAAATGTAGCTGACTCACGCTGAGGCTGCTACATTTGGCCTAGACATCTAGGCTTCAATGACCTTTAGTCATAAAATAATTAAATATCCTGTATTTTTGCATAATCAAGGTAATCTATATAATTGTAGCCCAGCGATGTGTAATAGTATAGCCAAGTAACTCATAGCCCTGGTGAAGCTGAGTAACCATGTTTCTGCCACTTGAAGTTGACTGTACTACATCAAGTCTGTAAATATAATACTTGTGTCCCCCACTTAACCAGCCACAGATGTTCTGTTTTTTGTGCTCACTCTACGTCTCTGTAATGTGGTGCATTATATGAAATAAAACATTGACAGATTTGTGTATCAGTGAAATCTAGGAGCAAAATAGAAGCAAAGGAACTTCAGTGGTGTAGCATAGAGGACTAATTTGATCCAGCTTGTGGATAACTAAAAAGTGTCAAAAGGAAAAAATATGGAGGGACTCTGGCACTTTCCTGCAGAAGGATTTATTGTATGAGCTCTGCAATTTTTTATGAATCATGTCATTTTAGGGAGTTTTAAGTCCAAAAAATTAGGTCACAATATTTTTTTTCTTATTGGATTACACCCAAGTAAAATGTAATAATTGTGTATTTATCATACCCCGCTGTTAAAGCATAACTCCAGCCAGATGCACAGTATATACCAGCCAAAATATTTGTAAAGCAAGGCACATTGCAGTTTTGATCCACTCTCCAGCCAGCTATAGGGTGCAGGCCTAGCACAGGGTCAGGTTTGAGATGTAATAAAAGTAGAAGTAAACCCTAATTGAATGATATTTGATTTGCAAAAGTACTGTGTATAAACAGTTTTTTTTTTAAATTGTCCGAGTCTTGCTGTTTAGCTTTACAGAAATCACTTGAACTTGGAAAACAAACGTAACAAATCAAAAGTGCTCTTTTTAAAGGCTTATATGCAAGTTATTGCCATAAAAAGTGTTTTGGGGTCCAGGTATCAATGCAAAAAAGTTTTAAAGCCATAATGTATTATTTAATATAGATGAAAATTATTGAAATAAACATCATGGGGCCCCCTCCTCAGTCCATTACCAGGCCCTTTGGGTCTGGTATGGATATTATGAGAAACCCTGCACCCAAATTTAATAAAAAAATGATGTGGGGGTCCCCCAGGCACTATATAACAGCATTATATAGTATTATTATTATTATACAGGTTTTATACAGCTCCAACAGTTTGCGCAGCGATTAACAAAATAAAGGCAGACATTACAGTTACATTACAATTTGGTACAAGAGGAATCAGAGGGCCCTGCTCATTAGAGCTTACGATCTAAATATACTATACGGCCTGCCCTATATACTCTGCAGAAAATTTCTCCTTAGGTGTTGGTGGTACCAGAACACTGTAAGCCCTCACAGTTACTCTTTGTTGGGTGCAGGAACAGGCCTTGCTGTGAAATATTATATCAAGAATTGTAATTACATGCCTCTGTTAAACAGGGGCAGAAAAATTGGGACTTGGGTGGTGGTGGTGGTTGTGGTGCCACAACACTGTAACCCCTCACAGATACTCTTGTTGGGTGCAGGAACAGGCCCTGCTGTGAAATATTGGATCAAAAATTGTAATTACATGCCCCTGTTAAACAGGGGCAGAAAAATTGGGCCTTGGGTGGTGGTGGTGGTGCCGCAACACTGTAACCCCTCACAGGTACACTTGTTGGGCACAGGAATGGGTCGTGCTGTGAAATATTAGATCAAAAATTGTAATTACATGCCCCTGTTAAACAGGGAACTAAACATCGGGCCTTGGTTGGTGGTGGTGCCATTACAATGTAACCCCTCACAGAGATTCTTGTTGGGCACAGAAACGGGCCTTGCTATGAAATATTAGATCAAAAATTTTAATTACATGCCCCTGTTAAACAGGGGCAGAAAAATTGGGCCTTAGGTGGTGGTGGTGCCCTAAACCAAAAATATTGTTGAAAGCTAGCATCATCAAGATTGAGGAGGAATAGGATACTCAGCATAGACAGTCTTCAAGGGATCCCACATCCATAGCAAATTCAATCAGTTACATCAGCATCAGGTGCTTGATAGCTGCTGTTCTAAGACTGATTCATTTTTATAAATGTGAGGCTATCAACAGAGTCTGTGGACAGGTGCATTCAATGTGCATTCAGAAAGCACGCTGGATGCAGGACAGGCTAGTAGCTGAATTGCATATTGAGCAAGTTCTGGCCAGTGGTCCATCCTCAAGACCCAGTAACCCAGTGGTTGCTCTGTTGGAAAGGTCTCCAAGTCTGCGCTTGTCCTTAGATATCCCTGTACTATGTAATGCAGACCTTGGCCCTGAGGACTGAAAAATTGTTTAAAGGCATCGGTCAGCAGGCCACCTTTTCCACCGCTCTTCCTCTGAATGAACGAAGCCTCAGCAACACGTTGTCCAGCACCAGGAAATTGTTACCTCCCAGGGTCTGGAAATGCATTGCGCAAACCTTTCTTCAAGGCCTCCTGAAGATTTTTCATCCTCTGCTCCCTCTGCGAAGGCAGCATGTGCTCTGCAACCTTACTCTTGTAGTGTGGATTAAGAAGGGTTGCCAGCCAGTAATGATCCCTCTCCTTGATACCACGAATCCTAGAGTCCTTTCGCAGGCTTTGTAGACTCAGGGAGGCCATGCAGCATAAGTTTGCAAAGGCATTCGATTCTGAAGCCTCTGGGTCACTAAGGATCACAAGATCTGTAACTATCTCCTCCCAGCCATGTACAACTCCTCAGTGGCATCGATGGGGGGGCGGGCTGCACCCGGTGAAACACACCAGAGAGGTGACACCCGTAGGTAGCGGCACCGCTAACACAGCCCACTGCCCTACACTGATGTGCACTTCTCGGCTGTGTCTCTCAGCGAAGTGGACCAAAGGCACCTCCCCCTCCTCTCTGTTTACATCCAGACCGGATGTATACCGGGGGTCTATACTGAGGGTGGAGGTCTATATTGATGGAGGGGGTCTGTACTGAGGAAGGTGGTCAGTACTTAGTGGGGGTCTATACTGAGGAAAGGGGGTCTATACTGAGAGGGTGATCTATACTGGCGGAGGGGGGTCAGTATTGAGAGGAGAGGTTTGTACTGAGGGGGAGGTTTATATGGATGGGTTCTGTACTCAGGGGGAGGTCTATACTGATGGAGAGGGGTTTGTACTGAGGGGGAGGTCTATATTGACGGAGTGGGGTCTGTACTGAGGGGGAGGTCTATATTGAAGGAGTGGGGTCTGCACTGAGGGGGGGGTCGATACTGATTGATGGGAATCTGTACTGAGGGGGAGGTCTATACTGACAAAGTGGGGTCTGTACTGAGGGGGGTGGTCTGTACAAAGGGGGTCTATACTTATGGAGGGGGGTCTGTACTGAGGGGGAGGTCTATACTGACGGAGGGGGGGTCTGTACTGAAGGGGAGGTCTATACTGAGGAAGGACCGTGTGTACTTTGTGAGGGGGATCTATACTGAGGGAGGGGCATTTATACTGAGAGAGGGGGGTCTGTAGTTAGTGGAGTGGGGTCTGTACCGAGGGAGGACTATAGTTGGTGGCGGAGGGGTGACACCAATTTTTTCGGCACCGGGTGAGACCAACCCTAGTGATGCTACTGAAACTCCTTGGGTTTCTGGCGACTGAAAACCACCCCTTGAAGACTGCTGCTGAGTGTTATCCTTTACATCTATGCTGACACAATCCCCCTCCTTCCTCTTCTTCTTTGGCGGGCCCACAGGAATGCTATCTGGATAAAGAGGGCCTTAAAAGGAAAGGAAGTCCACCTCTTCCTCCCGCTGTTCTGCCCCAAGTGCCCTGTCCATGATTCCACAAAGCGCGTGCTCCAGCAGGAAGACTAGAGGGACAGTGTCACTGAGGCATGCATTGTTGCTTACCATCCTTGTGGCCTCCTCAAATGGTGACAGGACAGTGTATGCATCCTTGATCAGTAGCCACTGGTGTGGTGAAAAGAAGCCAAGCTTCCCCGACCCTGTCCTGGTGCCATACTCACACAGGTACTCATTGATGGCACTCTGCTGTGTGTGCAGCTGTTGGTGTGGCGTCAACCACCTCTGAGCCTGCCCCAGCAGCGCTAACAAAATCTCTGCCCCAGTGTGGCTCCTGTCCCCTAGGCAGACCAACTCAAGCACTGCATGGCATCTTTTAGCCTGGCTGCTTGAGTAGCCCCTTGAATGCTTACGGAGCACCGATGGTTCAGAGGACAAATCTGCAGAACAGTCCATAGAGGAAGAAGAAGAGGAGGGGTGGAGGAGAGAGCTGTGGCAGAATCACCACTAGCATTTTGGAGGCATGATGGCGGAACAAGCTCCAACCACACTGAACCCTGTCCTGTATCCTTCCCAGCTGCCAGCAGAGTTACCCAGTGCAACGTGAAGGAAAGATAACATCCCTGCCCATGCCTGCTACACCATGAGTTAGCGGTAATAAACACCTTACTGCTGGCCACCTTGTCCAACGAGGCCAAAACATTGCCTTCCGCATGCTGGTAGAGAGCGGGAATGGCCTTCCATGAAAAGAAATGGCGTTTTGGAACTTGCAACTGAGGTACAGCACATTCCACAAATTCACGAAAGAGGGCAGAGTCTACCAGCTGAAAAGGCAGCAGTTGCAGTCTTAGCAATTTGGCCAAGCTAGCATTTAGACGCTGAGCATGTGGATGGCTGGGACCGAATTTCTTTTTACGGTTCAGCAACTGGGATAGGGAAATTTGCCTTCTGAAATCAGATGGTGGTGTACTGCTAGCAGATTGGTGGCAAGTACCTATTAGTACTTAATAGGGACACTTATTGCTATACCTTCATTCCTCTCAGTGCAAGTTTTTGAGTGGACTGGAGGTATAGTAGGGTTGGAGAACCCAGATGAGGAGCAAGGAGAAGTCTGCCTTTTTCTTTGATGTGGGTCTTTCAAGTGCTGTTGCCAATGGACTGCATGGCAGGTCGTCATATGTCATGTCAAGCATGAGGTGCCCAAGAGGCTGCTGTTCTGGCCAAACTGGATCCACTTCCGACATAGTTTGCAAATAAAAATGGTGTGATCTGGTGCACACGTGTCAAAAAAGGCCCACACCATGGAACTTTTAAATGTCAGTGGGAGTAAGCAGCGCCCTGCACCTGCGGAGCTTTGCGGTGTGATGCAATAGGGTGGGGATGCAATAGGGTGGCTGCCCTTAAGCTGTCCCTAGAGGATATCCTTCTCTTCTCTCATGCCCCCAAGTACAGTCAGTGGCCTTATCATCCCCTCCCACCTCATCACTGGCGCAAACTCGGCAGTATGCTGCAGCTCGGGGAACATGACTGCCGGTTTCTTGCCCCCTCTCTCTAGGCTCCCGTTACTTCCTTCCTCAACCTGGGAACCAACATCAGAGCCTTCAAATTGCTATGCATCCTCCAGCAGCATGTACCCGACACTGTGGTCAAATAATTCTGGGGACTCCTACGTTCATGATGGTGGGGCTATGGAAGGAGTGACTGTGGACAAGGAGTCGTGGACTAGGCAGTTGCGTTGGAAGGCAAACTACTCTGAGCCTGGGTGACAGAAGTTGAGGAGGATGAGGGCGGCTTTGTTATCCACTCCACCAACTCTTCTGCATGTTTTGACTCAATAACATGGCTAGCAGCAGAAAAAAAAGACCAGCATGCTCCATGGCCACCTGCAGAGGATGCACCATGTCCACGACCAGCACTGTTGATTGTAGACACAGAGAAAGAAGAAAGAAATGCCGGCACATCCAGAACTTACGATTGCCTTTTATTTTGTTTCACAAAGATAACACCAAAGACACCAAACTGTGGTCACACAGACTCAGAGGCTGCTTGCCCTCTTTTAGTGGCCTGTGAGCATCTGACCCTCCTTGGTGGCTTTCCAGACATTATGTATATTTTGTTCTGCAACACCACACTACACTGTATTAGATACTGTGTACACCACCAGAAGTGTAGTAGAAAGTGTACACACTCTATTAGATACTGTGTACACCACCTGCACTGTATTAGCAAGCAACTGTACTATGGCTGCACTGTATTGTGTACTGTGCAGTGTGCACACCACCAGAAGTGTAGTAAAAACTGTACACATTGTATTAGATACTGTGTACACTGCCTGCACTGTATTAGCAACTGTACTACGACTGCACTGTATTTTATACTGTGTACACCACCAGAAGTGTAGTTGAAACTGTACACACTGTATATATATATATATAGATATATATATATATATATATATATATATATATATAGATATATATATACAGGGCTTTTTTTCTCAGAGAATAGGTGCAGGAACTCCCCCCTTCGTCTCTGCCCCCCTACCCATCTCCGAGCACTTTCTCTTGGCTCCACCCCCTACCCACCTCCCAGTACCGCTCCTTTTGGAGAGTACAGAGCCAAGTATCATTTTGTGCTACTAAATTGTATGGAATTTGATAGACCCCACCAAAGTAGCAACAGACCACACCACAGCAACAATAGATCCCCCCACACACAATGACAGACCTCCCCCCAGCAACAACAGACCCCCCGCAACAAAATACCACCCCAGCAACAATAGATCCCCCCAAAAAAACAGATCTCCAGTGACAATAGATCCCCCAGCATCAATTGACCCTCCAGCACACCTTGCCATAGAATACATTCAGTGCTGGAGGCGCCGGAACTGTGCTCCTCCGCGAGTATATATATATATATATATATATATATATATATACACTAGACTGACTGTATATATACTGAATATCAAATTCACTGCCACTAACTGAATTACGTGTGTGTGTGTGTGTGTAAACACACACATCCCAGTTCTGTAAGGAGAGGGACACAGTTAAACCCTTGATCGCCCCTAGTGTTAACCCCTTCCCTGCCAGTGACATTTATACAGTAATCAGTGCATTTTTATAGCATGGATCGCTGTATAATTGTCAATCGACCTAAAAATGTGTCAAAAGTGTCCGATGTGTCCGCCATAATGTCGCAGTCTCAATAAAAATCGCAGATCACCGTCATTACTAGTAAAAAAAAATACATAATAATAAAACACCATAAATCTATCCCCTATTTTGTAGACGCTATAACTTTTGCACAAACCAATCAATATACGCTTTTTGCTACTTTTTATTACCAAAAATATGTAGAAGAATACATATTAGCCTAAACTGAGGAAAAAAAATTTGCTTTTTTAAAAAAACAAAAGAAAAATTGGGGCTATTTATTACAGCAAAAAGTACAAAATATTGTGTTTTTTTTTTCAAAACTGACGCTCTTTTTTTGTTTATAGCGCAAAAAAAAAAAACACAGAGATGATCAAATACCACCAGAAGAAAGCTCTATTTGTGGGAAAAAAAGGACATAAATTTGTCAGTCAAAATTGTCAGTTAAAGTGCCACAGTGCCGTATTGCAAAAAATGGCCTGGTCATTGAGCAGCCAATTCTTCTGGGGCTGAAGTGGTTAAAGCCCTCATGGGCTGAAACCCCGTAAGCTCTGAGGCAATATATGGAATGTTTATCTTGTATCCAATAAAGAAATTCCCAGGATCGCGCACCTGTTTTTATGTACAGTTACTATTATGGTGGACAGGAGCTTAAACCTCAGCACCGATTACTCTCACTGTCTTAATGAACTACCTAGGTTGAGCGAGGTGAGTTATTTCTGTTTTATTCTAAACAGCATGAATGTAGAAATCTCCACTGCTGGCTATTGCATCCAGGCAGCTGCAGCACCCCAGCTGCCTGAATACATTGGTGCTGCCAAACAGTGACTGCATCTGTTAGAAAGCAGTCACTGTTTGGCTGACAACTTCCACCTGGCTCAGTTGATTTTTTTTTTAAATCACTTCAGTCAAGACAGGTGCTTGCAGGGTCACCCCCAGCTAGAAGTTCGGGGAATTCATCAGGAAGCCATCTATGGGGGCCTGACTGATCAAGGACCCCATAGTCAGCAGAGCCAATATCTCCACTGAAAGAGTTACGTTTACCTCTACTTCTGGTGATAACTGTAAAATGTTAAATTTTCCACCACATTCTGTCTCAGTGATAATGGTCACTAGTTCAAATTAAAACAACCCAGCGAAGACACAGACTGCATAAAAAAAATTGACATGGGTTCTAGCGTTTCCCTATTTTTTCATGCACTTTAAGTCCCATAATTTTCTTTAAAATGAATCACATGATATACTGATAAAGAAATATTTTTCTTCTGTCTGGTAAGGAAGGTATACCTTCTTCATGTAATATTCTTCATTTTCTCCTGTTTCTTAGGCCTTATGTCTCTGCTGCAGCCCCTTCTTCTGGATGTGGTCCCAACTATCCAGCAGACCTCTGCTCTGGCTCTCGGGAGGCTAGCCAATTATAATGATGATCTGGCAGAAGCAGTTGTTAGAGGAGACATTGTTCGACAGCTTGTGTATTCACTGGCCGAACAGAATGTAAGTCAATACTTTATGGAGGTTTTTCTTCAAAATTATTTTCTGCAATTGTTACAATAAACATAGCTCATAAGAAATAAAATTCTGCCTCTAGACAGTTTGAGTTGAAGGGTGGCTAGCTATTATATATTTGAGAAACTGCCTGTCCCAGTTTGTCCTAAAAGATTAAAAGTGAACCTGTTAGCCTGTTTTAAACTCATGAGCGAAACTTTTCCAGTAGGAAGCCATTTTAATTTCACTAAAGCTATGGTAGTTGCCTGGTTGTGAAAGCTTATTTTCATACTTGACCTCTTTGAATCACTAACCCAAAACAAGAATGCTAATAGGTCCTCCAAAGTGTCTTATATACATACTTTTACTGCCCCTCAACCGCTACTGTGAACAATGACCAATTAATGCACTCCTGCACAGTCCAGAACAAATGCCTATTTCACCGCAGGGTCCATTTTAAGAAAGAAGAGCACATAAGTGTATACAGACATATTTTATCTATTTGAATTTTATCTTATCTGTATGATATTCACCTTTTCCAACAGTCATTAGATTGCATAAAATACAACAGACCACCTAGTGTGTACTAATGCCCATTTAGCTTTATCCCTGATCTTGGCTGTGTCTTGCTTGATGCCACCCCCTGGGCCTGCCCGCAGCATTCCCTAAGTTTGCCCCTCAGGCCTGCCCCTAGCCTTCTCTTCGTCTGACTTCTATGCTGGAAATTCTTCCATTGTATCAAAGTGCAATGCTGAGTCCTTGTGTTTGCATAAATAATTCATGCGTATGCCGATGAATAGAGCCTAAATGACAGGCTGTTGTATAGAGCAGACACTTGACCTGGGATAAGCAGGTGGTTGTTTATTGCATTTAAATGGCCCCAGAAGGAGAGTGTAATCTGTTAAAACCGTATCACCTAAACTAAAACAGTTCTCTTCCCCCATAATGAGCTTATGGGAGTATCTGTACTGTACATAGACTAGCCTAGAAAATGTGGAGAAAAGAAGAATCTCTAATAATATCTGTAAAGGTACATATAGTAGGAGACAAATTATCATTTTCTATTTCAGCCAGGCAGTTGTTTATTTCCTTTAGGTGTCGGTTTATGAAGCAGTGATCAGTGGAGATCCAGAGGATCGCCGCTGATCACAGCCCATAAACAGTATATAAACCAGAGATAATCAGGGGAGAAGTGTTTGAACTTGTTCTCCCGCCGATTATCTCTGCACACTGAGAATCCTCATAGACTGACCAGTAACAGTCACTTTATGAAGCTGGGATCTCAGCGCTTCACTGGCGATCTGTGTCAGAATTCACACTCCCCGATTCACCAGCTCAGAGGTGGAGAACCGGGGAGTGAAGAGAGAATGTGGGGGGATCTGAGGAGGAAAGAGGAAGATAATTAACTTCCTTATGCCTCGTTCAGACCCCCCAACACTGTAACCATGTCCCCCTGTCGTATTTATGTGTATACATATATATACATATATATATATAATGTGTGTGTATATACATGCATGTATAATGTCTGTGTGTGTATGCATGTATATATTATGTAGGGGGACTCTTTATTTCACTAACATTGATCACACCGTGTGTCAGTGTATTGAGCTGTGATAATTTATCACTGCTTAATAAATTGACATTTCTGTGTATTGGTGAATTTCTAGTACTGTAATCTCGTAAAGTCTCACGAGATTCCAGTGTTAGGGGCCGTTCTCCAGAGTTAAAAGCGTTTGTAGATCGCTTCACTCCTCCAAGGGTGAAGCGATCTACTCCGCTTCATAAAGTGGCACACAGAGGAGAAAGATCTCCTATGTGAATGCCGGAGAATGAAGCAGTGAATAGATTTCACTGCTTCATAAAAGGACACCTTAATAAGGAATTTCATTCAAAAGGGGCATTTACACCCGTTCTGTGTGCAGGCTGTGTTTATTTTGTTATTTCGTTATTTTGCCTGCATTCATCCCCGGCTTATAGCAGATTATATATATATACAACCAGTGCAGCGATCACAGAAATCATAGAAAATACGTGTAAAACATAACACATCCCTATTTGCTGACGGTATCTTGCTGACCTTAACTTCCTCTAGAATCTCCCTGCCTAAATTGCTATCCCTTCTAGATACTTTTGCGTCCCTTTCATGTCAACTTTTCTAAATCGAAATCAGTGTCAGTCAACCTCTCTCCTTCTGAATTGACAGCTTTGAAAATTGATTTCTTATTTCATTGGCTTTCTTCTTTGTCCTTTTTGGGAATCTGTCTTACCCCAAGGTATGAAGGATTGTATCAGGCCAACTTTCCACCTTTGTTCATAAAATTGACTGACATGCTGTCCTCAATTTCCCATTATCCTGGTTTGGTAGGATAGCTGCAATCCGCATGTCTTACCTCCCAAAATTGCTTTTTTTTTTAGTTTTAACTGTCCCAATCCCCTCATATATTTTACACATACATCAACGTAAACTTCTGACGTTTGTCTGGGGATCCACTCAACCTCAAAACAGCAAACGGGTTTTGTATGTCTGTAGGATTAATGGTGGTCTTTCAGTCCCTAACTTACAAGCTTATTATACAGCAGCAAGCATAGCCCCACTATCCCACCTATATGAAAAGTATTAATTGCCACTATAGGGCACTATAGATCTTGTGGATTCCAATCCTATACCTTTCCCTTCTCTGCCCTAACTCCCCCCTATCCATCACTCGATCACATTAGGAGCATGCCTAGTAGTGATGGACGAACGTTTCGCCCGGCGGTCGTTTCGCGGCGAATTTCCGACTTTCGCCGTCCGCGGGTTCGAACGCCTTTTTCCGTCGTTCGCCCCGGCGGACTTACGTGTTTAATGTATACAAGAACTTTAACCTTTCGTGACACGTTTATCATGTGTTACAGGACAACCAATTGAGACATGACAGCTCATGGACACTTGGACATTCCCCCTAACCTATAAATACACCCGATCCGGTGGCCATTTTACATTCTTTCTTCTGTCACTGTAGGGAAAGGATCCTGTGTGGAGTAGGGACAGAGAAAACGCTAGCTATTTGGTACACAAAAGTTCTTTTCAGGACTGGTATAGGTGTTAGGTCAGCAGCCTGAGTTTCTTTTGTCAGTTTAGATAAAGGGACAGAGCGCTGTATGCTGCTATTTTAGGGACAGCTCAGCCAGATTAGTCTTTCTTCATCATCATCATCATCATCATCATTAGCTGTTACTATCAGGTCCACAAAAGAGCTGTTCCAGCTAATCGTTCCAGCCTACTCTTTTTTGCCAATTTGTATAGGGACAGGCAGGAAGCAGTGTGTCAGGCAGTGAGGATAATTTTAAAGACTTGCTGTTACTATTAGTTCCACAAAGGTTCTTTTCAGGACTGGTATCAGTGGTACGGTAATAGGCTTGTACACGTATAATATTCTTTCTTCCAAATATAGAAAGAATATTATACTTGACTGCTGCCCTTCTGCTGCAGTCTGCTAATCATTCACAACTCACTTGTTCCACAAAGCTCTTTATCAGGACTGGTAACTTGGTCTGTCTAGGGTGCTACGGTACATAGGCTTGGGTGCGGTACAGTCTGCTGTTCTGTAAGGACCGCTATCGGTCCACAATACATAGGGTTGCCGTGCACTACTGCTGACCGCTGCCCTATACTGCAGCAGTCCTTCAGCGGTATAGGGACTGACGCACAGTCTGCTAAACACTAATACACAACCTGCTTGGTCCACAAAAGTTCTTATAAGGACTGGTAACTTGGTATAGGGTGCTACGGTACATAGGCCTGAGTGCGTTACAGTCTGCTGTTCTGTAAGGACCGCTATCGGTCCACAATACATAGGGTTGACGTGCACTACTGCTGACCGCTGCCCTATACTGCAGCAGTCCTTCAGCGGTATAGGGACTGACGCACAGTCTGCTAAACACTAACACACAACCTGCTTGGTCCACAAAAGTTCTTATAAGGACTGGTAACTTGGTATAGGGTGCTACGGTACATAGGCCTGAGTGCAGTACAGTCTGCTGTTCTGTAAGGACTGCTATCGGTCCACAATACATAGGGTTGCCGTGCACTACTGCTGACCGCTGCCCTATACTGCAGCAGTCCTTCAGCGGTATAGGGACTGACGCACAGTCTGCTAAACACTAATACACAACCTGCTTGGTCCACAAAAGTTCTTATAAGGACTGGTAACTTGGTATAGGGTGCTACGGTACATAGGCCTGAGTGCAGTACAGTCTGCTGTTCTGTAAGGACCGCTATCGGTCCACAATACATAGGGTTGCCGTGCACTACTGCTGACCGCTGCCCTATACTGCAGCAGTCCTTCATTGGTATAGGGACTGACGTACAGTCTGCTAATCACTAACACACAACCTGCTTGGTCCACAAAAGTTCTTATAAGGACTGGTAACTTGGTATAGGGTGCTACGGTACATAGGCCTGAGTGCGTTACAGTCTGCTGTTCTGTAAGGACCGCTATCGGTCCACAATACATAGGGTTGCCGTGCACTACTGCTGACCGCTGCCCTATACTGCAGCAGTCCTTCAGCGGTATAGGGACTGACGCACAGTCTGCTAAACACTAACACACAACCTGCTTGGTCCACAAAAGTTTTTATAAGGACTGGTAACTTGGTATAGGGTGCTACGGTACATAGGCCTGAGTGCAGTACAGTCTGCTGTTCTGTAAGGACCGCTATCGGTCCACAATACATAGGGTTGCCGTGCACTACTGCTGACCGCTGCCCTATACTGCAGCAGTCCTTCATTGGTATAGGGACTGACGTACAGTCTGCTAATCACTAACACACAACCTGCTTGGTCCACAAAAGTTCTTATAAGGACTGGTAACTTGGTATAGGGTGCTACGGTACATAGGCCTGAGTGCGTTACAGTCTGCTGTTCTGTAAGGACCGCTATCGGTCCACAATACATAGGGTTGCCGTGCACTACTGCTGACCGCTGCCCTATACTGCAGCAGTCCTTCAGCGGTATAGGGACTGACGCACAGTCTGCTAAACACTAACACACAACCTGCTTGGTCCACAAAAGTTTTTATAAGGACTGGTAACTTGGTATAGGGTGCTACGGTACATAGGCCTGAGTGCAGTACAGTCTGCTGTTCTGTAAGGACCGCTATCGGTCCACAATACATAGGGTTGACGTGCACTACTGCTGACCGCTGCCCTATACTGCAGCAGTCCTTCAGCGGTATAGGGACTAAGAGTTTTGTCACAGGGTGATTTAAAAAATGACAGGCAGAGGAAGAGGCAGGCCCTTCCGCAGGGGTGGTAGGGGTAGGGCAGGAGCAACAGCCTTGAGCCAAAGTGGGAAGTTGCAGAAGGTGCGTTCAATTACTTTAAAGGACGCACCAGACTTGGTTGAGTGGCTCACTCAGCCTTATTCTTCTGCACCCTCCTCATCCTCTCGATCTGCACCCTCTTCTTCACTCTCTGCTATGTGCACCCCCAAAGACACTACCACCAACAACACCACCACCACCACATACCTTCCGCTTGAGTGCAAATGGGGGCCTTCATGCTCCAGTGTTTTAATAGGGACCCCCGTATAAAAAGCATGAGGGTCAAGGACCAGTACTGGGTGGCAACGTACTTAGATCCCCGGTACAAACACAAAATGGCGGAAATGTTACCGCCGTCGCAGAGGGCTGTCAGAATGCAGCACTTCCAGGCCTTGCTTCGAGAAATGCTGCATTCTGCTTTTGCGTGCGCTGGCAGAGGAGCAATTCCCACTCCCAGAGAAGGATTTGCGGGTACCAATCCAACAGCGCCTGCAAGAAGAGGCCGGTTTGAAGATGTGTTGGTGACTTCGGATATGAGGTCATTCTTTCAGCCGACCCATCGACAGGTGTCATCCGGATCCAGCATCAGGGAACGCCTAGACCGTCAGGTGTCCGACTACATTGGGTTAACGGCCGATGTGGACGCTCTGAGGAGTGATGAACCCCTAGACTACTGGGTGGGCAGGCTTGACCTCTGGCCAGAGCTTGCCCAATTTGCAATCGAACTGTTGGCTTGCCCCTCATCCAGTGTCCTGTCCGAAAGGACGTTCAGCGCAGCAGGGGGGATTGTGACCGATAAGCGTACTCGCCTAGCTCACGACAGTGTTAACTACCTCACATTTCTAAAAATGAATGAGGCATGGATCTCGGAGGAATTCAACACATGTGATCAGTAGACCATGTATATGTCTATAAACAATTTTTGGAATCAAGCACACAGACCTTCTTAATTCATTTGGCTCACTTCCCTGACCCAAAAAAGCACACCGTACTATATGCCCCTACCCTCCTCTTTGAAGAGGTTGAGCGGTGTCATATTTCTACTGGGGCTGCTTATTATGAGGGGTTCCCACCATCCCTGTGCTGTGCTGACTTCCTCCTGGGTGTTCTTATTATGAGGGGCTCCCACCATCCCTGTGCTGTGCTGACTTCCTCCTGGGGGTTCTTATTATGAGGGGATCACACCATCCCTGTGCTGTGCTGACTTCCTCCTGGGGCTGCTTACGGTGCTGCTGTCAGCGCTGTATGTCACGGAGCTGCTGTCAGCGCTGTATGTCACGGAGCTGCTGTCAGCGCTGTATGTCACGGAGCTGCTGTCAGCGCTGTATGTCACGGAGCTGCTGTCAGCGCTGTATGTCACGGAGCTGCTGTCAGCGCTGTATGTCACGGAGCTGCTGTCAGCGCTGTATGTCACGGAGCTGCTGTCAGCGCTGTATGTCACGGAGCTGCTGTCAGCGCTGTATGTCACGGTGCTGCTGTCAGCGCTGTATGTCACGGAGCTGCTGTCAGCGCTGTATGTCACGGAGCTGCTGTCAGTGCTGTATGTCACGGAGCTGCTGTCAGCGCTGTATGTCACGGAGCTGCTGTCAGCGCTGTATGTCACGGAGCTGCTGTCAGCGCTGTATGTCACGGTGCTGCTGTCAGCGCTGTATGTCACGGAGCTGCTGTCAGCGCTGTATGTCACGGAGCTGCTGTCAGTGCTGTATGTCACGGAGCTGCTGTCAGCGCTGTATGTCACGGAGCTGCTGTCAGCGCTGTATGTCACGGAGCTGCTGTCAGCGCTGTATGTCACGGTGCTGCTGTCAGCGCTGTATGTCACGGAGCTGCTGTCAGCGCTGTATGTCACGGAGCTGCTGTCAGCGCTGTATGTCACGGAGCTGCTGTCAGCGCTGTATGTCACGGAGCTGCTGTCAGCGCTGTATGTCACGGAGCTGCTGTCAGCGCTGTATGTCACGGTGCTGATGTCAGTGCTCTGTATTACGGTGCTGCTGTCAGTGCTCTGTATCTCCTGCACCCTCTTGTTTGCCTACCCTGGTCCCTGACCTTCCCTCTCCTCCATTGCCTTCATTAGCTCCATAGTCCTGAATTGTCAGAACAATTTCCCAAATAAAAAAAAAATGCTTGTAGTTATCGATCCCAAATTCACCTCATACATGTATTATGCTATTGTCCAGGTGGTGGGACTACGTGCTACCCCCTAATAATTACCCCGTGGCCGCAAATTCGACCTAAAGGTTTGCGAAATTCGCCTCCCATTGAAGTCAATGGAGCCCGCGGCGAACGGTCGTTTTCGCGAACGTTTGTGTCCGTTCGCGTTTCGCGTTCGCGAAACGTCCCGTCGGAAGTTCGTCCATCACTAATGCCTAGCTCACTTCCTTACATTTTCTGCAGATTTGTTGATATTCAATCCCTGTTTACCCCTTCTAGGATAATAATATTTAATGCCCTATGTTCTTCTCATGATATTCTCCTACAAGAATACTATAGCTACCTACAACTTAGGCACTTTCTCCAGCAGCTCATAAAATCCTGACCAACTCCATACACTTTGACCCCCTTTGAGAGCCTCTATAGAGCCGACCACATTCCCCGGGCTTAATATGGTTGATATATTCATCAATAATTTCCTCCAAAAAACCTTAGTTGAGACCTTGTCATCTTCAATGGGAAAGAGAATTGGGGAGTTGGACCCAGAGGATTGGCAGATCATGATCAACTAACTGTTCAAAAATGTTCTTATATTAGAGAATGCCTATAGATATTGTATAGGTGGTACTATATGACGCAAGGCTAGCTCATTTTTTCCCAACCTATTCTCCTCTCTGCTTCCAGGGATGTTCACAGGAAGGCGCTATGGCACACGGTTGGTGGTCTTGTGTAAAGTTATGCAGGTTATGGGTCAGACTCTACACTCTTCTCTGCAATTAATTTATATCAACTTCAAAAGAGATCCCTACGAAGCTCTTCTTGATAAACCGTTTGCTTAATTGCTTCGTCCAGAGTGTCAGCTAGCTCTGCATATTTTTACTGCAACTAAGCTAACTATTGTGAGGGCGTGGAAAACTCCTGTACTTAGTTTTGAGGCAGTCAAAAATCGTATGAATGATATCATGGTGAATGAGAAGTTGACAGCTACCCTTTTGGACATGCATTGCAAAACTCTTCAGGTCTGGCAACCGTGGGTAGCATACATCCAATATTCTAGGTTTAATAACCTAGAATATTGGATATTGAATATTGGATATTGAATAACTCGATTTAGCGCTTATCTAAAGCACACTCCGTGGACTTCTCTCCTCCTTTTCTCCTCTTTCTCATTTCCAGCTTCCTCTTCTTTCCTTTATTTATTTTTATCTGCTTTACTCTATGCATTTATCTCATACACCTATCAGGATGCCAGGCATTGTCCTGGTTAGGATGGCTACGGTGATAATATCTCTGTTTCTCTATTGCATTTTCATCTTCTGTGAATTTATTGACAACAAAAAGTCTTATGTCTAGATACCTTAAACTCTACGATTGGACATTTTCGTTTTCATGTACCATGCAGTGTAATCTGGATCACCAGGAGGCCTCAGATAGTGACATGAGGACATTTGCTTATACGGTATGCCATACATGGAACTTGCATAATTTTCTCATATTTTTTTTTTTTAATTTATCTTTTGCTTTGTTCTTGTTCATTATGCCATGTAACCATCTAACTGTTGATCGTATCTGTTGGATTGAATATTAATAAAATCCTTTGCAAAAGAAAATATATGTAAACAAACACATAGATAATAGTGCTAGTTATTATCATAGTCACACCAGTGCTTAGAAATAGCATAAACGAATACTCAAACCAGAATAATATTTAAAAGAGTCCATAAAGTATATTCAAAATTTATCACAGTACAGAAGTATAATAAAAGTCCCATATGCCATGATTACAATTTGAAAACTCCAAAGATAGCCAGGGTAACAAGTCTCACTCTCATGCAAGGCTTACCAGAGCAATTGTGACCCCCATCACGGCACCTGGAATATTTTCTTCCACTTTTGAACTTTGATCACATTTTGAATATAATCTATGGACTTTTTTACATTTAATTCTAGTTTGAGCATTAGTTCATGCTATTTCTAAGCACTGTTATGATGATATCTAGAACTATTATCTCTGCATTTTTTTACATATATTTTCTAATGTGAGCGCTGCACTGGTTGTACTGTGTATGTATGTATGTATGTATGTATGTGTATATATATATATATATATATATATATATATATATATATATATAATGTATATTTGCTAATATCTGGTATTGAGGTATAGTGCTGGCCCTGCTAATTTTATTGGTCACCTATTAATTTCACTTGAGTGCAGATTTTTTATGTGGTTTATTTTTTGCTTATAGCAGTAGATGCAGATGCAGTGGCTGGGCAGATGCAGCCTTATGTCAAAAGCTGACATACGTGCAAGAGCAGGTGCATGGATCTGAACACGGACTGTATGCATTCAGATCCCCTTTGGACATGCAGCTGTGTCAGGCTGTCTGTGCAGTTGCTACATCTGCATTTACGTCTATAGGCTACTTGCACACAGCCCTTAAAGAGGAAGTAAACCCTGATGGGTTTACTTCCTCTTTCATTCCCTGCACAGGCAAAGCATTAGGACTACTATGCATCGCATAGTAGTCCATTATGTGTCGCTTACCTGACACAGGAGCCAGCGATGTCACCGCTGTCCCCTGTAGTACGGCGCATCCATCTTCTCGGTGGGTCTCACCGATCCGCCGCTATCATTCGGCGAAGCCACGATGACGTCACTCCCGTGCATGCACACAGGAGCCGCCACTCACGTTGACCGCGGTGCGCTCAGTGCACCGTAGACAGCGGTGCCTGTCTTTTGGCAAATATCTCCTAAACCGTGTAGGTTTAGGAGATATTTCTTGGACCTACAGGTAAGCCTTAATCTAGGTCAAAGTTGGTTGTAAGGGTTTACAAGCACTTTAAGAAAATAGGCACAATAACAAATGCAGCCTGCATGTAGAACAGGTGTCAATGGCAGACTTGGCGAACTTCGAGTGATCAGGGAGTATTGGAGATATGGAGTGACAGCCTTGGAGTGATCATTTATGTCAGGGGTCTTCAAACTACGGCCCTCCAGTTGTTCAGGCACTACAATTCCCATCATGCCTAGTCATGTCTGTGAATGTCAGAGCTTTACAATGCCTCATGGGACGTGTAGTTCTGCAACAGTTGGAGGGCCGTAGTTTGAGGCTCCCTGATTTATGCAGTACATGATTTCTCTTGACAAAGGAGGTCATGTTTATCTGGTAAGCAGACACTTTATCACACACCTGGTGATGGTGGCTGTTGGTGGCACTGGTTTGGTGTTGAATTTATCTAAAGGAGCACTTTAACACGTATTCACTGGATTTGATTATTGGGACTTTTCATGAACTATTTAATATTTCTTATTTTAATTAGTTATTAGATGAATTTTATCACAGTTCACAGTTTTTTATGTATTTTATCTTTTAATTAGGAGTCTACAAAACAACGGCCAGTGGGTCACATCTGGCCCACCAGGCCATTTCTTCTGGTCCTCAGAGTCCTCAGACTCACTGCAGGGACGATCTCTGTCGGTTGTGGAACCTGCGCTGCATATTCACCCCCAGCAATATGCAGCGCAATCCTGCAATCCCTCCCGGCATCTCATTGTGTTGGCTGCTAGGACCACCTGCATCCTAGGAACCAATGAGGTGCTTTAGTGCAGACCTGTTGTCACCTCCCTGCTCCCGCCTTGCTGTTAGCCAGTATCCTTCCTTCATTTCACATACAATTGTGTAATACCAGCGGGGCTGGAGTCAGGAGGTGCAGCAGGTCTGCACAACCAGTGTAATCAATGTCTGAGATGTACTGTACAGTGGTGAAGTACACATGCAAGGGGGAACTGTGAGATGGTTACAAATATGTAGGGGAGTGGGTATAATGGCTCTGATGGGGACACAAACATGTGGGGGGGGCACAAACATGCAGGATGGGAGGGCTGATCGCTTTAAGGGACACACACACATCTGGGGGGGGGGGGCTGATGAGGACACAAACATGTGAGGGGGGTCTGATAGCTCTGGTGGGGACACAAACATGTGGGGGGGGGGCTGATGGCTCTGATAGGGACACAAACAGGTGTGGGGGGGTGATGGCTAAAATGGGGACACAAACATGTGGGGGTGATGGCTCTGATGGGGACACATACACGTGGGGGGGGGGGGAAATAATGGCTCTCATGGGGACACAAATATGGGGGCTGATGGCTCTGATGGGAGCACAAAAATGAAGGTGGGGGGCTGATGCTTCTGATGGGGACACAAATATGCAGTGGGTGGAGGTGCTAATGGCTCTCATGGGGACACAAACATGGGGGGAAGGGGCTGATGGTTCTGATGGGGTCACAAAAATGTGGGGTGGGCTGATGTTTTTGATGGGGACACAAACATGTGGGGGGGGGGGGGCTGAGCATGTAAAGAGGATACAAAAATGTGGTGGGAGGAATGATGGCTTTGATGGGGACACAACCATGTGTGTATGTGGGCGTGGGGGGAGGGCTGATAGCTCTGATGTGGACTCAAATATGCAAAGGGCTAATGGCTCTGATGGGGACACAAAAATGTGGGGGGAGGATGTTGGCTGTGATGGGGACACAAATATGCTGGCGGGGGTTCTGTGGGAGACACAAATGTGCAGGGGGACTCAAAATGAGTGATGGAGACACAAAAATGTGGGGGGTCTAATTGGGACACCAATTTGGGGGGATACTCTGATGAGTGATGGCGACACAAATGTATGGGGACATAGATGCATGGGAACACTCTAATGGGGATACAGATGAATGGGGAGACTGATGAGGACACAGATGTAAAGCCTCATGCACATTGGAAGTTTATTCCCTCTGCATGATGCTTCAGTGTTTAGGTTGTGGAAAAGGATACAGGCGTATCATCCAGCCCTACTGTCAGCAGTCTGTCAAATTCTATTCTATTTTTCTACTGTGGATTTATTTATAAATCATTTTTCCGGCCCGCGAATATGTGTTAAATATACAATGTGGCCCTCAAAGTAAAAAGTGATCTTGATCTTAGTACAACACTTTTTTTATATACAGTAGGTGTCAACACCTGTCTGATTGTGGCTTTATATTCTGGAGAACAATAGTTGTGTTTTTTTTTTTTTATTAAGATTATATGGAGTAACTCTGTCCATGTTTATTACTCAGTGGACACAATCCCTAATCAATTTTTTTTGTTTCTTTATATAAAAAGTTGCTAATAATATTGAGATACCATTTTAGTATTTAACACATAAAAATGTAAAACAGAGTGCAACCATGATAGTTATGCATATTTGTAATTAGAGCCCTGCACTGCCTGCATGCTTGAAACATCCATTGTCATTCAGCTGTATGTGCAATCTGATCTCTCTGAGCTTTTTCACAGTAGCAGCTGTTATCTGAGCCTCCAGAATTCTGGTGCTTAGAGCTTGCCACCTGCTGGCTGCAAGTGGTAAAATACATACACATACAATATGTTCTATTTAGCTAATTGATAAGAAATAAAAATGTAATTATGTATTTTTTTTTATTAGTTCCAAAGATAACAAAAAAATATATATTCACACATACTTTGCTTTAACAAATTATAATACAGTATGCAATGCATTAATCCAATAATCTGGTGATCTTTTTAAATAGAATTGTCAACAACAAAAAAACTTTAATTCTTGTTCATTTAATTTTTCCAATGCAGATTAGAATATTGATTGCTGAAATGGGGTTGTTTTCAAATACACGCTTTTCTTTTTTTTTCCCATACTGGATCTCATCAGACTCAGAATTCCAGCTGTCATTTTCCAGGAACGGTTTCAATGTGATGGCAACACAACCACAACCAAACCAGCCACATCTGGGCTTTTGCAAGAGTCTGGATATTTAGGTTAGTGTGTATGTACAGGCTTATTTATGAAAGATTTACTTCTTACATATAGCCTTGTCTGTCCTAAGCTGGCCATAAATAGAGTGAAATTCGGCCGATTGAGTTCTATAGAACAGGACTGTTGGCAACTTTTCTCAAAGAGCAGCTGCAGCCAATGGGTTGCAGCCGCTAATCAGTGTATTCTAATATCAGAGAGTCCCCACTCAGAATACAGTGGTGTTAATTTCCTAAAGGCAAATAGACTGTGCACTTTGCAAAGTGCAGTTGCATTCTGCAGTAGTTGCTCCAGAGCTTAGTAAATGAGCAGACGCCCTGCTGACTTCCATCATCCATTCATGTGCAAGCAAAAATGCATTTTTTTTCATTTTCCTTGGTACTCTTTGCAAAGTGAAGCTTTACCTTATTTACTAAGCTCTGGGGGAACTGCACATGCACAGTGCAACTGCAGTTTGTAAAGTGCACAGTTGATTTGCCTTTGGTAAATCAACCCCAATGTCTCAGTGAGGAGGATTCCTCTGTCCATCTCGACCAGTGTTGCCAACCTCCTGCAGCATTCTTTACTAATAAAATATGGAAAATTTACTAGCGGAGCACATTTTTTACTGACAACCTGAAAAATGTTATTAAAAACGAAGAAAATCAATATTTATACAGTATAAATACAATATGGAAACATTGGCAATACCCATAACAAGTAATATGACTGGTTTACACGTACAAAAGTCAACACAGCAGGACAAATGATCAGCCCCTGATATTTACAGACAGTTGTAAAAATCAATCAGTTTGTAAAAATCAGATTTTTACAAACTGACCGTATATTTAATGACAGTTGGCAACCCTGACCTCAACTTTGTGGATGGAGGAATCAGTTTGTTTGTTTTGATCAGACCGTTAGCTGATTGAAAAAAGGAGTAATCAGCAAGGACTAGCTGAATTTCAATCCAAGTGTGGCAGCTCAGGAGTTGCTCTGATGATGGACTGCTGTCGAATGGGCTTGTTGAATTTTTTTTCTCAATCTGCAGCTGCAGCCACTGGGCTGCAACCGTTGACCAGAGTATTCTAACAGTCTACACTGTCAGAATACAATGTCTCAGCATGGTGAAATTCTTCTATCCACCTCCCTTGTGTGGATAGTGGAATGAGTTTTTTTTTTTTATTCAGTTAGCTGGCTGAAAAAGAAACAAAAAAAAAACCAATCCATCTATGGCCAACTTTAGCCTTAAACTTTAGCTAGTCGCTGGAGTCAGAGATCACCTGAAGTCTGCAGAAGTCTGCTTTGTCAACTGCTTTGTCTCTCACATTGGACAGTAGCTTTGACAGGGCAGATACTATCAGACTTTAGGTAACCTCTGGCAGAGAGGACAGGAAGTTGAACAGAAATGTATGTAATAATTGACTCCTCTTGAATGGCACTTTTGGTATATTTACGTTCAGTCAGCGCTTCCATCCAATCGGCTGCAGTGCTAATCAGTGTATTCTGACAGCAAAGGAATCCCACTGTCAGAATGCAATAGTACATTGGTTGATTAAAAAAATCTGAAAAGATTCCCCCATCCACACAAGTAAGGTGGATAGGGGAATCTGTTCAGAATTTTTAATCAACCCCCTGGCTGAACGACAAAAACGTAGCCATCTATGGCCAACTTTAGATTATTTATTTTTTCTTTAAGAGATTACCCACCTCTTTAAACTACTTCTTTGCAATTCTAGTTGTAGTATTGGTAAGCTTTGCTACTGGAAAAAAGAACCCAGCCCCATGTCTGCTGCTGCATCAAGGCAAAGACAAGAAGAGGACTCATTTTCATTTTCAGTTTCTTCACCCCTTAGAGGTCAAAAACATTTCCCATTCAAATCCTGTTCAGTGATTTCCTTGGCATTTCTGCCTGCTAGCTCTCTTCGTAAAGAGAAAAGCAAGGTCCTGAGAGGATGTTGAATTTCATTGAAAAGGGATCAGCAGCCTTACCCCGAGGTGTTTCTTTATCGTGCAGCCTGCCAATGGGGTGCTTAGCCAAATGCGCAGAGCAGTATACAAACACTCTCTGTGCACCATCCCCAGGGCACATTCACAGCACGGCCCTCCCAAAATGTGTTTCCATTTGTCTGTCATGCCGCAAACACTGCTCCTTCATCATCCTAGACAAGGGAACTAATGCTACATTCCAACAGTTAGGTCTTTTTTTTTTGTAACTCTGTATACATTCCGAAGAATTTTATACAGTCTTACAAACCCAAGCAAGAATATTTGAGTTTGTGACTCAGCAAGCTATTACCAAATCCCAAAATAGCTAAGCAAATATGCCAGATATGATCAGACATATTCTTGAAGTACTAACTGAAAGAATAGTCTGTTGTCAGCCATGGTGGTAGAAGGAATGGGTTTCTATGTCACAGAAAGAGAAAACCACTAAACTCAACAAAAGCAGAACACACAGAAAAATGGCTTAGTCCAGGATGTCTGCCCTTGCAGGAACTGCAGTCTGTTAAAGAGGATTTACAGTCCCACTTCTCCTCTCAGCCAGCAAGACTGTCATGTCACAGTTAACTGTATGTGAGGAGGCTACCTACCGGCATACCACAGTTACACTTTGTCAAGCAGGAGTTTTAAGTGCACCAACTAAAGTAGCTAGCCGAAGATCCAAGGCCTCATAGTTCTTCCAAGGGACTGACGTTACTGGTGTCATATGGGCATACTCAATGCTCTGTATATGTAGTGTATGTGTGGGGTAGTCTGACTTGGGAGTTACGCCACTGATCACTGAGTTGGGTACAGTCTTGATAGTTGGGCCTGTGGTGTCAAGGGACAGAAGAGAGAGATCTGACATAAGAGAAGGTCATTCTTCTGCTCTCCTCCTGCCTGGACTCATAGAGCCAATTTGAGTGGAGGTAACCAATCCGGTATAAGTTATCATATTGTGATTTATTATTAGAGTGTTCGCCTCTGCTCTTGGGGCTATTCACAGCTGTGGAATCCCCTGAAAGCAGCCTTACTATTATATTGCTCTGGATTCTCACTAATTGCTCTTCAGTTAATTCACTAGAAAATATATTTTTACTGTCTGTTACTTTTCCACAGAAGCCTTATAGTAAAGACAATTCTGTGTTTTATCATAACGTGTGTGTTTTTCATTGGTCCTTGTACCTACACTATTGCCAGGTGTGCAAGAGGGGCTGAGACTGTTCTTGGGGTTGAGAGGCAGAGTACAGAAACAGATATACTTAAGCGGCTTCTTCGGGGGTAGCACTATAGTATGATAAAAACAGATTAATTATAATAACATCTCATTATTATCTTATCTTTTATTATGGATTGTCTTCACAATAAAGAACAGCATATAAAAAACATTAGAAATATAAAGGAATAAATCTGTAAAAAAAAAAAAAACTTTTACATCAGAGCAAGCTTTTACACTTCATTTGGGGATCCACTTGTCCCCGAATCAATAAACAAATCTTGTATGCTAAAAGGGTTAATGGAGGCCTCTCGGTTCCTAATCGACAGGCCGATTATACCACTGCGAACATAGTACCGTTGTCTCATCTCCATGAAACACATCAATTACCGCTAAGGGCCATTATTGATATAGTCGATTCTGATCCCATCCCAGTGTCCTCCCTGCCCTGGCTTCCCCTGTCTCATCGCCCTGTAGTTGGGCCATGTTTAGCACACTCCTTGAAATTATGGGACTCAGTTAAATACTCAGCGGGTCTGATTTCACCCCACCTTCCTCTTTTAAGACTTCTTCATTGCCCATTTTTCCCTCCGGGTTGTGATAACCCGGCCCTGGTGGACTGAGAATGGCTTCACAGATATCCATTCCCTGTTTACTCCTACTAGGATCCTAGCTTTTGATGCCCTACACTCCTCTGACAATATCCCTTTGCGAGAACATTACAGCTATTTTCAACTGACTCCTTATGAGAGAATATGTAGAACTAGACCCCACTCCCCAGGCATTATATCTTTGGTATACTCCCCTATAATTTTGGCCAGAAAACCCCCACTGAGGCCATACTAAATCCAATGGGAAAAAGAACTAGGGAGACAATTAGACCCAGAGGACTGGCAAAAAATGACTATAACTCTGTCAAAATGTTCCCACAATGTCCTTATCTTAGAGAATGCCTATAAAATACTGTATAGGTGGTACTACACGCTGGCCAGGTTGGCCCGTTTTATCCCATCCTATTCTCCTTTATGCTTTCGGGGGTGTTCACAAGAAGGGACAATGGCACATATTTGGTGGTCTTGCCCAAGGGCATGCAGGCTGTGGGTCAGAACCTATGCTCTTCTACGCAATCTATTTCATGTTGACCTCGAAAGATAGTAAATAGAGAAGAGAAGGGGTCCAAGAACAGAGCCTTGGGGGACCTCCACAGAAAGAGGCAATTGAGAGGAGGAGACAGAGTTATAGGTGACACTGAAGGAGCGCTGTGATAGATAGGCAGAAAACCAGGAAAGAGCAGAATCCCGGAGGCCAAGGGAATGTAGTTTATTGAGGAGGAGCGGGTGGTTAACAGTATCAAAGGCAGCAGAGAGGTCAAGTAGTAAGAGTATGGAGTACTGGCTGTTGGTTTTAGCAGTTAGTAGATCGTTAGTGAGTTTTAGTAAGGCAGTTTCCGTGGAGTGCTGCGAGCGAAAGCCAGACTGTAATGGGTCAAGAAGGTTATTTTCACTGAGGTAGGAGCTAAGACGGTTGTAGACTAACCATTCTAGAAGTTTTGAGGTGAATGGGAGCAATGAGATAGGTCTTAAGTTGTTCTGGTTGGTGGGGTCCAGTGAGGGTTTTTTAAGTATGGGGGTGATCTGCACATGTTTTAGAGGGGAGGGGAAGGTGCCACTTGAGAGGGAGAGATTGAAGATGTGAGTGAGGGAGCATAGAATAGAATTCGAGGGTGACCTTAATAGTTGTGAGGGAACAGGGTCCAAGGGACAATTGGTTAGGTGAGCATCTGAGAAAAGTTTTGTAAGCTCTTCAGTAGTAGCCAATTCAAAAGAGGAGAGTGTTGAATGTGCTATTAGGCCAGGTATGTTGGGTGGGGAAGATGTACACACAGTGGAGGTGTCCTCGTGATTTGCATCAATCTTGTCTTTGAAGTGATTGGCAATCTCTTGGCCAGTGAGTGAGATAGAGGGTAGAGCGGGTGGGGGACGAAGCAGAGAGTTAAAGGTTGAGATGAGCCGACGGGGACTGGATGACAAAGTATTAATAAGAAAAAAAAGTAGGCTTGTTTGGCAGCATGGAGGCAGGAATTGTATTTTAGAAGGGCAGATTTATATATGGTGAAGTCTTGGAGGCATTTGGTTTTACGCCACAGCCGTTCAAGAGCACGGCAATGTCTCTTGAGATTTCTAGTGTTGTCAGTTTGCCAGGGTTGTAACGGTCAGGGCTTGATTCTGCGTGTGGTTGGAGGAGCAAGTGCATCTAGTGATGATGAGAGTGAACTGTTGTAGACAGAGATGGCAAGGTCAGGACAGGACCGGGGAGAGATTATTTCATATAAGTGGTCAGTAGCAGAATAGAGAAGTGAAGGCTTAAGGTGGCGAAGGTTCCTACAAGTAATTGTTTGCTGCTTGGAGATATGGGTGGTTAGAGGCAAGGATACGGTGAAATTAATGAGGTTGTGATCTGAGAGAGGAAAGGGGGTGTTTGTGAGGTTGCCAGGGTTGCAGAGATGGGAGAATACAAGGACAAGGGTATTACCATTGGAGTGAGTGGAAGTATGTGTCCATTGGGTTAGGTCAAAAGATGAGATTAAGTCGAGAAGTTTAGCTGTAGTTGGGTTGTTAACGTTGACAGGAATGTTAAAGTCACCAAGAATGATCGTGGGTATTTCAGAGGAGAGAAAGTAGAGTAGCCAGGCAGTAAAGTCATCAAGAAAGTGCGACACTGGTCCAGGAGGCCGATAAATTGCTGCAATTCTCAGAGAAATAGGAGAAAACAGACTAATACAGTGCATCTCCAAAGAAGAGAGGGAGGGATGGGAAGGACTTGGAAGGTGTATTGTGGGGATAGAAGGAATCCAACTCCACCTCCTTTCTGTCCATTGGGTCTGGGGGAGTGAGTCCAATGGAGACCACCATGAGAGAGGGCAGCAGGAGAAGCTGAGTCCAAATTTTAAAGCCAGGTTTCAGTTATGGCGAGTATGTTAAAGCCATGAGAAATGAAGAGGTCATGTACAGATGTTAGGTTGTTACAGATGAAGTGGCATTCCAAAGGGCACATGAGATAGGTGGGCTGCTTTGAGGAAGCAGGGGGATAGAAACTAAATTAAGTGGAATGTGGTGGTTGCCAGAGAGGGAGGGGTATTGGAGATGTGGCTTGCAGTTTGAGAATGGTGGCCCAGGATTAGGAGAAATGTCACCTGAGACTAGGAGAACGAGGAGGCTGTGGAATGCAAGATGGGAGTGAGATGTGCATGAGCGCATGTGTCTAGTGGTCTTGGAGTTTATGCCAGCATGTGGATGCAGCAAATGCAGGAGATGATGGGTGCAGTAGTAGGGAGAGGGTAGGAGTGAGGGTGATATGTGCATGCTGCAGGGTAAAGAGGAGGGCTAGAGTAAGGATAATTTGAGGATAGAAGACACTGATGTGAGAAGGAAGAGAATGAGGAGCATCGTACTAGATAGAGTGGGAATCTGACTTGATACAAAATAAATGAGAAATGCTGGTTTGCTTGTTGTCTTGTAGAGTGGAGCAGAGTTCTTGTTGTATCTTCATCCAGCTTTAGTTAACCTGCTTTTGTTAAACTGCGTCGGTGAAACTGCGCATGACTTGTTCTTTATGTTGCCTTAGGGTCTGTAAGCATGAAATGTTATCCATTATACCCCGAAAAGCGGCTTTTGGACTACTCCTCACATCCTTATTTACCGGGGTCATTATGTCATTATGTTTGTGACTTGAATAAGGTTATTGCCTATGCCCACCCCCCCCCCCCCTTTCATTTATTTTTTATATTTTATCCTGTTTTTTTCTTCTGTTAAAATGCATTTAATTATTCCCCCTTCCCTTTTCTTTTTCTTTTGAGCTTATGTTCCTCTATCACCAATGTAACCATCTCAATGTTGTCCGTATATGTTGGATTGTTTATTAATAAAACTTTTGTAAAAGAAAAAAAAAGCTTTGAGCACCACTCTATCTCTTGATCTTCAACACATTGTGCAATAGATTAGCACATTGGTGTATAACTTATTATCGTCACATATATTAACGATAAGGTAAATATTAAAAGAAAATACTGAAATTCTGAGTAATTTGCAGAATGTGGAAGTGATGACATAGAAACAATAACTGCTATGCGTTTGCCCTTTTCAAACTGCTTTGAAATTTTTAAGTACATGTTGATTGCAGGCAAAAATGTTGAATTAATACAGCTTTGTTGTTGCTCCCTGCTCAGAGACCCCATCTATATGGCAGCATCAACAGCACAGCATGCTGAATGTCAGGAGAAGGAAGTAAAGGGAATGTGAGCTGAGAGACATACTGTATGACCCTAATGTTATCTTTTGCAACACTGTCATGATACAGGCAAATTTAGGAACCAAGTAGTACTGAGCAAAGCATGATAAAGGGGATGTTGATGCTCCATGCTCACCTTCCCCTAAATTCACCTTATATCAAGCACAGTCTAAAAATATGCTGAAAACAAATGCTGGGAGTGGTTAGGTTAGAATAGTGACATAGAAGAGTGATAGCAGAAAAAGACCAAGTGGTTCATTGAGTTGTGGCCCCTTTTTTTTTCTTTTTTTTTTACATGTGATTTTTATATGACAGGAATGCTGTTGCAAGTATTTGATTTTCAAAAACAATAACAGTATTTGATATTCAAATAAAATGAATATAGGTTGAAGAACACAAATCTTTTTAAATCAACATTTAAGAGCTATCTCATTGCCATTGTACTCTAACGGCCATTTAAATCCAGTGTAGTTACCAAAAGGGTAGTTATTCCTTATTGCCCAGAAAGCACATAAAGACATAGGTATCCTTATGGCTAGATATATGGCAATACCCCCTTAGTTGATGGGACCATCCCCGCCATGTTGACCGAGTCTGCACAGGATCCTCAAGTGACGACTCTAGCTGGTTGGAACTACTCTACTATACACTTATCCTCCTCCCCCTTTAACCCTTTCTTTCAAATAGGATCATTTTCACCCTATAGTATGTATAACTGAAGATCGTGATCCGCCTATAGGCTTATAGGTATTACTACTGTGTTATGTTTACACTCTTTTTGAACCATATCTCAACCTCCTTCTACTAAGTGACTATGCCTCATGTTTGATAACTGCAGGATGTTTCCACGCCATCTACAGAAGTCTGTCGATTGATCATTACTTTCCATTTCCCTCCCCCTCTGTATCTGTTTTATTTCATAACCTCCTCTTTTACTTGTGCCTTATATTTGTGTATTGAAACAATCAAAATGTATTAAAAATTGTCAATTATAAAAAAAAGAAGAAAAAAAGACATAGGTATCCTCTTGTTCCTTTTCAGGAATTCATACGCCATTCTTGTGTTGAATTTATAGGCATCTCATCATAAACATCTACGTAATAAAGGAAACTCTCTCAAAATCTAAAACATGATAAAATTTGTCAATGTAGTAATCAATTGTTATACAACTTCCTTTTCTGTTAATCTAAATATTTTAAATTAAATATTACATTTGTTTGGGTAAATATTAAAAAATATATATATTAAATAAGGGTTTTTGTCTTACATTGACATAACATGTCTTTTCGTTCAGCATACAGGGGAAATAAACAGATGTAGTTAATAAGTTTGAAAATAGTACATTACAAATTGTGTGTAAGTTGAATTTAATTTTCATATAGTTACATAGTAGGTGAGTTGGAAAAAAGACACAAGTCCATCAAGTACAACCTGTGTGTGTGCTTTTATGTCAGTATTACATTGTATATTGTATCCTTGTGTGTTGTGGTCGCTCAGGTGCCTATCTAATAGTTTTTGAAATTATCGATACTCCCCACTAAAACCACTTCCCATGGAAGAGAATTCCACATCATTACCACTCTTACAGTAAAGAACTCTCCTACACAGTTTAAGGTTAAACCGCTTCTCTTTCAGGGAAAGATTTTTATCCCTATTGTGGAGTCACCAGTACAATATTTGTCTCTTCTCCAGAGAAAATAAGTTCAGTGCTCATAACCTTTCCTTATAACTAAGGTCCTCCAGTCCCTTTATTAGCTTTGTTACCCTTTTCTGGACTCTCTCCAGTTCCAGCACATCCTTTTTGAGGACTGGTGCCCAGAACTGGACGCCATACTCCAGGTGCAACCGGACCAGAGTCTGTAGAGTGGGAGAATTATCGTTTTATCTCTGAAATTAATCTTCTTTTTAATACATGACAATATTCTGTTTGATATGCTTGCTGCAGCTTGGCATTGCATGCCATTGCTGAGTCTGTCATCTACTAGGACCCCCAGGTCCTTTTCCATCCTAGATTCCCCCAGAGGTTCTCCCCCTAGTGAGTAGATTGCATTCATATTTTTGCCACCCAAATGCATTATTTTACATTTTTGTACTTTAAACCTCATTTGCCATGTAGTTGCCCACCACATTAATTTTTTCAGATCTTCTTGCAAGGTTTCCAGATCCTGCAGAGAAATTATTGCCCTGCTTAGCTTAGTATCGTCCGCAAATACAGAGATTGAGCAGTTTATCCCATCCTCCAAGTCGTTTATGAATAAATATGAATATATAAATATGAATTAAATAGGACTTGTCTCAGCACAGAACCCTGGGGGACCCCACTTTCCACACCGAACCATTCCTAGTACTCCCCATTTATCACTACCCTCTGAACTCGCGCCTGTAGCCAGTTTTCAATCCATGTACTCACCCTATGGTCCATGCCAACAGACCTTAGTTTGTACAGTAAACGTTTATGGGAACTGTATCAAATCCAGATACACCACGTCTACGGGCCTTCCTTTATCTAGATGGCAGCTCACCTCCTCATAGAAGGTTAATAGGTTGGTTTGCCAAGAATAATTCTTCATGAATCCATGCTTACTGCTAAGGATACCATTTTTATTACTAAAATCTTTTATATAGTCCCTTATGCCCCTTCAAGAGCTAGCATACTATTGATGTTAGGCTAACTGGTCTATAATTCCCAGGGATGTATCTCAGACCTTTTCTAAATATTGGAGCTACATTGGCTTTTCTCCAATCTGCTGGTACCATTCCAGTCAGTAAACCGTTTGTAAAAATGAGGAACAATGGTCTGGCAATTACTTGACTGAGTTCCTTAAGGACCTTTGGGTGCAAGCCATCTGGTCCTGGTGAATTATTAATGTTAAGTTTTTCAAGTCTATTTCTAATTCTATCCTCTCTTAGCCATGAGGGTACTTCCTGTGACGTGTCTTGAGGAAACATTGCAGTTTTGGTTACTGAAGTCCCCCTTTTCCCTCATGAATAAATTCAATACCTTTGCCATCTCTCCATCCTTAGCAACCAGATTGCCTTCATCATTCTTAATGGGACCAATATGATTTTTTTTTACTCTCCTCCACTATGTGCCTTTCATGTTCTAACTTAGCCGCCCTGATTGCATCCTTACATTTCTTGTTGCATTCATTGTAACATTGGAATGCTGATGATGATCCCTTAGCCTTGCATTTTTTGAAGGCCTTCCTTCTCCTTTGCTTTTATATGCATTTTTACATTGGAGATAAGCCACTCAGGACTTTTATTAGCTCTTTTCAATGTATTTCCCATTGGGATGCACTGGCTTATACCCTTATTTAATATGCACTTAAAGCATACCCATTTTCCCTCCATGTTCTTTGTTCCTAAGATTTTATCCCATTTAGTATCTTCTAACAAAAGATCGTAATTTAGGGAAGTTGTCTCTTTTGAAATTCAGTGTTTTTGTATTCCCCTTATGTTTCCTATTTATGTGATTTATACTGAAACAAATTGACCTGTGATCACTGCTTCCTAAATGGCCCTGTATTTCCACAGCGGTGATCAGGTCTGTATTCTTGGTAATCAGTATGTCTAGTAACGCCTTGTTTCTTGTTGGTGCATTTAACATCTGACCCATGAAATTGTCCTGCAAGACATTTAGGAAATTGCAAGCTTTAGATGAATTTGTGGTCCCTTCCGCCCAGTCTATGTCTGGATAATTAAAATCCCCCATTGTTTCAAATGTTGTTACAATAATAAAATAAAGATGAACTTTTTCTGATGATTGGATCATTTTTATTAATATTCTAAGCCCTTGTACACGTGGTCGGATATTCCAATGGAAAATGTCCAATCGTGCCGTGTTGTCAGAAAATCCGACAGTGTATGGGCTCCATCGGACTGTTTCCATCTGAATATCCGACGGACCAAGTTTGAGAGCTTGGCTATAAAATTGTACTTTGTCCGATCGTTTGTAGAGAATTCCGATCGGACAAAGTGCCACGCATGCTCAGATCAAATTCCTAGACCAAAGCTATTGGCTACTAGCCTGAACATAGTCCCATCGTAACGAAATAACGTCATCACGTTACGAACGATCGGATTTTCCAACAACTTTGTCCGTGTGTATGCAACACCAGTTTCGGACAAAATCCGTTGGACAAAATCCAAAGGATTTTGTTGTCGGAATGTCCGACCGTGTGTACAAGGGCTTAGACTTCATGGTGTGTTTGAATATTGTCAAATAATTAATAACTTCAGTCTTCAGTCAGAGGACATACCTACAACCAATATTTAATCACTTGTCATGCTCTCTCTTTGCAGCTTTTTTCTGTTGAAAAGATAAAGTACATTAATATATCTTAATTTACCTTCCCAAAGGGCTCAACCACTTTTAGCTAAGTTTGCCTTTTTAAAAACAATTGGTATGCAGTCAAGTGGCCCCGTTCTGTAAAAAGTATTTTCCAGCTTACACAAATATAGCATATTAAGATAAAATACCAGTTGACCAATCACTGCTTCCCATAAGCCTATCCCAAAAACTTTGATAAAGACAGCTCCATCCCCATCCCCATCCTCCTGCACATACAGGGAATAACAGGAACAAGAGTTCTCATCCCAGACTGGTGCACATGCACAGAACAATTACAAGAGCAAGTGCTACAAATAGGTGCATATGCAGTGCGCTATCATTCCATGCAATGTCACAGAGTATTTTGTAAGGCAGAACTTTTTTTTTTGAAAAGCGTTCTCCTTCCTGTTTTCCTTTGGGTTGATATGGCGACTTCTGAGCAGAGCACTTGTTCCTGTTATGCTGTAGGCATGCATAAATGGCCATGGCTTCTCACTTTCTATTGCCAGATGAGGTAGAGGGGAAATGTTTTTGATACATATTTTTGGGAAGCAGGAATTATCCTATTGATATTTTATCCTAATGATATTTTGATTTTACCTGTATTTATGTAAGCTGGACAGTGCTTTACAAGTTGCAAGTTTACTGTATAACATAAAAAAGGTTAAATTACCATTTATTTATTAATCATAGAGGGAATATTTACATAATTTCTAAATATCTTATCAATCACTCCACCTACAACAAAAGCATTCTTATTCTCAATAACTATCCATTTTGTGTTTGGACCCTCTGTGACCTCACTGTCAATGAATAACAATAAGTCCTGCTACCTACACAAGGATGTCAGATTTCTGGTGATGCTGACTTTACAGAAGCACCTTCAGAAGAGCTGTCTTGCAAGTGGGGGGCAGCTTGCATGATCAAGGAATACAGTAAGTAAACATTTTTATGTATATATTATTTTTATAATCCATCTAGGCAAAACATGCATGTAACACATGCAGTGCATGGCAGTTTCCACTGCAAGGATAAGGCTACATGCAAACTAGCTTAACCACTTGCTTACTGGGCACTTAAACCCCCCTCAGTCCCAGACCAATTTTCAGCTTTCAGCGCTGATGCACTTTGAGTGACAATTGCGCGGGCATACAACACTGTACCCAAATGAAATTTTTATCATTTTTTTCCCACAAATAGAGCTTTCTTTTGGTGGTATTTAGTTACAGCTCGGAGTTTTATTTTTTGCTAAACAAACAAAAAAAGATGCAAAAAAAAAAAAAAAAAAAATCATGTTTTAATAGTTTGTTATAAAATTTTGCAAACGGGTCATTTTTCTCCTTCATTGAAGTGCGCTGATTAGGCGGCACTGATAGGCTGCATTGGTGGGCACTGATGGGCTGCATTGGTGGGCACTGATGGGCTGCATTGGTGGGCACTGATGGGCTGCACTGGTGGGCACTGATAGGCATAGTTAAGGCGGCACTAATAGGCACAGATAAGGCGGCACCGATGGGCACAGATAAGGCGGCACTGATGGGCAAAGATGGGCACAGATAAGATGGCACGGATGGGTGGCACGGATAAGTGGCACGGATGGGTGGCACGGATGGGCACTGATAGGTACCACAGATAGATGGGACTGATGGGCACTGATAGGTGGCACTGATAGGTGGCTCTGATAGGTGGCACTGCTGGGCACTGATGGGCGGCACTGCTGGGCACTGATGGGCGGCACTGCTGGGCACTGATGGGCGGCACTGGGGTGCAGCACCTTTGAGGCAGATTGGGTGGCACTGTGGGTGGCACTGTGGGGTGGCACTGTGGGTGGCACTGTGGGTGGCACTGTGGGTGGCACTGTGGGTGGCACTGTGGGCACTATGGGCACTGACAGGGGGCACTGACGGGGGGCACTTACTTTTTCTTTTATTTTACTTCAGGATGGCACTGCGGGAGGCAGGTGGGCACAGGCAGGTGGCAGGTGGTCCCTTGTATTGATGGCCGTGATCGGGACTGATGTCCCGATCACGGCCGCCGGTGATCGGCTTTTTTTTTCTCTCCTCGCGCTGTCAGCGCGAGGAGGAATAATAGCCGATTACCGGCTCCGTTCTATCACATGATCAGCTGTCATTGGCTGACAGCTGATCACGTGATAAGGGGTCGGGATCGACCCCTTACACGGATCGGTGATCAGGCGAGTCTCACGGACTCGCCGATCACAGAGCGCGCCGCGCGCGCCCCTCAGGGGGCGCGCAGGCCGCTCGTAACCAGGACGACGTCAATAGACTTAGTCCTGAAAATGTAGGTCCGCGCTAATGCCGTCATTTGGCAATAGCGCGGATCTGAAGTGGTTAAAAAAGTCAGTGCTTTTGGCAGAAAAAAAATCAAAATGTGAGTGTTTTCTGTACTAGCATTTAGGAACATTTAGTGTTTTTTCTGCCAGAAAAATGCTCTCAAAAACGCAATTTTTTTTTTCTGCCTCTAAATGCCAAACTTAAAAAAATGACTACCCAATGTGCATGGACACATAGGACAATATTAGTTTGTTCTGCAAGCAAAATGCTAAACTCCTCTAGCAGCCTTTTTTTTAAGTTAATGTGCATGGAGCCAAATTTCAGATTATAAAATTACCTTTTCCATAATACTTAATTAAATATGTAATTTGACCAATGATATCATTTTATAAAATGTATTTTTGTGTTATAAAATCTCATTTCACTTACCTGATCCTGCATCCTTTATATAATCGGTATGACTTGTTGCAAGATCTATTTGAATTTGATAAATTACAATTTCCTCAGTGAGGCAATATTGGATGAACTCTGAAGTTTGCATAACACAAATCATACATGATTCAAAAATATTGGTAAACTCTTCTAGTGAGACACAGCACTTGGACACCTCAACTGTCATTGGCCTGAAATTTCCACACTGACACCACCTTATGTTTCCAATGAGATTTTGTTGGTTAAGTTCTTCTAAGTCAGGCTTTGTCCTTCCTCTTCATAAGGGGTTCACAAAAAAAGCCTGCATTTGTATAATAGCCAATACATTTTATTTACTATCAAATCTTTCTTGTTCAATGTTTTTATTAAAATTTCAGTAGAGAAATTACTGAAGAGAAACAGTGGTAGCCATACATTTATGATTGACAAAGCCATTGTAGGAAACATGTGGGACCAATGTAGTCTATCCCGAGAGTTATGCACAAGGCATCGTCCAATGCCCCCAGACACTCCAGTTCGGGACACGCTGTGTCATGGGGGGAGGACAACTCGCCCCACCTGAGATGTTGGAAGTTTTGTTAGGATGACTAAGTGCATAGAAATTTGTGCGGTGAAGTGAAGACAAACAAATGTCCAACAATGGACTAAACGTGCGGTAGAAACATTAGAACAGCCAGCATCAGCGAGCTAGGAGAAGGTTATTCAGTCTTGGGATGAAATCCCAGAGAACCAATAAACTGATGTGTATAGTACTACCTACAGGAAAGGGGAGGTAGGATATTTAGAAGAGAGTATAGGGTAAAGAGGGGAGAGGAAGAAGATTGGTGGGGAGGTAGGGTGGGGGAGAGTGGAGAGGGTGAGGGAAAGTGTGAGATTTACTATCAAATCTTTCATAGTTCTTTCAGGTAGTTCCCATAAATCCTTTAAAAAAATGTAAATTTATTTTTATGAAGGTCACTGAAATCAAGGAAGATTATCATGCTGTATTACATCAGCTGTCAGTCACTCTGCAGACATATACTACAGCATATTCTGTACTTGTGCTGCAAGGTGGGTAGTTTCTACAATTAGCAGATGCATGCTAACAACAACTTTATATAATATGGAAAATGAGTTAGTCATACCTCATCATCTTCATTCGGAACAGATGAATGGGTTTCCTGAGTCATCATCATTAAGATGAATGCCTGAAAGAGTATCCTGTAATCATTAATAAAAAGAAAATCATTTCAGAATAATTATTTTATTTTTGTTAAAACTTTTTTAGACTGTCACCTATGCAGCATACACAATTGTGATTTACTTTATTTTTTCTTTTACCCTTTGGAACATTGCATACTTTAAAATAATTATTTTAAAGTAAATTAACCAAATCAACTGTTTATGGACCATACAATTTTAGCAGAAGCTGAACTCATATGCTATTTTAAACTGACTGAATCTGAACATTTTACTTAAACTTTTAAATACAGTTGAAAATAATTTTGAATTTCTGAAATGGGGTGTTCAGTCTATATCATTTATAACATAAATAAAATAAAGTGTTCACAATAGTTATTGTTATAGATAAAAATAAATTATAATTTTGCTTCAGTATATTAAACAAATGTGCCATTCCCAATCACTATAAATCATTTGCAGTTCAAAGTACGATTCTGAATCTGCAACATTATATAATTTGTCTTCCAGGTTGTTTCAAGTTCAGTAAACATATTCAACGAAGGCATAAGAAAATTTATAATACTTTACTTCAACTGTCTGGTTGAACAGTGCAGTTATCCTTAGAAATAAATGGTTTTATTTTTTTAATTAGGCTAAAGGTGAAAGAATAAGAATTTCAGTATGTTTTTTAATATGAAGGAAAACTTTTTTTTTTTATCCAAAATTTCCTTGAAATTTCCCTCGCTCTTATAACAGGTTTATTAAACAGAAACTGGGACACAAGTTAAAGGACGACAGGGGTTATGGCCTCCAATTAATAAATTCAATTTTTCTCAGTTTTTTTTATGTTTTCTATCAAACCTTACATTGATTCTGTTAAAAATTTATATCAAGAGGCCAGAAAGTCAGTAATATTCACTGTAAATGAATAGCCATATTGCAGTTCAAAAATGAACAGTTCACATCCTTATGCATAGAACATAAAGAGCACGATTGGGACACACTTAAGAAATATGTATATACCTACACCCAAGAAAGGAATTGTTATATGGATTGACATGTTCTGTACATTTCATAGTTCTCTTCTACAACTTTAGCACAGTCATATCATTACAAACACCTATAACAGCCTGACATTCTAAGATGTATTAATAAGCTAGATTTAAAAAAAGACATATTTGCAAAATTCTAATTTATTGTGACATGAAAAAAAGGAAAATTGTTGCAATCATTTGCAAATACATGGTATGCCACACTGCCACATAAAGGTACCTCTGAAAAGTGTGGTCACTAACAATCAAGTATGTGCAGATGACACAAAATAGCCTCTGATGCATGTAATATCATTTTTCATACCTAGACTACACTCTACATTATTATTCATGATTAGGGATGAGCCGAACACCCCCGGTTCGGTTCGCACCAGAACTTTCGAACGGACCCCAAATTCGTACGAACGTTAGAACCTCATTGAAGTCTATGGGACTCGAACGTTCGAAATTAAAAGTGCTAATTTTAATGGCTAATATGCAAGATACTGTCCTAAAAAGGGTTTGGGGACCTGGCTCCTGCCCCAGAGGACATGGGTCAATGCCTAAAATGTTTTTAAAAATAGCCGTTTTGGCGGGAGCACTGATTTTAATGACGATTAAAGTGAAAAAAAAGTGAAATATTCCTTTAAATATGGTGCCTGGGGAGTGTCTGTAGTATGCCTGTGAAGTGCCACTTGTTTCCCGTGTTTAGAACAGTCCCTGCACAAAATGACATTAAACTGAAATAACACCATTTAAAACTGCTTGCGGTTTTAATGTTATATCTGGTTCCTGCAATATGGTTGAAAATCATTGAGAAAAATGGCATGGGTAGCCCTCCCTGCCCATTACCAGCCCCTTTGGGTCTTGTACGCATATTAAGGGGAACCCAGTACCCATATTATAAAAAGGAAAAGCGTGTGGCCCCCAGGCCCTATATACTCAGAACAGCAGTAACCAGGCGGTGCAAACAAGACAGGGACTGTGTAGGTTTGTTGTGTTAAGTTGAATCTGTTTGTAATTTTCAACTGGTACATTTTTAAAGTGTAGCTCCAGTCAAAAAAACTATTTTTAAGCTTTTTGGAAAACAAAGGGAAGGGTTATCACTCCTGTATAATTTGTTTTGTCGTCCATCTTTTTTCATCTCACTTGCTGTTGTCTCCTTCCGTTTGCAAGTAGGAGATGTTTGCAAGTTGGATGTTTGAAAGTAGGGGCCTGCCCTATATGCTCTGCAGAAATGGCGGAACAAGGTGTTGGTTTTGCCACAACATTGTAAGCCCTCAAAGTGACTCTTGGTGGGCCCGGAGCGCCCTGCTGTGAACGATTATATCAAGAATTGTAATTACATGCCATTGTTGAACAGTGGTAGAAAAATTGACCTTTGGTGGTTGTGGTGCTGATGCCACAACACTATAAGTCCTCACAGTTACTATGGGTGGGCACAGGAACGGGCCCTCCTGTGAAATATTATATCAAGAATTGTAATTACTAGTCCCTGTTAAACAGGGGCAGAAAAATTGGGCCTTAGGCACTGGTGCTGTTGCCACCACACTGCAACCTCTCCCATATACTCTAGTTTTATTGCAGGAATTAGCCCTGCTGCAAAGCATTGCATCAAAAATTGTAATTAAACGCCCCTGTTGAACAGGGGCAGAAAAATTGGGCCTTAGGCACTGGTGCTGGTGCCATCACACTGCAACCTCTTCCATATACTCTAGTTTTATTGCAGGAATTAGCCCTGCTGCAAAGCATTACATCAAAAATTGTAATTAAACGCCCCTGTTAAACAGGGGCAAAAAAATTGGGCCTTAGGCACTGGTGCTGGTGCCACGACACTGCAATCTCTCCCATATACTCTTGTTTTATTGCAGGAATTAGCTCTGCTGCAAAGCATTGCATCAAAAATTGTAATTAAACGTCCCTGTTAAACAGGGGCAGAAAAATTGGGCTGATGGCATCACCCAGAGCCAGAAATGTTCTTCCAACATATCAGCGGAGGAGGAAGAGGATAGACAATCAACATAACAGGACAGTCACTCAGCATCAGCATAGGCAGTCTTGAATTATTCGGTTACATCAGCTTCAGGTGCTTGGTAGCTGTGGGTGATCCAAGACTGATTCATTTTGATGAAGGTCAGTCGATCAACTGATTCAGTGGACAGGCGCACCCTGTGATCGGTAACAAAGCCACCAGCAGCACTGAAGGTGCGTTCCGAAAGAACGCTGGATGCAGGACAGGCCAGTAGCTCAATTGCATACTGTGCAAGCTCTGGCCAGTGATCCATCCTCAAGACCCAGTAAGCCAGAGGATTTTCGGTGGGAAAGGTGTCCAAGTCTGACCTTGCCCCTAGGTATTCCTGCACCATGTAAATCAGACGCTGGCGATGGTTGCTGGAACCGATCATACCTTTGTACCTAAAATTGTCTGAAAGCATCAGTCAGACGGCCACCTTCTCCACCGCTCCTTCTGACCGATGCCTCAGCAACACCTTGTCCAGGACCAGGAGTTTGTAACCTCCCAGTCTCTGGGAACGCGTTGCACAGACCTTTCTGCAAGGCCTCCCGGAGATGTCTCATCCTCTGCTCCCTCTGCGATGGCAAGATAAGGTCGGCAACCTTACCCTTGTACAGTGGATCAAGGAGAGTGGCCAGCCAGTAATGGTCCCTCTCCTTGATCCGAAGAATACAAGGATCCTTCCGCAGGCTTTGCAGGATCAGGGAGGCCATGCAGCGTAGGTTAGCTGAGGCATTCGGTCCGGAGTCCTCTGGGTCACTAAGGACAACATGATCCGCAGCTACCTCCTCCCACCCACGTACAAGTCCACGTGTTTCTTGGGACTGTAAATCATCCCTACAAGACTGCTGCTGCTGCTGCTGCTGCTGCTGATGCTGAGTGCCAGCCTCCACCTCCATGCTGACACAATCATCCTCCTCCTCCTCTTCCTCCTCCTCATCCTCTTCCTGTGTGATGGGTGGCACAGCAGGAACACTGTCTGGATAAAGGGGGCCTTGAGAGGCAAGGAAGTCCTCCTCTTCCTGCCTCTGTTCTGCCTCAAGTGCCCTGTCCATTATTCCACGCAGCGTATGCTCCAAGAGGTGGACAAGAGGTACAGTGTCACTGATGCATGCACTGTCACTGCTCACCATCCTTGTTGCCTCCTCAAACGGTGACAGGACAGTGCATGCATCCCTGATCATGCCCCACTGGCGTGGTGAGAAAAAACCGAGCTCCCCTGACCCTGTCCTGGTGCCATAGTCGCACAGGTACTCATTGATGGCCCTCTGCTGCGTGTGCAGCCGCTGCAGCATGGCCAACGTTGAGTTCCACCTGGTGGGCATGTCACATATAAGGCGGTTCTTGGGCAGGTTCAACTCCTTTTGGAGCTCAGCCAGCCGAGCACAGGCATTAAATGATCGGCGGAAATGCACACAGACTTTCCTGGCCTGCTTCAGGACATCCTGTAAGCCCGGGTACCTGCCCAAGAACCGCTGCACCACCAGGTTAAGGACGTGAGCTACACAGGGCACATGGGTCAGTTGTCCCTGTCGGAGGGCGGAGAGGAGGTTGGTGCCATTGTCACAAACCACCATTCCTGGCTTAAGCTGGCGTGGCGTCAACCACCTCTCGGCCTGCCACTGCAGAGCTGACAAAACATCCACCCCAGTGTGGCTCCTGTCCCCCAAACAAACCAGAGCAAGCACGGCATGGCATCGTTTTGCCTGCGTACTTGCGTAGCCCCTGGAATGACTACGGAGCACCGCTGGTTCTGAGGACAGAGCACTGGAAGAGGCCATGGAGGAACCAGAAGAGGAGGGGGTGGAGGAGAGAGGTGTGTCACAACCAATAGTAGCATTTTGGAGGCGTGGTGGCGGAACAACCTCCAACACTACTGCACCTAGTCCTGCATCCTTCCCAGCTGCCAGAAGAGTGACCCAATGGGCCGTGAAAGACAGGTAACGTCCCTGTCCATGCCTGCTGGACCATGAGTCAGCGGTAATATGCACCTTACCGCTGACCGCCCTGTCCAGAGAGGCAAGGACATTGCCTTCCACATGCAGGTAGAGAGCCGGAATCGCCTTCCGTGAGAAAAAGTGACGTTTGGGGACCTGCCACTGAGGAACCGCACATTGTACAAACTCACGGAAGGGGGCCGAGTCTACCAACTGAAAAGGCAGCAGTTGAAGTGCTAGCAATTTAGCCAAGCTAGCATTCAACCGCTGGGCATGTGGATGGCTGGGAGTGAACTTCTTTCGCCGGTCCAGCAGCTGGGGCAGGGACATTTGCCTGCTATAATCGGACGTGGGTGTACTGCTAGCAGAGTGCCCAGAAGCACTTGGCTGTGACACACCTAATTCTACACCTTCATTCCTCTCAGAGCAGGTTTCAGAGAGGACTGAAGGTCTAGTGGGGTTGGAGATGCCAGCTGATGAGGAGCAAGGAGAGGTCCGCTTTGTTCTTTGGTGTGGGTCTTTGAGGTACGCTTGCCAACGAGCTGCATGGCAGGTCAACATATGTCTGGTCAAGCATGTGGTGCCCAAGCGGCTGATGTTTTGGCCACGCGAGATACGCTTGAGACATATGTTGCAAATAGCAGCGGTGCGATCTGATGCACTCGTCTCAAAAAAGGCCCACACCAAAGAACTTTTAGAATAACGCGCAGAGGCAGCGCCCTGCACAGGCGGAGCTCTGCGGTGTGATTCAGTCGGTGTGCTGCCCCTAAGCTGGCCCCCGGAGGGCATCCTGCCTCGTTGGACATGTGCCTCCTCCTCCGCCTCTCTCCTACCAGGCACCCACGTGGAGTCAGTGCCCTCATCATCCCCTCCCTCTTCATCGCTGTAGCAAACCTGGCCGTATGCTGCAGCTTGTGGAACATGACTGCCAGATTGCTGTCCTTCTTGAGCATCCCCTCTCTCTGCGCTCACGCTACTGCCTTCCTCTAGCTGAGTGTCATCATCAGAGCCTACAAAACACTGGGCATCCTCCTGGAGCATGTACCCAACTGTTAAGAACTTCGGGTATTGAGTCTGACTTAGTGGAAGGGGACCTCTCTTACGGCTCTGGTTCTGGTCTCACTGGAATGGGAACAGGGAGACCGGAGCACAGTGGGGTAGGAGAGTCCAGCCAGGTGCAGCAGCAGGTGTCAGGAGATGAGGATCCTCTGAAGCAGGAACTCTCTGTAGCGGAGAAGCAGAAGGCTGCAGGCCACTGGATCAGGATGGATGGATCCTCCGGAGGTAAGGTAGCAGATACAGGAACAGGCAGGAGACAGCAGAGGTATCAGGTACAAGCAAGGTTCGGCAACAGGTAATCAGTCCAGAGGAGTCAAACAAGCCGGGGTCGGAGCAGGAGAGGTCAGCAAGGTCAGACGGAGCCGGGTCAGATATCAGATGGGTAGCAGGTAGGTAAACAGGTATTCTCAGGCACTAGCTGCAGACGAGACAGCACAGAACCACTGCAACTGCGCCTTTAAAAAGGGCCACTGGCGCCAATCGAGCTAACGCTCGTCCGTGCGTGCGTGTACCGCGCGCACATACGATCGACGTGCACCCGCGCGCGTTGGATGACGCTCGTGCCCACGACGACCCGCGGCACGAATGCGTGTGCGCGTACGGAAGGTCGATCGTACGGAACGGACGGATTCCTGACATTGCCCCCCCACAAGGGGCAACCTCCGGGTGCCCCAAGTGGCTCTTTTCTCCGGGTGTGTAGCAAAGAAGGCTCGGATCAGTCTATCGGCATGTATATTGGAAGCAGGTTCCCAAGAATTATCCTCTGGGCCGTAGCCCTTCCATTTAATTAGAAACTGACCTTGTCCCCGTCGTTTTCTGAAATCCAGAATGGCCTCCACTTCGAATTCCTCGCTGCCATCAATCAGCACGGGATCAGGTGGCCTTGTTTCTCTACCAGGGAAGGGATCAGGTACAGCAGGCTTGAGAAGAGCTACATGAAAAACTGGGTGTATTCGCATGGAATCAGGCAGGGACAACTCATAAGACACTTCGTTAATCCTCCTCTTAACGGGAAACGGGCCCAGAAACTTGGGTGCCAATTTCCTGGAGGGACATGCTAGTTTTAAATTAGAAGAAGACAGCCATACCTGGTCCCCGACTTGAAGGATCAATTCACCCCTTCTTCCACGGTCAAAACTCTTCTTGATGTCAGCCTGAGCCTTGGTTATGACCTCCTGCAGGGTCCGATTATTCTGCTGGAGAAAGGATACCGTGTCCTGTACTGCTGGCACATGCGATTCTGTAAGAACATCGGGGAGAAAAGACAAGTTAAAACCGTAATTGGCAAAAAACGGGGACTGCCCGGTGGTGGCATGGCTGGCATTGTTGTAGGCGAATTCCGCCAGTGGTAGCAGGGACACCCAATCGTCTTGGACAAAAGAAGAGAAGCACCTAATATACTGCTCGAGGGTCTGATTGGTGCGCTCCGTTTGCCCATTGGTCTGTGGGTGGTAGGCAGAGGACAGGGCCAAATCGATCTTTAAAGACTCACAAAGGGCTCGCCAGAAACGGGAGGTGAACTGAACCCCTCTATCAGACACGATATTGGTGGGCACCCCGTGGAGCCTGACTATTTCTTTAATAAAGACATGGGCAGTCTCGGTCGCGGAGGGGGTTCCCCTTAAGGGTAAGAAGTGTGCCATCTTGGTCAGACGGTCACAAACTACAAAGATGGCAGAGCAGTTCTCAGACGGGGGAAGTTCCACAATAAAATCCATAGTGATCATCCGCCAAGGGCGGTCGGGTGCGGGAAGAGGTTTAAGCAGCCCCCAAGCCCGAATTCTGGGAACTTTATTCCGATTGCATACGGGGCAGGAACTTACATACTGCTTGCAAAACTCCCTCATTCCTGGCCACCAGAAGGAGCGCTGTACCAGTTCAAAAGTTTTACGGACACCAAAGTGCCCAGCAAGTGGGTGGTCGTGAAGGAGGCCCAGAACCTTAATTCTCACATCTTCGGGGACGAAGATCAGGTTATCCTTCCAAAACAAACCCTCTCTGGATGTTAGTGAGAGTCCCGGGGGACAGGAAGATGTGGAGGAAGCACTCCTTAGCAGAGACACTAGATCTGGCTGAATGAGTAGGAAGGTGTTGGCAGGGAGGATGGTATCCGGGGGTGTGATGTCCTTGGGGCTGTCAAACATACGGGAAAGGGCATCAGGTTTGACGTTTCTTGATCCAGGGCGATAGGTTATGTGGAAACAGAACCGGGAGAAAAAGAGGGCCCAGCGGGCCTGCCGAGGTTTTAAGCGTTTTGCGGTACGGAGGTACTCGAGGTTCTTGTGGTCCGTGTAGATGAGTACGGGGTGTACCGCCCCCTCGAGTAAGTATCTCCACTCCTCCAAAGCAGACTTGATGGCAAGTAACTCCCGGTCGCCCACATCATAATTCTTCTCCGCTGGAGAGAGTTTTCGGGAAAAGAACCCCACGGGGTGCATCAGGTCGTCTTTACCTAAGCGTTGGGAGACCACTGCCCCTACTGCTATCTCGGAGGCGTCTACCTCCAGAATATAAGGTCTAGATGGATCCGGGTGGCTAAGGATAGGAGCAGAGGTGAACAGGTCCTTAAGTCTTTTGAAGGCGGCCTGGGCTTCAGGGCCCCAATGGAAGCGCGTATTCAGTTTGGTGAGCTGGGTGATGGGCGAGATAATGGCTGAGAAGCCCCTGATGAATTTTCTATAAAAGTTAGCAAAGCCTACAAAGCGTTGGATGCCTTTCTTGTCAGAGGGGGCTGGCCATTCGAGGACAGCAGCGACCTTCTGCGGGTCCATCCTGATGCCCGCTGGAGAGATCTCAAGGCCGAGGAACTGGATCTCCTGTTGTTCGAATTTACACTTTTCGGCTTTGGCGTAGAGGCCATGTTGTCGGAGCCGAAGCAATACTCTGCCAACGTGTCCCCGGTGCTGCTCCAGGGACCCAGAGAAGATCAGGATGTCATCGAGGTATACGATGACGAAGATATCCAAGAAGTCCCGGAAGACGTCATTAATTAAGTGCTGAAAGGTAGCTGGGGCGTTACATAACCCGAAAGGCATCACCAGATACTCGTAGTGCCCAAAACGAGTTCGGAATGCAGTCTTCCATTCGTCACCTGCTCGAATGCGGACCAAATTATAGGCTCCCCTCAAGTCTAGCTTAGTGAAGATGGTGGCCGACCTTAGCTTTTGGAAGAGTTCTGGAATCAGGGGTAGAGGGTAGCGATTTTTAATTGTGACCCTGTTCAGTTCCCGGTAGTCCACACAGGGTCGAAGGGTCTGGTCCTTCTTAGAAACAAAAAATATTCCAGCCCCGGCAGGAGATGTAGAGTGCCGGATGAACCCCTTTTGGAGGTTCTCAGAGATGTATGTCTTCAGAGCCTCCTGTTCTTTCTCGGACAACGGATAGACTCGTCCAAACGGGATCTCTGCCCCAGGGAGGAGCTCAATGGGGCAGTCATAGGGGCGATGCGGGGGTAAGGAATCAGCCCCCCGCTTACTGAAAACGTCCAGAAACTCATGGTAAGGCTCGGGGACGGATTGACATAAGTCCAGATCTGGGTCTAGGCTGAGAAGAGTTCCGGATTGTTCAGAAGCCCCTGAAAAGCAGTGGTCCAGGCAGTAAGAGGAGAGGAACTTCACCTCCCCCGAAGTCCAGTTAATGGAAGGATTGTGGGCCTGCAGCCATGGGATGCCCAGAATCACAGGAAAAAGTGGGGATGAAATGACATCAAGGATCAACAGTTCCGTGTGTTGGCAAAAGGTGGAGGTAGGTATTGGAAGGGTCTCCTGGGTGACACGGCCGGACTTAATCTGGGAACCATCAGCCAAGAAGATAGCGAGTCCATGGGTCTTTTGCTTAAGTGGAATGGAGTGTAGGTCGGTGAAGGCGGAATCAATGAAGCAACCGCAGGCTCCGGAATCAAGGATGGCGTTGACGTGGATCGTTCTTCCCGAAAGCTGAAACGAGAGCAGAAGGGCGACATGGAGAGAGTTGGAGGGAGAAATACAGGTACTGCGAGACACTGAAGAAAGGCACTTACGTGACTTCACCGGACAGTTGGCCACATAATGTCCGGAGCCGCCACAGTATAGGCATAAGTTCATCTGACGACGGCGGGCTCGCTCTTCAGGTGACAGGGAAGGTCGGAGAAGTCCAAGCTGCATGGGTTCCTCAGGAGCAGGAGGCACGCTGGCAGGTCCTCTTTGAGGGACAGGAGAGAAGAAGGGTGTGGAAGATGGGGTCCTGGCCGTCATCCAGGCAGGTCTCAGTGGTTGGGAGGAGCGTTCGGCCCTACGCTCGCGAAGTCTGCGGTCAATCTGAATGGCTAGAGCAATCAAGTCCTCTAAGGCGTCGGGAGCGCCAACGCGCGCCAACTCGTCCTTGAGACCTTCAGACAGGCCCATGCGGAATTGGTGTCTAAGGGCCGACTCATTCCACTGGGTATCTGCGCTCCAGCGTCTAAAGTCCGAGACATAGTCCTCGGCCGTCCTACGGCCTTGCTGGAGCGCAGTTAATGCAGATTCTGCGGTGGCAGCCCGTTGGGGGTCATCGTAAAGCTGTGCCATCCCTTCGAAGAAGGTGGAGAGAGTCTGTGTAAGGGGGCTGTCATTCTCCAGGAGATGGTGGGCCCAAGACTGAGGTTCTTCTTGCAAGAGAGAAATGACGAAACCCACCTTAGTTGCCTCCAGCGAGAAAGTCCTGGGCTGGAGGGCAAAGTAAAGCTGGCAGGCGTTGCGAAAAGCCCGGAACTTGGAGCGATCCCCAGAAAACCTTTCCGGAATGGGGACCCTAGGCTCAGGTGGGAGCATCATGACAGTCGAATGAGCTGCAGGCTGGGCAGGAGGAGGCTGAGGTGTGGTGTCTGGAGACCCTGAAATGGAGAGATGCTGTACCCGCTCCTCCAATCTGGTGTAGCCATCCTGCAGGGACTTCACGGCCTGGGTGAGAGCCGCAAGGTGAGAGCAAATCTCCTTCATGGCGGAGGCCCCTTCCGCAGACTCAGACATGGCTGTCTCGTACTGTTAAGAACTTCGGGTATTGAGTCTGACTTAGTGGAAGGGGACCTCTCTTACGGCTCTGGTTCTGGTCTCACTGGAATGGGAACAGGGAGACCGGAGCACAGTGGGGTAGGAGAGTCCAGCCAGGTGCAGCAGCAGGTGTCAGGAGATGAGGATCCTCTGAAGCAGGAACTCTCTGTAGCGGAGAAGCAGAAGGCTGCAGGCCACTGGATCAGGATGGATGGATCCTCCGGAGGTAAGGTAGCAGATACAGGAACAGGCAGGAGACAGCAGAGGTATCAGGTACAAGCAAGGTTCGGCAACAGGTAATCAGTCCAGAGGAGTCAAACAAGCCGGGGTCGGAGCAGGAGAGGTCAGCAAGGTCAGACGGAGCCGGGTCAGATATCAGATGGGTAGCAGGTAGGTAAACAGGTATTCTCAGGCACTAGCTGCAGACGAGACAGCACAGAACCACTGCAACTGCGCCTTTAAAAAGGGCCACTGGCGCCAATCGAGCTAACGCTCGTCCGTGCGTGCGTGTACCGCGCGCACATACGATCGACGTGCACCCGCGCGCGTTGGACGACGCTCGTGCCCACGACGACCCGCGGCACGAATGCGTGTGCGCGTACGGAAGGTCGATCGTACGGAACGGACGGATTCCTGACACCAACACTGTGCTCAAAGAGTTCAGGAGACTCCTCAGGAGGACGTGGTGGGTCTAGGGAAGGAGTCACTGATGATGACATTGAGAGGAGGGAAGACGATGCGTTGGCAGCTGCTTTGCTAGTACCCTGAGACTGGGTGAGAGAGGATGAGGAGGATGAAGAGGGCTTGGTCATCCACTCTACCAAGTCGTTGGCATGTTGCGGTTCAACATGTCCAGCTGCCGAAAAGAAGGACAAGCGTGTCCCATGGCCACGTGCTGATGACAATGCACCGCGTCCACGACCAGCACTGTTGTCTCTAGACACAGAGCCTGCTTGCCCTCTTTTATCGGCTCGCGCCTGTCTGCCTCTCCTTGCTGGCCTTCCAGACATGGTAATGGCCTGAAGGGAGTTGGGTAAAACAGCAGTTGGGTAGTGTATATTGTGCTGGAGGCACACAACACCCACTAACTCCTGCAGATGCCTTTATTATAGAACACCAGAGATAAAGGGGTATACTGTAATGGAGTCACACAACACCCACTAAGCCCTGCAGATGGCTCTATTAGAGAACAGCAATAAAGGGTAGATACAGGTGTATATTGTGCTGGAGGCACAAAAAACCCACTAACTCCTGCAGATGCCTTTATTATAGAACACCAGAGATAAAGGGGTATATACAGATGTATACTGTGCTGTGCTGGAGGCACACACAACTTCCAATAACTCCTGCAGATGGCAAGTGGGCTCAAATAGAGAAGAGCTATGTAGGTGGATATATCGGTGTGTACTGGGTACAGAGCACGCAGACAGCACGCACAAGCTCCTAACACTACTGACTGCAAGCTCTATTATAAAAGATAGATCACTAGCTATATAGGTGAGGTGAATATAGCGGTGTATACTGCGGTCAGGGCAAGCAGACAACAACCACTACAGAAGAGCAAGATCGAAAATCGGCCGATAACGATCGGTGTGTACTGTGTTGAAGGTACACAGAACACCCACTAACTGCTTCAGACGCCAACACACTACACAAGGCCTCCGTGCTGGCGGCCTTATATAGTGTGGGGCATGTACTTCACAGCCTGAGCTATGATTGGCCACAGGCATCTGCCTGTGGCCAATCATGGCTCTCCTCGCTGCTGGCGCTGTGATTGGCCAAGCATGCGGGGTCACAGTGCATGCTTGACCAATCATGAGCCAGCAATGCACTGCGATGACGCAGTGCATTGTGGGCCGTGAGCGCCACACAAATTTGGCGCGAACGGCCCATAACGTTCGGAATTCGCCGAACGGGCGAACGTATGTTCGTCTCGAACACGAAGCTCATGATCAAAAGGCTTTTGGACTGAAACACTGCATAAGCCAAGTATAGGATTGTGCTGGACAGCCTGTAAATTTCAGAAAATTACAATGTAAAGGGGCTATTCGATTGCCAAAAATGATATACAGTTGTGCTCATAAGTTTACAGACCCTGGCAGAATTTATGATTTTTTGGCCATTTTTCAGAAAATATGAGTGATAACACAAAAACATTTATTTCACTCATGGTTAGTGTTTGGCTGAAACCATTTATTATCAGGCTCGGTTCACACAGTACGCGGCACGACTTGCAGCGCCGCGACCTGCCGCGACCTCAGCGGCGACTTGCAAAACGACTTCTGTATAGAAGTCAATGCAAGTCGCCCGAAGTCGCCGCAAAAGTAGTACAGGAACCTTTTTTCTAAGTCGGAGCGACTTGAGTCGCTCCTATTAGAATGGTTCCGTAGTACAGAACGGGGAGCGACTTGTCAGGCGGCAAAGTCGCCTGGACAAGTCGCCCCTGTGTGAACCGAGCCTTAATCAACTGTGTTTACTTTTTTTAAATCATAACGACAACAGAAACTATCAAAATTACCCTGATCAAAAGTTTACATACCCTGGTGATTTTGGCCTGAAAACATGCACACAGTTAACACAAAGGGGTTTGAATGGCTGTGATCTGTTTGCTTGTAATTAGTGTGTGTGTATAAAAGGTCAATGAGTTTCTGGACTCCTGACAGACCCTTGCATTTTTCATTCAGTGCTACACTGACGTTTCTGGATTCTGAGTCATGGGGAAAGCAAAAGAATTGTCAAAGGATCTGTGGGAAAAGGTAGTCGAACTGTATAAAACAAGAAAGGGATATAAAAAGATATCCAAGGAATTGAGAATGCCAATCAGTAGTGTTCAAATGATAATCAATCAGGTGAAATACAGGACTCTCTGAAAACATGTGGTGTGGCTTTATCAATATGCACAATAGGGGGGCCTTGAAGAAAGATGGGCTGCATGGTCGAGTTGCCAGAAGAAAGCCATTACTATGCAAATACTACAAAGTATTCCGCTTACAATACGTCAAACAGCACAGAGACAGGCCTCAAATCTTCTGGCACAAAGTTATTTGGAGTGATAAAACCAAAATGTAGCTTTTTGGCCAAAACCATAAACACTACATTTGGAGAGGAGTCAACAAGGCCTATGATGAAAGGTACTCTTTTCCTACTGTGAAACACGGAGGTGGATTGCTGATGTTTTGGGGATGTGTGAGTTACAAAGGCACAGGGAATTTGGTCAAAATTGATGACAAGATGAATGCAGTATGTTATCAAAAAATACTGCAGGAACATTTGCATTCGTCACCCAGGAAGCTCTGCATGGGACGCACATGGACATTCCAACATGACAATGATCCAAAACACAAGGCCAAGTTGACCTGTCATTGGCTACAGCAGAATAAAGTGAAGGTTCTGGAGTGGTCACCTCAGTCTTCTGACCTCAATATCATTGAGCCACTCTGGAAAAATCTCAAATCTGCAGTTCATGCAAGACAGCCCAAGAATTTACAGGAACTGGAGGCTTTTTGCCAAGAGGAATGGGCAACTTACCATCTGTGATAAAGAGCCTCATCCACAAATACCACAAAAGACTTCAACCTGTCATTGATGGTAAAGAGGGCAATACACGCAGGGCCGGTGCTACCATTAGGCAAACTAGGCAGCCGCCTAGGGCGCACTGCTGCCTAGGGGCGCCCGGCCATGGGTGTCCCTACGCTCTTCTCTCTGAAGCAAGCAACTAAGTCTCAACATCAGCAGGCAGCCACCGCTTCATTCGCACAGTGTCAAAGGCACAGCAGAGGCGGAGGACTGTGTTTGTGTCCTGACTCCCAAATGAATGAAAGCAAGCAAACATTCATTGATGGGCGCTGGTGTGGCTGCATTTGATGGGCACTGGTGGGCTCCATTTGATGTTCACTTCATTAAATAGGTGGGGTATACATGGGCAGTGTAAAGGGGATGGAGTCAGGGGTGGAGCCGATGGGGGCGGCAAAATGAGGTTTCGCCTAGGGTGCCAAAAATCCTTGCACCAGCCCTGAATACACGGTATTAAGAACTGGGGTATGTAGACTTTTGATGAGGGTTATTTGGCTAGTTTCTGTTGTGAGTATGGTTTAAAAAGAGTAAACACTGTTGATTGATAATAAGTGGCTTCAACCAAACACTAACCATAAGTGAAAGAAAAGTTTTTGCGTTATCATTCATATTCTCTGAAAAATGGCCAAGAAATAATAAATTCTGCCAGGGTAAGTAAACTTATGAGCACAACTGTACATGTATTTTAAAATGGAGGTTTAGTTCTACTGAAATGTTATAAATAACAATATGTAAATTGACTATAGCAAGTATAGAGAATTGAATTATTATGTTTTTGTAAATACATTTAAAATACACAACTGGGTTGTACATGAAGCATGTTTAAATGTAATTAGAGATACCTACAAATCCATAAATATGAAAGTTTTATCTAAGTAAGAATTGATGTGTCTCTTGAATAAAATAATATTGAAAATAATTGCAAGAGATCAGCTGCAAAGCTGATGTTTTACTTGTAGTAATACAAATATGTGTTTTTTTTCTACATCTTGCTGCACAGTCTGAGAGATATAGGTGTCAACCAGATCAAACTTAGCAATCAACCTTATCACTTAGCTCTGCTCTGACCAAGAGTCATGGCATAAGCAATAAGTTCTACTCCTACCTCTGGGCCTAGGGTTGCCATCTTTTCTTCAAGCCGAACCCGAACACTTTAGCGGCCTGGGCCCAAAGGAGGGTAGTAATGCGGTGCCTTGCTACCTTCATTACCTTGTTACCTGCGTAACAAGGTAATGAAACTTTACAAAAAGAAAAGGATATAAAAAGATATCCAAAGCCTTGAATATATCAGTACTGTTTAATCCCTTATTAAGAAGTTAAAAATTAGGGACTCTTTTGATACCAAGCCAAGGTCAGGTATACCAAGAAAGATTGCAGCTACAACTGGCTTAAGATCTGCTCAGGATACAAAGAAAAATCCACAGGTAACCACAAGAGAAATACAGGCAGCTCTCCAAAAAGACGGTGCAGTTGTTTTTAAGGAGCACAATTCAACAATACTTGAACAAAAAGGAGCTTCATGGTTAAGCTGCCAGAAGGAAGACTTTAATGCGCCAATGACACAAAAAAGCTAATGATGCCTGTCAAGGTGTTGTTGGGCATATTGTAACCAGGCTTTTTTGTCGATCTTGTACAGTAAAGGCTTTTTTCTGGCAACTTGACCATGCAACTCTTTTTTGTTCAAGTATCATCGTATTGTGCTCCTTAAAAACAACCACATCATCTTTTTACAGAGCAGCCTCTATTTGTCCTGAGGTTACCTGTGGGTTTTTCTTTGTATCCCGAACAATTCCTGTGGCAGTTGTGGCTGAAATCTTTCTTGATCTACCTGACTTTGGCTTGGTACACTACAGTACAGTACTGACTGGAATTTTCAAGGCTTTGGATATCTTTTTATATCTTTTTCTTTTCCTGTTATGCATGCCTTTTGACTGTTCTTTTTCTACCTCCTCATGGTTCAGTATCTAGCCTGCTTAGTGCATCCATGTGAGAGTTAACAAACTCATTGACTATTTACAGTGCCTTGCGAAAGTATTTGGCCCCCTTGAACTTTTCAACCTTTTGCCACATTTCAGGCTTCAAACATAAAGATATAAAATTTAAATTTTTTGTGAAGAATCACCAACAAGTGGGACAAAATTGTGAAGTAGAACTAAATCTATTGGATATTTTAAACTTTTTTAGCAAATAAAAAACTGAAAAGTGGTGCATGCAAAATTATTCGGCCCCTTTACTTTCAGTGCAGCAAACTCACTCCAGAAGTTCAGCGTGGATCTCTGAATGATCCAATGTTGTCCTAAATGACTGATGGTGATAAATAGAATCCACCTGTGTGTAATCAAGTCTCTGTATAAATGCACTTGCTCTGTGATAGTCTCAGGGTTCTGTTGAAAGCGCAGAGAGCATCATGAAGACCAAGGAACACACCAGGCAGGTCCGTAATACTGTTGTGGAGAAGTTTAAAGCCGGATTTGGATACAAAAAGATTTCCCAAGCTTTAAACATCCCAAGGAGCACTGTGCAAGGGATCATTTTGAAATGGAAGGAGTATCAGGCCACTGCAAATCTACCAAGACCTGGCCGTCCCTCTAAACTTTCAGCTCAGACAAGGAGAAGACTGATCAGAGATGCACCCAAGAGGCCCATGATCACTCTGGATGAACTGCAGAGAACTACAGCTGAGGTGGGAGAGTCTGTCCATAGGACAACAATCAGTCGTACACTGCACAAATCTGGCCTTTATGGAAGAGTGGTAAGAAGAAAGCCATTTCTCAAAGATATCCATAAAAAGTCTTGTCTAAAGTTTGCCACAAGCCACCTGGAAGACACACCAAACATGTGGAAGAAGGTGCTCTGGTCAGATGAAACCAAAATCGAACTTTTTGCCCACAATGCAAAACGATATGTTTGGCGTAAAAGCAACACAGCTCATCACCCTCAACACACCATCCCCACTGTCAAACATGGTGGTGGCAGCATCATGGTTTGGGCCTGCTTTTCTTCAGCAGGGACAGGGAAGATGGTTAAAATTGAGGGGAAGATGGATGCAGCCAAATATAGGACCATTCTGGATGAAAACCTGTTGGAGTCTGCAAAAGACCTGAAACTGGGACGGAGATTTATCTTCCAACAAGACAATGATCCCAAACATACAGCAAAATCTACAAAGGAATGGTTCACAAATAAACGTATCCAGGTGTTAGAATGACCAAGTCAAAGTCCAGACCTGAATCCAATCGAGAATCTGTGGAAAGAGCTGAAAACTGCTGTTCACAAACGCTCTCCATCCAACCTCACTGAGCTCGAGCTGTTTTGCAAGGAAGAATGGGCAAGAATTTCAGTCTCTCGATGTGCAAAACTGATAGAGACATACCCCAAGCGACTTGCAGCTGTAATCGCAGCAAAAGGTGGCTCTACAAAGTATTAACGCAAGGGGGCTAAATAATTTTGCACGCCCCACTTTTCATTTTTTTATTAGTTAAAAAAGTTTCAAAAATCCAATAGATTTCGTTCCACTTCACAATTGTGTCCCACTTGTTGGTGATTCTTCACAAAAAATTTAAATTTTATATCTTTATGTTTGAAGCCTGAAATATGGCAAAAGGTTGAAAAGTTCAAGGGGGCCGAATACTTTCGCAAGGCACTGTATACACAGACACTAATTGTGATTTAAAAGGCCACAAATGTAGGAAATTACCGTAACCTTTTATTTACCATTTTTAACCTGTGTGTGCCACCTTCTGTATCTGTACCAAGGTCAAACATTCCAGGATATGTCAACTTTTTATCAGGGCCCTTTGGGTGATTTCTGATATCATTATGATTAAAAAAGGATCCAAAAAACTATGTGATAATAAATGGCTTCTTGTGATTGCTATCCTTAAATAAAAGACAGTTTTTTGGCATGATCAGTCCTATTTTCAATATTAATGCCAAAATTTCCCAATTTCTGCCAGGGTATGCCAACTTTTGAGCACAACGGTATTTCTGCTTGCTGCCCTAACTGACCCATCTGAACATTTGACTGACTACATTCTTGCTAGACACCAGTCACAGCCATTCCCTGTGGACAGCTGCACCCCTGGTACCAATGAAACTCTTTCATTCTTCTTTTCTTCAGTCTCCAGTACTTCCTGGACATGTAATTCTGGGGTGCAGCCACATAGTAGGCTAGGATGGCTTGGTTTATAGGAAATGCTATAGGTGACGCTACACTAACTATATTTCCTGACCACTGTTACAGATGTGACCATTTTAGTGCATTATATTATCAAATTGTTATTGGAGCTGGGAGACTCTAATAAATGCACCGCCTCATTTAAATATGACAAAACAATGTATACCCAAAGAGCACAAAATTGGAGTTTTAAGGTGCAGAAAAATCAATCAAAAGCACAATTTACAAAAAATATAGAAAATGTTTTACATAGATTATTATAAAACTATTTATAAAATTTGGGCCATAATGACCCAATGGTGAAGGTACAAAAGTATGATTGACTCTACATCTTTCACCACAAATGTGGCTTCTTCTGGAGCTTTTGTAGAACCTTGTTATTTAATATTTACCACCTTTCAAAATGATCTTGGTTCTAAATGATCCCCTGGGCCCATCAAGAGGTTTTATGGGGAACCGCTGTGCCAAAAAAGAGGAAACAGAGGCATTGCCCTGTAGTAGCACCTTGTGTTTCAAGGAGTTTAAATGAATCGATCGAGTAATGTTTCAATCCTTTTCAGTATATAAACTTCCTCTGATGCCAGCAAATTTACAGAGTAATTATGCCATCTGAACACTTTCCTCTTTCAGTTTACCACTGTTCCTTGGCTCAGTGTAAACACAACACCTCTTTAACCAGTGAAGATTGTGAAACTTGCTTCAATCTATCACAAGGGATAAACTCTTTTAAACAGGTTAAGAGCCTCACTAGTAACAATGTGGGTGGCCAAATTTTTTTAAATTTAGATTTTTATGGATTTTGATTGATTGATTGATTTGTTGATTTTTCTGCACCTTAAAATTCCAATTTTGTGCTCTTTGGGTATACATTGTTTTTTCATTAAAGTACACTGTTTTTGATACAATTTATTGATTTGTGTGATACATAATATACAAAGTCCAGGACATACTCCAGGGGTAGGCAACCCCTGGCACTCAAAGCCTCTTTTTCCGGCACTCGACTCCCTCCCCAACAGCGCAGGGAAGTTACAGTGAGACACTAATGCATTCCAATTTCAGAATTCCCCACACCACACCTGCACTGAGGGGGAGGCACTGCATCCCCACACATTGTAAAAGATGGGAAACATTGTTTGGTTCTCTAACTTTACTGTAGCTGTGATCGACAGCTTTTGTGAGGGCGAAGAGATTGGGTGCAGTTCTACTGAGGGGGGGGGGGGGGTGGTCCCTGTTTCCAGGAGGAGGAGGACTGTCATTGGCCACTGCTAAAGCATCACATACATCACATATATCCCATACATCTCATACATCACATACATCCCATACATCCCATACATCACATAAATCACATACAAGCACATGGATGCGAGAGTTGGATCCGCAGGATGAGTATGTCAGGACGGGTAGATGTGTCTCATCTCTGGTTTCTTCCACAACTCTGCATATCATAGATGAGAAGAGGGTACAGTGGTGGAGCAGATGAGCAAGCGGGTACACTGGTGGGGAAAATTAGCAGAAGGGGTTCAGAGGTGGGACAGAAGAGCAGGAGGTACAGTGGTGGGACAGATGTGCAAGGAGGTACAGTGGTAGAAGAGATGAGAAGTGGCTTCAGCAGTGGGACAGAAAGCAGGGGGGTACATTGATTGAGCAGATGAGCAGGGGGGTTCAGTGTTGGGCCAAATGAGAAGGAGGTTACAGTGGTGGGACAGATAAGCAGGGGGGTTCAGTGTTGGGGCACATGAGAAGGTGGTTCAGTGGTGTGACAGCAGGGGGTAGAGCAGTGGGGCAGATGGGAAAGGAGGTGTATTGGTGGGACAGATTAGCAGGGGGAACAGAGGTGAGGCAGAAGAGTAGGGGGTACAGAGGTGAGACAGATGTGCAGGAGGTACATTGGTGGGGCAGATGAGAAAGCGGGTTACAGTGGTGGGGCAGATGGGTTTAGTCTTAGGACAGATGAGAAGGTGATTCACTAGTGAGATAGAAGAGCATGGGGATATGTCAATAGAGCCGATGTGCTGGGAAGTACAGTGGTGGGGCAGATGAGAAAAGAGGTACATAGATGGGGCAGATGAGCAGCAGTGGGACAGAAAAGCAGGGGGTACAGTGATGGGGCAGATGAGCGGAGGGTTACAGTGGTAGGGCAGATGAGAAGGGGGTGGGGGTTCAGTGTCAGGGCAGATGAGAAGGGGGTTCATCAGTGGGACAAAAGAGCAGGAGGGCACAGCGGTGGGGCAGATGTGAAAGGAGGTGCATTGGTGGGACAGATGAGCAGATGCTACAGTGGTTGATCAGAAGAGCAGGGGGTACAGAGGTGGGGCAGATGTACAGGGGGTACAGTGGCAGGGCAGAGAAAAAAGGAGGTACATTGGTGGGACAGATGTGCAGGAGGTACATTGGTGGGGCAAATGAGAAAGGGGGTTACAGTGGTGGAGCAGATACATTCAGTGTTAGGACAGATAAGAAGATGGTTCAGTGGTGAGACAGAAGAGCATGGGGGTACAGTAGTGGAGCAGATGTGCAAGGAGGTACAGTGGTGGGGCAGTTTAGAAAGGGGGAACATTGATGGGGCAGATGAGCAGGGGGTTACAGTGGTGGGATAGAAGAGCAGGGTGGTACAGTGGTGGGACAGAAGAGCAGGGGGAACAGAGGTGGGGCAGGTGTACAGGGTGGTACAGTGGTGGGGCAGATGTGAAGGGGGTTACAGTGGTGGGGCAGATGTGAAGGGGGTTACAGTGGTGGGGCAGATGTGAAGGGGGTTACAGTGGTGGGGCAGATGTGCAGGGGGTACAGTGGTGAAACAGATTTGCACGGGGGATGGTGATCAGAGGTGTGAAGGTGCATGAATTGGGGCTGATCTAAAGTGTGTAGTTGCAGGAATTGGGACTGATCTGAGGCGTGAGAGTGCAGGATGTTAATTTCTCACTGCTACTCAAATAGTTTACAGCATTTACTTTATAAAAATCCTTTTCATGATTGAGAGTGTGAAGTTGACATTTTTTTGTTATAAAATCAGAACTCTAAATTTCTTTGCAAACATTTTTCGGCAACACTGTGCTCAAAAGGTTGCCTACCATAACATACTCAATACAAACTGAAAATGTCTCATACATGTGGTATTGACAGTCAGGAAGAGTAGCAAAATGTGTTATGGGTTGTAATGCCGCATACACACAACCAGGCTTTCCAGCAGACTAGGTCCGATGGGATCAGTCCGTCGGACAAACCGATCATGTGTGGGCTAGTCTGACCGTTTTTTCTAAAAAAATCAGACGGACCTAGAAATAGAACATGTTTCAAATCTATCCGACGGACTCAACTCTGACGGACTAAAAGTCGGGAAAACCGTTTGTCTGTGTGCTAGCCCAATGGACCAAATATGACGCAAGGGCAGATATTGGCTACTGGTTATTGAACTTCCTTTTTAGTCCCGTTTAGGTCATCACCTTCAAAACTAATGGACTTTCAAATGGACTTCGTCCGTTCATGTGTGGCCAAGTTCAGAAAGTCCATCGGACCTCCGCTGAAAGTCCGTCGAAAAGTCCGATCATGTGTACGCGGCATAACTCTAAGTATGCCAATGCTGTGTGTGAGAAATATCTCTTTTTTTTTTTCATTTTCTTTCTGCATTTTCCAAAAACTTTTGTCAAAAAATAAAGTCTTCATAAGACTCACCATGCCTCTTTTTTTAATTTAAAGGTGGGAAACAGATACTGTAATAAGAAAATTGTGACTTACTACAGTTGTCGTATGCATAGTTTAAGTAAATGCAAGGCAGATCGCAAAGGTATCCAAAACAGAAGAGATAAGGTTACAGTTATACACACAGAAAAAGCAACAACCAATAAAGTCTCTGGAAATCTATTATTGGGTTGTAGTTAAGAACCTGAATACTTAAAATATCACAATGTAAAGATGAAAGGTACCGTATATACTCAAGTATAAGCCGAGATTTTCAGCCTCTTTTTTGAGGCTGAAAGTGCCCCCCTCGGCTTATACTCGAGTCATCGCCGTCTGACTGCTCGATCAGCGTATCGAGCAGACAGACGGCGGACATACTACAATTCGAAAGCCGCGCCTCCGCCTCCGCCTCCGCCTGTGATAGGCGGAACACTGAATTTCCCAGCAGCCTGTGTTCCGCCTATCACGGACATCGTCTCATCCTCGTCCGTAGTACGAGGATGAGACGATGTCCGTGATAGGCGGAACACAGGCTGCTGGGAAATTCAGTGTTCCGCCTATCACAGGCGGAGGCGGAGGCGGAGGCGCGGCTTTCGAATTGTAGTATGTCCGCCGAGGCGCCGACGAAGAGCGGCGATCCTGGCAAGGCACGGGACGGAGGCAAGGCAAGGCACGGCACGGGACGGGACGGAGGCAAGGCACGACACGGGACGGAGGCAAGGAGGCAAGGCACGGCACGGGACGGAGGCAAGGAGACAAGGCACGGGACGGAGGCAAGGAGGCAAGGCACGGGACGGAGGCTCGGGACACAGGCTCGGGACACAGGTAGGCTGGACACACACACACACACACACACACACACACACACACGGACACACACACACAGGGATGGATGGATGGAGACACACACACACAGGGATGGATGGATGGATGGAGACACACACACACAGGGATGGATGGATGGATGGAGACACACACACACAGGGATGGATGGATGGATGGAGACACACACACACAGGGATGGATGGATGGATGGAGACACACACACACAGGGATGGATGGATGGATGGACACACACACACACAGGGATGGATGGATGGATGGACACACACACACACAGGGATGGATGGATGGATGGACACACACACACACAGGGATGGACGGACACACAGGGATGGACGGACACACAGGGACGGACACACACACAGGGATGGACAGGCATGTCTCACCCTCGGCTTATACACGAGTCAATAAGTTTGCCAGTTTTTTTGGGGGTAAATTGGGGGCCTCGGCTTATATTCGGGTCGGCCTATACTCGAGTATATACGGTATATAGAAGCCATAGATGCTCCTTTGAGTTTTGTGGTTAGGCTGTGAAAAAGTTTCACGGAAGTAGTTTTACCATGCTCAGGAGGGGTAGCAGAATTAAGTCTTCAAAAATGCATCTTAGAAGATACTTGGGGGCATTTGTTTTCAAAATGTAGTAATTTTGTGGGTGTTTCCACTTTTCTGGTGCTACAGGGCCTCCGAAAAAGGGACAGGTAGTCATTAAGTCAGTGTAATCTATGCCCCTAGAATGCCTGAAGGTGCTGCTTGGGTTTTGGGCCCCTGTATGTTTCTAGGCTGTGAAAAAAAGTGTTTTGGGGTGTAATTGCATGTATGTCTATGCTGTGTGTTAGAAATATCTTAATAATTGAAAACTTTGTTTAAAAAATACATTTTTATTTTTTCCCTGCATTTTACAAAAACTTGTGATAACATTTTCAAAAGACTCACTGTTACTTTCAGAAAACACCTCCGGGTGTTTGCTTTTCAAAATGCGTTCATTTTATTGGAGTATTCCCTGTCCTGGCACTTCAAGAACTCTATAAATATGACATTTAGTCAGGAAGGAGTTTCTTTATACCTCTTTATTTATATCTCTATGTCTAGGCTGTGGAAAAGTCTCACACATATGTGGTAGCAGAATGTGTGTGTGAGAAATAGCTTGTTAAAATGATAATTTTATGCAGAAAACAAAACAAATTTTATTTAATTTCTTAATTTTCCAAAATATAGTAACAAAAAAATGTAATTTAAAAACTTACCATGCCTCTTACTTAATACCTTAATATACTTTACAAAAGGGGTCATTTTAGAGGTATTAGTACTGACATTTTAGGACATGAAGAAATGTGACAGGCAGTCAAAACATCAGGACTGATACATGTTCAATTATATATACCATAGTTTGTAGACTCTATAACTTTCACAGAGACTAAATAATATACACTGAATGTTTTTTTTCACCAATTGTTTTAGCAGAATATATTTTGGCCCAAATTTATGAAAAAAATAATGATATAAATTTCATTTGGGTACAGCGTTGCATGACTGAGTAATCTGAAAAGCATTACAGTGCGAAAAACTGAAAAATGGCCTGGATTGGAAGGGGTGAAACAGTCCGGTCTTCAAGTGGGTAAAGCCTAATTTCAATTTTCATTTTTTTGATCTCTCTGTAATGCTCACCTCCTCCAAGCCTTCCCCAACAGATTCACAGTTCTGTGCTCTGGGTTAGATGATGAGGTCTCAGAGAGAGAAAGGAGAGGACTACCTCCTTCCTTGCGACAGCAACAAAAGTGATTAAAAAAATAAATAATTAAAGCAACCGTGTGATAATAAAAAAAAAAATAATATAAAAAAATTAAAAGTGCCCCCGTTCTGTTCTCCCATGTGCAATTGTCCCACACATGTGAGGTATCACCGCCAATGTCAGATCATGGGCAATAATTTTATATAAGGCACTTGGACAAATCATGTCTCAAGGTCTGATTAGAAAGCTGCAGCTGTTCACTGTGAACGGCTGCAGCTTCCCCATCAAACCCTAAGACAAGAACTGTATACCATGCCTGAGTTGGGACAAACTTAGATGGGGGGTGCTCCATTTTAGTCTTGCCTAGGGTGGCACAAAACCAAAATACACCACTGAATTCTTGCCAATGCACCTGAAGTTAAATCTTTTCCTAATTTGCATACATTCATTTTGTGGATTTGCATGTGCCATCTAGTTTAACCACAACTCAGTTATTCCATTTAATAACACTTCAAATTTCAGCTGATGCTTAGTTAATCTTATTTCACCCTCACTGACTTTCGGAGAGCCACAGGTTACTTTGCTGTGCATTAACAGCCAGGATTTAACCATCTAACGTCAGATTATTAAAAATGAAATCCTTCCACCCTGCTGCGGCAGCCAAGGGATTAGCTTTCAAATATCTGACAGGTTTACTTAAGAAGAGGTGGACTTGGGAGGGCTTTTAAAAATAAATTATGTAATTTTCCTGGTTAGAAGGAGAGTATTTCTTTTTCTTTCTTTTTTTTCTTTTTTTTTTTTTAATGCTTATATTTTTGGAACGTGCGCCATCCGTGAATGCATTTCTGAGTCAGAAAAACATACAATGTAGCAGCCTGAGTTTAGACCTATAAATAGCTCAATTAACCCGTTTACTGGTGGTGGGGCCAGCTGTAAATGCTTTTGAAGGCCTTTCGGGGTTAATTTAAAAAAATTGTCAGGATGATAAACTGCACAGAGTACTGAAGCACAAACACATTTAATCTGTCTCTCAGTTCCAGAGTCGCTGGACAGAAGCCAGCTTTAGCAAATAAACCTAAGTAAGTGGAAACTTTCTCAGTCTTGGTTCCGAGAACTGACAGTGAACTGCACCGAGCCTTTTCACCTTCGGTGCCCACATCAGATTAGAAAAGCTGCAATAAAACTAGCATCTATTGGGGCAGCCCTTAACCCTTTTATTATTTTAATGTTGCTTGAGTGTTGTAGCACCAGCAAACCAACCAATTGTTGAACTTTGTATCTGTTACAAAAATGTTTAGATTTTTTTTTTTTTAGATTGTAAGATTTCAAGTATGTAAACCTCAACTGCTCAAAACTCTTTTGATCCTGCCAGAAATCTTGTGAGCAGATAATATCCTATGCTCTCTGCTCCCAGATGAGTAGCAGAGAAGGTGTTCAGTAGACCAAGTACACTTCCTTACCTAGGGTGACAACTCCAGAATTGCAGTATTATGACTGAGCCTAGGACAAGTATTCATAGAGCTTCACTTTGTACACATTTTGTTACGTTACAGCCTTATTACAAAATAGATTAAATTCATTATTTTCCTCAAAATTCTACAAATAGTACCCCATAATGACTACGTGAAAGAAGTTTGTTTGAAATCTTTGCAAATGTATTCAAAATAAAAAAACAAAAAATCACATGTACATAAGTATTCACAGCCTTTGCCATGACACTCAAAATTGAGCTCAGGTGCATCCCGTTTCCACTGACCATCCTTGAGATGTTTCTACAACTTGATTGGAGTCCACCTGTGGTGAATTCAGTTGATTGGACACGATTTGGAAAGGCACACACCTGCCTATATAGGGTCCCACAGTTAACAGTGCATGTCAGAGCACAAATCAGGTCATGAAGTCCAAGGAATTGTCTGTAGACCTTCGAGACAGGATTGTATGGTGGCACAGATTTGGGGAAGGGTACAGAAAATATCTGCAGCATTGAAGATCCCAATGAGCACAGTGGCCTCCATCATCTGTAAATTGAAGAAGTTTGGAACCACCAGGACTCTTCCTAGACCAGGCCACCTGGCCAAACTGAGTGATTGAGGGAGAAGGGCCTTAGTCAGGGAGGTCACCAAGAACCCGATGAACACTCTGACAGAGCTCCAATATTTCTCTGTGGAGAGGGGAGAACCTTCCAGAAGAACAACCATCTTTTTCAGCACTCCACCAATCAGGTCTGTATGGTAGAGTGGCCAGACAGAAGCCACTCCTCAGTAAAAAGCACATGACATCCCATCTGGAGTTTGCCAAAAGGACTCTCAGACCATGAGAAACAAAATTCTCTGGTCTGATGAAAAAAAGATTGAACTTTTTGGCCTGAATGGCAAGCATCATATATGAAGGAAATCAGGCACCATTCAACATCTGGCCAATACCATCCCTACAGTAAAGCACAGTGGTGGCAGCATCATACTGTGGGGATGTTTTTCAGTGGCAAGGACTGGGAGACTAGTTGGGATCGAGGGAAATATGAATGCAGCAATGTACAGAGACATCTTTTATGAAAACCTGCTCCAGAGCACTCTGAACCTCAGACTGGGGCGAAGGTTCATCTTCCAACAGGACAATGACCCTAAACACACGGAAAAGATAACAAAGGAGTGGCTATGGGACAACTCTGTGAATGTCCTTAAGTGGCCCAGCCAGAGCCCCGACTTGAACCCGATTGAACATCTCTGGAGAGCTCTGAAAATGGCTGTGCACCGACACTTCCCATCCATCCTGATGGAGCTTGAGAGGTCCTGCAAAGAAGAATGGGAGAAACTGCCCAAAAATAGGCATGCCAAGCTTGTAGCATCATACTCAAAAAGACTTAAGGCTGTAATTGGTGTCAAAGGTGTTTCAACAAAGTATCGAGCAAAGGCTGTGAATACTTATGTACATGGGATTTTTTTCATTTTCTATTTTTAATAAATTTGCAAAAATTTCAAACAAACTTCTTTCATGTTGTCATTGTGGGGTATTGTTTGTAGAATTTTGAGGAAAATAATGGCAGTAACATAACAAAATGGGGAAAAAGTGAAGCGCTGTGAATACTTTCCGGGTGCACTGTATGTTACTGTCAGGATCACAGCAATTGCCAAAACTTTTTTTACCTTAATGCAGAAAATGCATTAAAGTAAATATGTCTTAGCTTTAGAACCACTTTGAGAGTACAATTGGGAAAAAAATGTAGCATTAAATTCCAATTTGTTAAAATAATTGTCACTAAAATTAAACTAAAAGTGTGGAAGTTATTTGTTGCCCGGCTGGGCAGGAGTGGAGAACCCTGTCATCTGCAACCCCTAACAGGGGTAGTGCTACATATATATTTGAAATCCAAGTTCTAATTTGTTTGAAAGCTTAAAGAGCAGTTAACCCTGATGGGTTTTACTTCCTCTTTTTTCCTCTGCAAAGTAAAAGCAATGCATACTAGCCCATTATGTTGCAATTACCTACAAACTAAGCCCGCAATGTCCCCGCTGTCGCATGAAATCACTCGGGGGCTGCCGCTCACGGCACGGGACCTTTAGAGATGGCACAATCGTGCCCTTTCTTCAGTGCACATGCACCGATAACGTCAGCGCAAGTGTATATGGTAAATATCTCCTAAACCGTGCAGGTTTAGGAGATATTTCAAGTACCTACAAGTAAGCCTTATAGGTGTAACAGGGTTTACAACCACTTTAAAGCTGAACTTGCAGTTTTAAAAGGGATTGTCCAATTACAGGCTGAGGATCTGAAAATGACAGTGAAACTGCAGCAGAGAAAACTCATGTCTCCTCTCTTGCCAGGCAGGACTGTGCTATGTGGCAGAGCTGTGTAAATCTCAGGACTGAATAGGCAGAAATACAATTTCTTTTGATTGGTAAAACAGCATTCATATTTTTATTTAGTCTGTGTAATTCTGTTGTTTATTTGATGTACAGATTTAATAAATCTTTTTTTATTCTATTTTTTGTCTTTTTTTTATTGCTCTTTTTTCTTTATGAGGTTTTGATTTAGAAAAAAAAAATGAAAATAAAACTAGATGGGGGGAAAAAAGATCCACAAACACCATTTGCAGCTGTAGCCTGGGTCTGCTTCATTTGTGGCAGATTTCTGTTTCTTTGAGACAGTTACCAAACCGCTAGGCCTGAAAGCCTTGCTTGCCTGTAGTCAGTCAGTGAAGATTTTTTAGTGCATTTATTCTTATTTGCTTTGTGATGAATCCAACAAGAGAAGAAAATCTTCTGGCGTGATCCTTGGCCGTTTTTCAAAGCAGCATTATGTGTGTGGAGCGGAAAAATCATTTCTAAGATCCAAAATGAATGTAGCACACTTGAAAATGATAATGACCCGAGGTGCTTTCGCCCAGATGGCAAAATCTTTGCAGAGGGAAATTGTGCTAAGTGCAGTGTAGATCCTGAATACTGCATATATTACACGGGCTGTTTTATTAGCTGTACATGAATCAATATCTCTGGCATTGATACATCAATTGTTTTAAGCTGCCAGTGCTTCATAAATCTATGACTTATTTTAATAAGCACATTCCATTCAGTTTCTGCAAAAACAAAACTTTATTCTGCCTGCTTTACTGAAGAGTTTAATATTCTGCCGATGTGTATAACCTTACCCCCGTCACATCATATCTGTAAGCCTTTTGGGAAATTAATTTTTAATCCTGGACTAATTATCATTGCAGATATCCACCATTTTGTATTTAACAGGTGAGGGAGAACCTTTGAATGTAATCTTCCAGCACATTTTGTTAAAATCCCTTATCAACTATTTAGCAAATATAATAGTTAAAGCAGAAGGCCATTTTTAAAAGAGGTGTTGCAGCCTGAATGTTAAGTGGTCATAAGCACCAACATTGTATTATATTAGGGTGGGAATAAATATCTTGTTTATACAAAATCAGCGTATGGTGTTTTATAACACCTTATAGTTTTAGGACCACCATGTAAAAACTGATTTTTTGTAGAAATCATTTTTCATTTTGAAGAGGCATATTTACATTTATATTTCACAGAGAACATTGCCCCAAGCCTTCTTACCTGGGCTCCAGTGAAGTCATGCCTATCCATCTGGAAAAATCTATTCTCATTTGTTTTTGGACTACTGTAATTTTTTTAATGATATGTATTCTATATATCCAGCTAATACATCTTTCATCTGTTAATATGCCTGATGAGGGAGTTCCCTTCAGGATTGGGAAGGTTGTTGTAAGACCTTATTTCTGTAGTACCCTTGTCCTTAGAGTAGGGCTACAGGTAAATTTAGTTGTGCGTGATGGTAGTCAGCCTGGTCAATTTGTAGTATTTAGTGATTACATGATGTGTATTCCATTCTGAGTGGTAGCTTCTCCCTTCTGTCAGTAGGTGATGCTGTTGCCTTTAAAATTAGAGTGATGAGTTACAGTGAAGTTCAGATTATGATAAACATAGTTTTCACAGCCAATCATATTTGCGGCTAAGCATGCTGGGAAAGGGCATTTAATAGAATGAAGTCAGGTGATCACGCAGAGTGTTCCCGCCCAGGGATATGGCCTGGGTGGATGGTGTATGTAGAGTTCATGGCTGCTAAGCCCGAAGCCTGGGGCCTATCCATGAGGCTTCCGGCTGCTAGGCCTGACTGAGGCCTATCCAAGTTCAAGTTTATGCAGAGGAAAGCCTGCCAAAGATCTGGTAATGAGAGGAATGGGGTTCTAAGGAAGGGCCAGAGGGGACTTTTCATGAGCTGGAGGCTATGAACTGGCTGGGAGGACTTCAGAGAGAACTTATCCAAGGGAATCAGTGCATGAAGCAGTGAGTAAAGTTCAGCTACTAGAGAAGACAGCTTGGCCTACGAAGTACAGACGTGCTGGTTCAGCTTAAGGGCTCTTACTCCTGTACTGCTGTCTGTCTTATCTCACCTATTTTTGTCTAAGGAGTCTGCCAATCTGCCTGCTGCTAATCACTACTAAGGGTGCCATGTGCCCTATTCCCCTCTCTCCCACATTTTTCATGTTTGAGAAATAATCTACTCTATTGTTTAAAGCATAAAAGTTATGGACATCCAACTTCTTTGTTGTTCATTACCCACCATGCCCACAAACCTGCACCCTGCGGATATATGTCAGCCATCCCTACCCTCCCGATAGTCACCATCTAGCTTGCGGAATGTTGGGCCATGGCTACATTTCTATTTAGCTGTTACAGATATAACTTGGACAACACTTTTGCATTCATACTTCATAGATGTTTGACATGTGAAAGAGCGATCTTTATGAAAAAAAAGGATGTAGGTAAAAAACACCACCTGTGACACCCTCAGCTACCTAGGCCATGAAGAATTTATACGTAAAAAAAATAATTAGCGAAATCCACGATTACAATACTTTTGATTGTTAAAAGAGAAGTATTTTATTTATTTATTTTTTTATTTTAGATTCATACTTACCTAAGTGCATCTGTCCCTCACCTTCTCTGCACTGAGTACTAAGCCACTGAACATCGCCGATAGCTCAGTTCTCACAGATCCATGAGAGGAGAGCTGCTGACTGTTGTCGTGGATAAAGCACCATACTCTTTTGCGCTAATAAGCGGCCATTTTGTCTAATGATATAATACATCTTACCTATCACTCTAATTCCCCAGTAAACAGACATGACCATGCTTACGTCCTAATTTCAGCACGACTCCCTGCCGAGCAGTCTACTGGCTCTTTTATTTAAAGACAACAAAAGCAATAAAAGCAATCACAAACAGGAAGTCACAAACAGAAAGCCCTGCTCCCAACAGCCAATCGCTTCTTCCACAGGATATGACCTCACAGGATATGACCAAACAAGGATATGAGTTTATACAACAACCAATGTCTACCGTTCCTGCTGGTTGGAAAATACACTTTAAAAATATAAATAAACAAAGATATTCCTCATCCTTTGGTGTAGTTGAGCAGCTTCTTGCAGTGGCTGGCGTGGATCCAGTTGTCTCGTCTCTCAAGCTTCTTTACAATGATCCAGTCACCTGATTGGAAAGAATGTAACCCAGTTATTGTCCAGGAGGGACTCATGAACCCTGTGGTGGACCTTTTAACGTTCATGTTACAGTGACTCCACCCCATCAGCTGAGAATATAGGTGACAGCTGCTGAGGAAAGTACAACTCTGGTTTAGTTGACCTCCAAACAAACCTCATATGGCAATAACCCAGACATGTGGGAACTTAATGACTGTGGTCACTGCATCTTACCATCTGGGGTGTAATACCTGGAACCATTGACAAAAAGGCTCTTATGGGAGCGTCCTTCACCAGACTGCTGATTCAAATTCCATCAAAGTAAAAAAGTTGTGGAACCTGTCGTTCCTACTGGGTCACAAACCTGGCTAGAATTAGAGCGGTTAGTATTATTGGTTTGAAAATTTGTCATTCTCACCACTATCACCCCCCCCCCCCCCCCCTTTTCCTCCTCATTACAAACTGGAGGAAGACACGCGGGTTTAGAATGGTGCAGAAAAAAAACACTAAAAACTGTGAAATAGCCTTTTACCTTCTTAGGTGTGTGTATTTATGCATGTGTACAGCTATCTACATACACCTGCTTTCTATGTACATACACTTTCAGAAACTCCTTGGACCTGAAAAGATACTGATAAACAAAAGCTATTACTCTATCCTTCATATTTAACCTGCAAAGAATGGTAAACGATACAATATTTGTGTACATTGGTAAATTGTCACTGACATTCCTCAAAACCGACAATAACTAAACCCTCTGTAACCCTTAATTTCGCGTTCCTACTAAAATACAACACCCGCGACACGTAATGCCCCGTACACACAATCGGACTATCCGGCGGACAATCCGCCCGTGTGTGGGCTCCGCCGGACTTTTGGGAAAAAAAGAGAAAGAAAGTAGTTTTGACTCAAAATTGTCCACCGGACCCGGCAGTCCGGCGGACAATCCAGCCGTGTGTGTGCTAGTCCGCCGGACTTTTCAAATGAACGGACTTGCCCACACACGGAGAAAAGTCCATTGATTTTGAACGTGGCTCCAGGTAGATGGAACTAGTGAAGGAGGTCAATGTCGCCGCCTTCATCGGTGAGATTGACACCTCGCTAGCCCCATCACCTGGTATGAACTTAAAGGGGCAGCCCTACACCGAAAAAACGGCGTGGGGGTCCCCCCAAAGTCCATATCAGACCCTTATCCGAGCACGTAGCCTGGCCGGTCAGGAAAGGGGGTGGGGATGAGCAAGCGCAACATGGAGGGCCCCCCACCCCAAAGCACCTTGTCCCCATGTTGATGAGGACAAGGGCCTCTTCCCGACAACCCTGGCCGTTTGTTGTTGGGGTCTGCGGGCGGGGGGGCTTATCGGAATCCGGGAGCCCCCTTTAATAAGGGCCCCCCACCCTATGTGAATGAGTATTGGGGTACCATGTACCCCTTCCCATTCATCTGGTGAAAAAAAGTGTAAATAAAAAAAACACAACATGTTTTTAAAATAATTTATTGGACAGCTCCGTCTTGGGGGGTCTTCTTGCCAGACTCCTCCGCTATCTTCTGCTAGCCCTTTTACTAGCGTAGGAGCCCGGCTTTCTTATTCGTCACCGCCGCCACCGTCCAGGGGTCTTCTTCCGACTTTGAGGGTTTTTTCCCTCTCTTCGGTTCTTCTTGCCGGGCCTCCGCTATCTTCTTATAGCTTTTACTAGCAGAGGCCTGGTTTTCTTTCGCCGCCTTCTCTTCTTCCGACTTCGGGAGTCTTGTCCCCCTCTTCGGGGGTCTTGTATCTCTCTTCGGTTCTTCTTGCCGGGCCTCCGCTTTCTTCTTCCAGCTCTTTTACTAGCAGTGGCCCGGTTATTGAGGCCATTGAGAGCGTTGAGTCAACATCTCAAAGAAGAAGAAGAGAAGAAGAGAAGGTGGCAGCCGCGGCCGCGACAGAAGACTGGGCCACCGCTAGTAAAAGAGCTGGAAGAAGAAAGCGGAGGCCCCAGGAAGAAGAACCGAAGAGGGGGAAAAGACCCCAGAAGTCAGAAGAAGAGAAGGCGGCGACAGAAGACCAGGCCACCGCTAGTAACAGAGCTATAAGAAGATAGTTGAGGCCCGGCAGGAAGAATCAAAGAGGGGGACAAGACCCCTGGAGAGGGGGACAAGACCCCAGAAGTCGGAAGAAGACGCTGGCGGCGACGACGATCAAGAAGAAAGCTGGGCTGCTCCGCTAGTAAAAGAGCTAGCAGAAGATAGCGGAGGAGTCCGGTGAGAAGACCCCCCAAGACGGAAGACCACCGGAGCTGTCCAATAAATTATTTTAAAAATATGTGTTGTGTTTTTTTATTTACACTTTTTTCACCAGGTGAATGGGTAGGGATACATGGTACCCCAATACTCATTCACATAGGGTGGGAGGCCAGTATCTGGGGGGCCCCCTTATTAAAGGGGGCTCCCAGATTCCAATAAGCCCCCTGCCCGCAGACCCCAACAACCAACGGCCAGGGTTGTCGGGAAGAGGCCCTTGTCCCCATCAACATGGGGACACGGTGCTTTGGGGTGGGGGGGCCAGTGAGGTGTCAATCTCACCGATGAAGGCGGCGACATTGACTTCCTTCGCTAGTCCCAGCTACCTGGGGTCACGTTCAAAATGAACGGACTTTTCTCTGTGTGTGGGCAAGTTCGTTCATTTCAAAAGTCCAGCGGACTCCCGCCATAGTCTAGCAGATTGTCCGCCGGACCTAGTCCTCTGGAAAAGTCCAGTCGTGTCTGGGCAGGTCCGCTCGTTCAGAAAGTCTGGCGGACCTCCGCTGCAAAGTCCGGCGGTTTGTCCGGCGGACTAAGTCCGCCAGATAGTCTGATCATGTGTACACGGCATTAGAGGGCTGTTGCGGTAGGTTCAAACATATTCTTGTTACCACATACAAAATTAGGCAAACATTTAAATACAAATGTGAGGGAGATATTTTATAGATCCCAAAACAAAAATGAAAAAACAAAACAACCAGATGAAATGCTACCTTCACTCGTATAGCGATAGAAAATATACGATGGGAAAAACATGAGAGAATCTCAATCTTTGTATGGACCTGCCACACAAAGTCCAAAAACAGGCATGAGAATTTTTAAACACACACACACACACATGTGCTACACATCCATCAACTCACACATCATTACAGATTTCTGAAGCCACAGCTGAACTACTTCCAAGGTATTTTGATTCTGGGTTCTCGTACCGCCAGACATCAAAAGTTCCTTGCAAATGAATACACCTTACTGTACCCTCTGACCATATCTGCCAAACTTTAAGGGGATTATTGGCCTTTTCCCCAAAACTAGACTTCATGTACTGTGCAACCGTCTGACTGTGGGAAGCCTCACATTCCTTCCCTTGCACGGATTACTCATTACCCATGGCGATTCGAATTGGCTTATCGTCTTACCACTGCATCAAGGGAAACCATTGCACCCATTTAGATGGGCATCGTCCAGGGCCTTCTTTTACGGTGGATCGATGGACTACAACCACTATATCTGGTCCAGTCCCCCAACTAGAAACCCTAACTGAGGAGTCAACTCTATGGCTTGTTGTCCCAACACTTTTGGCACAGAACTACAGAGTACCACTCTTTTAACAACCAAATATTAACTATGCCAAATGATTCGTCAACAACCACAGATCACCCCCCTAATTATGTCTCTACCCCTCACAGTGTATGCATACACAAGCGCATTGCACTGTACGACTGTACACTGCATTGCCAGACTAAACTGCACAGACACTTACATCCGTTTTTGCTACAGAACAATGTGGCTTCTCTCTGTACCTAGATATTACAATAACATGGATGCCTCATGTTTGCTCTCTATACAAAACTGTATTACAGTATAAACCTTAATTATATTTAAAAATAAAAATGATTTCGTCATACTTCCAAACACAAGTCGAAAGACCCTCAGCTCCTCCCACAAACTTCCTGTTGCACAACTGAACAGGAAGAGGGAGGGGGTGGGGAAGCCTAGTTTCATATTATGTTTATTGAGACATTAAAAAAAATCTATAGCGCCAACAAAAGCCAAAAACTGAAACTCCTGCAAAAAGATGACTCAAGGAGGTCAACCAAAGCCTTTCTTTTCTACCGCAGGCTATAATCAATTAAAAGTAAAAATAAAACACATTACTAAAAGTACAAAAACTCAGGTAAAGCTAGTAAATTCTGCAGAGATTTCATAAAAACTGAAAAGTATGTAAAAGCACAAAAACAGACAATTAAATTCACTCAAAAGTAAATGGTGCCCAGAGACAAGATGCCCAGACTGCATGGCAACACACACACATGAAGGAATTGGAACAGCTTCCACTCTGGGATGACCAGGCCAAACAGCACAAAATCCTTAAACTGTGCCTCTACAAACCAAAATCACATTTTTAAACCACCCCTCCCCTGCTAAACCTCATGGCACTTACAAACAATCATCAGTTACTTACAAACTGCTCAGTCACACACACATTCCAGGTTGCATCAAATGGGTCCCATAGCAGAGGCAAATAATCCCAATCAATACTGACAAATTACACATAACAAATATACAATTAAATTCCCAGCATTATACCAAAAGAAGAAAAAATTGTTCTTTTGCAAAGCAGAACCTACCTAACACATCAGAAAGCCTACTGATCCGATTGTGAAGGAGGTTCTGTTCACTCCTACCTGGCTCACCAAAAACTGTTGTGGACACACCACCATACTCTTTTGCACTAATAAGCACCCATTTGGTCTAATGGTATAATACATCTTAGCTATCACTCTATTTCCCCAGTAAACAGACCTGACCATGCTTACGTCCTCATCTCGGCATGACTTCCTGCTGAGCGGTCTACGGGCTCTTTTATTCAAGGACGACAAAAGCAATCACAAACAGGAAGCCCTGCTCCCAACAGCCAATCGCTTCCTCCACAAGATATGACCTCACAGGATATGACCAAACAAGGATATGACCAAACAAGGATAATGCACTGTACACACGGTCGGAAATTCCGACGGAAAAGGTCCAATCAGATTTTATTGTCGCAAAATTTGATCGTGTGTGGGCTTTATCTGACTTTTTCCGACGGAAAAAAAATTTGAGAGCAGGATCTCAAATTTTCCAACAAAAAAATCCAATTGGACTTTTTCCGATCATTTGTAGAGAATTCTGATTGGACAAAGCGCCACGGATGCTCAAATCAGATTACGAGCCCAAAGCTATTAGCTAGTAGCCTCAACGTAGTCCCGTCGGGAACGAATGAACGTCATCACGTTCCGAATGATCGGATTTTCTGACAACTTTGTCTGACCGTGTGTATGCAACACCAGTTTAGGACAAAATCCGTCAGAAAAAAACTATTTTATGGTCGGAATGTCCGACCTTTTGTACAAGGCATATGAGTTTATACAACAACCAATGACTACCGTTCCTGCTGATGGGAGACTATCTGCAGGTATACACCATGACACCCCAAACATGTTGATCAGGCATACAGGGGTGACACGAGCGCACATCCGCTAAACTGATAATGTCTTCGCAGAGTGAACACATCCCCCCCGGACAAACATCTGTGCCTCCCACAGGGGCCCTTTCGCTGGCAGACATATGCTCACTCTGCAAACACCTCTCTCCAACCTCAGGAAGTTTTCCGCTACCTAACGGATCTCAACCAGCATCAGTCTGCCCCGTCAGCTCTTTAGAGCGGGTTGCGAGAGAACTAACACTGGGAGACACTATGACAATACATATTAAAATACATCTTCAGAAAATTTCCACAACACTGTCAGTCAGCGTCTCTCCTCTCTGCTCCTCCATGCTCATTGGAGCGCTGAGCTGTGGAGGAGCGGGGAGCGGCCGTCTCAGCGACTGCCATCAGTCAAGGCAGCTGGCGAATACTGACTTCAGAAGTCGGAATGATGCACTGCCTTGACTGATGTCAGTGACGTCAGCGGAGAGGGAACTTCAGACCGCTCTCCCCTGAAATGGGTCACAGGAGTGCAAAACAAATTGCACTCAAGTGACCCAGAGGAGAAGCCCAGGCTAAAAAGCTCATGCTGGACTTCTCTTTTAAATAGTAATGTTATAGAGGTTATACAAGGGTCTCCAAACTTTATAAACAAAGGATCAGTTTGCTGTCCTTCAAACTTTAGGGGGGCCGCACTATGGTCAATGGGAGACGAAAATGTCCTTATGTCCTTGTGTCAGTGGGAGTAAACAATGCTCCATGATTGGTATTAGAGAGAGTAATAGTGGCCAATCATTGGTGTCAATGGGAGGAATAGTGGCCCATAATTGGTGTCAATGGGAGGAATAGTGGTCCATCATTGGTGTCAATGGGAGGAATAGTGCCCCATCATTGGTGTCAATGGCAGAAACTATGTAAGGGGAATCATGCCCCAAGAGCCAGATAAAAGCAAGCAAAGGGCCGCATCCAGCCCCCATACCACAGTTTGAAGATCACTGGTCTAGGAAACCAAAAAAGTGGGACAACTGAGAATTAAAGAGGGACAGAGACATTTGGTTCCAATAGAAGGATAGTCTCTCATAATGAGTAACTCCTTAACTATAGGGTGCTGATTTCTCTTCTCAGACCTTGCTAATCAGCTGTATGCAAGGTATAAGTAATAAACTGTTATATTACATATATAGCTCTGTCAATTTGCACAGCTATATCATATCAGGAGCAGATCCAGGGGGGTAACGGGGCAATTGCTCTCCCCGAGAAAATATTACAGACTCCGAGGCTGAGCACGCCTTGGGTAACCAGAGCCTCGGTCGGGAAAACTCGCAGTCAATCTAAGCATGAGTTACTGCTCAGAAACCTCGGGCCTACACTTTCCGCCCCCTGTACCTCCCCCAGCAGTCTTTCAGCCTCTCTCCTGCAGGCTGCTGCTTGAGTGGGTGGGATGGGGATGTGCCTTTTCCCCCGAGATCATGCTCATCTGGAAGAGGGAGGTGTGAGCAGCTGAGCAGAGGGAGCCAAGTGAATGTTCCTGGAGGTGAGCTTTGCTAGCAGTACATTGTGGATTAGTTTACAGGCACCTCTATGCTGAGTCTGCTGAGTTACTGCAGCTTAGCATAGAGGTGCTGTTAGCTGACAAATGAGATTCCATCTTCTTTTCATGTAGACCAGTGAGAAATTGAACTCATTAAAGGATTATGACTGTCCCCTGGTTTATGTCCCCCTATCCCCCCCCAGTGTATTCCCTCCCAACCCCCCCCCCCCCCCCCCCAGCGTGAGCTGTTCTGACCCCCCTCCCGGTGACACATGATCCGTTGCTCTTCTGATCCCTGTACACTGTCCTACATTCTAATGACCTCTATACACTGTCCTACATCCCAATGACCTCTGTAAACCACTCTATCTACTACTGACCCCTGTACACTGCCCTACATATTACTGGCCTCTGTACACTGCTCTACATATTACTGACCTTTGTACACTGCTCTACCCACTACTGACCTCTGTACACTGCCCTACATACCGCTGACCTCTGTATACTACCGTAAATCTTACTGACCTCTGTATTATACATTAAATTCAGTTCCGTAAGCAACAACTTATTTTCTGACAGTGCCCCTCCCGTGATTAGACTCTGGATCTGACCCTGTATCATATATTAACATCAGTCCCTGCCCTCAAGGAGCTAACAAACTAAGGTCCCTAATAGTGATGGACGAACTTCCGACGGGACGTTTCGCGAATGCGGGCCCCATTGACTTCAACGGGAGGCGAACTTTGCAAACCTACAGGTCAAATTTGCAGCCACAAAATAATTACTAGCTGCGCAAACATAGTCCCACCACATGGCCAATGACATAACACATGTATGAGGTGAATCTGGGATCGACAACTACAAGCATTCTTTTTTTATATGTGAAATTGTTGTGACAATTGAGGACTGTGGAGCGCATGAAGGCAATGGAGGAGAGGGAAGGTCAGGGTAGGCAAAGAACAGGGTGCAGGAGATGATCACCAGCAGTGTGACATACAGCAATGACACCAGCACCGTGATAGAGTGATCTGACACCAGCACCGTGATAGAGAGCACTGACATCAGCAGCGTGACATACAGCAATGACACCTGCACCATGATAGAGTGATCTGACACCAGCACCGTGATAGAGAGCACTGACATCAGCAGCGTGACATACAGCAATGACACCTGCACCATGATAGAGTGATCTGACACCAGCACCGTGATAGAGAGCACTGACATCAGCAGCGTGACATAAAGCACTGATACCAGCACCGTGATATACAGCACTGACATCAGCACCATGATAGAGAGCACTGACACCTGTACTGTAAGCAGCCCCAGGAGGAAGTCAGCACAGCACAGGGATGGTGGGAGCCCCTCATAATAAGCAGCCCCAGGAAGAAGTCAGCACAGCACAGGGATGGTGGGAGCCCCTCATAATAAGCAGCCCCAGTAGAAATATGACACCGCTCAACCTCTTCAAACAGGAGGGTACGGGCATATAGTACGGTGTGCTTTTTTTGGACAAGGAAGTGAGCCAAATGAAGAAAGAAGTCTGTGTGCTCGATTAAAAAAATCGTTTATAGACATATACATGGTCTACTGGTCACATGTGTTGAATTCCTCCGAGATCCATGCCTCATTCATTTTTAGAAATGTGAGGTAGTTAACACTGTCGCGAGCTAGGCGAGTACGCTTATCGGTTACGATCCCCCCTGCTGCGCTGAACGTCCTTTCGGACAGGACACTGGACGAGGGGCAAGCCAACAGTTCGATTGCAAATTGGGCAAGCTCTGGCCAGAGGACAAGCCTGCCCACCCAGTAGTCCAGGGGTTCATCACTCCTCAGAGCGTCCACATCGGCCGTTAACCCAATGTAGTCGGACACCTGACGGTCTAGGCGTTCCCTGATGCTGGATCCATATGACACCTGTCGATGGGGCGGCTGAAAGAATGACCTCATATCAGAAGTCCCCAACACATCTTAAAACCGGCCTCTTCTTGCAGGCGCTGTTGGATTGGTACCCGCAACTCCTTCTCTGGGAGTGGGAATTGCTCCTCTGCCAGCGCACGCAAAAGCAGAATGCAGCATTTCTCGAAGCAAAGCCTGGAAGTGCTCCATTCTGACAGCCCTCTGTGACGGCGGTAACATTTCCATCATTTTGTACCGGGGGTCTAAGTACGTTGCCACCCAGTACTGGTCCTTGACCCTTATGCTTTTTATACTGGAGCATGAAGGCCCCCATTTGCACTAAACTGGAAGCGGTGTGGTGGCCTGGCTCCTGCTCATCATCCAGGATAATGTCGTCCTCTTCATTCTCCTCTCCCCATCCACGCACAACAACAGGGATCCCAGAAAGATTTAAAGCATGCTCTTCTTGCTCCTCCTCATCCGCCCCGGCACCATCCTCCTCTGACTCCTCTTCAGACTCCTGTTGTTCACTTGTCTCAGATAGAGTAGCCCCCCCTGGGAATTCATCCAGCATTGTGACTTCCTCATCTTCCCGCTCCTGCTCCTCCACAGCTTGATCAATGACACGACGCAATGCACGCTCCATAAAGAAGGCATAAGGTACCATGTCACTGATGGCGCCATGGCTGCGACTGACCAGTTTGGTGATCTCCTCAAATGGGCGCAGAAGTCTGCATGCGTCGCGCATGAGCAGCCACTGGCGGGTGAAAAAAAAACCAGCTCCCCAGAACCTGTTCTGCCGCAGAGTTCATACAGGTAGACATTAACTGCACGTTTCTGCTGGAGCAGCCTATCAAGCATATAGAAGGTTGAGTTCCATCACGTCGGGCAATCGCAAATAAGACGTCTGACCGGCAGATTGTGTCGCCGCTGAATGTCAGTAAGGCGAGCCATGGCCATGTAAGATCTTCTGAAATAGGCCGAGATTTTCCTTGCCTGCCGCAAGATATCCTGGACCCCAGGGTATTTGACAAGGAATCGCTGCACGACCAAGTTTAAGACGTGTGCCATGCATGGCACGTGCGTAATTTTGCCCTGTTTCAATGCGCTAAGCAGATTGGCACCGTTGTCACACACCACTTTACCAACTGTCAAATTGAGCGGTGTTAGCCACTGATCTGCCTGTGAACGCAAAGCTGAAAGGTGTGCTGGGCCAGTGTGGCTCTTGGCTTCCAGGCCCAACAGACGCAGCACGGCATGGCAACGTCTCACCTGGCATGTCGAATAGGTTCTGGGGAGCTTGGGCGGCGCAGCGGAAGAGATGCTAGCAGCGGAAAAGGAGGAGTCAGCCGAGGAGGAGAGGGAGGAGGATGGAGGAGGAGGAGGAGGAGGAGGAGAAGAAGAGCCAGGCCTGCATGCAATCCGTGGCGGTAAAACCAAATCTACACGGGTGCCACGGGTTACATGCTTGACGACCGTCAGAAGGTTCACCCAGTGGGCAGTAAAAGTGATATACCTTCCCTGCCCGTGTTTGCTAGACCACGTGTCTGTGGTCAGATGTATCTTGGCACCGACACTGTGTGCCAGAGAAACATTCACTTGCTGCTGAACATGGCCATATAGCTCTGGGATGCCCTTCTCTGAGAAATACTTCTTTCCTGGGACCTTCCATTGTGGTGTTCCAATGGCCACAAATTTTTGAAAGGCCTCCGAGTCCACCAGTTTATATGGCAGTAGTTGGCGGGCTATCAGTTCTGACAAGCCAGCCGTCAACCGTTGGGCAAGAGGGTTATCCGGCATCATCATTTTTTACGCTCGAACATTAGGCCCACGGAAGCCTGCCTTTTTGCAGAAAAACGTGAGCTTGGCGTGATGGAAGGTGGAGTGGAGGACAATTGTGAGGAGAGAGGAGAAGTAGAAGACGAGGCTGGACGGTGAGAGCCTGGAGTGTGGCTTTGTGTGTTCCGTTGCTCCCACTCGGCTCGGTGATGGCTGCTCATGTGCCTTCTTAAGGCGGTCGTCCCTAGGTGAGTGTAGGGCTTACCGCGACTAATGCGTTGACTGCAAATATTGCAGATGGCAACACTATTGTCAGCAGCAGACACGTTAAAAAATGCCCACACTGCGGAGCCATGTGCCGGCGTCCTGGGAGCGCCAGATGTGACCGTACATGGTCGATGACTCGTTCCTGATACATTAGCAGTCTGCTTTGTGCCTCCTGTGCAATGTAAGTTATTCCTGCTTCTCCTCCCTATCTGCTGGTCCATATCTCCCTCTGAACTCCCCTCCTCTTCCTCTCTTGTGGGCACCCACGTGACATCACTAGACACATCATCATTGTCGTCACCTTCCCCACCGCTATAAGTAGAGATCTCGGAGTAGGCAGCAACACCAGGGACCAACCTCCTCCTCGGTCTGATCTGGGTACTGTCGTCAGACTGCTGAGTGGCGGTTGTTGCTACCTCCTCTTCCTGATCCAATGCCAAGAGTGGCTGTGCATCAGAAATGTCTTGATATGGATCGGAAAATAATTCCTGTGACTCAAGCGGAAGGTATGTGGTGGTGATGGTGTTGTTGGTGGTAGTGTCTTTGGGGGTGCACATAGCAGAGAGTGAAGAAGAGGGTGCAGATCGAGAGGATGAGGAGGGTGCAGAAGAGTAAGGCTGAGTGAGCCACCAAGTCTGGTGCGTCCTTTAAAGTAATTGAACGCACCTTCTGCAACTTCCCACTTTGGCTCAAGCCTGTTGCTCCTGCCCTAACCCTACCACCCCTGCGGAAGGGCCTGCCTCTTCCTCTGCCTGTCATTTTTTAAATGACCCTGTGACAAAACTCTCATTCCCTATACTGATAAAGGACTGCTGCAGTATAGGGCAGCAGTCAGCAGTAGTGTACCTCAACCCTATATATTGTGGACCTATACCAGTCCTTAAGGAATAACAGACTGTACCTCACTCAACCCTATGTACTGTAGTACACTATACCTTACCAGTCCTTATAAGGACCTTTGTGGAACTAGTAGGTTGTGAATGATTAGCAGACTGTACCTCAGTCCCTATACTGATAAAGGACTGCTGCAGTATAGGGCAGCAGTCAGCAGTAGTGCACCTCAACCCTATATATTGTGGACCTATACCAGTCCTTAAGGAATAGCAGACTGTACCTCACTCAACCCTATGTACTGTAGTACGCTATACCTTACCAGTCCTTATAAGGACCTTTGTGGAACTAGTAGGTTGTGATTAGCAGATTGTACATCGGTCCCTATACTCATAAAGGACTACTGCAGCAGAAGGGCAGCAGTCAAGTATAATATTCTTTCTATATTTGGAAGAAAGAATATTATACGTGTACAAGCCTATTACCATAGCAGTCCTGAAAAGAACCTTTGTGGACCTAATAGTAACAGCTACTGATTAAACTGACTGTCCCTCACTGCCACACACAGCTTCCTGCCTGTCCCTATTTAAACTGACAAAACACAGGCTGCTGGAACAATAACTTGAATAGCACTCAAAACTATATCCTGTACTACTTTACCATACCAGTCCTGAAAAGGACTTTTGTGGACCTAATAGTAACAGTTAATGATTAAACTGACTGTCCCTCTGCACACAGCGTCCTGTCCCTCTCTCTACACTGACAAAAGACAGGCTACTGCAACAATCACTAGCACAGCAGTGCCTCAAACCTATATCCTAAACTACAGCTAACACCTATACCATACCAGTCCTTAAAATAACTTTTGTGGACCTAATAGTTAGCGATTTGGGTCACTGCAGTCTCTCCCTGCTCCACACAGCAACCTCTCCCTATAGTGACATACGAAAGAATGTAAAATGGCCGCCGGATCGGGTCTTTTTATAAGTTAGGGGTAATGTCCAAGTGTCCATGTGCTGTAATGTCTCAATTGGCTGTCCTGTACGCCATGATGGATGTGTCATCATAGGTCAAAGTTCTTTTACACAGTAAACACGGAAGTCCGCGGGGCGAACAGCGGCAATAGTCCGCCGATCGGGCGGACCGTGAACAGCCGAAATTCGCCACGAAACGACCACCGGGCAAACCGTTCGGCCATCCCTAGTCCCTAACTCACATTCATACATATACATACTAAGGCCAATTAAGTCAAAATCCAATAACTTACCAGCATGTCATTGGCATGTGGAAGAAAGCCAGAGTGACTGGAGGAAACCCATGCAGGCACAGGGAGAACATGAAAAACTCCAATCAGGTTTTGGTATTTGAACTGGTGACTTTAGTGCTGCTAGGTGGAAGTGCTACCTGCTTGGCCACTGTGCTGTCCTGTACTTAGTTTTAGAGTAGGGAAAGAATAAAACCTCTATCATGTTTTATTGCTATCTGTGCTCTCGTTGGGTAGTTTCAGCTTCTGTATTTGTCCTGGTGACCATAGTCACTGAGGCAGAAAGTGATTGGGACTAAATCTTAGCCCTTGTACACACGATCGGAGATTCCGACTACCAAATCCGTTGGAGTAATTCCAACGGATTAATTCCGGAAGAGGTCCGGAAGTGATGTTGCATACACACGGTCGGACTAAGTTGTCGGAAAATCCGACTGTACATAACGTGATGACGTTATTTCGTTAGACGGGACTACGTTCAGGCTAGTAGCCAATAGCTTTGGTCTAGAAATTTGATCTGAGCATGCGTGGCACTTTGTCCATCGGAGTAGGCTACACATGATCAGAGTATGTCCGATAGGAGCATTTTGTCGGAAAATTTTACCGGCAAGTTGGAAAACTTGGTCCGTCGGATATTCCGACGGAAACAGTCCGATGCATACCACACACAGTCGGAATATCCGACAAAATGGTCCGATAGGACACATTCCGTCGGAATCTCCAACCGTGTGTACAAGGGCTAACAGTTGTTCCCAGAGATGAGGGTAAAACTTCTAATGGGGACAACTGTTCTAGTGACACCGATATAAGAGAAGAGTGAGAGAAATGTCTGTGGGACAGGAAGAATCTGGATATCACTTCAACGGGATATGGACAGCAGAAATTGTCCATACTCTACTTAAAACTTAAAGTTGCCCTTTGCTTAGTAAAATAAAAATAATCAATTTTATGGGGTCAATTTTATTTTTTTATTATCAAAGTCAAGTCTAAAGGGATAAGAATAATTAGCAGCTTTTAATAGACTGATATATAAAGTCGGTAAATGTAGCACTTGGGAATTTTATATACACCTCTGAGGAGATAAAACACAACAACGTGACCTCCATCCAAAGCCACAAGTGGGTAACTTAGCAATGGTTGGATCTTACGTACAAACAAAAGAAGTCTAAATGTGTTTCATGGCTATCATTACATGGATGCCAGACCCTTTAGTAAAGACCCCAGTGTCAATGAGACCATAATGAAGAAAGAAATATTCAGGCATGCAAGGTAAATGCTCTGCCTACCAACAGGCAAAAAAATAAAATAAAAAATCACATATAGAGGAGAGGAACACTCTATAGTGTAAATACATTTATTTGATAATAAAATTCACACATGTATAAAAGCGCTGTCACCAGCACACAGGCAGATGGTGTATGACTTTAAAGTGGAAGTTCACTCTTCCAATCACCATTGATTTTTTTTAATCCTCAAACTGCTAGAATTAGTAAATAGATGAGAAGTTATATCATATTTACTTGTTTTAAACTTTTTTTTTTTTTTTACATTTTCGTCAGTTACTTCCTGTTTTTTTGCCTAGGAAAATGATGTCATACAAAAACAACCAGTCACTTCCAGCACTATGAGGTCTTCTGTGGTGTAGGAATAACAAGGACAGCAGTGATGCCAAATAACTAAGCGATGCTGCCTTCTTCAGACGGGGTAATCCGATAAGTACTACAAATAAGTAGCACAAAAGAAAAATGTATCTAATAATAGGATCAATAAAATGGATACTCACACGGTAGCAATTAATAATGGGCATATAATCACACAATGCTGGACAGTGTGGACACAGTTGTGCCGTATTCACATCACGGGGTATCAGCTAACGCGTTTTGGGGGCGCACTCCCTTCCTCAGAGCGTGTACCTTTTTGTTTTCTTTTGTTTTTGTAAATGATGTCATACATCCAAGGAGTCTTTAGGAGGGGAGGAGAGGAGGAGGGATTTTCTCAGCTAAGCGCACTCTCCTGCATGCTTGAGCTAAGGGCAGATGGATTCTAGGAAGTAAATGCTACATTAATCATTTGCCCTTACTCAAGGTGGCCACAGCCAAAAATGCTAGGGGCTTGTTTTCCAAAGTGATTTCTCAACAAAATAAAGCATAGAGACATGGATGGATGGGGGAGTTTGGTTTGAATGTTAAGAAGAAGGGATTAAATATTGTTTTTGGTTTGTGGGGCTCAGATGCAGTGTAGTTCCACTTTAAGGTTTCCTTAGCTCCGCCCTATGCGTTTCACCATCAGTGGCTCAACAGAAAGAGAAATCAAAAAAAGTACTGAGAGATTATTTTTAAACCATGAAGGAAGGTTTATATCAGTTCTTTACAGCTGTCCAGTGATTGAAGCTGCTTCTATTGCACGTGATGTCTAGAATGGCAGATAATTTAACCAAACAGAGGGGCAATGCTGTCAGGAATGCTGGCTCGGTAATTAACATTGAAAGCTGAAAATATTGAATATGCACACTCAGACAGTTAACATATCTGCATTGTAACAAGATCAGCCTTGTTTTATTCCTTGCTCCGAGTGTTTTGGATGCTGAGACAAAGAAGCAATTCAGATGAAACATGAACTTGTATAATCATTTGGTAGAAGCAGAGAAAGCAGCAGGAAAAAAAAATCACAAAATGTTCTCTAAGGACTAAAGATCACTAGACAAATAGAGTTCTTAGCAAGGACAGCATGTGTACATACTATGTGCAACTATTGTACTAATAAAATGATAAAAGCTGTATTAAAGAGTTGAGGAAGCACTAGATAATTAGGCTGCATGTCGTGATTGTCTTAAAGGACAAGTGTACAGAAACAGCTAAATAATCAGCAGAATTACACATGTGGGAACTTTCCTTCCTGCCAAATAAAATTAAATTTTTTGTCAATTTCTAATCCAGACACTCTACCAGACACCATAGCCATGTCCTGACCATTTAAGTTGTACTCCAGGCAAACAGCCAAATACATAAATAAACAGATTTACCTCCGGAAGATTTACCCCCCCCCTTCATGACCAGGAAATTCTTTGCAATATAGCACTGCGTTTCTTTAAAGCGGAGGTCCACCCTAAAGTGGACCTTCCGCTTATCGGAACCCTCCCCAGTACAGGTATCTGCACCCACTTCCGGGATAGCTCTCTGCGGAAAGGGGCGTAGATTACGCCCCTTTCCGCAAGTGCCCGCCCCTTTCCGCAAGTGCCCCGCTGCCTGCTGGGAAACACACAGATCCCAGAGGCAGCGGGGACCATCCTTATTGCGCAGCGCGACTCGCGCATGTGCAGTAGGGAACCAGGAAATGAAGCCGAAAGGCTCCATTTCCTGATTCCCATACCCAAGATGGCGGCGGCAGCACCCGAGAGACGATCTAGAGATCGGCTTCGGGTGCTGACATCGCGGGCACGCTGGACAGGTAAGTGTCACTATTTTAAAAGTCAGCAGCTGCAGTATTTGTAGCTGCTGGCTTTTAAAAAAAAAAAAAAAATGCGGACTCCCGGCGGACTCCCGCTTTAACTGACAATTGCGTGGTCATGAGACACTGTACCCTAAATGTCCTTTTTTTTCCCCCACAAACAGAGCTTTCTTTTGGTGGTATTTGATCACCTCTGTGTTTTGTTTTGTTTTGTTTGTTTTTTTGCGCTATAAACAAAAAAAGACTGACAATTTTGAGAAATAGAAAAAAATATTTTTACTAGTAATGGTGGTGATCAGCGACTTATAGCGGGGCCGTGATATTGTGGAGGACACCTAACTGACACTTTTGACACTTTTTGGGGACCAGTGACACTAATACAGTGATCCGTGCTAAAAAAAATGGCACTGTTACTGTACTAATGACACTGGCAGGGAAGGGGTTAACAGCAGGGGTGATCAAAGGGTTAAATGTGTGCCTAGATTGTGCTTACTCACTGTGGAGGAGGTACTTTGACTAGGGGAAAGCAAAGATCTGTGTTCATGCTTAGCAGAAACACAGAATCAGTGCCTTTCCTTCTGACAGAACAACAATCTGCTTTGTTTACACAGGCAGATTGCTGTTCTGCCTGTGCCTTGTACAATCGCTGGGTGCCAGTGGACATCAAGTCTGCCGTACAGGCTGCTGGGCTCCCGCTGTGTATAATCACAGCTGGAATGACACACTGTACCCAAATAAAAATGCGGTCCTTTTTTTCCTCTTTCTTTTGGTGGTATTTGATCACCTCTGTGTTTTTTATTTTTTGCGCTATAAACAAAAAACGACCAACAATTTGGAAAAAAAAATATTTTTGACTTTTTGCTATAAAACATATCCAATAAAAAAATGTAAAAAATTGAATTTCTTCATCAGTTTATGCCAATATGTATTCTGCTCTGCTCCCATTAAATGTATATTGATTGGTTTGCACAAAAGTTATAGTGTCTACAAACTATAGAATATATTTATGGAATTTTTTTATAATTTTTTTTTTTTTTACTAGTGATCGGTAACTTATAGCGGGACTCCAATATTGCGGTGGACAAATTGGACACTAACTGACACTTGACATATTTTGGGGACCAGTGACACTAATACAGGAATAAATGCTAATAATATGTACTGTCACTGTACTAATGACACTGGCTGGGAAGGGGTTAACATCAGGGACGATCACTTTTATCGGACAGGAAGCAGAATTCCCTGCACCTTTTTTTTGTGTGAATCCAATGCGAGTTCAGCCATAGAACTGTATGGCTAAACTCTCTTTGCACAGATATTGCATGTGATTGGCACCACAGTGCAGGTGCGAATCACATGCAACGTCTGTGTACGCTACAGTGTGAATCCAGGTTCACAGGTCTTGTTCCTCTCCCAGTCTGTTACTGGACAGTAAAAGGAGAAGCAGCAGACTGGTAAGCTCCTGTCACTCATCTCTCTCCTCCTATCAGCATGTTTCCTGTTAGAACATGAGCAGTGCGGAACAACTCCTTGTGCTGCTTCTCTTTCTCCCAGTCTAAGCTCTGTGCAGAGGATTGCAAGAGACTGATACCAGGTCAAATTCAAGTATTTACATTGCTTGATTAAAAGTACATTTAAGGATTTAATGATAAATATTGAGCTGCTTTAATTTGTGTATTTTAATTCAATCTTATTTTATTCAGAAAAAAAGGTTGAGAAAGAGATGGTAAACAACACAAGCAGTAACAAGATACACCAACAGTATGCTTCGTATGTGCCTGTACAAAAACATGTCTATGGTACATATAAATGGATTGAAAGCATGTAAATAAAGCCTACCAGGAAACCGTTAATGATATCAATCCATGTTTGGGGGAGAAGGGGAGAGGGAGAAGAGAAAGAGAAAAAAAAAAAAAAAGATAATATATATATATATATATATATATATATATATATATATACATATACACATACATATACATATAGACACATACATACAGATAGAGTAAAATGAATACAGCGTATAAGCCAAAGAACCTTTCGTCTTCAGTACTGCCAGGGGGGATCAAAGCTGACCCCTGCGCAGAACTCCAGACGAAATTATATAAAAATCTGTGGGAAAGATATTACGTAGGGTTCTTACACCAGTTCAGGAACACTAGATAAGTTGGAGCCATGGTACATTAGCTAGATGTATTCCTAGGGGTGTATGGAAATATATAAAAAAAAGAAAAAGAATCAGGGACATATAAGAGGGGGCATAGAGATAGGGGACGAGAATCACTCCATCATGGACCCAGGGCGATGCCGTCCAGGCCATGTTCAGCCCAGGAGATAAACTCAGAGGAATATCGGAACATGGACCATGATGTCCAGGTGAGAGTAAACTGTTCATTTTTACCACATTCCTCTGCCAACAGACGTTCCAGGTCACTTATGCGGTCCACCTCCATAGCCCAGTCCCCAAGGGAAGGCATGATCGTCGATCTCCAGTGACGGGGGATCACTACCCTGGCCGCCGCCAGGAAGTGTCGTAAAATATCTTTTTTGATGGATTTGAATGTACCAGGGAGTATAGATAAGAGAACCACCTCAGGTGAGGGGTGTATAGAGGTCGCCATCAGCTTACAGTAAAGTTTGAATATCTGTTGCCAATACTTTTGTACCGGAGGGCATTCCCACCATATGTGTAGCATGGTTCCCCGGGAGCTAAGACACCGCCAGCAGGTATCTGGTACTCCCGGGTTGAAATGGTTTATCGTCGATGGGCATCTGTACCATCTCGTTACCAGTTTAAATCCCTTTTCCTGGGTCTTAGTGGCGAGGGATATTTTGTGCATCAGGATAAAGCATTTCTGCCAGTCAATAGGAGAGATAGGGTGTTGTAGTTCTGTCTCCCAGGCCGCCCTAAACGGAGGGAGGTCAGGGGAGGAGATATTGAGCAAGAGGGAGTAAAGTTGAGACACCACATGCATTGGGGGTTCTGCCTGCAAGAGCAGTTCCTCAAACCCTGTCGGTTCAGCAAGGATATCTGGAATAGAGGGGAAAGTCCGGATGTAGGAGGTGGTTTGTTGTCTCTGCATCCACTGCATGGGATGTCGGGAGGTCAGATTGGTAGGGGTATCTGTCCTTAAAGTGGGATCTGCCCGAAGAACTTGGGCAAGTCTCCTATGGTCTTCTCTTTGCCATGGTCCAAATTTTGATACACCCATAGCTGGAGGAAAGGCCGGGGTCCCAAAGAAGGGAGTCATAGGCCCCATATATTTTGATAAGCCCCTTTTGGTCAGCATACGGTCCCAAATCTGGATTGTGTGACGAGTAAGGTCGTTGAGAGGGCCCGACCCCCCCGGACCGTGGGCAAGGTCCATGGGAGGGCGGAGAGGTCTATTGGGTTCATATAACTTTCTAATTGAACCCAAAGCTTGGTGGAAGAGTGATGGAACCAATCTAGTATGCGCGTGAGCACTGCTGCTTTATGATACAGGGAGGCGTCCGGGGCTTCGGCTCCCCCCCCGATCCCTTGGACAAGATAGCGTTTCATACCGTATTCTGGGGCGGGCAGCATTCCAAATAAATTTAGAGAACAGCTGGCGTAGTTTCTTGAAGTACGAATTGGGTATGTGGATAGGAACGGTTTGAAACAGATACAGGAAACGAGGAAGAACGTCCATTTTCAAGGCATGCACTCTACCCAGCCAAGAGAGCCGTTTTGACGTATATGTAGTTAGATCTGCCTGGGCCCTAAGAAGTAGGGGGGCAAAATTCAGAGCAAAGAGCTGGGACGCGTCCGCCGGTATTTGGATTCCGAGATACTTAATGGAAGAGGAACCAGTTTTGAAGGAGAAAGCAGTCGAGAGTCTTCGTATATCCGACTTAGGCATGGATATATAAAGGATTTCTGATTTACTATAATTAACTTTGAAATTGCTAACCGCTCCGAATTTTTGGAATTCCCTCAATACTGAGGGTAGGGATGTGCGTGGGTGAGTCACGTACAGGATCAGATCATCAGCGAATAGGGCAAGTTTAGTTTGAGTGGGCCCAACTGTTATGCCTTGGATAGAGGGATTGTTGCGTATAGCAACGGCCAAGTGTTCCATAGTTAGAACATAGAGGAGGGGGGACAATGGGCACCCCTGACGTGTCCCGTTGGAGATTGAAAAAGCTGGAGATAATGAACCATTCAGTCTAATCCTAGCATACGGAGAGGAGTATAGGGACATTATTCTTGCTACCATATTAGTTCCCAAGCCTATTTGTTGCAGGGATAATCTGAGGAACTGCCAGTCTACCCGGTCGAATGCCTTCTCCGCATCGACTGTTAAGAGGCATAGTGGAATATCATGGGACCGGGCATAATTAGTCAGAAGGAGGGTCTTTAGAGTATTGTCCCTAGCCTCCCGGCCGCTCACGAAGCCAACCTGGTCTAAGTGTATTATCCTGGGCAACAATGGTTGCAATCTATTGGCTAGGATTTTGGCAAAGACTTTCAAATCGACACCAATCAAGGATATTGGCCTATAGTTTGCACAGAGAGTGGCGTCTTTGTCTGGTTTTGGTATGAGGCAGATGTGGGCCTCAAGTGTTTGTGGAAGGAACTTAGATCCCTCCGTCAAGGAGTTGAACATCCTAGTGAGAAAGGGTGTAAGAAGGGTGGCGAAAAGTTTGTAAAACCTAGGAGTGAAGCCGTCGGGGCCTGGGCTCTTTCCACTGGGCGTTCCCGCTATGACTTTGGCAACTTCGTCCTCAGTGATAGGGGTTTCTTGGTCAGCAACGGTGTCTCCGTCCAATTGGGGAGCGCGGTTTCCGAGACATAGGATAGTTTGTCTGCCAACTCGATAGAAGGGGAACCCACTTGTCGAGACAGAGGGATATTGTACAGAGACTGATAGAAGTTCCTGAATTCCTCAGCCATCTTAGAGGGTGAAGAGATCAATTCCCCCTGCGCCCCCCTAATATGGGGCACAAAAGCGGAAGATGCCTTGGGATGCAGGGATCAAGCCATTGACCTACCACATTTATCCTGAAACTTATATTGGTGGAAAGCAATCTTATCCGAATATGTGCGTGCGGAGGTCTCATATAGTTCCCTGAGTTGAGATCTCGCCCTAGAAACGTCCGCCAGCGTGGTCACTGTCGGGGATCGTTTATGTTCAGTTTCTAGGTTCCTAAGAGTTTGGATTGCAGCTGTGATGGCGGCTGAGCGTTCCCTCTTTAGGCGTGTACCCAGTTGGATGAAGGTTCCACGTAGGACTGCTTTTAATGCCTCCCATTGAAAGGGCAGCGACGTCGTATCAGAGGCGTGGTCAGCAAAATAGTTAGATATCGTATTTGTAACCTGCGCCACACACTCCGAGTTTGTAAGTAACGAATCATTCAACCGCCATGTCCACTCCCTAATTGGAGTGGAGGGGATTGAAAATGTCATATGAATGGGAGAGTGGTCAGACCAAACCATAGGGTCTATGGTGCATTCAGGGGACCAATCTAGGCAGCTGTGGTCACACATTGGGTAGTCTTTGCGACTATAAGTGTGATGTACGTGAGAGAAGTGGGTATAGTTACGGGATGTGGGGTGTAGTACCCTCCAAACGTCAACAAGACGCAGATCGTAGAATGCGCGTTTCAGTGCCCTCAGTTTGGGGAACGAGAGACATGATCGCGAGGTGGAGGAATCCAAGAGAGGTTCTAGAGGTGTGTTAAAATCCCCTCCCAAGACAAGCTTACCCTCCAGGAATCCTGACAGAATCTTCAAGTACTGCAACACAGATGATACTGGGTTGACATTTGAGAGGTAAATATTAGCTACCGTAAATTTGGTGCCCCATAACATGAATTTCACGAAAACATACCTTCCCTGGGGGTCAGACAAATGATCAAGCACTTCTATAGGGAGCGTCTTATGAAAAGCAATAGACACTCCCTTGGTTTTCTGAGTCGGGTTAATACTATGGAACCATCTGTTAAAGTATCTGCTGGAACAGGAAGGAGTGGAGGCAGAGTGAAAATGTGTCTCCTGTAGCAGAAGCACATTAACTAGGCGTTTGTGCATCTGGTAGAGGATTTGTCCTCTTTTAGCGGCAATATTAAGGCCATTCGCATTGTATGAGCAAAACTGTAGCCTGGGTTGAGACGTCGCCGTGTGGGCCATGATAGAGTGACAACAAAACAACAACAAAAAAAAAAATTAAGACAACAATAGGAAGGGTAGTGGAGCAAAGGGAGAGATGTCCAAAGACACACGGGGAGGAAGAAAGGAGGGGGGAGAGATGTAAGAGAGGTAGGTCAGAAAGAGCCCCTGGGGTAAGGCGGCTCTAGAAGAATCCTAGAGTGTCCGTGAAAACGTAACACTTCGTGAAATATCATGTAGTAGGCACGGATTGTGCCGATCCTGGCCTGTATCAAGGACAAGACCCGTAACCTCCTAGTGAGGAGAGAGAGTGCAGATTAGTCTTCTGGTGATGTGGCTCTCCGTATTCTGGGACCAGGGGGAACAAATCTAGGATGTGAGTGTCTCCGGCGTTGCAGGGGAGGACCCGGTAGTCTTTGACGATCATCTGGAGGATCCAGCCAATTTGGGACGGTGATAGGGTCTCGGTCCAGAAAGAGGAAGAAGGCAGGAAGCTGGTCCGGATCTGATAGGACAAATTTTTGGTTATCCTCCCGGGTCACTTTGATGCTAAAGGGGTGACCCCACGTGTACGTTGCACCTGCTTGGTGAATCAATTCCAGTAGTGGGCGGACCACCCGCCGCATGTACAGCGTGTTGCGGGAAAGATCTGGGTACAGGTGTATGGAGGATCCGTGAAAGTCCAGTGGGCCCAGGCGCCAGGCTTTGCGCAAGATCTCTTCCTTCAGGGTATAGTAGTGTACCCGGCAGAGGACATCACGAGGGCGATCCCTGCCGTCTCCCCCCACACCCCCAACCCTATGCACTCTATCCAATTTGATAGGGGACGTAACTTCCCTCTCCAGGACCTGATTTAGGATAGCAACAACAGTGGGTTTGAGGTCATTACCCGAGGTTGCCTCCGGGACACCCTGCAGCCGGATGTTATTCCTGCGGCTCCGGTTTTCACTGTCTTCTATTCGGAGCTGGTGTTGCCGCAACCGGGAGAGGTGAGCCGTAGATGCGAGTTCAAGTGCCGTTATAAGGGACGTATGGTCATCTTGGGTGGTGGCCATTGTATGATTTCCCATTCCCATGTATGATTTTTACCTATACTGTAGGTACAGTAAGCCTATAATAAGGCTTACCTACAGGTACTGTAAATATCTCCTAAATCTGCACTATTTAGAAGAAATTTGCTTTAGATGCAGCTGGTGATGTGACTGGCGCATGCTCTTTGAAGGAACGGCATACCAGTGCCGTTCCTTCTGAGCAGTGCCGTAAACGCGTGCATGGGAGTGACATGAATGAATGAATGAAATATTTGTATAGCGCACAATGCGAACTGAATCGCCTCTAGGCGCTGACATCATCACTGGCTCAGCCAATCAGATAGCCGAAATCTTTGAACCCGGAAAGAAGCCCAGGTGAAGATGGAAGCGCATTCAGAGCTGACAGTGAGCTGCTGGAGGGCTTAATTTTCAGGTAAGTCTGTCATCTGCGATGCATACTAGCACATTATGACTTAAAGGCTAATCCACTTTTGTTGGGGAAAAAATAGCAAATAAAGGTAAATAATATAGTGTATACAATTGCGACTCAAGTTATATTGTAAATGAATGTTATTAAAAATTACCTTTCTTTTTCAATCTGCAGCTCTGTAATTTTCTATAAAATGCAATGCAATATGGCTACCTGGAGGTGTTGTTTACAAAAATGTGTACAGACCGCCCCCTAGAAATATAATTTCCTGCTTGTGTGATTGGCTCACTGATTTTCCCAGAAGTCTGCACTAAGATGCAAGTCATATTTCCGGCATTCCCTTGCCACAAATATGTCATTTTTGGTGAGGTACTCCCAATAGGAAATCACATCTAAAGGGATGCAGGCCCAGCAGTTTTCCTCATTAGAGCCCTGCAGGTGCAGCTGTTTGAGGAAGCTATTCCCATTAGATTCACTTTACCACATGAACACAGAAAAACATACAGGGATTTCTTCAGAATAACAAAAGGTAGGAATCTGCAACAAAGTTTGTTAAAATCCTTGCAATGTACATACATCACCCAGTGCGGAATGCTTTTTTTTTCTTAACAAAAAAGGAGTTACTCTTTAAATACAAAGGTCTCTTTGTATGGAGTTGTATCATAAGAGTCAACCAAATATTTCTTTAGGTGCAAATGCTTCTCGGGCTGAAAGAGTAACTGACCATGCCCATCTTTCTACATGGGCCCTAAAGCATCATTCCAGGTTCCAGATACTTTTACTCCAGGTGTGCAAACCTGAATCTGCCTGAATTGGCATCCTTCTTTTTTTCACTATCAAGGCTGGACTTGTTTGGTGTAAAAGAAAAACTTTTTAATATGTTGATAAGAGATATTCTGGAATGTCACAGAGAACTTGCTATAATATATAAAATACTATCCTTTAAACTGTTGTATGTAATAACTTTGGCCCATTACTCTTCCGACAGAGCTTCTCTAAGAAAACTGCAGCGTTTGTGTTTTGAGCTGTTGCCAAGCATTCTCCTCCATTAGCTCAGTCAGTAGTAGATTGTCGAGAGGTGAACACACTGGTTATTTGCTTGGAGGACTTTGACCCTGGTGTAAAAGAAGCTGCAGCCTGGGATGTGTAGCACAGCATAATGCAGGCACACTGTCATCACAGATGTAGCTTGTATATTAAAGCTTTCCTGGCTTTTTAAAATGTTTTCTAGTTATATGTATTGTTATTCTAACATATTCACAGTCCCAAAACCAAATGGAGGGGCATCCACCCAATACTGGACTTAAATGATCTAAACAGATTTCCTTGTAAACCAAAACTTTAGATGGAACCAACAAGCTCTGTCATTACTTCTCTGAGACAAGGGGAATTTCTGGCATCAGTAGGGATTCAAGATGCTTTAGCTATACATCACCACCTTCCCCTCACATCCGTGCTTTCTATGTTTTGTTTTGAGAGACCAACACTTCCGATCTGTAGCACTAACATACATGCTCTCTTCTGCATCCGGAGTGTTCACAAAAGTGCTTGTCCTTCCTCTTGCTTTTCTGCAGACCCAGGGCATTCATCTCACAGGTTACCTAGGTGACCTCTTCCTAAAAGGTTCCTCAGCCACAACTTTGCCAACTTTCAGAAGGACGATCCAATTTCTTAAAATGTTCAGCTGAATAATCAATTTTCCAAAGTCTCCCCTCGAGGCATCACACTGTACTTGGGACTAATAATGAACACAGCCTAAGCCAGAATTTTTCTTCCTCAAGAGAAAGTTGCCTCCCTAAGGTCCCACATGTGACCTTCAAATCTAAAAGATACCCCTCAATTTGGTTCTGCATGAGGTGTTTGGGCTTAGAGGTGGCCTCCTGGTGGCCTCCTTGGAGGAAGTTTCCTTTGTACAATTTCATACCAGACCTGTTCAATTCAACATCTTTACATACCATAAAAGGTGGTGAAAATAAATGCCAGCTTTACAGGCTGGGGAAGAGTTTGCAACTTCCTAACTGTCCAGGGGACCTGGTTCCCATTGGAATCAAAATTTACAATTAATATACTGAAACTAAAAGCCATCAAATAGTCTCTAGAACACTGAACTCCCCTTCTGCAGGGTCTGACAATGCCGCAGCAATAGCCTACATAAACCATCAGGGGCATCAGATGTCAAGCTGCAGTAAGAGAAACAAGTCCGATTCTCTGGGCAGAAACTCATATTCCAGCTCTCTTCGCTGTCCGCATCCCTAGAGTGCGTGGGCAATTGGTAGACACATTTTCTAAGCCACCAAAGACCCAAGAGAATGGTTTCTACCCCTCCAGATCTTTAAAATCTCTGTCAAAGATATGGAAACTCATATGGGAATATCTTATCCTAAAGTCAGCAAAAGTTGTACAGATTTGCTCCCAGGATCAGGTATCATCTGGTTTTTGTAGTGGAAGCTCTGGTTATTCTTTAGACTCAATTTAGACTGTTTTTTTCCTTCCTTCCAATGAAGATAATCCCTTGACTGTTGTGCATGATAGAGGAGGAGAGGGTTCTGGTGATGCTCATTGCACCGAATTGGTCCAGAAGGACATGGTACACAGACATACCCAGTCTTCTGGTGGACAAGCCTTGGCCTCTTTCAAACAGACCAGACTTACTGGCCAAAGCATGGCTCCCGAAACTCAAGTCCTGAAGGATAAGGGTATTTCTGACTATGTCAATTCTGGCTTACTCAGAGCAAAAAAAAACATTTTCTGCAAGATTTATCATCACACATGGAAGGCTTACTTTGTCTAGTTCGAGGACAGGAACCGGAGTCAAAGGGAATACTCTATCACTCATATTTTGTTCTTTCTTCAGTCCGATCTTGACCTGGCATTAAGCTCCCTTAAGAGACAGGTTTTTGCTTTATCCTTATTCTGCCAGAAACCTCTTGCCTTGCAACCCTTAATCAAGACTTTTCTTAAGGGAGTTTCTCATTTAAATCTCCCAATTTGACTTCCTGTGTTCCCTTAGGATCTCAGCTGTGCTCTATATACTTCAGAGACGCCTTTTTGAGCTGATTAGAGACTTTCCTTTGGAAGATCTCACATGTAAAGTTGTCTTCATGGTTGACATTAGGTCTGTTAGGCATGTTTCTGAGTTTGCAGTTCTTTCTTGAGGACATTGTTCCCTTTGTCCTGCTTTAAAACATGTCATGGAATTTGTCCTACAGTACTTGGATGTGGTCATGACTCTCAGCGTCTTCTTAGGAGCCACAGGCTCTGTTCACAAGACTCACTCTTTGTTATGTGTCCTTAAAGAAAGTGTTCCTCCCTTCTCCATCAGAGCTTTTTCCACCAGGGTTGTTGGTGTATTTTGTTATTTTCAGCATCAAGCATCTGTATCCCAGATTTGCAGGGCTGCCACCTGGTCCTCTGTTCACATGTTTAGTCTGAGTATATGATAAAAAAGAATGCAAAAGATGTTGGATACATTTAGGTAAAACTATACACTGCATATGTGTATCTTCTTGTAAATGTATTTTAATGGACAGTAAGTGATTCGCCTGCACTGAAAGCTTGCTGAATGGCACATTATTTTTACTATTATTATTCAGAATTTATATGTTAACAGTCACATTTTCACTGCTTTATAAATATGTTTCTATGTGTCACAGTTACTATGATCTGGAGATCCAGAGCTAAAGGTAGGCAAATGATATTTGAATGTTGAGTTGTCCTGAAAAGCTAAGCTTGGACCTGCCCCTTATGCCCCCCATACCTTCTTATTGGCTTGTTAATGGAAACTATAAAGTCTTGGGATGTGTGTGGAACAAGCTTGGCTTTTACAGAAAAGATGAGAATTACATAGATCTTATGTTGTCTATATCTGATTTACTAATTGTTTTGACAGTTTATACCAAGGGCCCATTCACATTTTGGAGGTGTGTTAATGCACATGCGCTAATGTGCGTTATGTGATACCTCAGTGTGCATTGCATTATGGCAGACCATCCAAATCAACAAGCTACTGAAGCATCAAAATCACCCAACATTTGGACATGTCACAAAATTTTGGCTGCAAAGAACCACATGGCATCTATGGGACAGTGCAGCACATTTGTGTTGCCTTAGTGCATTGGGGCACTGTTCAAAATGTATGGCACTGTAATTCCTCAATGCATGTAATGTGCATTGCCGTGAGCTTTGACACAATGCAAATGATGTTAAATCAGCCTTCAAATGAACCTCTACTTCTGCAATATTGCATCATATACTCAGTCTAAGCTGCCCAGGTTTGTTACAGATTTACATTAAAACAATAGTAATATTTACAAAGCATGACCTGCTGTAATTTTTTAATTGCTGAAATTGTAAAAATGGTTTTAAAGGTAAAGATGGCCTAAGAATCTCATAGAAGAACATGGCATGTTCAGGAATGAGCATGTTTCACCAAGGAAGAGAGGTGCTTTGACAACTATTACCCCAACTCTCTAAGACCAGCTTCTGATGGCTTTGCAACTCACCTGATAGACCTTCATAGACAAACACTCATGGTTAACCCATCACCCTCTCTTCTCCATAAAAAAGGAAAATATGTCTCCCCAAAAATGTTTAACCCAGCTAAAAATACCCGTGCAATAAGCCCTTCTAGGTGTAAAATATCTATGTTCACTTATCCAAAATTCATAAAAAAATCCTACTCAGTCTTCTGTTTAAAAAAAAAAAATCCTACTCAGCAACATTATTGCATCAACAGGTGACTCTAGAATCAGGTCCATTCCTTGCCCTGCCTTTCAGTCAGAAATCATAATATAAGGCAGTATGGTAAATTAACCAGCTTTGTGAATAATATTTGTAGCACTAACCCCCGAAGGAGCTGCTGGTTAGATTGGGCTTACCGTTACCTTCTTTTTCCTCACTTCACGTCTAGGGGTGTCCCGTGGTAGATGTCCCAGTAACTTGAGAGACTGACGACAGATCCACTTAAAGGGATTTTATTTGCAAAACTTAGACAATGAACAGTCTCTTAAAACGGGATCAGAGGGTTGGAAAGGAAGTTCAGGTACTCTTAGTGTCAAAGTCAATATTGAAGAACTTGCTTACTTTGAGAATAGCCATTTACAACTGGATGTTCTCTCAAGTTGGATAGTCCCTCTCTCACAAGGCGTAGCAGCCAACAAGGTGCTTACTCAGGAACAAGTCTCTGCCACAGACGTTGTTGTAGAACATACAAGGATAAGTCTCTGCCACAGACGTTGTTGTGGAACACTTAGGAAAATTTAACTTGTAGAACACTCATGTGATACCTGGATCTTTCAGTCAGCTTGGCGATATCCACGAGACCGTATTCTCTTGAGTACTTCAGCTCCTCCAGGCTCTTGCTAAGAAACCAACCCATACATGAATAGTCCTCCCCTGGATAGCATGAAATTACTGGGTCTCCCCCAAACCGGAGACGGCACCCAAACACCTCAGAATCCTCCTTTCATTTCCTTGCCTCGGGCTAGCCAGCCCCGAGACAACATAATCGGGTATATACGCACCCCAGGCCATAGCCTTCCTGGGGGCTGGTCAGGAGGACCAGGACCATAAAGTCAGTACATCCTTCTGGACCAGAACCCCGAACCACGTGACATCCGCATCTTATATACCCTCTCCCAAAAAGCACAGCAAGAGCGCCACTCCCACTGGGCGTGCTCCGAGAGAGAGTAACTTAAGCACCCAACCAGACCATAGTTCCATGCCTGCCAGAAGAGACAGTGCCCCCTGTGGCCAGGCTGAACATCCCACAGTCAAGTCAGACTGATGCTGAGGTCCAAAGTTAGACAATTGTACCCAAACCAAACTGCAGGTCAGGTGTAACCTTAAATTTTAAAAACACATAGCGCGTGTTCTTCAGGAGCCGGCACTAGATATTTATGGTCTGTTTTCTTCATATATGTTTATACCTGCTCTTGAAGCATATCATTTGTCAAATGGTAAATGTTCTACTTGTGCTTGTTGTCATGGAAGCCTGCCTACAGCTGTCTACAGTTATCTTTATTAGCCCATTGCACATTCCACTGTCTCTGCTTAACACATGGCTAAAAAGCTCATCTGAACATTGCACTTTAGGCACAATACCTGGCTTAGTAGCCAATATAGGCATAAGGGGCTGTTATGAGTAACAGATTTTTTTACGAATGTTAATTATGTTCCAATTATGGCTCCTATGACAACATTTAGCTGAGCTTTAAAGACTAAGTTCGCCTTTTGTAAATAATGATAAAAGCACATATTTTTGCAGCTATCAGCAGATCGCAGGTGCACTGTCAGGCTCTTGCACACACTGCATAGAGCTCTCTGCCTGTACCGCTGTAACTGTGGGCGAGCTGATCAACATGCGCACAGGTCATTAAAACTGCAAGTCTGTCTGCAGCAGTGATAGGTGGGACTTGTCATTTTTTTCATTTAAAGATTCATGTAAATGTATGATGTAGCTGCGTAGGCGGAGCAAAGAAGAACCCCCGCCCTGCTATCACAGCAGGGGATCAGGGGGTGAGGATGGGGGTGCTGCCTAGTAACATGTTATACCCTAAATACGGATGTAACATGTTACTAAACATGAACTTGTCCTTTAAATTCAGATTTGAATTTTAAATATATTTATGTTTGAACTGCAGTTGGTCACATTTTAGATAAATATATATTATTGCAACAAATATCCAGGGCTTCTTCATGCGCTGGGGCTGTGCTGGCCCAGCAAAATCTCAACATAAGAAAAGGCAAAAAGCATTGTTCCCCATTCATCTGAATTTTTTTTTTTTAAAAGGTTTTGGCTTTAGTTACACTTTTAGGGCTCAATTACATTAGCTTTGTTGGGCTGCAAAGCATACATGTCCTTTGAGTTTAGTTCACAACAATGTGATGTGTTTTAAAAAAAAACACATGGGTACACTACAACGTTAAAAAGGCATGCCAGTGCATGCTAATTATGTGCGTACTGATGCATGCGTTATGGTGTGGAAAAGCTCTAAAGGATAACTATACAAATAAATTAAAACAATGAAGTTAGCACCAGGAAACTTGATAACTACGTGCTCAGTGCAGCATTGCACATCGTGGGTGCACTTAGGAGCCTCTTCTGCTGTTGCTACCATAAGTAGCTCCAGATCATGTCTGAAAGATACTAACAATTGGGTGATATCTGATCCTGGCAGTGTTCATTGTCTACAAGTCAACAAAGCCCCTCCCACCTGTCTGAAGCTTGTGCATAGCCTGCTGCCTATATAGGGATCAGCACCAAGGAAGCCTGCCAACATTATGCCTAGGTCACAAAGTGCATTGTTAAGATTAGAGCATTGACTAATTATTTACTGTTAATAGCCCAGGGCTGCTGGATATTAGATTTATTTATCTTTGGTTTTTATATCTCTTCATTTAGAAAGTTGTAACATTACAAACAATATAACAAAATACTGTATACTATTGTTGGAATATATTGGAACAAAGATCTGTGCTTTGTTGTTTTACATTGACACAGACAAAGAGAGATTGTGATCTGTTTTTTTAATTTTTTAATAATCCTTTAACTGCCCAGTGGCCCTTTAAGAGGATTCCTGACAACATGACCACTGTGATTGGCTGTCACTGTAGTCACACAATCAGGAGCTCCTAATTGTAAACAATGATCAGGAACTGTCCCTGACAGCTTGGTCACTGTGCTGGGAGTGTGCAGTTAGTGCACTTTTAGCTCCGGATGCATACATGTGTATAGCCAGTGGGAACAGGTTGACATCATTTTCCTTGGTACAGGTTTGCTTTAAGCTCAATGCTGGGAGACATGGCTTGCCTTTGAAGAAATAAGATGCATTGCTGCATTACCAATGTATTGCTCTCCCCTAAGGACTCACTTTTGGCTTATTTTCTACAACATTCATCACCCTAAACAAGAGGAATGGCCACCAAAAAGAATATTAAATTGACCTGAACCCCAGGGACGTCTAAATCGAAGCCTCCTGCACGATTTGCTTCAGCCATCACAAGTGACTTCAGCGTCTATGGCTTGTGACGATATGATGTGCCTTCCTTATCCTTGTGAGCAAGTCAGGAGTGGTGAAACGCATCAAGTGTTTCGGGTTGGAGACTGTATGCAATCAATTCACTGTATGCAACCAATTCACTAATTATTAAAAACACTACAGGAAGAGCTAAGTGGAGTGCGACTGATATTTTTTCTTATTTCCAATATGAAGTGGCTGACATGAATCCCACATGCAGAGGGCTCACTGGCCTCCCCTGCATTGCATTCCACTGATTCTCTGGATACGATACAGTTTTCTGTGTTGTCATGAGACACTGAAATTGATACTGACGTTTAATCCCAAATATGGCCATTTTCTAATTGGTCAGACCTAGATTGGTACACTTCTATAATAGTGCAATCCTACAAGTCTGAACTGGCGGTGATCAAGCAAGATGTATCCCGCATAAGTAACAGGTTAGAGGAAGTTGAGAAGTCACGGAAAGACATTCTTACTAGGTTGGATGAACATCAAATTGCCATCTCTAAGCATTCTGCCTAGCTCCACAATCTAGGCTTACTTTTGCATGATCAGGAAAATTGAATGCACAGAAATAATATTCGGGGTCAACAGGCAACCACGCTGCACTCCATATTAGATTAATTACTGCATGGCTAAAAGAGGACTCAAGTAGACCTAAATACCTTATGGGGGAGATTTACTAAAACTGGTGCACAGAGAATCTGGTGCAACATAATAACCAGCTTCTAACTTTAGCAGGTTCAATTAAGCTTTGACAATAAAACCTAGAAGCTGATTGGTTACTATGCACATCTGCACCAGATTCTGTGTGCACTAGCTTTAGTAAATCCTTCCCTATTTGTCACGTACACTAGTTTAAAATAAAAGATGCCATCATGAGAGTAGCGAAGGGTACAGATGAGAATTGTTTCAACAGGGCTACCCATTTCATATGACCCCCTTCAAGAACAGAAAATCAGTCACTTTTATATCTCTGGGCAACCTTTTGCATCTACTTGGAGTTGTCCAATTATCCCTCGTACAACTTCCTAATTGGTCTCAAATTCCCTGTTTTCCCAGCCACTACCATGAGAAAAACATGGAAAAGGGTGCCTGAAAACTCCAAAGTAGTACGTAAGTCCCAATCAGAAACCTGGCCGGTTTCAAAGACCTGCTTGATAACTAATTTCATTGTGTAGACCATGCTGACCATTCTTAATCCTAGACTATTGCACTAGATCTTGGTGAATGACTGAATGCTTTGTATCATACTGATCATTGTTCTACACTTTCAGTCCCTTATGCCGCGTACACATGATCGGACTATCCGGCAGACAAACCGCCGGACTATGGCGGGACTCTGCCGGACTTTTGAAATGAACGGACTTGCCCACACACGGAGAAAAGTCAGTTCATTTTGAACGCGGCTCCAGGTAGACGGGACTAGCGAAGGAGGTCAATGTCGCCACCTCTATCGGCGAGATTGACACCTCGCTGGCCCCGTCACCTGGTATGGACTTAAAGGGGAAGCCCTACGATGAACAAACGGCGTGGGGGTCCCCCCAAAGTCCATATTAGACCCTTATCCGAGCACGCAGCCCAGCCAGTCAGGAAAGGGGGTGGGGATGAGCAAGCGCCCCCCCCCCCCCGAGCCGTACCAGGCCACGTGCCCTCAACATGGGGGGTGCTTTGGGGAAGGGACGCATCCCTGTCATTGCGGCCAGAGAGAGCGTCAAGTCAACATCTCAAGGAAGAAGAAGAGAAGGCAGTGGTGGCGACAGAAGATTGGGCCACGGCTAGTAAAAGAGCGGGAAGAAGAAAGCGGAGGCCCGGCAAAAAGAACTGAAGAGGGGGACAAGACCCCCGAAGTAGGAAGAAGAGGCGGCGGCTACAGAAGACCGGGCCACCGCTAGTAAAAGAGCTAGAAGAAGATAGCGGAGGCCCAGCGAGAAGAACCAAAGAGGGGGGCAAGACAGCCGAAGTTGGAAGAAGACCCCAGACGGCGGCGGCGGTGATGACGAAGAAGAAAGCCGGGCTCCTCCGCTAGTAAAAGAGCTAGCAGAAGATAGCAGAGGAGTCCGGAGAGAAGACCCCCCAAGATGGAAGACCATCGGAGCTGTGCAATAAATTATTTTAAAAACATGTGCTGTGATTTTTTCTTGACACTTTTTTCACCAGTTGAATGGGTGGGGATACATGGTACCCCAATACTCATTCACATAGGGTGGGGGGGCAGTATCTTGGGGCAACCTTATTAAAGGGGGCTCCCGGATTTCTATAAGCCCCCCGCCCGCAGACCCCGACAACCAACTGCCAGGGTTGTCGGGAAGAGGCTCTTGTCCTCATCAACATGGGGACAAGATGCTTTGGGGTGGGGATGGCCGCAGGGCCCCCCTTCCCCAAAGCACCCCCCATGTTGAGGGCACGTGGCATGGTACGGCTCAGGGGGGGCGCTCGCTCGTCCCCACACCCTTTCCTGACCGGCCGGGCTGCGTGCTCGGATAAGGGTCTGATATGGACTTTGGGAGGGACCCCTACGCTGTTTTCTCGGCATAGGGCTTCCCCTTTAAGTCAATACCAGGTGACGGGGCCAGTGAGGTGTCAATCTCGCCTATGAAGGCGGCAACATTGACTTCCTTCGCTAGTCCCGGCTACCTGGAGTCACGTTCAAAATGAACTGACTTTTCCCTGTGTGTGGGCAAGCCCGTTCATTTCAAAAGTCCGGCGGACTAGCACACAGACTGGCGGATTGTCCACCGGACTGCCGAGTCTGGCGGACAATTGTGAGTCAAAACTTCTTTGTAAGTCCGACGGACTTTTGGGGAAAATAAATCCGCCGGAGCCCACACACGGGCGGATTGTCCGGCGGATTGACCAAGTCTGCCGGATAGTCCGATCGTGTGTACGCGGTATTAGAATCACTACATCAGAATTGTTCAGATGCAAATCCTTTTCTAGCACTATCATGGAACATTTTCCAAAGATCTCTTTCCAGGTATTTGATGATCCTTCCTCACTGGTTATTTACACCTAATTTACATCTCCCTATTTGGGCACATCTACATTGTACCTCTTGATATTGTACTCTATTACATGTCCCTGACTTTGCTGGGGCCGGGCCTCATGTTTCTGTTACTCTTGGACTGATTTAGAATCGGAAACCACAGATGTGGAGCTTAGATATCAGTCTTGGTTATGCATACTCCTACTTCCATAACTCCCTTATTAGCTCTAATGCACTGTTGTGGGAGGATATCTGCCGGACTTTTCAATGTCATATTATCCATTGCTGGCAATATACCCCCCATTTTAATAGGTGGTTTACCAGGCATTTACTAACTTGCTGTCTCATCCTTTAAACAGATATTGTGCTTTTTACGCACCTCGGTGCTCCTTTAGGTTCAGCAATGCCAATTTATTCCTCACACAGAGGAAGGAACATGTCTCCTGAATGTGTTTTTCAGTGTTGTCCATTTTGCATTATTGCTCCTTTGTAGTGACAAAAATCTGGAATGTTCTCATTAATTTTCTCCTGTTGGTGTTCTTAGACATTCACAAGTGCTATGTTCAACCCTAGTAGCCTAATATCCTCTCCCTCTGGGTCTATGGCCCATCATCATTCAATCGTTTTACCACATCTCATTTTCTGACCAAGGCTCTGAGACATCAACACATTTACCCACCCTGCTAGACACAGGATGATGCATTTATGAGTGTCCCGTCTCTAAGTTTAAGTTGAGTGTTCGGAGTATACTGTCTGTTCAGAAATTTGGCTCTACCTCTGCTGCGGACATAAATGAATGGCCTTGCCTGGGGCGGAATCTGAAGGCCCAGCACCTAGACATAATTTATAATTGCACCTACCTCTAACTCTTTAGCCTCCTCTGCCATCTTTGATTCCTGATATGGGGTGGTATTCTGTGCTACATGGATCTCTCACTAACCTGATGGCCTACAGTTTTCTTAACCTTGCTTATTGCTTTCACTAACTGAATGCATCCAATACTTCAATTACTTGCCTCATACTCTTTCTTCCTTGTCTTTCCAGATCAAGGATTATTAAAAACTTCCCTTTCCTCTCACTACAGGTTTCATGATTTGGCTGGAAACATAGGGCACATTTTCTTTAAACCAAAGTGACTGCAAACACCAATGCTACCTATGTCTCTATGTCCCTGTTTTAGGCCTTACACTGTTTTTCTATATATGTGCACTGGGTATACACCTTTTTGATATCTAAGCCCTTGTACACACGGTCGGAAATTCCAACGGAAACGGTCCGATCGGATTATATTGTCAGAAAATCTGATCATGTGTGGGCTTTTTCCATGAAAAATTCCGACGGAAAAAATTTGAGAGCAGGATCTCAAATTTTCCGACAACAAAATCCGATTGGACTTTTTCCGATAGTTTGTAGAGAATTCCGATCGGACAAAGTGCCGCGCATGCTCAGATCAAAGTATGAGAGCAAAGCTATTGGCTACTAGGCTGAACGTAGTCCCGTCGGAATGAACGAACGTCATCACATTCCGAACGATCGGATTTTCCAACAACTTTGTCCGACCGTGTGTATGCAGCACCAGTTTCGGACCAAATCCGACGGATTTTGTGGTCGGAATTTTTCCTTTCTACCAGGACTTTCAATTCTTTCTGATCCACATGACTGCCAGTTTCTGCTACTATCTTCATTCTCTCTCTCTCCTCTGTTTCATACATTATTCTCTTCCATGCTCTTGTTCTCACCCACCCCCTTTCATGTCTCTATCCCTTTTTTCCCCATCCAGTCCCTATTCCCTTTCCTCTCCTTTTTCTAAGCCTTCTCTCCATTTTCTTTACCTCTCTCTCCCCCCCCCCCTTTCTTGCCCCTTTACCCTTGTCCCTTCTGCATTATATATTAAGCTCCTTTTTTGAATTTATGATCCGCAGTAGCTCCGCTAACCATTTGCTGCTTTATTATCTGGGTCTTCATCCACCCTTCCAAGAAATCACAAATTATCATTATCTATATAGGCAGGTTGCCCAGATTGCTCTATTACAATTAACCCACCTATTCACATGTTTTTTTTCCCCCCTATGTAATAATATATATTATACTACATGGCATCACATTACTAACCTGGAAGGCAACAACAAGGGTGTCTCCATTGCTTTCCACAAATCATTATACCCAAGTCATGGATGAACAGACCCTCGAGGTAGACACCTGTTTTTAAAACTTTCCTCAAAACTACGTGTTTTCCTACTGGCAACCTTTCCTTACCTAACACCACACACATATCCCACTGTTTGCAATATCTCAAACTTCCTGAACAAATTGATGAAGGCCAGATTATTTTAAGGGGTGGCTTCAACTTGAACTCACTCATTGACATCTCCAAATTGCTCATAAAGATCTGTGATCAGTGCAAACTTAAAAGTAAATTATCTCATATGAAACTGCTTAATCTTTGGCACATTCTCCATCCAATGGAGAAAGATTTTACTTATGTATCATCTATTCATAACTCTTTTAATTGAATTAATTATATTGTTACCTCCCAATGTATTTTACACCCACAACCTAGAATCAGCATTGGCTCAAAAATCAGGTCTGACCTGTCTTTTGTAGCTTAAGCCTAAGACATCCTACCTCTATCAAATAACTTTTTATTCAGTATTTTGCACTACACTTAAGACAGGTAGAGGCAGGATCTAGAGGATACAGCATATAATCATTGCGTCACAACTAACATCGCGGATTGAGAGGAGGAGGGAGCGAGACCCTACCTCTAAACCCTTCACTTGAGATCTAAATGATAATTTGCTCCAAGATCCAGCATATGTAGCAGACATCACTAACGCCTAAAAAAAAGGCCAAATTTTTACCCTGCTGTAAAAGATGGAGGAATTAGACCTCAAGCATAGACAAGTCAATTCTGACACCTTAATACTGGAGCTCTCAGAAACCAAGCAACAACTCATTCAACCCCTGAATTAAAACTCCTTTGGATTCTGAGGTTGTTGTTTTTTGCATACATCTTATGAGCGTTGTAATAACTGTGGATTCTCCTTAGTGTGCCTGCTTCATCTGCATATACACCACCACAGCATACTATCCCTAAAACTCCCCTCTTGAGGACCATGTCTAAAAACATTTAGAAATACTCATCAATTTCTGTAAATATTACTCCAGTCTTTATATGCTAAATAATACATTTCTTTCTCTATCAAAGGAAGAAAAATTGAGTAAGATCTTTATCTACCTTGAAGACGCTAAACTCTCATCTCTTCTATCCAGTACCCTCAAATCTCGAAATTCTCCCTTTTCTGAGGGAACTTGCTCTTGGCATAGGAATAGCCTGATTGAAAAGCCCAATGACCTGATGGCTTAACAGAACTTGGAGAACTTTTTGACAGGAGCTATTGCCTGAACACCAATTTCCTCCTCAAGCCTCACATTTCCACTGTATATGCTGGCCTAGGTGACCAGGCACCAAATCTCTAAAATGAATGGCCCTTTATTTCTGCCCTTTAACAATTGGTAAAATGGTTGTGCATAAAATAGCACTCTATAAGTATTATCTACTAATGTAAGTATCACCCAAAATAACAAGTCTGCCTACGATTTTAAAATACTTTAATAGATTTGACGGTTTGAGCAATTTTACAGTGAAACTAAGTAAAAATGACTTAATATCTCTTTGCAGGGCTCAACTGTACCACCTACAGGTGCATCTCAAAAAACTAGAATATTATCAGAAAGTTAACCTATTTCTGTAATTAAATTCAAAAAGTGAAACTCATATATTATATAAATTCATTATACACAGAGTGATATATTTCAAGCATTTCTTTCTTTCAATTTTAATGATGGCTTAAAGCTAGCGAAAACGCAAAATTCTGTATCTCAGAAAATTAAAATATTACATGAGACCAATAAAAAAAAAAAGGGGTTTTTAATACAGAAATGTTGGCTTACTTAAAAGTTGATTAGATCACTATAGGCACCTTATCTGCACATTTTGGAACTGTCTAGTGATTTTTTTGATTTTTTTTTTGTTTATTACGACTTCTACAAAGGACTTTTTGTTATAGAAATAAGCGCTGTTTTTATACTGATATTCTCGTATATATTGATGAATTGTTCGTATAACCTTTTCTTTATATATTTTTATAAAATTTTTAATGGCTGCTACTATTGTCCGCTCTGCTGGGTTTTAATATACTCAGCAGTTACTATCAAATATAGTGTGGTTCTAGCATTTATTACATATGCAGGTATCCGCTTGAAGGGAAGTGTATATGTGCATGTATATATGTATATATATATATACTCTTTTATTTACGCGTGTGCGTTCACTGTTTAAGGGGGCTCACATACGTGAGTATATATATATATAATTTTGGGAGGTGTATGAAGGTCTTAGTTTGGCGCAGAGAGGTATATGATAGGCCGTTTTAAAGTATACCAGCTGTTGTTTACTTAAAAGTATGTCCATGTACAGTAAAATATGTACGCAATACTTGGTTGGGAGCCTTTTCTATGGATTACTGCAGCAATGTGGTGTGGCATGGAGACGATCAGCCTGTGGCACTACTGAGGTGTTATGGAAGCCCAGGTTGTTTTGATAGTAGCCTTAAGCTCAGCTGCATTATTGGGTCTGGTGTCTCTCATTTTCCTCTTGACAATACCCCACAGATTCTCTATAGGTTTTAGGTCAGACGAGTTTGCTGGCCAATCAAGAACAGTCATACCATGATAATTAAACTAGCTATTAGTACTTTTGGCAGTGTGGGCAGGGTAGGGTAGAGAAGCATTCCTTAGAAGTCACCATGTATCAATATCAAAGTGTATAAAAGGCCTATTAAAACTGCCATGCGCAGCACTGGGGTGCTTATAAAGGAACAAGCTGTGCTTCATCAAATAAAACCATTATATATCAAATAAAACCACTATATATATATATATATATATATATATATATATATATATATATTGGGGGTATTAGCTGCGAAAAAGATAAAAGCATATAAAACAAAATAGCATAAAATAAAGTTATAAAAGACAGTTCAAAAGGAATACTACAGCAGCGCTCCCATCAGTCCATGACAACTTGGCCGTCATTCGTATAATAGATCCTATACGAGCTACCAGGATGAAGGTGATAAAGGTGAGTATTCTAAAGATAGCAGGTTGTCATAGTAGAAATTAGATCTCCATGCACTAATCCACCAAGTCCACACCACGTGAGGCACTCTCCCTAAGGTGGTTTACACTCACCAGAAATCTGTAGGTAACTCGCCTTGAAACCAGTCAATGTAAAATAATTCGTAATAGGTCTGGTTAGGGCTGCAAATCACTCCATGTTAACGGTATCATAAAAAGAAAGAATCCACATAACATGATCCTGTATAACACTTTATTGCAAATCCCGACCCCTACCAGTTGCACTTACAAATAGTAAAACAATCATGAGCATAAAGTAAAAGCATAGTCACCAATCCGCAAATGCCGGTTACAACAGTTTGTGCTGTTATTCCTGTTTGCCTTTACGCAGACTGTGACACGTATACATTACTTCCGGTCGCCGCTAGGTCATGTACTGCCGCGTTTTGTCATATCCGACTTTGTCTGAGGGCGTGACCTAATGGCGCAGCGTCCCTTCTATTCATCTATCCATTAACCATCCATAAGCCAGATCACTTAAAACCACCACTGGTGCACGTCAGCAACAAGAGGATTATTTGCTAACAACAGGCAAAGTGGCAAAGCGATCGGATCATGTACTACATAATAATACGCAGTATAATAACTTTTACAGGAATCTTGGTCAGAACTAACCGACCCAAAAGGAAACCTGTTATTACTATAATCCATAGTGTAAATTACAGACCATAGTACTTAAACACATTTATGTAACTGTTACAGAAACATAAACTGGCATAACACTTGAACTGCCAATTCTTACATTGATAACATCTAAACGGTACAATGCTTAAATTGGTCAAAGATCATATAAATACCAAATTCATCATATCTAATATATAATGAATATATATGCACATACAAAAAATTAACCCCTATAACTCCATATTTATTGCAAAAGGTAGATAGAAATGAAGAACTATACTACAATAAAAAGTGTACCATAAACTAGTATTAAAATTCAGTAATCACGCTCCTTGGCTGAGCTTACACCTTTGGAAACTTTTTTGATACTCACCCAACTGAGAAGCCAATCTCGTACTTCTATCACGCACTGCTGTCCCTCACCTCTACCAGCACCCCTACATTCCTACGCAACTGGGAACAGGATCTACAAAAGGAACTCTCGCTGACCCAAAAATCGCATATTCTTGCCTTGGCACATACATCCTCCGGATCCTCTAAAACATCGGAAATGGCGTATAAGCTTTTAACCAGATGGCATTACACACCTGTGGTATTACATAGGTATTTCCCCCTGACATCACCACTGTGTTGGCGGGAATGCGGTGAGAGAGCTACCCACGCTCATATTTGGTGGTATTGCCCAAGGATCCGTCCATTCTGGCTAACGGTTTTATATTGGATCAAAGAGATCCAGGGATGGGAGGTCCCTAATGATCCTTGGTATGTTTTGTTCCACTGTACGGGGAAGCCAACAGGCCCTTATAAAAGATCAATTACACCCCACCTTCTTAATGCCGCAAAAACTCTCATTCCACAATTTTGGAAACTGAGGAAGATCCCTACGCTCCGATGTTGGTTACTCAACGTGGATAACACTTATTACATGGAGGACCCGACCCTCTCCCTCCGTGGCAAATCCGAGCTAGCAAAAAAAATTTGGGCCTGTTGGGTTGCCTTTAAATATTCTTCCAGCTATGCAGATATAATGTCTCAACCACTGTGATTGTAAACCTAGCACTTAAGGTTCTTACTGTAATTTTGGAGCTGGTATCAGAGGCAGACCTGCCTCCCCACCCCTACATTCCCCACCCTTTTCTATGTTCTTTATTTCCTGCCCTTTTTTTAGTTTTCCTTTCTTTTTTCTTTCTCCATCTCTGCCTATTGTGCTTCCTTTCTTAAAACTGGAAGAGAGGGATGTACTCTCATTGCCGCAGAGGTTTGATGGTTCCAGCAGCGGTGATTCGTAGTGATCACTTAGCCATGTGCCTTTGGAATCTTACCGGTGGTTCATGTTACTATACTACTTCTGCTGTCTTGGCCCTTATGGGCGGTGCCTTGCCTTGAACCATAGTTACTGATAATGTAATACGACTGTCCCCTGTGCTGGTTCACGTATTGTCTTTTATGTTATTGTACATGCTTCTTTTCTTCAATAAACATTAATTAAAAAAATAAATAAAAATTCAGTAATCACTAATAAAACACTTAGGCCTAATTCAACATTCAACTCCTTAGGCATGAGTGTATCAGTAAGGTAAATCCAGTGTATTTCACGTTTAGACAGTTCCCTTACCATGTTGGAACCTCTCCACACTGGTTTGATCCCGTCTACACCTCAAAATTGTAAAGATGATAGAGCTTGGTTATGGCCCAGTTTAAAGTGCAAAGATACACTGTGGTCTTTAAAACTTAATTGAATGTTCTGAATGTGTTCGGCAATCCTGATCCTCAGTAGTCTTTTTGTGCGCCTATATACATAAGCCCACAGGGGCATTCCAAGGCATACACCACATGAGTGGTGTTACACGTAACAAATTCATTCATTTGGAATTCCTTATTTTTAGATGTAGAAATAAACCTCTCAAAACCCCTCACTGGCCTGGTGACCTCTCTACAAGCTCTGCTATGTCCACCCTTTATAATTTCTGTGCAATAAAATCATTAATGATAGCGTTTAACCATCATAATTTGACCCTTGGGGGTATTTTTAAGCCAGAGGGGATGATGTCCACTCTGTACAGGGAAGCAAATCACTTGCGATTTACCCTCCTTGTGGAGGGTGTCAATGACTGCCTTCTGGACAATTGTCAAGTCAGCAGTCTTCCCCATGATTGTGTAACATATTGAACCAGACTGAGAGACCATTTAAAGGCTCTTGGAACTTTTACAGGTATTTTGAGTTAATTAGCTGATTAGAGTGTGACACCATGGGGTTTATTTATTGAAGCTAAAGAGGGCAACATTTGTCACATTTCTGCATAGAAACCAATCAGCTTCTAACCTCAGCTTGTTCAATTAAGCTTTGCAATAAAACCTGGAAGCTGATATATGCAGAATTGTGACAAATTTTGCCTGCTCTAGCTTTAGTAAATAAACGTCCATGAATCTACAATATTGACATTTTTCACAATATTAAATTTTTCTGAGATACTTAATCTTGGGTTTTCACTAGATGTAAGCCATAATCATCAAAATTAAAATAAAGAAATGCTTTAAATATATTACTCTGTGTGTAATTGATCCATATAAAATGTGAGTTTCACTGTTTGAACTGAATTACTGAAATTAATACATTTTTTAAAGATATTCTATTTTTATTTTTTTTTAGATGCACCTGTATATGAAATTCTTTCCCCTTTAAGTAGTGGCCTACGCCATGAAAATATCTGGAAATGCAAATTCCATCAGACCTCTCTAATCTATTATCTCTGAATTTCATGATGACCCTCAACTTTCCTAAATCTTAACTTTTTATTTTTATTTATCCTGAAGAACAAACTGCAGAACAAACATAAATTGATACTATTTACAGTGCCTTGAAAAGGTATTCATACCCCCTTGACATTTTCCACATTTTGTTACAACCAAAACCGTAAATGTATTTTATTGGGATTCTATGTAATACACAAAGTGGCATATAATTGTGAAGTGGAAGGAAAATGATAAATGGTTTTCAAATATTTTTACTAATAAATATGTAAAAAATGTGGCGTGCATTTGCATTCAGCCCCCCTGAGTCAATACTTAAGAACTACCTTGTCTCTACCAGCTTGACACATCTAGAAAGTGAAATATTTGCCCATTTTCTTTGCAAAAGCTCTGTCAGATTGGATGGAGAGTGTCTGTGAACAGCAATTCTCAAATCTTACCCCAAATTCTCAATTGAATTTAGGTCTGTACTTTGACTGGGCCATTCTAACACATGCATATACTTTGATCTAAACCATTCCGTTGCAGCTCTGGCTGTATGTTTAGGGTTGTTGTCCTACTGGAAGGTGAACCTCCACTCCATACATCTTCCTATCAACTCAGACCAGCTTCCCTGTCCCTGCTGAAGAAAAGCATCCCCGCAACATAATGCTGCCACCACCATGTTTCACAGTGGCGATGGTGTGTTCAGGGTGATGTGCAATGTTAGTTTTCCGCCACACATAACATTTTTCTTTTAGATCCAAAGTTCAATTTTGGTCTCATCTGACCAGAGCACCTTCTTCCACATGTTTGCTGTGCTCCCCACATGACTTCTCACAAACTGCAATAGGGACTTCTTATGGCTTTCTTTCAACAATGGCTTTCTTCTTGCCACTCTTCCATAAAGGCCAGTTTTGTGGAGTGCACGACTACTAGTTGTCCTGTGGACAGATTCGCCCACCTGAGCTGTGGATCTCTGCAGCTCCTCCAGAGTTACCATGGGCCTCTTGGCTGTTTCTCAGATTAATTCCCAGCCTGTCAGTTTAAGTGGACGGCCATGTCTTGGTAGGTATGCTGTTGTGCCATACTCTTTCCATTTTCAGATGATGGATTGAACAGTGCTCCGTGAGATGTTCAAAGCTTGGAACATTTTTGTATAACCTAACCCTGCTTTAACTTTTTCCACAACTTTATCCCTGACCTGTCTGGTGTGTTCCTTGGCCTTCATGATGCTGTTTGTTCACTAAGGTTCTTTCTATTCTTTCTTTTTATTTGTAAAAGTTTTTTAAAACCATTTATCATTTTCTTTCAGCTTCACAATTATGTGCCACTTTGTGTTGGTCTATCACATAAAATCCCAATAAAATACATTTACATTTTTGGTTGTAACACGACAAAATGCTTTTTCAAGACACTGTATTATATCTCTTTCAAACCATTTCTAGCTCCCTGTCAACAATGTATCTCTAGAAACTGCAGCATATAGTTAACAAATTTGTTTGGCATAATGATTATTCCTGACTAAAATGTACAACTCTGGTTGGTTTGGTGGAGGCCTCCCTGATTTTAGCCTTTATTCATAACCAGTGTTACTTATCTGTATATTAGACTGGTTCCACAATGAATGCCACAAAATGGGTCAAAAACTATTTTTTGATCTCTCATTGACATAATAAAGCCCTTATATGGTCAGGCCAATTATATAGACATCAATTAAAGAACTCAAAAGGTGAAAAATGGTGGCGCCACCTGGATACTCAATTCGGTATGATAATAATTGAAAGATGGTCTAAAGGGTCGATGCTCCTAATTTAGTAAAGCACTAAAAAGCAAATAAAATGTGAAAAGAGGAGCACTACCCTATCCACTAAACAATAAGTGATAAAGTACTTATTCAGCAAACAATATAAAAAGCCCATAAAATAAATATTCAACAAATGACTATGAACATCAAATACATAAAAAAATTGTGAAAAAAAAATTGTATGTGTATTTATAAAAGGAAAAAATTAAGTCCAAACAAATGTCCATCAATTCAATAATAATGATATAAGTATAGCTGCCAGAAATTCCACTTGGCCATAACCCTGGAGAATTAATTGAAGCCTTAAATGACTTTTCTTTTTATTACTGCTTTCTTTTTTTCTTTCATTACTCTGTCTTCTCCCTTGTCTATAATATTTATCAAAGGAAATCATAAATGAACACAGGACATAGTTGGTCATCGCAATCTGATATATTGTATTTAACCACTACTTTTAATACACATATAAAACCAATAAAACAGGCTTGCAATGTTTTAAATTATATATAAACGATTGTAATGAGACATTAATCTGTATTAATACCTTTGTATTTCTCAACAAAACTTGATTAAAAAACGATTTCTTCTAGTTATCTGTATGTTAAAAATGGTTCATACTTTTAAAAATGCTATTTTTAGTGCCTCGGGTTTGTATCTTTACATTAGCTTCCTTCAGCCCTCATAACAGCAAACTCAGGTTAGGGAGGCAGGACCAGTAAAGTCAGTGAATTATGGTCTATTGCACTGCACAGTATTTCAGGTTTAATACTGTGAACATACATGATGTTATCAGTGTAATACTGCTCCATTATTGTGCAGTCACAAGGATAAGTGCATTGAGCTGACACACAATTCCTGGTTCCCCCTTCCTCCCTCAAGTGCTCCCCCATCCCTTTCTGCAGTGCTTCCCCCTAAACTCCCCTTCACTATATGTTTTGCTTTATCTTTTATAGTTACCTTTTTTTCTGAAGTATTTAGGCCGGGCACAGCAAAGGCAGGCTCCTCTTCCTGTTTGGATCTTCTCCAAGTGCTAGGTGGTCCTTGATGCAGATAGCGGCACTGACATGATGACATCAGTGTTGTGCTACACATCAGCTCATTGTGAGTACGGAGTGTCATGGTGATGTCACCTCACTGCACTCACAGTGTGACCTTAGTCTTTCACTTTGAAGTATGTTGGCTCATTCAGCCTGGGAGACTGAGGAGATCTAATGGTGGAATTGCATTACTGCAGGGGATACTACCAGAGAGGAAGTTAGAATTGCAGCTAACTGTTTTGAAACAATTCTGGGGGGATTATTTAAATACAAAAATGCCTTAGGTTGTGCTTTAAAGTGTAACTACGACTAAATGCAGTACTGTAATACTTATACGTCAACTGACTTATCTGCCAAAGGATTTGTAATTCTGTCCAGACTTGTTTGTGATTCATGCAACTCATGCCAAAACAGGAAGTGAGAGGAAAATCCTTGCAAATTAAGGGAATTCCTTGGAGACCCCCAGGTGACCAGAAGTAGTGTCCCCATTAGAAGATTTCTCTTTTATTACATTTCTGGGGACAACCCAAAACGTGGGGATTTTATTTTACTTTCTATTTCAATGATAACGGTAAACAGGACAAGAGATACCATAAAAACTGACAAGAGCCCTAATCCATCCTTACGATATCCAAAACTAAACAAAAAGTTTTGTCTTTAGTTATACTTTAACTCTTATGCCCTCTACACATGGTGGGACATTCCGACCACAAAATCCGTCTGATTTTTTTTTCGACAGATTTTGTCCGAAACTTGTGTTGCATACACACGGTCACACAAAGTTGTCAGAAAATCCGATCGCTCTGAACGAGGTGACGTACAACACGTACGTTGGGACTATAAACGGACCAGTAGCCAATAGCTTTCATCTCTTAGTTTATTCTGAGCATGCGTGGCTCTTTGTCCATCCGTCGGAATTGTCTACACACGATCGGAATTTATGCGATCGGATTTTGTTGTCGGAAAATTTTAGATCCTGTTCTCAAACTTTGTGCGTAGGAAAATCCGGCAAAAAATGTCCGATAGAGCCCACACGCGATTGTATTTTCCGACAACATAATCCGATCGCCCTTTTTTCATTGGATGTACAGGGCATTATACTGTCACTTTTTTTACAGGTTACTATATTTCAGAATATAATTTGTGACCTGATGTATGACTGTAGAGCCCTACTGAGAAAACATAATAAAATTCTTTATAAAGCATTCCCTGGAACTTCAGCCCATAGCTTGTAAGTGTATTTATTTCATTTTACAGATTGTTGTTAGGGAAGATAATACTGAATACTGAAACAAAATCATTCAGGGTATTTTCCTGTATGAGTCCCTGAGAATGAACAGTAGAATCACAATAAACTGGCAAGTATCAGTACAGAGAGATTCCCACATCGACCTGTTTATTGGATCTGATCTGCCTACTGACTCTGTACTGCCTTGCCTGGCTGTTACTGACCATGGCCTGCCTATTGGTTCTTACGTTGCACGCTGATTAGGTTCCTTGCTGCCCATTGCTAATGACTGCTGCTCATCTCCTGGTTCTGCTTCCATCTTTAACTCTGGTGCCAAGCTGCTCTTGCATCCTGTTCTCAGTATGGCGACTACCAGCTTTACTCACCTACAGAGTGGACATCACCAGCCAGCTCCTATGGCACTCGTGCCACTCCTCATCCTTAAACTCTCTGTCTTCAGGAGACCAAGCTCACCGCTGCCATCATAGATCCCTCATTCAAATTAATGCTTTTAATGTGCCACTGAGAACTTATCCAAAAACAGAAACAGTTGTTTTGTCCTGCTCAGCCATTTCTTTGTGGAATTATTTAACAGTACAGTGGGGTGGATATCAACCTGCCCAGCAGTGCTAATCAATAGAAGCAAGCAAGGCATTGAAGTCATTGTTAAGTGGATATAAACCCACTGCAATTGTGGATCACCCTGGGGACTTCTTGTAGAGCCTTAGGGTTTTGCAATTGAGAAACGCTGGCATAGTGAATGCCACCAACTTGATGTCATGTTAAGTTCTTGAACACTACACAGGGGCTGTTAGGTGGCAGTTACAGGAAGAGGTACAGTCGATGATTACACTTTAATTTTTGATAAGAAAATAGCCAGTTACTGTGTTATCATATTATAAATGGCAGATTTGTAAAGAGCATGTGGATAACAAATATCTATTTTTTTAAATTAGCATGGAGTCCCATTGTAATATAAGAAAACTAGAAATATGAACCTCCAATTTATGCAGATGGATAAACCATAAGTGTGATTGTACCTTAACAGAATCAAAGCAACTTTTTGTAAAACTGTTGTTCCTTTTCCAACTTCAGCTCAGTGGTAACAGATGCTGCAGATCACAATGGGAAGCATTGTTACAGGAAGCAAAGATGTTCAGTTTCTGTCTGAAATGCAACAAGCTGTAAATCCATTGGGCCAGCATGCTTGATGGACTGCAGAAGTGGTGTTCTGGGCTATAGGTTTTACATGGAAATGAACTTTACAAGAAACAGAGGGATTATGCTTAATCTCATTTGTGCCGCAGCAGAAAGAAAAAAAAATCGGGTTGCTCTCTATAGTCAGCCGTGGGTATTTATGGTAATCTGTGGCTTTCCAGAATTGCTCTGCCACAGTTCAAAGGTCATAGAATGTGATTATATCCTTGTGTGATACAGCATTCTGAAACTCTCCAGAGGTTGTACACCTGTGTGAGCCGGCAGTACCCACTGAAGAGGCTGGCCACGTGCCAACACTTACAGCGTCTCAGAAGGACTTGTTAATATGGCTAACGCGAGGGGAAATTATTTCACTGTATGGAAAGAAAATAAACTGCACACTGGTTGTGGTTCACAAAAAATATTTTCTCATTAAAAAGACACATATGGCCATTTATTAGACTAGTTCTATGATGCATAAAAACATAACATAGAAAAAAACACACATATCCAGCATACCGTCCACAAGTTTGTTTTTTTCACCGCTACTTTTCCTTTAAACAGGCTTTTCAGAATAACCAATGCATTAAATTAAAGGCATGATGAACGTTTTAGTTTAACCACTTGACGACCGCCTAGCGTACAAGTACTGCGGCAGGTCGGCTACTGTACGTCATTTCCTGCATTAGCCACTAGGGCACACGCTTGCTGATTGGACAGAGGGGGAGCCAATCAGCGGGCCCGTTGGACCCTCTATGCACCAGCCACCCGCGATCATTCCTGAGAGCGGCAGAATGGCAGTTTGCCTATTTAAACAAGGCAGATCACCGATCTGACAGGGGAGAAGATTGAGATCTTGTGTTACTGTTAAGAAGGAACATGGATCTCTGTCTTCACCCAGTCAGAGCAACCCCCACACAGTTAGAAAGCACCCCCTAGGGACACCCTTTAACCCTTTGATGGCCCCTGATGTTAACCCCTTCCCTGCCAGTGTCATTAGTACAGTAACAGTACATGTTTTTAGCACTGATCACTGTAATAATGTCACTGGTCCCAAAAAAGTTTTAAAAGTGAGATTTAAAAAAAAAAAATGTTTAATGTGTTTTATAGCAGAAAGTAAAAAATATTTTTTTTTCTTCAAAATTGTCGCTCCTTTTTTGTTTATAGCGCAAAAAATAAAAGCCACAGAGGTAATTAAATACCACCAAAAGAAAGCTCTATCTATGGGAAAAAAAAGGACTTCAATTGTAAGGAGAAAAGAGGGACAGTCCCTTCAAATGAGAGACAGTTGAAACCCATGATCCAGATATATCCAGATATATCATATGAATATACTGTATAGAAAAACCCATCATAGAAAAAAAAGGGAAAATTCTGTCCTGTAGCCCTGTGATCCTGTGTTAGGGTCCTTCACATGGGCTTTCTGTATGTCCGTTTTTCCTCCATCCATTGATGGATGAAAAACGAACATACATGTACAGTATCTCACAGAAGAGTACACACCTCACATTTTTGTAAATATTTTATTATATCTTTTCATGTGACAACACTGAAGAAATGACACTTTTCTACAATGTAAAGTAGTGAGTGTACAGCTTGTATAACAGTGTAAATTTGTTGTCCCCTCAAAATAACTCAACACACAGCCATTAATGTCTAAACCGCTGGCAACAAAAGTGAGTACAACCCTAAGTGAAAATGTCCAAAATGGGCCCAATTAGCCATTTTCCCTCCCCGGTGTAATGTGACTCATTAGTGTTACAAGGTCTCAGGTGTGAATGAGGAGCAAGTGTGTTGTTTATAAAAAGTGAAGTAGCTTTATACACAGTTTTTATGAGTGTTGGTAACACTTTAGAAGTTTAGCTGCTTTTTATTTCCATTTCAGCACTTTATCTATTTATTTGTATATACCTCTTAGTCAGCACAGATTGCTTTGTTAGCAGATTAGTACACATCTTTTGTTAAATTTGGTGTCATCACTCTCATTCTCTCATACTGGTCACTGGAAGTTCAACATGGCACCTCATGGCAAAGAACTCTCTGAGGATCTGAAAAAAAGAATTGTTGCTCTACATTAAGATGTCCTAGGCTATAAGAAGATTGGCAAGACCCTGAAACTGAGCTGCAGTACGATGGCCAAGACCATCCAGAGGTTTATCAGAACAGGTTCCACTCAGAAAAGGCCTTATGGTCATAAGTTGAGTGCACGTGCTCAGCGTCATCTCCAGATTTTATCTTTGGGAAATAGACATATGAGTGCTGCCAGCATTGGTTGAAGGGGTGAGGAGTCAGGCTGTCAGTACTCAGACCATATGCCGCACACTGCATCAAATTGGTCTGCATGGCTGTTGTCCCAAAAGGAAGCCTCTTCTAAAGATGATGCACAAGAAAGCCCTCAAACGGTTTGCTTAAGACAAGCAGACTAAGGACATGGATTACTGGAACCATGTCATGTGGTCTTATCAGACCAAAATAAACGTATTTAGTTCAGATGGTGTTAAGAGTGTGTGGTGGCAACCAGGTAAGGAGTACAAAGACAAGTGTGTCTTGCCTACAGTTAAGCATGGTGGTGGGAGTGTCATGGTCTGGGGCTGCATGAGTGCTGCTGGCACTGGAGAGCTACAGTTCATTGAGGGAACCATGAATGCCAACATGTACTGTGACATACTGAACAGAGTATGATCCCCTCCCTTCGGAGACTGGGCAGTATTCTAACATGATAATGACCCCAAACAGACCTCCAAGTTGACCACTGCCTTGCTAAAGAAGCTGTGGGTAAAGGTGATGAACTGGCCAAGCATGTCTCCAGACCTAAACCCTATTGAGCATCTGTGGGGCATCCTCAAAGGTGGAAGGTGGAGGAGCGCAAATGTCTCTAACTTACACCAGCTCTGTGATGTCGTCATGGAGGAGTGGAAGAGGACTCCAGTGACATCCTATGAAGCTCTGGTGAACTCCATGCCCAAGAGGGTTAAGGCAGTGCTGGGAAATAATGGTGGCCACACAAAAAAATGACACTTTGGCCCAATTTGGACATTTTCACTTGGGGGTGTACTCACTTCTGTTGTCATTGGTTTAGACATTAATGGCTGTGTGTTGAGTTATTTTGAGAGGACTGCAAATTTACACAAAAGTGTCATTTCTTCAGTGTTGTCACATGAAAAGATATAATAAAATATTTACAGAAATGTGAGGTTTACTTTTGTGAGACACCGTATATGTCTGTGGGCTAGCAGACGTTAGTGGCTGATCATCCGCCTCCGTTAAGTTCTGTTCTTTGAGATGGTAGACAACCCTTTTCTTATTCCGTTTAATAAACGGAACAGTTGAAAAATGGATGTTAGCGGACGACATCCGCTTACGCCCAATCCTCTGACATCTGTTTTTCACCCAAAAACATGGGTGTTCAGTTTATTAGTTCAGTTCAGTCACTTTTTTTTGTGTAAAAAACTGATGAATAACGGATGTCAGCGGACAAGTGAGGCCCGAAACGGAAAAGACAGAAAAGAAAAAGTAGTGCAGGGCCGGGCATGACCATGGGGAGACAATGCATGGGTTAATATGAAGAGATTAGAGGGGAGGGGACAGTGAGAAAAGTCCAAGGGGGAGTGGTAATATATAAGGAGGAGGCGGGGCTGGGCTGGGAAACAGAAAGTTGTGGAGAAAGAAATGAGGAGGCAGTTTTTCCCACCCACCCTCCCTATATGTTGTCTGTGTTTGTTGGTTTATGTGTTTTCTTTCTTTCAGGAGCATGGCAGATGGTCGTCATGGCAGCTGTGGATTGGCAGTGTTTTGTTGGTCTTTGACGGTGGCAGTAAACATATGTGATGGAAAGGGGTGGGGGGCTCATCGGTAGTATGTGCCCCTCTGGTGTATTCCAGCGAAAGGTTAGTGGGAATACTGTAATGGTTGCACTGCGGGAAGGGGGTTGTCTCCGAGCTGATTATCCGCTGGAGGCCTATCGTGTGGAAAAAGGTCCCGCAGTGTATTGGTGGAATATGTGTTGGAGTTCCGGGGTGCCGTCAAAGACCAACAGACTGGAGTTGAACAAGTTACGGAGGTGATATTTTGGTATATATTTGATATTGGAGTTATTTATATGGTGTGAATAATAAATAGGCTGCTATGGCCATTTATACTCCAAAATTAAGGTGTGGTCTCATCATTTTAGAAGGGTAAGAAATGGGAATGGTGGAGTACAAGTGGTATAGCAGTAAGAGGCAAGTTGGGTACCTCTGAACTACACTGGTCATGAAAACAGATGTAAAAATTGACATCCATAACCGTCGTTGATCTGTTTTTTTTACCAAAAAAAAGGGACTGAACTAAACTAAAAAACCAAATGCCCATGTGAAAGGACTAGGGATGAGCTTCGTGTTCGAGTCGAACGTACGTTCGACTCGAACATTGGCTGTTCGTCCGTTCGGCGAAATCCGAACACTTGGTCCGTTCGCGTCAAAATTCGCGTGGCGCTCATGGCCCACAATGCACTGCGATGGCGCAGTGTATTGCTGGCTCATGATTGGCCAAGCATGCACTGTGACCCCGCATGCTTGGCCAATCGCAGCGCCAGCAGCGAGGAGAGCCATGATTGGCCACAGGCAGGATGCCTGTGGCCAATCATAGCTCAGGCTGTGTAGTGCACGCCCCACACTATATAAGGCCGCCATTGAGGCGGCCTCGTGTAGTGTGTTGGCATCTGAAGCAGTGGGTGTTCTGTGTACCTTCAACACAGTACACACCGATCGTTTTTGGCTGATTTCCTATCTTGCTGTTCTGTAGTGGTTATTGTCTGTGCCCTGACCGCAGTATACACCACTATATTCACCTCACCTATATAGCTAGTGATCTATCTTTAATAATAGAGCTTGCAGTCAGTAGTGTTAGGAGATAGTGCGTGCTGTCTGCGTGCTCTGTACCCAGTACATACCGCTATAATCCACCTACATAGCTGTTCTCTATTTGAGCCCAATTGCCATCTGCAGGAGTTATTGGAAGTTGTGTGTGCCTCCAGCACAGCACAGCACAGTATACATCTGTATATACCCCTTTATCTCTGCTGTTTTCTGGTTATTGTCTGCGTGCCCTGACCGCAGTATACACCGCGATATTCACCTCACCTATATAGCTAGTGATCTATCTTTAATAATAGAGCTTGCAGTCAGTAGTGTTAGGAGATAGTGCGTGCTGTCTGCGTGCTCTGTACCCAGTACATACTGCTATAATCCACCTACATAGCTGTTCTCTATTTGAGCCCAATTGCCATCTGCAGGAGTTATTGGAAGTTGTGTGTGCCTCCAGCACAGCACAGTATACATCTGTATATACCCCTTTATCTCTGCTGTTTTCTGGTTATTGTCTGCGTGCCCTGACCACAGTATACACCGCGATATTCACCTCACCTATATAGCTAGTGATCTATCTTTAATAATAGAGCTTGCAGTCAGTAGTGTTAGGAGATAGTGCGTGCTGTCTGCGTGCTCTGTACCCAGTACATACCGCTATAATCCACCTACATAGCTGTTCTCTATTTGAGCCCAATTGCCATCTGCAGGAGTTATTGGAAGTTGTGTGTGCCTCCAGCACAGCACAGTATACATCTGTATATACCCCTTTATCTCTGCTGTTTTCTGGTTATTGTCTGCGTGCCCTGACCACAGTATACACCGCGATATTCACCTCACCTATATAGCTAGTGATCTATATTTAATAATAGAGCTTGCAGTCAGTAGTGTTAGGAGATAGTGCGTGCTGTCTGCGTGCTCTGTACCCAGTACATACCGCTATAATCCACCTACATAGCTGTTCTCTATTTGAGCCCAATTGCCATCTGCAGGAGTTATTGGAAGTTGTGTGTGCCTCCAGCACAGCACAGTATACATCTGTATATACCCCTTTATCTCTGGTGTTCTATAAAAAAGGCATCTGCAGGAGTTAGTGGGTGTTGTGTGCCTCCAGCACAATATAAACTACCCAACTGCTGTTTTACCCAACTCCCTTCAGGCCATTACCATGTCTGGAAGGCCAGCAAGGAGAGGCAGACAGGCGCGAGCCGATAAAAGAGGGAAAGCAGGCTCTGTGTCTAGAGACAACAGTGCTGGTCGTGGACGCGGTGCATTGTCATCAGCACGTGGCCATGGGACATGCTTGTCCTTCTTTTCGGCAGCTGGACATGTTGAACCGCAACATGCCAACGACTTGGTAGAGTGGATGACCAAGCCCTCTTCATCCTCCTCATCCTCTCTCACCCAGTCTCAGGGTACTAGCAAAGCAGCTGCCAACGCATCGTCTTCCCTCCTCTCAATGTCATCATCAGTGACTCCTTCCCTAGACCCACCACGTCCTCCTGAGGAGTCTCCTGAACTCTTTGAGCACAGTGTTGGGTACATGCTCCAGGAGGATGCCCAGTGTTTGGTGGGCTCTGATGATGACACTCAGCTAGAGGAAGGCAGTAGCGTGAGCGCAGAGAGAGGGGATGCTCAAGAAGGACAGCAATCTGGCAGTCATGTTCCACAAGCTGCAGCATACTGCCAGGTTTGCTACAGCGATGAAGAGGGAGGGGATGATGAGGGCACTGACTCCACGTGGGTGCCTGGAAGGAGGGAGGAGGAGGAGGAGGAGGAGGAGGCACATGTCCAACGAGGCAGGATGCCCTCCGGGGGCCAGCTTAGGGGCAGCACACCGACTGAATCACACCGCAGAGCTCCGCCTGTGCAGAGCGCTGCCTCTGCGCGTTATTCTAAAAGTTCTTTGGTGTGGGCCTTTTTTGAGACGAGTGCATCAGATCGCACCGCTGCTATTTGCAACATATGTCTCAAGCGTATCTCACGTGGCCAAAACATCAGCCGCTTGGGCACCTCATGCTTGACCAGACATATGTTGACCTGCCATGCAGCTCGTTGGCAAGCGTACCTCAAAGACCCACACCAAAGAACAAAGCGGACCTCTCCTTGCTCCTCATCAGCTGGCATCTCCAACCCCACTAGACCTTCAGTCCTCTCTGAAACCTGCTCTGAGAGGAATGAAGGTGTAGAATTAGGTGTGTCACAGCCAAGTGCTTCCGGGAACTCTGCTAGTGGTACACCCACGTCCGATTATAGCAGGCAAATGTCCCTGCCCCAGCTGCTGGACCGGCGGAAGAAGTTCACTCCCAGCCATCCACATGCCCAGCATTTGAATGCTAGCTTGGCTAAATTGCTAGCACTTCAACTGCTGCCTTTTCAGTTGGTAGACTCGGCCCCCTTCCGTGAGTTTGTACAATGTGCGGTTCCTCAGTGGCAGGTCCCCAAACGCCACTTTTTCTCACGGAAGGCGATTCCGGCTCTCTACCGGCATGTGGAAGGCAATGTCCTTGCCTCGCTGGACAGGGCGGTCAGCGGTAAGGTGCATATTACCGCTGACTCATGGTCCAGCAGGCATGGACAGGGACGTTACCTGTCTTTCACGGCCCATTGGGTCACTCTTCTGGCTGCTGGGAAGGATGCAGGACAAGGTGCAGTAGTGTTGGAGGTTGTTCCGCCACCACGCCTCCAAAATGCTACTATTGGTTGTGACACACCTCTCTCCTCCACCCTCTCCTCTTCTTCTTCCTCCAAGGCCTCTTCCAGTGCTCTGTCCTCAGAACCAGCGGTGCTCCGTAGGCGTTCCAGGGGCTACGCAAGTACGCAGGCAAAACGATGCCATGCCGTGCTTGCGCTGGTTTGTTTGGGGGACAGGAGCCACACTGGGGCGGATGTTTTGTCAGCTCTGCAGGGGCAGGCCGAGAGGTGGTTGACGCCACGCCAGCTTAAGCCAGGAATGGTGGTTTGCGACAATGGCACCAACCTCCTCTCCGCCCTCCGACAGGGACAACTGACCCATGTGCCCTGTGTAGCTCAAGTCCTTAACCTGGTGGTGCAGCGGTTCTTGGGCAGGTACCCCGGCTTACAGGATGTCCTAAAGCAGGCCAGGAACATCTGTGTGCATTTCCGCCGATCATTTAATGCCTGTGCTCGGCTGGCTGAGCTCCAAAAGGAGTTGAACCTGCCCAAGAACCGCCTTATATGTGACATGCCCACCAGATGGAACTCAACATTGGCCATGCTGCAGCGGCTGCACACGCAGCAGAGGGCCATCAATGAGTACCTGTGCGACTACGGCACCAGGACAGGGTCAGGGGAGCTTGGATTTTTCTCACCACACCAGTGGGGCATGATCAGGGATGCATGCACTGTCATGTCACCGTTTGAGGAGGCCACAAGGATGGTGAGCAGTGACAGTGCATGCATCAGTGACACTGTACCTCTTGTCCACCTCTTGGAGCATACGCTGCATGGAATAATGGACAGGGCACTTGAGGCAGAACAGAGGCAGGAAGAGGAGGACTTCCTTGCCTCTCAAGGCCCCCTTTATCCAGACAGTGTTCCTGCTGTGCCACCCATCACACAGGAAGAGGATGAGGAGGAGGAAGAGGAGGAGGAGGATGATTGTGTCAGCATGGAGGTGGAGGCTGGCACTCAGCATCAGCATCAGCAGCAGCAGCAGCAGCAGCAGTCTTATAGGGATGATTTACAGTCCCAAGAAACACGTGGACTTGTACGTGGCTGGGAGGAGGTAGCTGCGGATCATGTTGTCCTTAGTGACCCAGAGGACTCCGGGCCGAATGCCTCAGCTAACCTACGCTGCATGGCCTCCCTGATCCTGCAAAGCCTGCGGAAGGATCCTCGTATTCTTCGGATCAAGGAGAGGGACCATTACTGGCTGGCCACTCTCCTTGATCCACGGTACAAGGGTAAGGTTGCCGACCTTATCTTGCCATCGCAGAGGGAGCAGAGGATGAGACATCTCCGGGAGGCCTTGCAGAAAGGTCTGTGCAACGCGTTTCCAGAGACTGGGAGGTTACAAACTCCTGGTCCTGGACAACGTGTTGCTGAGGCATCAGTCAGAAGGAGCGGTGGAGAAGGTGGCCGTCTGACTGATGCTTTCAGACAATTTTTTAGTACGCAGCCCCAAGGTATGATTGGTTCCAGCACCCATCGCCAGCGTCTGATTTACATGGTGCAGGAATACCTAGGGGCAAGGTCAGACTTGGACACCTTTCCCACCGAAAATCCTCTGGCTTACTGGGTCTTGAGGATGGATCACTGGCCAGAGCTTGCACAGTATGCAATTGAGCTACTGGCCTGTCCTGCATCCAGCGTTCTTTCGGAACGCACCTTCAGTGCTGCTGGTGGCTTTGTTACCGATCACAGGGTGCGCCTGTCCACCGAATCAGTTGATCGACTGACCTTCATCAAGATGAATCAGTCTTGGATCACCCACAGCTACCAAGCACCTGAAGCTGATGTAACCGAATAATTTTTTTTGAAATACCACATCCCTTCAAGACTGCCTATGCTGATGCTGAGTGACTGTCCTGTTATGTTGATTGTCTATCCTCTTCCTCCTCCGCTGATATGTTGGAAGAACATTTTTGGTTCTGGGTGATGCCAGCAGCCCAATTTTTCTGCCCCTGTTTAACAGGGGCGTTTAATTACAATTTTTGATGCAATGCTTTGCAGCAGGGCTAATTCCTGCAATAAAACTAGAGTATATGGCAGAGGTTGCAGTGTGGTGGCACCAGCACCAGTGCCTAAGGCCCAATTTTTCTGCCCCTGTTTAACAGGGGCGTTTAAGTACAATTTTTGATGCAATGCTTTGCAGCAGGGCTAATTCCTGCAATAAAACTAGAGTATATGGCAGAGGTTGCAGTGTGGTGGCACCAGCACCAGTGCCTAAGGCCCAATTTTTCTGCCCCTGTTTAACAGGGGGCGTTTAAGTACAATTTTTGATGCAATGCTTTGCAGCAGGGCTAATTCCAGCAAAAAAACTAGAGTATATGGAAGAGGTTGCAGTGTAGTGGCACCAGCACCAGTGCCTAAGGCCAAATTTTTCTGCCCCTGTTTAACAAGGAACATGTAATTACAATTCTTGATATAATATTTCACAGGAGGGCCCCTTCCTGTGCCCACCCAGAGTAACGGTGAGGACTTATAGTGTTGTGGCACCAGCACCACAACCACCAAAGGTCAATTTTTCTACCACTGTTCAACAATGGCATGTAATTACAATTCTTGATATAATCGTTCACAGCAGGGCGCTCCAGCGCCCACCAAGAGTCACTTTGAGGGCTTACAATGTTGTGGCAAAACCAACACCTTGTTCCGCCATTTCTGCAGAGCATATAGGGCAGGCCCCTACTTTCAAACATCCAACTTACAATCTCCTACTTGCAAACGGAAGGAGACAACAGCAAGTGAGATGAAAAAAGATGGACGACAAAACAAATTATACAGGGGTGATAACCCTTCCCTATGTTTTCCAAAAAGCTTAAAAATCGTTTTTTTGACTGGAGCTACACTTTCAAAATGTACCAGTTGAAAATTACAAACAGATTCAACTTAACACAACAAACCTACACAGTCCCTGTCTTGTTTGCACCGCCTGTATACTGCTGTTCTGAGTATATAGGGCCTGGGGGCCACACGCATTTCCTCTTAATATGCGTACAAGACCCAAATAGGCTGGTTATGGGCAGGGAGGGCTACCCATCCCATTTTTCTGAATGATTTTCAACCATATTGCAGGAACCAGATATAGCATTAAAACCGCAAGCAGTTTTAAATGGTGTTATTTCCGTTAAATGTCATTTTGTGCAGGGACTGTTCTAAACACGGGAAACACGTGGCACTTCACAGGCATACTACAGACACCCCCAGGCACCATATTTACAGGAATATTTCACTTTTTTTTTCACTTTAATCGTCATTAAAATCAGTGCTCCCGCCAAAACGGCCATTTTTAAAAACATTTTAGGCATTGACCCATGTCCCCTGGGGCAGGAGCCAGGTCCCCAAACCCTTTTTAGGACAGTATCTTGCATATTAGCCGTTAAAATTAGCACTTTTCATTTCGAACGTTCGAGTCCCATAGACTTCAATGGGGTTCTAACGTTCGTAACGAACGTGGGGTCCGTTCGAAAGTTCTGGTACGAACCGAACCGGGGGGTGTTCGGCTCATCCCTAGAAAGGACCCTTACATTCCCAGAGGAGGAGTGTCTGCATTAAGTTTGTACTAGTACATGTAACATTGATTCAAACTAAACTCCAGCCAATGTTTTTTTTATGTATAGATTTGGAGGGTTGGGCACAGTACAGAAGATATTTATTGCTGTCTATGAGGGTTGACAATCCCCAATGACTTTTTGAACTGACAAAACATGGGGAAAAAAAGAGTAAAATTTTCATTGACAACCTGAAATATGACAGAAATTCCCATAACAAATAATCTGCCTGGCTTTACAATAAAAAACATGTGAGAATGACTAGGATCATGAAAGACTGGGGGAGTCGAAAAATAAATCCTCCGGCATGCAAACTGTGACATGATCATATTGCACCTAACAGTGGGAGTGGCTTAAAGAGGGATGATTAACGTGATTCTAGAATAAATCATTAGAAAAAAACTAAAAATAAATAACAAACATGTAATACTTACCTGCTCTGTGCAATGGCTTTGAATAGAGCAGCCCTGATCCTCTTCTCTTTTGGGTCCCCTGCTGGCAGTCCTGGCTCCTCTTCCCCGTCGAGTGTTCCCATAGCAAGCCTCTTGCTATGGGTGCACTTTAGCAGGTTTACGCCCAAACTGTGCGCTATGTGTGTCCATTCACAAACACAGTGTGTGGCTTGGCCCACCCCCACTCTGTGCTCATTGGCTCACTGGCTGTGATTGACAGCAGTGTGAGCCAATGAGGAGAGAGAGACCCAGGAGAGACACTTTTCTCATGCACATCGCTGGATCGAGATGGTGATCAGGTAAGTATAAGGGAAAGCTGGGGGAGGGGGGGGGTCTGCAACCAGGGTTTTTTTAACCTTATTTTTACCTTAAATTTTTCATTATACTTTTCTGCACTTAAAGAGATATCACTTTTTCTGACTGAGCCTACCCTAAAAAAGAGCCCAAATAAAACCAGCAATTGTTGAGACAATGAACGTTTTGGTCAGGACTTGGCAACATATAACATAAAGTGTATAGAGTGTACCAGTCAGGGATCAGGAGTAGGGAGGAGCACAGGTGTGGTCCGAATGGAGTCTGAACCCACCTGAGCTATCCTGCTGGGAAACTGTCAAAGTGAGCAGCCAATCATAGGCGATGGAGGCATTCCCCACCCTGCTGCCGTACCTATGCAAGACATTCCAAACCCACTTGCACTCATCCCTGATCAGGAGTAAGTAACAAACAACAGTGCAGCAGTCAGGGTGGGGGGAAGAGAGAGGGGAGAAGAGGGGAAGGAAGGGGGAGAGGGAGAAAGATGGGGGGAGGGAGAGGGTTTAAGGGGGTGAGAAGGGGAAAAGAGGGAGAGAGAGAGAAGAGGAGGCAGGGTAGCTAACCAAGGTAGAGACTGTTACATCTAAGGGGGGCCCCCATAATTATGATGAAAAAGAGAGCCCAGGCAGAAGAGCAGCAGGGTTGGGTGGTTAATGGCTATGCAAAAACCAATATATCACAGCAGCTCACAAAGCGGTTGTGGGCAGACTTTTAAAGACCCATGCCACTTAATAAATTTCCCTGTTGCCAGGTGACGTCACATGTCAAAGCTAGTCAATTTAAGATCTGCTGAATTGGGGCATAGCGTGACTCATGCAATGCCCCTGCTCAGCCTACCACCAGAACTACTGTAAGCAGCAGAGGGAACTTTTTTTACAGACATTGCTCCTGCCCAAAGACTTTTATGGACAGGAGCAAAACACAGCTATTTTTACAAATTGCTCATAAATTAACGAATGGTTGGCTGCCCTGCTGACTATGTCCCCATTGGGGAGATTTATATTTTAATGACCACTGCAGCTATCATTACCATTAACATGGCAGATTGTATTTTTCTTAAATCCTGCTGTTAAATTAGCTGTTGATCCTGACTGTAGATCCATTTTTTACTTCCTGTCATAGGTGTACACAGCCTGTTACAATTAGAGTGCACACCCCAAAGCTCAATCACACATGCCTTTCTCTGCACCCTCAGCTGCACTGGACAGTAAATGTGTAAATGTAATGGGAAGTGCTCTGTGCTGAGCGGCTTCCTGTTCATTCACAAACTGAAGCATAGTAAAGTGTGTGTTCACTGTGTTCATTTAGAAAAGGAAGGGGTCGTTAAATTACATATTTACTAGTCCCTTCCCCCACTCTCCATTCTGAAACATCCCCCCCAGCAGCCAGGGGGAAAGGAGAGGAGGGAAACCAGCAGCACTGCGGGGGGTACCACTTGGGGGGAGGCGGGGGAATTGACACCACATACAGTGATTAGGGTGTGCCCAGGCACACCTTTTTACACCCCCTGTGCACGCCTATGCTTCCTGTAATAGGGTGACAACACTGTTAGTAAAATCCCACATCAATATAGTCACCCTGAGGAAAGAATAAAATTTAAGCTTAAATATGTGTTTATGGTCAAAATTTTAAATTCATATGTTTATTTCCACATCAAATTTTATGGCGTTTCAAGGGGCGAACTCTCTTTCCCAGAGCTAAAGCTCTGACAAAGAGGGTTCGCCCCTTGAAATGCTTAAACTGCATTGGACGCTGAAAGGTCTTCCAGTGCTACCTATTGAACGGTGTGGAATTTATGAATCGAATTGTGCAGCGATAATGCGCCCTCTGTTTGCTGTTTTGTAGTGTTACATGAAAGGATATCCACAAGTCCTAAAGGGGAGAGCAAGGCATGTCAGCCCTATTTTTGGAAACCGGGGAAGAGGACAGATCATCAACTTGGAAAGCACCACACTCAAACTTAGGGGATTGTTCTTGAAAAAACAAAAAACTTGCCATCACCCTCATCTATAGCTGACTATCGCAGTAAGTGGCATTGGAGGGCTAAAACAGGTAACAACAAAAGCCTGGGGAATGGCCAGGAAAAAAACCAAAGCCTACTTATCACCAGCTCGCGGACAACCGAATAAACCTGTCTAACACAGGGTGACCAGACATCCCCGGTTTTCGGGGACAGTCCCCGGATTGAGGACACTGTCCCCAGACCAAGTCTGTCCCCGGGTTTGTCCCCGGATTGGATTTGAACAGAGGCTGGGGCAATTTCAAAATCATAAAAAAAATTCTGAATTACGCCCCCCCCGCTCCGCCGCTCCTACTAGCCTAGGGGGATGTCACGTTTACCTTACCATCCGATCTAAGACACGATCGTGTTACAAAATATTGCGGCACCCCTTCAAATTTTCCTCATTGCGATCTACTGGCCTGGGGCCATTTTTGGTCAGCCATTTGAGCGTAGCCATTCCATTCCAGTCATCGCTGGCTTTTCATTAGTGCGCATTTACACATCCATTTTGTCTTTCAACAAATATCCCCTGAAGAAACCCCATCGGGCGAAACATGACGGGACACAAATGCTGAAAAACTTCAATCCCTCTATACTTTATGATATGTAACTGTACTGTGCAATATTTGGTATAGCTATCTTTATTGGTTTTAAATGTCTGTTTTATTGTTGAATAAACTTTGTTATATCTTTATAAGTTATATGGTTTCTTTGTGTATTTGGCACCCTAAAGGTCCCATTAAACTACCTCCTGAAATCCTTAGGGGGATGTATTTTTTCCATTATCTGTGCCCCTTTCTGATGATCCTATGCTGGTCGGAGCGGAGGGAATATTTTTTTCAGTATCGGGTCCATGTTCTTCTGCCTTGGCTCAAGTCCCAGCCAGCCGCCTACCTGCTTATTTCTTTGCCTTCCTATCCTCCGCTACCAACCCAGTAATAGCCAGGGCCCGGAGAGTAAGACTTGACAGGCTGTGAGGCAGGCGGCCACGGTGAAGGGCAGAGAGTTACTGATTGCCGCCATTACTAGTAAAAAAAAATATGTCCCTTGATTTAATTTAAAAAATCTGGTCACCTTAGGCCTCATGCACACGAGACGCAGATGAAACCTCTGTTAAAAAAAGCTGAAACGCGCGTTTTGCCGCGTTTGCATGCCGCGTTTAGACGCGTTTAGACGCGTTTGCGTTTAAACGCGTTTCTAAAGATAACATCATGTAGACCCTCCCCAAGCTCTCAAAGCAATTTTTTTAACTATTTCTGCTATTTTGATCAGAGTGAGCAGCAGCAGCATAGAGAGCAGTTGTACACTTGCATTTGCCGTGTCACTTGCCACGGCACCTGCCACAAGTTGTGGATTGTCCACTTGCCACGTCACTTGCCACAAGTTGGGGATTGTCCACTTGCCACATCACCTGCCACGTCACCTGCCACAAATTGTGGATTGTCCACTTGCCACGTCACTTGCCACATCACCTGCCACGTCACTTGCCACGAGATGTGGATTGTCCACTTTCCACGTCATCTGCCATGCCACCTGCCATGCCACCTGCCACAAGCTGTGGATTGTCCACTTGCCATGTCATGTCACAAGCCACATCACCTGCCACAAGTTGTGGATTGTCCACTTGCCACGTGACTTGCCACATCACCTGCCACGTCACTTGCCACATCACCTGCCACAAGTTGTGGATTGTCTACTTGCCGCGTCACTTGCCACATCACCTGCCACGTCACTTGCCACGTCACCTGCCACAAGTTGTGGATTGTTCACTTGCCACGTCACCTGCAACGTCACCTGCCACAAGTTGTGGATTGTCCACTTGCCACGTCACTTGCCACAAGCTGTGGATTGTCCACTTGCCACATCACTTGCCACGTCACCTGCCACGTCACTTGCCACGTCACCTGCCACAAGTTTTGGATTGTCCACTTGCCACGTCAGCTGCCACGTCACTTGCCACGAGATGTGGATTGTCCACTTTCCACGTCATCTGCCATGCCACCTGCCACAAGCTGTGGATTGTCCACTTGCCACGTCACCAGCCACATCACCTGCCACAAGTTGTGGATTGTCCACTTGCCACGTGACTTGCCACATCACCTGCCACGTCACTTGCCACATCACCTGCCACAAGTTGTGGATTGTCTACTTGCCGCGTCACTTGCCACTTCACCTGCCACGTCACTTGCCACGTCACCTGCCACAAGTTGTGGATTGTTCACTTGCCACGTCACCTGCCACAAGTTGTGGATTGTCCACTTGCCACGTCACTTGCCACAAGCTGTGGATTGTCCACTTGCCATGTCACCTGCCACGTCACTTGCCACGTCACCTGCCACAAGTTTTGGATTGTCCACTTGCCACGTCACTTGCCACGTCAGCTGCCACGTCACTTGCCACATCACCTGCCACGTCACCTGCCACAAGTTGTGGATTGTCCACTTGCCACGTCACTTGCCACATCACCTGCCACGTCACTTGCCACGAGATGTGGATTGTCCACTTGCCATGTCACCTGCCATGCCATCTGCCACAAGTTGTGGATTGTCCACTTACCACGTCACCAGCCACATCACCTGGATTTTCCACTTGCCACGTCACCTGCCAAGTCACTTGCCGCGTCACCTGCCAGGTCACTTGCCACGTCACCTGCCACAAGTTGTCTATTGTCCACTTTCCACGTCACTTGCCACTTCACCTGCCATGTCACTTGCCACAAGTTGTGGATTGTCCACTTGCCACATCACTTGCCACCTGCCATGTCACTTGCCACAAGTTGTGGATTGTCCACTTGCCACGTCACTTGCCACAAGTTGTGGATTGTCCACTTGCAATTGCAATTGTTTAAAATATTTTTCTAATGGTTTTTCATCATTTGCAATCATTTTTGAGATTTTTAATGTAAAAAAAAAGGTCACCTTTAAAAACGCATATAAACGCAAACGCGGCTAAACGCGGGTGCTGCGTTTAGCCGCGTTTTGCGTCTGAAACGCAGAAATTTTTGTTTCTGAACGCATTTTTTTGCTTCTGGAAAAACGAGATTAAACGCAACTGCATATAAACGGAAAAAAACTAGACTGTGTGCATGGACACATAGGATAACATTGAATGAGTTCAGGTGCAGTTGAAAAAACTGTCCAACTGCATCTGAACGCGCGTTTAACTGCGTCTCGTGTGCATGAGGCCTTAGTCTAATGGTATCCGTTAAAAACGGGTTTAGTCTGCATGCATTTGCAAATGCATGTGTGAGCCACAGAGCCACGTCACGGCACCCTGGTATCTGTGGTTGTTCTTGAAACCTCTCACTAACTGCTTATATGACAAAATAAACCTATTCAAATGCTGATTTTACTTAACTGAAGATACAGTCACATGACAATTCTCTCTTCTGTTTACTTCCTGGCTTTCTTCATCAGGTGTCCACATCATTGCCTGCACGAACTGGACACCTCCTATTGGTGGCGGCAGCAGTATGTCCAGCAGCTGGTCCTCTCTCATAGGCTCCAGAGGCAGGAGAACTCATAGGGGCGGTGAGGCGAACTACACCCAAGAATATTCAGAGCAGGGAAAAATGTCTGGTCTCCAGGGCATGAAATCAGCTTAGCTCATAAAATGAACTGTGACTTTGATCAATTGCACTCCGGGATGGCTTCGGAAGAGGTGTTTGGAATCAAGACCGAGGAGGCGAAAAGTAACTGATGCACAATGCATTATTTAAACTTCTTATTTGAGTGGAAAGCCTGGAGTTCTGCTTTTGGCTACTTTCACACTGGGGCTTTGGGGGCGTCGGCAGTAAAGTGCCGCTATTTTTAGCGGCGCTTTACCAGAGTTTTTGCTGAGGTTTTCGGCCACAGGTGGGGTGCTTTTAAGCTCTGCTAGCGGCCGAAAAAAGGGTTAAAACCACCCGTAAAGCACCGCTGCAGCGGCACTTTGCTGGCAGTTCAGTGGAGCTACCCATGGGCATGGGCACTTTAGGAGAGGTGTATACACCGCTCCTACAGCACTGCAAAGATGCGGCTTGCAGGACTTTTTTTTACCGTCCTGCCAGTGCACCGCTCCAGTGTGAAAGCACTCGGGCTTTCACATTGGAGTGAGAGGAGAGGCTCTTTCAAGGCACTTTGCAGGTGCTATTTTAAGCGTTATATCGAGTGTAAAGCGCCTCAGTGTGAGAGTAGCCTTAAAAAAAAAGTTTGTGTGTACTGTGATCTGGATTAAATATGTATTTGGACAAGGAGAGTTTAGTGACATTTAAACAAACCTGTTGCTTTGCCTGGTGTGAGCAAAGTACAAATGCAATTTAAAAAGTTTACATTATTTATTTAAAATAAATTAGACTCCAAAGCATTATAGTTTCAATTTAAACACTTTAGTCTGCTCATTTTATTATACTGCCCCACGACCATAAGCTGTGCTATTTCAAAGGAGATTTAATTGAGTCATCGCTGTACCTTACTCATTCTGAGAGCATCTCTGTGTCACCATTCCCCACAGCTCCTATGTAAAGTATAACTTTAAAGGTGAATTCTGAAACCTTTATCACAAGTGTAAAACAACCTAATGAGTCACTTGTAGCCGAAGTAAATATGACATGCCTGAACATGTTTAAATATACAATATCATGCATAATTTATATAATATATAGCCCTGTAATGCAAAAGTGGCATAACTTGTTTACTAACTTACATAGGTTGTTCAAATGTCACATGTTGGTGGAGTAACTCTCTTTTAATGCAGATAAATACCCGGTTCCAGGCAGAAGCAAAACGCTGTCATCATAGGCGTGTGCACAGGGCGTGCCGGGTATGCCTGGGCACACCCTAATCTGGGGGTCTACCAACAATTGCAGGCACCAAGCAGGTGACAGGTAGACTGTGCAATCATTCCTTGTCGACCCTTGGAATCAGGACAGGAGGGGCAGCAGGGGCAGCAATTACTGGAACAGATATGTATTTTCCTCCTGCAGCAGCTAAAGTAGGCTTCTCCTCTCCCTCCCGCCAGCATTCAGCTGCCACAGGAGTAAAATACAGGGGATTGGTACCAGCAAATGCCACCTCCACCACCCTTCCTGTTCCTATTCTTCTTCTTTCTGCCCCCCTGTGTGCTCCCCTGGTCACCTTTCTGCAGCGATGTCAGCTTCCCCTCCTCTACCGACAGCTGCTGTGGGGGATCATTTTAGATGAAAAACGGGGAAGGAGCTTGTAAATATGTAATTTAGTGACCCCTTCCTTTTCTGAATAAACACAGTGAACGATTGGTATGTACACTCACTGTGCTCACTGATAACTGAAGCATAGTAAACTGTCATTACCAGTGGTGGCTGCTGTTTGTTTCTGGGGGGGGTTGGTTGGGTCAATCGCCCCCCCCCCTTTGATCGGTTGGTCGGCCCCACACTTACTCAAGCAGGCAGCACTTCCCTGCGGGCAGCGGCTTCCCATGCTTCTCTCCACCAAAAAGCCGTGCATTTCTTCCCTCCTCCTTCTAGGCGGCCAATAGGGTGACTTGTCTCTGGACCCAATTATGATTTGCGGGGAGGAGATATTCATTTTCTATTGTCAGATAACTGGGTGGGCTCAGGGCGCAGTGCCCTGTGCAACAAGCCCACCCTTTTTTGGAGACTATTAGAGCCTCTGGCTCTAATCATGTGCTTCCAAATAAAAAAAAAACATTGTAATCCATGCATCTAGCACCCTGCATGCATCCAGCACCCCACGCCCCTAATTCACCAAAGCCCCTCAACAGGGTTCCTAAAAAATGGTAAAAGATCGTTTAATAAAATAAAATACAGCCTGAGGGCTTTCACACTGGAGCGGTGCGCTGGCAGGGCATCAGAAAAAGTCCTGCCAGCAGCTTCTTTGGAGCGGTGAAGGAGCGGTGAACTCACCGCTCCTCCATCGCTGCTCCCCATTGAAATCAATGGGGCAGCGCTGCGATACCGCAGGCAAAATGCTGCTCCGGCAGTGTTTTGCGGGCGGATTTAACCCCGCTAGCGGCCGTATATCGCCGTTAAAGCGAAGCTAAATATAGTGCCACTTTACCTCTGACGCTGGTGGTGGTGCAGGGTGTAAGGGGTCTTACAATACAATTTAATGCAGGAGAATTAGGGGGTCCCTGCTCATGAGTGGCTACAATTTAAAACTAACTTTCAGCAATGGCCAATGTTTAAAGGAGAGCTCAAAAAATGTCACCTCCTAAATGGAAGTGTGCTAAAGCTGGCCATTGATGGTTCGAATTTCAAATGAAAATTCTTAGCACAAGAATGTTCTAAGAAAGTTCATTCATTTTTCTAATTATTAGTGGGTCAAATCAACATTTATTTTCGAGTACAGTGATGAGAATTCAAATTGTGACAGCGCTGAAAGCTGAAAATTGGCCAGGGCAGGAAGGGGGTGAAAGTGCCCTGTATTGAAGTGGTTAAAGCAGTAAAGCCCCGTACACACGAGAGGACTTATGTCCGACAGACTTCCGAAGGAGTTCCGTCGGAGTTCTGCTGGAATTCCGACGGAGTTCTGACAGACTTTTCGGCTGAGCGGACTTGGCCACACACGATCACACTAAACTCCGACGGATTCGAACGTGATGACGTACGACTGGATTCGAATACGGAAGTTCATAGCCAGTAGCCAATAGCTGCCCTAGCGTCGGTTTTAGTCCGTCGGAATAGCATACACACGAGCGGATTTTTCGAAGGTACCGGGTCCGGCGGAGTTCCGTCGGGAAAATTTGAAGCATGTTCCATATTCTAAAGTCCTTCGGACTTTGGCGAGTCAAAAGTCCGTTGCAGCCCACACACGATCGAATAGTCTGACGGACTCAGTCCGTCGGACTTTGGATGTTGAAAAGTCCGCTCGTGTGTACGCGGCATAACACTAATTACAGTGCATTGTAATATATTACAGCTTATCAATCATGAGATGTGGTGTCTTCATTTGTTTTCTTTTCTTTTTTTATGATTTTTTTTGCTCTGTTTTCACATGGGAATCTGACCAGTAACACCTTCTGTGTTAGCGAGACACAACTGGAATGAATGGATGGAATGAGCATAGGAGGCACAGCAAACAGCAGCACTGTCAGCCTTGGGGGAGTGTCAAATGTGTTACCAGATTTAGAACCACCAACAAATTGAAGCAAAACTCCAGCTAACACTAAGATCAGTTACAGCAAACAGATTTTCTTCCTTTTGGGATAACGGTTTTGCATGAATACATAAGAGCTGATCATTTTAACCACCCCTGCCAGTATCTCATTCATTTAAACTGATACATTCTTCTGGAGAGTGTGAGCTTTTGAAAAGCAACAGACTTGCCTGCAGGATTACCAGATGAAAATAGAAGAAAGAAAGCCTAGAAAAGAAAAGGAATACAGCCATCACATCTAAGAATTGGTAAGCTGCAATCTAAAAAAAAAAATTTTGCTTTTGGGTTTAATATTGCTTTAAAATTACTCAGTTGTTATTAAATAACTGAAAATAAATGCTTTACATCAAATAAAATGAATAATACCTACCTGTCCAACCCTCAGCACTGCAAATTCTCACTCACTTGAACAGCTAAGGAAAAAATCCCCTGGGAATGTCAGATTTCCAGTCCACTTCTGGGCTCTGTGGTTCAGCCTGCAGGCCTCCATACAGCTTTTGGCCACAAAAGTGACAGGTGCATCCAGGTCGCCAAGGGTTTTTGATTGTTTCACAGTTTGGATGTGGTGGATTGTCCTCCCTTTTATCTTAGACAGCTGGTTAAAATTTTTTGAAAATGCTATGTGTTTGGTCAGCATTAGACCTTTCTGACCAGAGCAGTTTTATTATGTAAAGGTCTGTTTTACTATTTACTTATTGCAGGGCGTACCAAACATTTCTCTGCCTCTTCCTACATTTTATGAAATGCACAATTATTTTTTCCTACGGGAATCTGCAAACCGTTGCAGAGCATCGCAATGTCAGGTTCCTGCAGGACCACCCTCCAGCTTTCTTGCCCATTCCTCTGCATGCGCTTTCAATTAAAAACCTGGAGGAAGTGTCAATGGACTGCAAGGGATGCACAACCAATCTGCGTAAATTACTGGTGCTATATAAAATAATAATGAATAATAATAATAATAATTTTAAATGCTACAGCAGCTGTGGGGTAAAGGAACCTCCACCCAGGAATTATCAGCTTCCTGTCATTTAATAAAACATGAATTTTTGAGTTTACAAATGCATGCTCATTCTCCTTCGCAGATCATTAAAAGAAAAAAAAAAAAGTTTCATATATATTGAAAGCGATCTTTTTCATGAGACTAATCACTGTGATTCTATTATCAGCTCATAACTGTGGCAGGATGTCAGAACAGGTGTTGCCGAAATCTTGAACAAATTGTACATATGTAAAAGAAAACAGGATAGAAACAGAAACCACACTTTAAACACTTTAAAAAAAGTTAGTCATATTTATGATTCAGACCTTATTTTTGTGGTTTAATGCAATATATATATTTGTTGTGTCTGAATGCAGTACAAATAGTGACTTGCAGCCTATATACTTGAAGAGCGCTGCTGTTGGAAAGCAGACACTCTTTGGTTAAACCAAAGTTCCCCCTTTGTACATTTTCCACAAATAAAATATCACAGGATGCCGATTGCTATGGGTGATCTGCACCAAATAAAAAAACAAAGGCGTTGGATTTACACTTTTCTGACCATAACTGTCACTTAAGCACTCTATAGATCTCCAGCAGTGAGCTCATTCTGCTGGTGTACCTGGGTCCATCACCTAGGCCAGTGGTTCGCAACCTCAGTCCTCAAGTACCCCCAATGGGCCATGTTTTCAGATTTTCCTTTACTTTGCACAGCTGCTTTAAATCAATATCAATGACATGGTATTAAAGTGGTTGTAAACCCTTACAACCAACTTTGACCTACAGGTAAGCCTAGATTAAGGCTTACCTGTAGGTCCAAGAAATATCTCCTAAACCTACATGGTTTAGGAGATATTTGCCAAAAGACAGGCACTGCTGTCTACGGCGCATGCGCTGTAGACAGAGGCACGCAGGCGCACTGAGTGTGACGCGGTCAATGGCGATATGCCGCGAGTGGCGGCTCCCGTGCGCATGTGCGGGAGTGACGTCATCACGGATTCGCCGAATGACAGCGGTGGAGCGGCGAGACCCACCGAGAAGATGGATGCTCCGGACTACAGGGGACAGCGTTGACTTCGCTGGTTCCTGTGTCAGGTAAGTGACACATAATGGACTACTATGCGATGCATAGTAGTCCATTATGCTTTACCTTTGCAGGGAATGAAAGAGGAAGTAAACTCATCAGGGTTTACTTCCTCTTTAATAAGAGCTATTATATCTAAGGGAAGTTCCCAAAACATGGCCTGTTGGAGGTACTTGAGGACTGAGGTTGAGAATCACTGACCTATGCTATTCAGGGCAAAGTGACTGGTTCTGTTTAGCCTCTTGCCAACCATATACTGTATTTATAAGATGGCAAGGTTACATACCTAGTATGTGTTCCTGCACTTCCGGGTCTGGGGCGCCACCGGTAACCCGCTTCTGCTGCCAATCAGTGGGTCTGGCAGACTCAGTGTTCACAGGAACAGTAAACAAGGCAGACTGCAGTTCTGTCAGTAGGGAAGGCACTGATCATGTGTTTCTGCAAGGCAGGAATCAATGCCTTCCCCTAGTAAAATCACCTCCTACACAGTAACCAAGCACTGGCTAGGCACACAGTTAACCCTTTGATTGTCCCTGATGTTAACCCCCTTCCCAGCCAGTGTCATTAGTACAGTGGCAGTGCATATTTTAGCACTGATCACTGTATTAGTGTTACTGGTTCCCAAAAAATGTCAAAAGTGTCACAGTCCCGTTATAAGTCACTGATTGCTGCCATTACTAGTTAAAAAATAAATAAATAAAAATATCTTTGTTTGTATACATAGTTAGTAAGATTGAATAAAGACACCAGTCCATCCAGAGTGAATTGTCTCTATCCCTGTACATTGCACACTCACATTGGTCCCTACCCTCAAGGAGCCCACAATCCAAGGTCCCCATTGATATACTAGGGCCAATTTTGGACAGAAGCCAATTAACCTACCTGCATGTCTTTGGAGTGTGGGAGGAAACCAGAATACCTGGAGGAAACCCACACAGGCACAGGGAGAACATGCAAACTCCAGGCAGGTAGTGTCATGGTTGGGATTGAACCAGCAACCCTTTTTACTGCTAGTCGAGAGTGCTAACCACTACACCACGGTGCCACCCAAAATGCTGTAGATGTAGATTCTATAAGTTTTGCACAAACCAATCAATATACGCTTATTGGGATCTTTTACCAAAAATATGCAGCAGAGTAAATGTTGGCCTAAATTGATAAAGAAATTGGATTTTTATTTTATTTTATTTTTTACAGAGAATTTGAAAAAAATCTAATTGCTTCATCAATTTAGATCAATATGTATTCTGTTGCATATTTTTGGTAAAAAAATCCCTGTAAGCATATATTGATTGGTTTGCGCAAAAGTGGTAGCTTAGCTCTGAGAAAAGAGTTGTGCCCCCGAAACACACCAGATTCACCCCATGATATGAATTAGCACGTCTCTACACTGTGTGGTTTTATGGCTCATCAAGATTTGCTTTTTGTGAGTACCCACTTTTTATGGATTTCATCATTCATTAAATGTCATTGGTAATGCATTAGGTGTGTGCGCCTTCCATTTTGTCTTTTTTGTAGTTTCCATCGGATTACCCCATCTGAGGAAGGCAGCATCCACCCAGTCTTGGGATATTGATATTTCTATTGCCCTTCACTTTAGAAGACCCCATAGCGCTGGAAGTGATTATGTTTTTTCAAGTAATAGTTATAGCATCTACAAACTATGGGACATTTTTATTTATTTTTCTTTTTTTTGCTAGAATGGAGGGATGGAGGCAATCAGTGACTTATAGCAGGACTACGATATTGCCTCAGAAAAATCGGACACCTGACACTTTTGAAATTTTTTGGGAACCAGTGACACTAATACAGTGATCAGTGCTAAAAATATGCACTGTCACTGTACTAATGACACTGTCTGGAAAGGGGTTAACAACAGGGGTGATCAAAGGGTTAACTGTGTGCCTAGCTAGTGTTTCAGTGTAGTGGGGGAGGTGCTTTTACTGGAAGGCACTGATCGCTGTTTCTGCTTTACAGAAACACAGGATTCATGCCTTCTGTACTGACAGAACGGCGATCTGCCTTGTTTACATTGCCATTGCCATTCTGTCAGTGTACCGAATGATCAGCTAGGGCCAGCGGACATCGGATCTGTGGGTCCTGCTGTGTAGAAGCACAGCGGGAGCAATCCGCCAGCGGCACTCACTCATGACCTATACCCGGAAGTGCAGGGTCACGTGTATATATGTGATCCTGTGCAGTAAATCTGCTATGGGGTGTTCGGCAAGTGGTTAATAAATCAGATGACTTTCTGCCAGCCCACAAATTCTATAGGTAAGGTATCATTCTTTACCTCCATACCTTTCCCACTCCCCCTGCTACAAGGACTTGTCTGTCTTATTTAGATATTCCAACTTCAATGACTGCTCTATATAATATTGGACTTATCATAGCTAACATTTGATGTCTGTGGCCATGGTTGGTATAAGACAACTGTTAAATGTCACAATCTCAGTAAACATTAAGTGCAAGTACCTATATTAAATTCAATTCTAACATAAACTTTAGGTCATGATACTCACATACTATATCTAAAAACAGAGTTAATGTGCTTATTTGTCATGGAGGATGATGTGAGTCATTTGTTATTATGCACTTGTGGAAACTAATTTATTTTCCTTTACTGCAACCACATTTGTCATTACAGAGGCCTTGTATTTAAAAAAATATATATTAGGTAAAAAAATGAAAGCAATAATTTGATCATTTGATCATTAACAACCTTTAAAAATAGACAATCGGCAACCAAATATTACCTTGAAGTTCGGAATATGTAGAATTAATTTTCACTGTGACCCAACAACTAAAATATAAAATAAACTTTGAATTGCAAACACTCAATAATGGAGCTCAACCTGAAATAAGTTTGTTTTTAAAATGCTTGATACACATATTTTATTATAATTAACTGTAATAAAGACTACAAATTATTCAAATAAGTGTGATGCTTGCATTTGCCTGTTTTTGCTAAGTAACAAAGAGGCAGTTTTATAAATGGCTTTTGTGCTGTCTATAGCTATCTGATATAATTTAACCCTCATTTTTTTGTGTGCTCGCTACTAAAGAATGACATCTGACATCTGATTGGCAGTAATAAAACATTTTATTCAGCATTCTGCAGATTTTTTCTTTCAACAAGTAAAGCTTTTTGTTTTGTTTTTTCACCATTCTTTGTTTCTGCAGTGAAATCTGTGACACATTTCTTATATAAGAAGACACTCACTATGTAGCTTTGTAAAATAATATATTAAAATAGTCCTTTTTAATATTTTATCAATATGCTTTATTCACAATAAAGTTAAGGTTATAATTTTATAGTATTATGTGATCTGTTATAGTGAAATATACTAAAACACATACTTTTAACTTGTTTGTTGTAAATCTCAAATAATTAAAACATTGCTCTTGTTTATTCAACCTCATCCATGCATTCTTAAATTGTATGCAGTATGCAATATGCAATATACAGTATAAATATGTGTGTATATTTTGTGAAAAAATACGTAAAAAGGTTACAATAGAAATGAAAGAATTTTTTTTATTTTTATTCAGTTAGGTGTCAAAAAACGTTTATTGTAAAGGAAAATTAGTCACAACATATATATTTCCCCCATTATAGATACAGTGTGTATATATATATATATATATATATATATATATATATATATATATATATATATAAAATATACACACTGTATCTATAATGGGGGAAATATATATGTTGTGACTAATTTTCCTTTACATATTTATATATGGAGGATATGTAGTATAAGGGTATACAATGGAACAGAAAGCACTGGCAGTGCCCTTTAGATGTATAAGTAGAATGTTTATAAAATAAATTTTATGAATGAATGGGCTTGTAAAAGTATGAAGTTTTATAAATAAAGATTACATGATTTAAAAAAATGAAATCCTTAAAACTCTTGTTTAGAAGGAAGATGTAAGATTTACATGAATTTGAAATACCTTTTATAAATAAATATTTTGAATATATCTTTTATATATTTCACACCCAAAAAAGCAAAAAAATATTAAGATGGGGATAGTCTTGACATCATGCATCTTGCAACATATGTGAAAGCTTTTGTTTGCATTTCACTGTAATTAGAATACGACAGTCTATCGTCCCTTTATTATTTTATACGGTGGTGGCTTTGTGTAACCTGTCTATCCATGCAGAAAATAGCTGCCCACTGGTGGATCTGGGTTTAAACAGCTGACATCTGCTTAGTTTCTCCACCCCCTAGTAGAATAACAAGCTTTCGCAGCCTAATCTACCCCAAATGTATGTAAAAGAGGTCCTAACCACTGACCGGAGTCCCTTTCAGTCAGGGATTGGTCCACATGGCTTCAGGAGCTAAGGAGGCTGATTTGAAATGCAGATCTCCAGACAGCACAGTCCAGCTTGCCCTTTCTCCTTTAATGTGTGTGTCATAGTGAAAAATGGCTCTTATAAGGGTCAGTCACCCATACTTACTTAATTACCTCTTGTTGGACCTGCAGAGCTGTCACAAGCTGTGGTGGATGCAGGAGCTGTTCCCCTGCTAGTGCTGTGTATCCAGGAGCCAGAAATTGCTCTGAAAAGGATTGCTGCTTCAGCCCTGAGTGATCTATCGAAGCATTCTCCGGAGCTGGCTCAGACCGTGGTGGATGCAGGAGCTATCGCCCACTTAGCCCAGATGATTCTAAATCCGGACGCCAAACTCAAGGTACTGCTTTCAATTACTGTTTGATCCGTCTCTGTTTCTGCACTGTGCTTCTGAAAATGCAGCTGTTAAATATTTATCCCATGTAGAATTGTTTTGCTCGTCATTCTTTTTGTAAGGATCTCGCCAATCTTTTTAAAAAATAAGAACATCAGTTATATGTGAAGCAATAACATGGAGCTGCAGAGCCCTCTTTCCCAACCAGTAGGGGTTCTCCTGATGGTTTAATGGGTGCTTTTGACCTTTTAATAGGGTACTTCTAACCAGTTCAGAGATCCTTTTGGTAGGTTAAGCCCGGGTTCACACTGCTTCGACATGAAAGTTGCGTGACTTCTGATCCAACTTTGCCCTGCAACTTCAGTCCAACTTTGATCCGACCTCTATGGTATTGAAGTCGGTCGTATCAAAGTCGGACCAAAGTAGTGCAAGAACCTTTTAAATTTGGAGCAACTTGTGTTGGATCAGTTAAGATGGCTCTCTTACAGAAACATTTAATTTGACATGTCATGTAACTTGTGCTCTAACAAGTTAGATCCCATGTCACACCAGTGTGAACTGGGCCTTAGGGGTAAAATAATAAATAATATGGAAATTGTTTCTGTTTTGTATTAGTTTTAAAACAATCATTTGGCAAACATTCAAACACAGTTAGGGATACTGGTAATAAATGTTCACATGTCAGGGAGTGTGTTACAAAAGTTGATGTATACCTTCCTAGTAAAGGTTTATATGAAGAGAAAAATAATTTAATAAAAATTCAAACTGATGTTTAGCATAAAAAAATCCCTACAGCTTAATCGCATCTCTTACGCATAATGAAGTATGACCCAGGTTGTACAGACAGCTGGATCCTGAAAAAATCTTCACTGCAGGGATGCCTGTCCTCTGCCTGTCTCTGAACTTCTGGCGGGGCAATAGTTAACAGCTTTAGGTCTTCAGGTAGAACATCAGTACAGATGGTCTGATGGGGATACGCCTCCTTCTTCCTCCTCCTCCATTGAGAAAAAATATTTTATTGATAACACTGCATGTATCGCAATCTATGAATGGGGGAGAGAACCCTGTGACTGACCAAACTCTCCCTCATTCACGGGTAATGTTACAAGCAGTTGAAGAGGACAGGCATAGGTGTATGCAGCCTATTGCATTAAGGTTTGTACCCAAAGCTCAAACACACATGACTTTCTCTGCAGCCTTAGCTGCCGGGGCCAGTGAATAAATGGGAACTGCTCTGCACTGAGCGGCTTCCTGTTCATTCACCACCTAAAGCATAGTAAACACAGTTTACTATGCTTCAGTTGTGAACGAACACCGTGAGTGAATATGTTCACTGTGTTCCTTTAGAAAAGGAAGGGGCTGGAAAATTACATATTTACTGGCCCCTTCCCCCACTTTCCATCCCAAAACATCCCCCACAGCAGCAGGTAGGAGAAGAGGGAAGCCAGCAGCACTGCAGGGCAGGTGGGGGAAGCACGGGGGGAAGCCTGGGCAGTAGGGTGATTCTGCACAACATGTAGTGATAAGGGTACACCCCCCGTGCACACCTATGAGGACAGGTATCTCTGCAGTGAAGGTTCCTCCAGGATCCAGCTGACTAAAATAATATTATAATAATGTCAAGACTTTCTCATTAAGAGACCAAAGAAAGAATACTGAAACACATTTTTTTTCCGGAAGAAGAACTGGGATAAACCACCAGGGAACAGGTTTTACAGTCCACCTGGGACTAGACAACCTCCATACATGAAGCCCTCCATTTAGGGTCCCCCTGTCTAGACTACCACCACAATAGGCAAATTGGGAAAGGTCAGTAGACCCCAGAAAGGATGTGGAAGAGGTAGGAAGGAAAAGAAGGAGTATCTTTAATTTGAGTTTAGTGTTGAATGGTTCAGTGTAAACTAATATTATGTGATCAATCACTGTTTGATAGAGTTGCTATATTGTGGTTTTGAAATATTTTAATGCCATAGAGTTCTGTGTGTTACTGCAAGTTTAAAATAGTTCTGTGCGTTACTGCAAGTTTAATGTCATGTATTTCATTGCCTTACTGCTAGTTTAACTCCATATATATTTAATTGCGTTACTGCAAGTTTAACGCCATATAATTCTGTGTGTTACTGCAAGTTTAACGCCATATAGTTCTGTGCATTACTGCAAGTTTATAACGCCATATATTTAATTGTGTTACTGCAAGTTTAACGCCATATAAGTCTTTGCGTTACTTCAAGTCAAAAGCCATATATTTCATTGCATTACTGCAAGTTCAACACAGTATATTTCATTAGGGGTTATTTACTAAAGTAAAATCCACTTTGCACTACAAGTGCACTTGAAAGTGCCCTGAAAGTGCACTTGGAAGCAAAGTCGCTGTAGATCTGAGGGGGACATGCAAGGAAAAGAAAAAACAGCATTTTAGCTTGTACATGATTGGATGATAATATATAGAGTGACTGTACTTCCAAGTGCACTTGCAGTGCAAAGTGGATTTGCCTTTTCGTAAATAACCCCATTTGTGTTACTGCAAGTTTAACGCCGTATAGTTCATTGTGCTACTGCAAGTTTAACGCTGTATATTTAATTGCATGCCTGCAAGTTTAACGCCATACAGTTCTGTGTGTTACTGCAAGTTCAATGCCATACAGTTCTGTGCATTACTGCAAGTTTAACTCCATATAGTTCTGTATGTTACTGTAAGTTTAACGCTGTATATTTCATTGCATTACTGCAAGATTAACGCCATTATTTCATTGTGTTATTGTAAGTTTAACACCATATAGTTCTGTGTGTTACTGCAAGTTTAACGCCATATAGTTCATTGCCTTACTGCAAGTTTAATGCCATATAGTTTGTTTAAGTTACTGCAAGTTTAACGCTGTATATTTCATTGCATTACTGCAAGTTTAACGCTGTATATTTCATCACGTTACTGCAAGTTTAATGCCATCTAGTTCCTTGCATTACTGCAAGTTTAACGCTATATATTTCATTACGTTACTGCAAGTTTAATGCCATATATTTCATTCCGTTACTACAAGTTTAACGCCATATAGTTCTGTGCATTACTGCAAGTTTAACACCATATAGTTCTGTGCGTTACTGGAAGTTTAACGATATATATTTAATTGCGTTACTGCAAGTTTAACGCCATATAGTTCTGTGCATTACTGCAAGTTAAACGGCATATATTTCATTGCATTTCTACAAGTTTAACGCCATAATATAGTTCTGTGCATTGCTGCAAGTTTAACTTCATATAGTTTTCTGTAAGTTTAACTCTGTATATTTCATTGCGTTACTGCAAGTTTAACACCACATAGTTCAATGCATTACTGCAAGTTTAACGCCATATATTTCAATGCGTTACTGCAAGTTTAACGCCATATATTTCATTGCGTTACTGCAAGTTTAACGCCATATAGTTCTTTACTTTACTGCAAGTTTAACGCTGTATATTTCATTATGTTACTGAAAATTCAATGCTGTATATTTAATTGCGTTACTGAAAGTTTAAAGCCGTAAAGTTCATTGCGTTACTGCAAGTTTAACGCTGTATATTTCATTGCATTACTGTAAGTTTAACACCATATATTTCATTGCGTTACTGCAAGTTTAACTATATATATTTCATTGCGTTACTGCAAGATTAACTCCATTATTTCATTGTGTTACTGCAAGTTTAACGCCATATAGTCCTGTGCGTTACTGCAAATTTAACGCCATATATTTAATTGCATTACTACAAGTTTAACGCCATATAGTTACGGGGCACGTGCCCCATGACGACGTCAAATCTGTGACAGAACGCGTCAGTAGGAGCGACCTGCTGACGTCACAGCGCGCTACGTCCGTCTGTTTGTTAGCATGGGCATGTGTTCTGTAGCCGACACAATTTTATACAAATTTTAGGGTGCTTGCTTATACGCTGCAGCATTTTTTACTTTTAAATAAAAATACCCTACAGGTTTTACCTATGATTGCTCCATTTTTCCTTCTTTTGAGCAAACAATTATCTACCCTTCGCCATATCATTTGGTACCAGTGGAGAGCCGATTGAGTAGGGCTGGGAGACCTTTACAGAGGATTTGTCGATTGGATTGTTTTTGCGATTGGATCGTGTGGCGAGAACCTTCTGAGGAAAAGGCCCCGGCCAGGTTATGGCCATATGCGTTTGAAGTTTTCACAGCTGGTAAGCGTGCACTTCACTTGGTGGTGGGATCCTTTCAGCACAAGTCACTTTATTGTGGAAAACATTTCAAGCTGTCACTTGATTTCTCCACGGACTGTGGACTGATTTATATATATTTTTTATATTTATTTTTTTCATTTTTTAATTTTTATGTGGACACATATTTATATGGAATTTTTTCTGTGAACACATTTATGAATTAATTTTTACTATTTTTGATTCACAGCAAATGATATTTATGTATCCACTGTTCATTAATATTTGAATTAATGTTTATTTGTACTTGAATCAATTTTCATCGGAATTGGTCTTTTTTGTTCACATGATTTATTATTTATTTATTTATTTCATTGTTCACATCATGAATTGATTCATTTTTAGGTTATTTAATTTATTTATTATTTTCTTGAGTGCAACCTTTTTTGTATTTTTATTGTTATTGGTGTGTATTTCACATGGTGTTGCTGCTATATAAGTTTCTTTTTTTCTTTGTCCAGCGCAATTTTCTTTGTTACAAATTCATCTGAGATTAGCATGCAAAAAAAAAAAACAGACAACCATTAATTCGATGATATCATCGTGTACGGGGCATTAGGGCATTAGGGTATTATCTACATCATAAATATATGAAATATACAAACATAGCTTAAGGTGTATTAATTATATAATGTGTATTATATATATTAATTATATAAATAAATAATATTTTAAATGATTGTAAGGTTTCTTCCATTGGAGGTATTAAATTGGCAAGTTTGGAGACTAAGGCCGCGTACACACGAGAGGATTGTCCGTCCAACTTAGTCCGCTGAAACGTGTTTCAGCGGACAGTCCGCTCGTGTGTGGGCTTCAGCGGACTTTTTCAGCGGACAGTCTGGCGGACTAAGTCTTTTCCATAATATTGTCTGTCCAACTTTGGTTTCAGCGGACAGTCCGCTCGTGAGTAGGCTAGTTGGACGGACTAAGTATGGCGCATGCTCAGAAAGGATTTACACGGCCGAAGGTTGCATTGCAGTGTATTGGACGTCGTATTTCTAGTCCCGTCGTACGTGCTGTACACGTCATCGCGCAAGCTTTCAGCGGACTGTCTGTTCATCGTGTGTGGTCAAGTCCGTTCATTCAAAAGTAGGACGGACTGTCGGATTGTCTGACGGACTTAGTTGGCCAGACAATCCTCTCGTGTGTACGCGGCCTTAGGGGTTAATTGTGACAGGAAGGAGGAGACCTTTTTTGTTGTAAAAAGTTTGCTCAGATGGCAGAACAGATGCCATTCTTAAAGAAGTAAATTTTGACGAAATATGCTGAATGGGATTAGTCTGTGATGTCCTCACATCTAACAGCATAATATCACTGACCCTACTAATCATACATGGAGGTAGCGGTGTCTAGTAAGGCATTTGTTAAAGTGCTGAATAACATATGAAAATATGAGCTCTTTTTATATTGGTTTTTAATAAAGTTTTGGGTTTTATGCTATGCAAGCCTCTTCAAGTAGAGCCTACGCATTGGAGGAGTACAAAAAAGGAGCCTGCACATTGGTGGAGTACAAAAAGGAGTACAGAGAGAGTGGATCCAGTTAAAACATGGATTTTGACCAACTTAGATATAAGTGGTCAACACCATCTGATGAGTGCAGTGGCGTAACTAGAACCTTCAGGGCCCCGATGCAAGAAACCACGAAGGGCCCCCCTGAACCCCAGCCAGGGACCTTCCCTCTGAGTCCGGCGGTGGAACTCCAGGGCGTGGTCACAGGTATGACCTTTGTGAGCCATGTAGTTCCACCACTGGTATCAGTATATATATATATTTTTTTTAGGTGCCCCATTCCTGTCCCTAAGCAGGATGGGGTCCCCGTCCCCAGAAGAGATGAGGTCCTTTTCTCCAGGGCAGATGAAGTTACTGCCCCCAGGTGAGAAGGGGTCCCTGTCCCCAGGGGGAGATGGAGGGGGTATGTAATGGTGTGTGGGCAATGGGGTCCTCTCACTCACCATGACCAAGCTGCAGGCCACGCACTCATCCATGTTGGCCTGGGCTCCATCCAGTGCGCTGGACGGGCGATCAGCATATCTCCCAGAAAGACCTTTCATCATCTGTGTATGACGGGGGTAGAGGGGGGCTGGCAGACAAGCCTGCAGTGTCCTCCGGGGAGCTGTCTCTCATAGGGCTGCACTGCATCTGTGTGCTTAAAGTTTGTTTACCCGGGAGAAGTATGCAGTGCAGTGTCGGTCGGACTCAGGGGGGCAGGACTCTGGCTGGGGAGAACAGATATCGGACTGAGCGGCAATGCATGGAGCAGGAGAGGGGTACTCTGAGGAGCCGGCCGAGGACACAGGTCATGCGGGGAATGTACAACTAAAGAGCAGCCAGTGCGATAGTCGAACATGGAGCTCTGTTAGTCACCCTCCACCTCCAGCCACCCGTGTGCATGGTGCACTGGTACCCCTAGCTGCCTATGCTGCTGTCGGCCATATGTAGAGGGGGCTGCATGGGCCCCCTGCATCACAGGGCCCGGTTGCGGTCGTGACTGCTGCACCCCCTATAGTTATGCCCCTGGATGAGTGCTTATACCTTAGGGTGTGCACCGTGGTGAGCAATTCATAAAATTGGTGGAAGACACAGAGAAGTAATTGGAAACTGTTTAAACACATTTTGCACTAGGGATGAGCTTCGAGTTCGAGTCGAACTCATGTTCGACTCGAACATTGCCTGTTCGCCTGTTCGGCGAACAGTGAACAATTTGGGGTGTTCGTGGCAAATTCGAAAAAAACGCGGAATACTCTGTACAAGTCTATGGTAGAAATCTATAGTGCTAATTTTAAAGGCTAATATGCAAGTTACTGTCCTAAAAAGTGTTAGGGGACCTGCCACAGGGGACATGTATCAATGCAAAAAAAGTTTAAAAAATGGCAGTTTTTTTCGTGAGCAGTGATTTTAATAATGCTTAAAGTGAAACAAAGTGTAATATTCCTTTAAATTTTGTACCTGGGGGGTGTGTATAGTATACCTGTAAAGGGGCGCATGTTTCCCATGCTTAGAACTGTCCCTGCACAAAGTGTAATTTCTGCAGGAAAAAAAGTCATTTAAAATCGCTCGCGGCTATAATGAATTGTCGGCTCCCCGTAATACAGAGAACAGTCATTGAAACTCATTGATAAAAAAAAAAAAAAAAAAGCGTTGGGTTCCCGCAAATTCAATTACCAGGTCCTTCAGGTCTGGTATGGATATTAAGGGAAATCATCAAAAAAAAAAATTACATGGGGTTCCCCCTAAATATCCACACCAGACCCTTCAGGTCTGGTATGGATTTTAAAGGAAACTCCACGCTAAATAATAAAAAAAAATGACGGGGAGTTCCCCCTAAAAATCCATACCAGACCCTTTATCTGAGCACCCAGCCTGGCAGGCCGCAGGAAAAGAGAGGGGGACGAGAGAGCGCCCCACCTCCTGAACCGTACCAGGCCACATGCCCTCAACATTGGGAGGATGCTTTGGGGGTCACAGACCCCTCAAAGCACCTTGTCCCCATGTTGATGAGGACAAGGGCCTCATCCCCACAGCCCTGGCCGGTGGTTGTGGGGATCTGCAGGCGGGGGGCTTATCAGAATCTGGAAGTCCCCTTTAACAAGGGGACCCCCCAGATCCCGGCCCCCCCTGTTTGAAATGGTAAGGGTCTACCTGAACAAAGAAAGTGTAAAAGAGTGTTAAAAAAGACAAACACACTTTTGAAAAAGTCCTTTATTAAAAATAAAAAAAATAAAAAAAAGATTCCAGCAGTGGTAATCCACTCTTGCTATCCAGCAAAGGATGATCATCTCTCCGGGGTCCAGCGATGGCTGATCTGATCCAGCGACGCGTGATCTCTCCCTCCAGTCCAGTGCAGCGCAGTCCATCCATCCTCTCTCTCCACTGGCGAAGACACTGCGGGTGTCCCGGCAGCCTGACATTTCTTATATGAGAAGGGCTAGGCCACCCGTCACCTGACCCTGCCTGGCCTCCCCAATGACGTATGGGTGACCCCGCCCCCTCTGATGTAACGGAAACCTGCATTACATCAAAGGGGGGCAGGGTCACCCACACGTCATTGGGGAAGCCAGGCTTTCCCCCTTGCATCAGAGGGGAGGGGTCGGGTGATGGGTGGCCCCACCCTCCTCATATAAGAAATGTCAGGCTGCCGGGATCCCCACAGTGTCTCCGCCAGTGGAGACAGAGGATGGATGGACTGCGCTGCGCTGGACTGGAGGGAGAGATCACCTGTCGCTGGATCAGATCAGCCATCGCTGTGCCCCCGGAGAGATGATCATGCGTCGCTGGATAGCAAGAGTGGATTACCACCGCTGGAATCTTTTTTTAATTTTTTTTAATTTTTAATAAAGGACTTTTTCAAAAGTGTGTTTGTCTTTAACATTCTTTTACACTTTCTTTGTGAAATGGTAAGGGTACTTTTGTACCCCCTTACCATTTCAAGCAGGGGGGGCCGGGATCTGAGGGGTCCCCTTGTTAAAGGGGGCTTCCAGATTCTGATAAGCCCCCCACCCGCAGACCCCCACAACCACCGGCCAGGGTTGTGGGGATGAGACCCTTGTCCTCTTCAACATGGGGACAAGGTGCTTTGAGGGGTCTGTGACCCCCCAAAGCATCCTCCCAATGTTGAGGGCATGTGGCCTGGTACGGTTCAGAAGGGGGGCACTCTCTCGTCCCCCCCTCTTTTCCTGCGGCCTGCCAGGTTGCGTGCTCGGATAAAGGGTCTGGTATGGATTTAGGGGGATCTCCACGCCATTTTTTTAAAAATTTGGTGTGGAGTTCCCTTTAAAATCCATACCAGACCTGAAGGGTCTGGTATGGATATTTAGGGGGAACCCCACGTAATTTTTTTATTTGACATGGGGTTCCCCTTAATATCCATACCAGACCTGAAGGACCTGGTAATTGAATTTGGGGGAACCCCACACTTTTTTTTTTATCAATGACTTTCAATGACCGTCCTCTGTATTTCGGGGAGCCGACAATTCATTATAGCTGCGAGTGATTTTAAATGCATTTTTTTTCCTGCAGAAATGACACTTTGTGCAGGGACAGTTCTAAGCATGGGAAACATACTATACACACCCCCCCCCCCCCCCAGGTACGAAATTTAAAGGAATATTACACTTTTATTGTTTCACTTTAAGCATTATTAAGATCACTACTCACAAAAAAAAATGACGTTTTTAAAACTTTTTTTTGCATTGATACATGTCCCCCGGGGCAGAACCCAGGTCCCCTAACACTTTTTAGGACATTAACTTGCATATTAGCCTTTAAAATGAGCACTTTAGATTTCTCCAATAGACTTGTACAGGGTGTTCCGCGGCTTTTCGAATTTGCCGCAAACACCCCAAATTCTTCACTGTTCGGCGAACAGGCAAACAGGCAATGTTCGAGTCGAACATGAGTTTGACTCGAACTCGAAGCTCATCCCTAGTGCAAAATGTGTTTAAATAGTTTCCAATTACTTCTCTGTGTCTTCCACCAATTTTATGAATTGCTCACCACGGCGCACACCCTAAGGTATAAGCACTCATCAGATGGTGTTGACCACTTATATCTAAGACACTTTGTGCAGGGACAGTTCTAAGCACAGGAAACATGTGCCCCTTCACAGGCATACTATAAACACCCCCCCCCCCCCAGGTACGAAATTTTAAGGAATATTACACTTTTATTGTTTCACTTTAAGCATTATTAAAATCAGTGCTCCCGAAAAAAAACTGCAGTTTTTAAAACTTTGTTTTGCATTGATACATGTCCCCTGGGGCAGGACCCAGGTCCCCAAACACTTTTTAGGGCAATAACTTGCATATTAACCTTTAAAATTAGCACTTTAGATTTTGAACATTCGAGTCCCATAGACTTTAATAGGGTTCTAAAGTTCACACTAAGTTTAGGTCTGTTTGCAGGTTCTGGTGCGAACCAAACCAGGGGGTGTTCGGCTCATCCTTATTTTGCACCAATCACATTATTTTCAAGAACAAGGTCCTGGAAAACAAGGAATTGTTTCAAAGTGCATTCTTTTTTTTGTTGATATGCACACTTTTACTTGCATTTATATTTGGCTATTGCAAACTATGATTGTTATCATTTCAATTGTTGATGTATATTTTCAATTGTCGTTTAACCAGATGCTGACTGCCCCACATATATTTGCTGTGGCAGGGCGGCCGCTCTGGGCAGAATCACATACCTGTACCTGATTCTGCAAATCAAGGTCTGAGGCACGCAATTGCACCGCTGGTCACGCGATCTTGCTGTGATTGGACACAGCGGGAGCCAATGAGTGGGTCCAGGGGGATGCGATATCCGCCGGGACCCGCCATTCATTTGGGACACAGGCAGAACGGTGATCTGTGTCAAGTGAGGGCTGTGATGCTATGTTTCTGCTAAGCAGGACACAAATCTCTGTCTTACCACAGTACATTCACTCCCACACAGTTAGCAAGCTATTTCTAGGAAAACACTTTTAACCCTTTGATTGCCCCTGATGTGAAACCCTTCCCTGCCAGTGTCATTAGTACAGTGACAGTGCTTATTGTTTAGCACTGATCACTGTAATAGTGTGACTGGTCCCTCAAAAGTGTCAGTTAGGTGTATGATTTGTCCGCCGCAATATGGAAGTCCCACTTTAAGTCGCTGATCACTGCGATTCTTTTCAGAACTGGCTGCAAGCCTTCTGCATATATGTAGTATTGGGCTAGCAATTTCCATAGAAATGTTCAGGCTTATTTCAGCATGTGGACATAATTGCTGAAGCCTTTTGTCATTTCGGTGGTACCGCGTGGTTCACCTACGATGACAATTTTAGGTAGAAATTGGCGGTTCATCCATCTTTGAATTGGGCATGCAAGGATGTGGGATTGTGGCTAAATCTCATGCTACCACAGAAACCCCCATTCCCAGCTCGATCAATAGCCCCACAGAATGCCTTTCGCAAATGGTACTGTTTTGCCTTTTATGAAGGGCAGTATAAATTCCTGTCAAACTGTCGGAACAGGCACGAATGCTCTTAGCCCCTGTACACACGGTCGGAGATTTCCACAACCAAATCCGTCAGATTCTGCCCGTCGGATTTTGTCCGTCGGATCTTGTCCGAAACTGTTGCATACACACGGTCGGACAAAGTTGGCGAAAAATCAGATCTTTCAGAACGTGATGACGTAATTTCATTACGATGGGACTACATTCAGGCTAGTAGCCAATAGCTTTGATGTAGGAATTTGATCTGAGCATGCGTGGCACTTGGTCCGATCAAAATGCTCTACACATGATCGGATTAGGTCCGACCGGCCCAGTTGGTCGGGAAATATTTCCAACATGTTGGAAAATTGGGTCCGACGGAGATTCGGACAGAATCAGTGCGATGCATACCACACACAGTCGGATTATCCGACGACACGGTCCGATAGGACACATTCCGACGGATTCTCCGACCGTGTGTTCAAGGCTTTACTGCCATGGGGCCCATCCAGCTAGTAGGTGTTTTCAGAAGCCATCAGCTACTCCCCTCACATCCTTATCCAGGGACGTTGGTGGTAAAAGCCTTGACTCCAGTGAGTTTGCCAAAAATGCAACCTTGGTTAGATCTCTACCCAGATCGCACGATGGCTCGGCTCCTAATTGACGGTTTCCGGGATGGTTTTTTGGTTCCTTCATTTTTAGGGCCGGGTTGCATTTTTGTAAAAAAACGTATTTTCTGCTAGAAGGAATCCTGTGATTGTGTGGGAAAAAATAGGTAAGGAAGTCAAGGAAGGCCGGGTTGCTGGCCCTTTCCATCACCCACCTTTTGCAAATTTCCACCTTTCTCCTTTGGGCATTGTCCCCAAAAAAGAGCAGGGTAGTTTCAGGCTCATACCATTTCTCTTTCCGACTGACAATTCACTCAATGACGAAGTTTCCCCAGTTTTAGCCCCTGTTTCTTACTCATCTTTTGATGAAGCACTAATACTTTTACAACGTTTTGAGCAGGAAGCATTGTTGGCAAAGGCTTACATTAAATCTGTCTTTCGACTGCTACCCGTGCATCCACAAGGATTCAATTCCCTGGGTTTCCAATTCCAAGACAAATTTTATTTTGACAAATGTATGGTCATGGGTTTCTCCTTATCATGTTTTTTTTTAGGCTTTCGCTACTTTTTTGCATTGAGTTTTGTCAACATGTTCCCCTACCGGAGGTTTACTTCATTATTTATGTTTCAGTTATGTCTCGAGTCCTTGTACTAATTTTTTCATATTTGTGACTCCTTTGGAATTCCCATTGCACACGAAAAAGCAGTTTTCCCATCACACAATATGAAATTTTTTGGGTATTACTATTGACTCCTGCTTGATGGAGTTCAGTCTGCCTGGGGATAAATTACACCGCATGATCGGATGATCTCTTTATTTTTATCAAAACGTAAGGTCTTGTTGAAGGATGCTCAGTCTCTATTAGGGCTTTTTGCATTCGCAGCTAGGATCATCCCTATTGCCAGAATTTTTTCTAGGCGCTTTGCTTTGACTATGGGAGGTTTGCAGAATCCTTATCTCATGTTTGCATCTCTGCAAGCGTCAAAGAAGATTTGAAAAATTTGGGATTCTTTTCTTTGTAATTTTAATGGGTCCATGGTCTGGCAACATCCTTTTACATCAGATTTTCTGCTAAATTTCTTTACTGATGCCGCTGGTTCATCAGGCTTTGGTGGCTTTTTGGACGACCATTGGTGTGCTCAGAATGGCATTCCAGCTGGCGGCATCAGGATATTCCTGCTTGAGTTGTTTCCAGTGGTAGTTTCAATGGTCATATGGAAGGATACGTTTATGAATCGGAGGGTGATGGTACATACAGATAAGAAAGGCGTCCTCTTTGCTATCAACAATAATCGGAGCTCGTTATTAAGCTTTTAAATTTTTTAGTTTTGCACTGCATGCGTTTCAATATCTGGTTGAAAGCTTGTCACATTTCAGGAGTTTATAATACAATAGCTGACGCTTTATCTCGTTTGCAGTTTCAAAGGTTCCGAGAACTGGCTCCGTCAGTGGATCGACACGGCACTCCTTGCCCAGATTGCCTCGGGGCTTGATTTGGGATTGATATCTGCTCATCTCCAGAATTCAGTGGCACAGAAGACGTGGTGAGACTATAACCTAGCCTGGTCCAGATAGTTTTCCGTTTGATCTAGCTTGCTGGTAGATGTACTAGATGTGAATGCTTATATTGCATTGACTTTCATGTCCTACCTGATTTGGGCCCAGCTTAGTCCTGCCTCAGTTAGTAAAATTTTGGCTGGGGTTTCATTTTTTCTTAAATTTTCTAGCATTTTCAGTTAACCTTTTTATTGCCCTGCAATTGGGTTAGTTCCCAGCTCAAAACAAATCATCTTCTGCTTTTCTGTTGTTCTCTCACGTGTCTATTACTCCGAATGGTGTACGTCTATTTCTTTGTAGATCCAAGACTTTTGAGTTAGGTAATGGTCAATGGATATCTTTGTCTAAATCTCCCAACCCTTTGATATGTCCAGTATCCCATATGGCCAGTTACATGGCAGTCAGACCCTCTTATGAAGGGTCATTTTTTATCCATCAGGCCTTGTCTCCTTTGACCAGATACCAATTTTTGGCCGTACTTTCTGCTTGCCTTAAACGCCTTAACCTATCAGGTTTAAAATTCTCTTCACATTCATTTAGAATTGGGGCCGCCACCATGGCTACCCTTTTGGGATTCCCCCCGGAAGTTCAAAAGAAGGTGGGCAGGTGGGCTAGTATTAGATATAAGCTTTACGTTCGCTCTGAATTATTAATTGTATCACTTTCTATTTTGAGATTCTCCTAAATATTCAATCTGGATTGTTTTCATGGTCTGGTATGCGGGGCATGAGATGGCGTAATCTTAGGGATCACTTACTTCATCTTTTATTTGGCCCCCACCTTTAGTTATAGTTATTCACTTGGAAGCAAACGACATGGCAAGGTTAGAACTTGGGAACTTCTTTGTGAAATGAAGACATTTTATATGTGTGCCATCAAGCTTCTATTCCCATGTACTGTTTTGGCCTTTTCTGAGATGGTCCCCAGACTCCTTTGGTCTCCTTGGGGTAACCTGTTTTATGTAGATAAAATTTAGGAGACGCCTAAATACATATTTTTTTTTTTTACCATACATAATTTCCTTGTGTCATCGGGTGGTTTGTCATTCCGCCACTTAGAGTTAGAGGGTTTTATACCAGGTTTATTTAGGAAGGATTTGGTTCACTTATCAGACATTGGCCTTGATATTTTCAATATGGGTCTGCAATCTTTAATTGAGAATGTCATGGTGTTGTTGGGACCTCAGCCAGCGGCTGCTCCCCTGGCCTCGGTCGGTGGGGAATAGTCATCCAGTATTGTCTGGATGGACACCGTATACATTTTGAGTTGTGGTTATATAGCCAAGATGGCTTCATATTTATTAGAATTTTCAGGTTACCTCTTGAGCAACACCATGGCCAAATATATTTACCAAAACAATAAATGGTTAAAGAAAGATTGTTTGTTGTCTTTTATTTGTTTAATGATTCCTTTGTGCTAGCTCATGACAGGCCCATGCAATATGCAGGACCCACATGGGAGAGCCAAAGGGGAATGCACTTTCCCTTTTATGTATTGCAGGATTGCCATTGGTAACAGCAGCAGCTCCGCAGGGTAGCAACAGGCAGCTGATTGGCGGAATTTGGCAGGCCTTTTAAGCCCACGAATTTGGAGGCTATAAAAGAGCTCTGTCCAGCTGTTACACTTCAGACTGTGTGGTAAAGGACCGGGACTCCTGCCCCCTCCTAATTTTTTATAGTAAATAGTCGTGGTGTTGTTCAGTTACCCCTTGAGCAACGCCTTGGCCAAATGTATTTACCGAAACAATAAATGGTTAAACAAAGATTGTTTGTTGTATTGTATTTGTTTAATGACTCATTTGTGCTAGCCCATGAGTTTTAATGAATTCAGCTGAGTTTTCTCACTTGTTTAGAAGTGCCCATTTGTTCGTATAATGCTGATCACGCACATCTCTATTTTCCCCAGAGATCGGACTGTTTTCAAACAATAATCCCATACTGTATGATTCCAGTGTTAATCAGAGCTCGGAAGCAATGAGAACCTGTGAGGCTGGTGTGTACTTCAACACACACACATACCCTGTATATATAGATGTAGTAGATGAATAAATGTATGATAAATATGCATTTGTGATTTACTCAGTAAACAAATATATGACTTAAGCCTCGTGCACACGGTCCGATTGTTGGACGACTGAGCGTCTGATTTTTGTCAAAATGGCGTGTGCAGGATTTTGTCTAGCATACTAACTCTCTGCATATTGTAGTTTGGCAAACACGATTGTAGTGATGTACTATGAGAGTATACAGAGGAAGTTAATTTCCCAAGCACCACCCTTTGGGCCCCTTGTGCTAATTTTGTCTTAGTAGATGTTAGTAGAATTTTGGTGATCGTTGATTCTCGATTTTCAGATTGTACAAAACAAATGACTTTTAAAATTAGTTTGCAATAACTACATCAGTATCACCAGCAAAGCAGCTTCATTATTATCCCATTAAAGAAGAAGAGAATTGTGCGCTGCATTTTGCAATTTCATAATTTGCCACGTCACGAATGTTAATTCTCCATTAAGAAAGCTAGTTTATAAGACTGACCAATTCCGGCTCGTTCCTGGGTTCCGATCATGCAAGTTTGTACTTTCGACTTTTATGTGATGGATTTGTGTACTGACCATTCGAAAATCAGACGTGGAGCCATCATTTGAAAAAAATTTACTAGCCTGTCACCCAACATTGGTTGACCGAAAACTGGAAAACAATTATCGAAAGGAGCATAATAACGGTAAAAATGTCAGGCGTCAGCCTGCCAAACGACAATCCCCTTCTGATTTTCGTACCGTGGTTACTAGGCTTTAACAATAGCATTCAGGATTGTTGGAGGTGCGATTTTATGTTTTATATTAGAGCACTGATGGTGATCTAAAAGAGGGTGGATTTACTAAAGGAGTAGACAGTGTTCTCTTTGTAATGTTTAGCAAATGAGCTGCAAATTAAAAAATTATGGGGATTATTTACAAAAGGCAAAGCCACTTTGCACTACAAGTGCACTTGGAAGTGCAGTCACTGTAAATCTGAGGGGATGATCTGAAATGAGTGGAAGCTCTGCTGATTTTATCATACAATCATGTGCAAGCTAAAATGCTGTTTTTTTATTTTCCTTGCATGTCCCCCTCAGATTTACAGCGACTTTACTTCCAAGTGCACTTGCAGTGTAAAGTGGATTTGCCTTTCGTAAATAACCCCCTATGTGTTTTTTTTAACCACTTGACCACAGGATTTAGCCCCTTCATGACCAGGTCATTTTTTTTAGATATCACACTGCCTTACTTTAACTGACAATTGCGCGGTCATGCAAAGCTGTACATAAATAAAAATTATGTTATTTTCTTCCCACAAATAGAGCTTTCTTTTGGTGGTATTTGATCACCTCTGCCTTTTTTTAACATTTTTTGCTCTATAAACAAATAGACTGATAATATTGAAAAAAAAAACAATATGTTTTACTTTTTCTAAAAAAAATTCAATGAAAAAAAGCGAAGAAATCTAATTTCTTCATAAATTTAGGCCAATATGTATTCTGCTTCATATTTTTTGTAAAAAAAAATCACTATAATCATATATTGATTGGTTTGCGCAAAAGTTATAGTGTCTACAAACTGGACATTCTGACACTTAAGCCCCGTACACACGAGCGGACTTTTCAACATCCAAAGTCCAACGGACTGAGTCCGTCAGACTATTCGATCGTGTGTGGGCTGCAACGGACTTTTGACTCGCCAAAGTCCAAAGGACTTTAGAATATGGAACATGCTTCAAATTTTTCCGAAGGAACTCCGCCGGACCCGGTCCCTTCGAAAAATTTGCTCGTGTGTATGCTATTCCGACGGACTAAAACCGACGCTAGGGCAGCTATTGGCTACTGGCTATGAACTTCCTTATTCGAATCCAGTCGTACGTCATCACGTTCGAATCTGTCGGAGTTTAGTGTGATTGTGTGTGGCCAAGTCCGCTCAGCCGAAAAGTCTGTCAGAACTCCGTCGGAATTCCAGCAGAACTCCCACGGAACTCCTTCGGAAGTCTGTCGGACATAAGTCCTCTCGTGTGTACGGGGCTTAACTGATACTTTTTGAGGACCAGTGACACTAATACAGTGATCAGTGCTAAAAAATATGCACTTGCACTGTACTAATGACACTGGCTGGGAAGGGGTTAACATCAGGTGTGATCAAAGGGTTAACTGTGTGCCTAACCTGTGTTTTACTAGGGGAAGACATGGATCATAGTCCTGCTTTTCAGAGACACATGATCCATGCCCTCCCTCCTGTCAGAACAGCGATCTGCCTTGTTTACATAGACTGACCGTCGTTCTGCCTCTCTGCTCAATGATGGGCCGGTGCTGGCAGACATCAAGTCCATGGCTACCGCCGCTGGGCTGCCGCTGTGTGTGATCACAGTGGAAGCATGCTGCCAGGCGGTGTGCATGAGCGCCCCCTACCAGGAAGAGCCAGATCACATATATATACGTGATGTGGCTTAGAGGTACCACCCTGTAGCAGTAAACCTGCTATAGGGCGGACCTTAAGAGGTTAATGCACCTGGTAAGTGAACACTCTTTAGTAAATTTTCAGATTTCCTGCATATTAGTGAAAAAACTAAATTTTTCCCATAATTGGCAAGAGTTTCTATAGCTCAGTAAAAAAAGAAGTGACATCTATAGCAAAACCATCTCCTCTGAAGCTTAGTAAGTACCTGGTGAGCCATAGGGGGTTATTTACGAAAGGCAAATCCACTTTGCACTGCAAATGCACTTGAAAGTGCAGTCGCTCTAAATCTAAGGGGTAGATCTGAAATGAGTGGAGGCTCTGCTGATTTTATCATCCAATCATGTGCAAGCTAAAATGCAGTTTTTTATTTTCCTTGTGTAGCAGATGACATTTGGGACCAAATGTCACACGCCTGTAAATTCTGAGGGTTAATTGTGTAGGTAGGCCTTAACACCAGTCTGGCCAGGCTGTGTTTGGATGTTCTGCCTGATCATGTGGACAGTGAGGTGTACATGACAGGCTAGAACCAAGTCTGGTTGGGCGTTTAGGTATCAGCCTTCTCTGAGCCAATCAGTGGGAGTGCCGGGGCCCGCTGAGGAGTCTGCAAAGGGGTTCTTAAAGGGGTGTGGGTCACATGTTCGGGGTTCCAGAGTTGTTCGAGAGACCAGTGTGGTCTGGTCTGGTTCCAGGACCGGGGTAGCCCTGTGGGGGTCAACTTTTTCGATGGATCAAGGCGCTTTACATCCAGCCGACCGCTAGAATAAGAGTCAATGGATCCCTGTCTCGCCCCCTGGAGTTATTCAACGGGACGAGACAGGGATGCCTGTTGTCACCGTTGTTGTTCGTGCTGAGTCTTGAACCTCTCCTGGTAGCAATACGTAGGAATCAGGATATTCAAGGGATCCGTGTAGGAGGGAAAGAACACAAGCTATCTGCCTTTTCAGATGATGTATTATTATATATAGTAAATCCTAGAACATCGATACCGCTGGTGCTGAAAGAATTAGATCTGTATGGAAGACTATCAAATTTTAAAATAAACCTGACAAAGACTGAAATATTAAACTTAAACTTAACCGAGGCAGAGCAGAGCACCCTTGCATTAAGTCTACCCTTTAAGTGGTGTAAGGGTGAATTGAATTATTTAGGGATAAAATTAACGGCACATAGAAACGGGCTCTATGAGGCAAATTACATCCCCCTTTTAAATAAAATTAAAGGTCTAATGAAAAATATGAGGCAGAAAGCAGTTTCTTGGATGGGCAGAGTAGAGGTAATAAAAATGTTTATATTACCAATTGTAAATTATACATTTCAAATGATACCTATCCCGGCCCCAATGAGCTTTTTTAGGAAACTAAAATCGTTGGCCCAGGCATTTCTTTGGCCCCTTAAACGACCACGCATACCATATAAAGTTTTAGTGAAGGAAAAAGAAAGGGGAGGAGTGGCACTACCAGATTTAAAAAAATATTTTGAGGCTATAATTATATCTAGATTAACAGATTGGACATACAACCAGAAAGAAAAGAGTTGGGTGGATCTGGAAATTAGTTTGAGCGGGACATGTTTGGCAAAAATTATATGGATGCCTTCACATCACCGGAAGTTAGGAGTAGACACAAGCACTTTAACTAGATACACATTAAAAATATGGGATAAAATCAATAAGGCACATAATTGGACCCATAATTCACCACTAATATCACTCTTAGACACAAATTATTTTTTACCAGGTAAAGAGGAGTGGCTTTATTTTAGTAGATGGGCAAGTAAAGAAGAAATAAGATTAGGAGAAGTAATTAAGGGGAATAGGGTTTTCACATATAGGGAACTCACACAAGAATGGGGGCATAAACCGTTGGATAAATGGAGACACACACAATTACTGCACTTTACCCGAAGTTTGCCACAACCGTTAAGGGGAATTGAGAATTTAAGACCATTGGAGAAATTACTGAAGGACAGAAAGTGTATAGTCAAAAGAGTATCGAAAATATATAAAATATTAAGATGTGAAGCCGATCTAGAATTACCGAAATATTTAGGGAAATGGGAAGAGGAACTAGGTCCACTCATAAGCGAAGATCACAGGATAAAAATACTTAAAATGACATATTCAACATCAAGAGAAGTCCGTACGAGAGAAATGTCCTACAAATTGATATCAATATGGTACATGACCCCTCAAAGAATGCTGAGGTTTACAGGGGCAGAGCAAGCAGCGTGTTGGAGGGGTTGCTCGGGACAGGGCTCATTTAAACATATATGGTGGGATTGCCCCAAAATAACCCCTTTTTGGGACAAAATAGTAGAAATTATATGTTTGGTGACGCGAAAGAAGATTAAGAAAAGTCCCTGGACGTGCCTATTTCATGACACTGAGCTAGGAGTAACACAATACTGTAGCACGATAGTTCCGCATCTATTGAATGCAGCCAAAGCCCTGATCCCATGTCATTGGAAATCCACACAGATCCCAAAAATAACGGAGTGGGTGAAGAGGGTGGAGCAAACTAGGGTAATGGAAGAAGCATTATATAAATTACAAGACATGGAGGGAGATGGTCATGGGACATGGCAACAATGGCTGTCATTCCTGAAGAGCGAAGACTGCCATGTTATAATGGAGGGATAGGGGGACAGAGAGGGGGGTGATTGAGATGGGGGAGACAGGGGGGCAAACCTCCCCACTCTGTTTTTTTTTTTTTTTTTTGCCCCAGGGTTATGGGAGGGGGGAGGGAGAGGGATATGTAATGTAAGGGAAGTAATCTTTTGTAAGCAATTGGATGTACTATGTGTATTAATAGGAAATTGTAAAATAAAGAAAACAAAAGGAAAATTGTAAAAAAAAAGAAAAGGATAGAAGGAGTGCCACAATGATGTTATGGAGAATAAGCGGAACTCTGAGCGACAAGCTGATTAGAAGCCGCTAGAATAAAGCAACTGCCTGAGATGGCACAAAAAAAAAGATTAATGTTATATTTTTAGTTGTATATTTTATGTCTCATTATATTGTTTTGATTGGCTGGAGACTGCTGTTTATAAATAAAGAATAATAAAAAAAAAAAAAAAACACCAGATCTCTGGTACATTCATGGTGTTGCCCTCTAAAAAAACTTTGTACAATTAACAAATTCTTTGTAGGTCACAAATATTAATACTGTATTTATGGGTAAGTCTTGTTGTATAGGCTAAGATGTGTCTGTGTGGATGGCTATTTGGCTTGTCTGAGCCTTCTAAGCCCCTGTACACACGGTCGGAGATTTCCACAACCAAATCCGTCGGAAACTGTTGCGGACTAAGTTGTCGAAAAATCCGATCTTTCAGAACGTGATGACGTAATTTCGTTACAATGGGACTAGATTCAGGATAGTAGCCAAAAGCTTTGATGTAGGAAAGTTGGGTCCGACGGAGATTCGGACGGAATCAGTCCAATGCATACCACACACAGTCGGATTATCTGACGACACGGTCCGATAAGACGCATTCCGATGGATTCTCCGACCGTGTGTACACGGCATAAGCCCCTGTACACACGGTCGGAGATTTCCACAACCAAATCCGTCGGATTTTGTCCATCAGATTTAGTCTGACGGATTGTGTCCGAAACTGTTGCATACACACGGTCGGACTAAGTTGTCGAAAAATCCGATCTTTCAGAACGTGATAACGTAATCTCGTTAAAATGGGACTAGATTCAGGCTAGTAGCCAATAGCTTTGATGTAGGAATTTGATCTGAGCGTGCGTGGTACTTGGTCCGATCAAAATTCTCTACACATGACCGGATTACGTCCGACCGGCCCAGTTGGTCGGGAAATATTTCCAACATGTTGGAAAATTGGGTCCGACGGAGATTCGGACGGAATCAGTCCGATGCATACCACACAAAGTCGGATTATCTGATGACACGGTCCGTTAAGATGCATTCCGACGGATTCTCCGACCGTGTGTACGCGGCATAAGACAGGTCATTTTTCTCTCTGCCCAGTAAAAAATATGTTTCTTCCTTGCTGCCATCCGCTGTGTTTTCCACTTTGCCTCGAGTGCCCACAGAGCTGCATTTCTCATTTCTCATGAACTGTTTGCCTTGGATAGTCGCTTCTGGCTGCTGTGCAGCAATTCCCACCTAGTCACTAAAGTAATGAAAAGAAACCTTTTATGAGAGAGACATGGAGGTTGCGAATGCTGACCTCTCCTTCTGAAAATGCTAGTTGCCTGGCAGTCATATTGACCCCTTTTTGCTTTAACACTTTTAAATTCTGACTTGAAATGAATATGGAGATGTCATCTAATTTGTCCCCAAATTTCTTGATAGACATGCTTGTTTGTGACTCAGCAAAACAGCCAGGCATTTAGTATTTTCAGAAGGAAGCCATTGATGACAGCTCCTATTCTTCAACAAAGAACGGAACAACTTCAAGCAACAGGTGAAATCAATCAGTTGTTTTTGGGTTGTTTCAAGAACCAAAAAACAACCGTGCCACATTAGGAAGCCCCTCAGAGTTTATGGACTCCAGACAAAGTATAGTATTAACCTCCCTGGCGGTATGATTATTTCAGATTTTAGGTGCTGAAAGCGGTACAATTATTTTGCATGGAAATTTGGCGTTTTATATTGTAGTCCTGTAATTCTTAGGAATAACTCACTAAACATCCCGGGTATGATAAAGTTTGAAAAATGAAATCATAAATTATAATATAATAAATAACTATAAATAATTATACCAAATAATAATATAATAATAATAAAAATTATTCAATATTGTAATCAAATCAAAAACACAGAAATTTGCTCAGTTGCAGAATTGACGCTGTCATTACTTTTCAGTATTTGATGACAGATCTCCCCACAAATCGCTATCGCTCAATTAAAATTAGTGATTCCAATTTATTATCACTGTTTTGTAGCTGGTCTAAAACCACTTTTGCTGTAAAGGGACAGTTTTGGTTGCTATGGACAATCTCCAGTTTCCTGGCAGAAAGAAAAGTATTTATAATATAAAACTGCATGCAGGGCACTGGGCAGAACACTAGGGACAAAGGGGATGTGAAATAATTACATACAGCAATATAATCTGTAAGATTACATTATACTGTATTTAATGTGTGTGTTTTACTTTTTGAATTTGGCGCCGTTCTCCGTCCCTGTGCGTCGCAACGCTCACAGGGATTAGAGCTCGGCTCCATGATAGATCGAGTGGAGGACGAGCCGCTCGCACAGCGGGGGGATATCGCTGGATCCAGGGGATAAAGTAAGTAAACGCATCCTGGATCCAGCGATGCGATCCCGAGTCTGGCTCGAGGTTACCGCTAATGGTACTGAATTTTCACCCCGGGCCAGACTCAGGAATACCGCCAGGGCGGTTAAGTAAAAAACAGTCAAAAATTACTTTTTTAACTCTGATTATTGCTTTTTGCATACAACATTTTGGAAGGTAAAAATAATGCCCCAAGCTCTATCTCTTTCCTTTCATCAGGCAAAGTTCATAGCTTCTGTCAAGATATGTGCAGAGTTCTTTGGAGGTTTTCAGATTGAGAATGAAGCCCCATACACACTATCAGTTTTTTCTGCTAAGTTTTTCCTTCGGATTTACCAAAACCATATAATATGAGGTCAAACCTTAGGAGTTTCAATTTGTATGCAATCAGGCAGGCCCTTGCACTACATGGTTTTGGTAAATCTGAAGGAAAAAAACAGCAGAAAATCTGATCGTGTGTATGGGGCTTAAGTCTTATGTCATATAACAGTTCACTCACTATTTCCTATAAGGTTGCTCCCTGAACTAGTAAGATATCTATCCACCCACTGCTTCCATCCCTAAATTGATAATCATTAAAATAAAGGGGGGGGGGGTGGGGAATTGAGGAATATGGGACTCTAAATGAAGCCATGGCCAGGTATGGTGATGTGCCTCCATCCTTATCATTGTGAGAAAAAGGAGCAAAAATGCAGCAGAAAAAGAAGCAAAGATGCCCCAAAAAGGGTTGGACTTTATATGAAGCTCATAGTAACAAAATGAATAGAGTGGTGGATATTACAATATTTAATAGAACATAGATACATGTTACATATAAAGCTGACTTCCAGAGAAATAAAACAAAATCTGTATGTGAAAGAATAAGCAACTAGTAAGTTTATAAAAATATGTCTATTTGAAATGGTATTTGGGTTTTGCAGTCCCTTGCACAGCAGAGCTCAGACTGGAAGAGAAAAGCAGTACAAGGGACCAATAGTTGTACTGCAGTACTAACATGGAGCCTACTGGTAGGAGGGGAGAGTAGAGTGACAGAGAGATGAGCTCACAAGTTTGGTGCTCCTCCTTTCTTCCTTTTTTTAAAGAACACATTTTATTAAAAAGTGTGGCACAGATTACATTTCCATAATCACAATACTTCACAAAAACAGCAATATTCAAAATAATAGAAATGATGGTCCAGGAGGAATAGTGAACAGTTGAAGTCGTAAGAGTGATGTGACACGGTTAAAACATCCACCAATCACAGGCTCGAGAGTCTTCTTGGTTGGCCACTTGTTGAAATCCAAGGGGGGTCCGAAATGACAATTTATATGGTGCCACTTTTTCAGCTTTGAAGTAAGAGACGAAAGACATCTGGGTAGGAGGACAAGAGAAAGACAGAAAAAGAGAAGAGAAAGTGAGGAAAAAAAGAGTGTATGAAGGGTACATCCATCTAGTCTCAGGAGTAATCATTGAGAGCCTGACACCTAAGAAAAGGCAATATTTTGGGGAATCAGAAAATTCTATCCACCAGAACCACAAGTCTCAAAACTTGGAAAAGTTCCATTAGCATAATAAAATTTAATTCAGAAACCCACCCACAGATGGTTGGTATCATAGATGACTTCCATTGTTGGGGTATCAAGGCTCCGTCCACCATAACCAGACCCTTCTTTATGTTTTTAGTCTAGGAGGGCTACCTCTGATCTCTCCAGCCATCCAATATGGTTTGATCTTGGGGCATGACCATCATATGTGAAGATGGGTACCACCACCACGTCTCCAGCAATGATCTGGAATTGACAGGATCATTTTATGAAGCATGGCTGGAGAGCAATACCACCTGATCCAAGATTTTGAAATTCCTTTTCTATGCATGTGAGACAACTGTTATTTTGAAAATGAAAAGGAAAGCTTTATCTCAGTCTTTCCTTGAGGGAGTGTGGCTAAGTTTCTGCTCCCAGTCTCGGACATAAAAGGGGTGATTGGGGAATATGTGTGACAATAAGATACTGAATGCAGGCACTTTGTGTCTGAAAGGCATATTTCCTCAAATGGGGTCCGGTCCCTATGCAGTCCATCCTCGTCAAGTTTTTCAAAAAATCGTTGAAGTTGAAAATAATGCAGCAACTATATGTGGCATGGGCAGGAAGAAGATGCAATTTTCCATATTGGATTTCAACCATACAGGCCTAGTGCTTGTCAAATAGGGGATGGTTCCAATACTTGCCATTGGAGGAAACCCTTGTTACTCATCCTGGGTAAAAAAATCCAAATCTGGGCCATTGGGACAGAGTGGAAACACCATGTGCTCTAATAGCAAGAAGGCAAGCAACAAGGAAACTGGGATTGTTAGCAGGAGGAATCCAAGGGAATGAGAATAGTGGGACTGGCAAAATGTCTCTTTCAAGACTGACCTATTCTTTAAAGTAGTCATTATGAAACCATCTAAAATCCTGCTGAGCGAGGCTGCGGAATAGTAAAGAGCAAGGTAAGGAAGCCCTGTGCCCCTGTTCATATGGCTCTTTACCAGAATATTATGGCATAGTCGAGACAGGGATTTGGGTCAACGGAATTTCAATAGCGCCAATTGTGTTGATGCGGGACTTAAATCTGAATGGTTTGAAAGACATATAAGAATCGAGGGAAGTATAATAACGAAGTAAGGATTCATTAACGAAGCCTTGTCCCGATAAGGTCATGTAATTCCATCCCTGGGGACTTTAAATGAAACCTTGGCCTGGTAGGGTCATGAGTTTCCATCCCAATTAATTTAAAGAGGAGGAGAGCAAAGGGGGTGGGACTTTATATGAAGCACATGGTAGCAACAGATTTAATTGGTGAATATGTAGGAAATGTATTGGTTGTGACAATAATACATACATAAAATGCTGGTACATAGATATAGTATTGGTGTCAAGGTACTAATATTGAACATAGTAATAACATTGGTAGCTCATATTGCAACAATAGCGTTCCAGAGTTTACCAAAAACATTATGCAGGGTGTGTGCTAATGAGATCAGCTGGTCAACTCCTTCCCATGTCATATCCTACAGTTTGTAAGGACGTAAGACAGAAGCAATAGATACGTTTTTAATCATGGACATAGGACAATAAGGTAAGTGTCTGTAGATTTTATGGAGAGCTTTTATATTTTTGCAAAAAAACTACATGAATTCTATATTGGTGCATAGGGGAGCTAGAATTTAGAAAAAAGTGAAATGAACTTAGCCGTTAAAACCTCCCATTAAATCGGTGCTGCAGTCTTGTTGGAGGCATAATCCATTTGGTATCGAGAAATGTTTTTTATGACCACCACATGTATTGGTACATCTTCCAGAAGAGCTTCATTGAGTCCCCAAGAAGCAAAAAGGTTTGGAGGAGTGTGGCATAGTAAGTGAAAAAATAAATGGAAAATGGTGAGACTAGATTTGAGGGATATGGTATCAATGAATGGGTTGGGCAAAATATTAAAATCTTCTACAATATTGACCCTGCCTTTGCAAAGGGTGTCCAGCTGTCTTAAGAGAGCTAACAACATAGGGACATGACCCTGATTAGGACAATATGCATTATCCGGAGTGAATGGTTTGTCGTATAGCCTACATATAAGGATCAGGAATCTACCTCTTGGGTCAGATACCTAGTGAATCTCTGAGACTGGGAGTGAGGCATGACACCCTATGGCCAACCCCCTTAGCTATACCAGTAGGATTGTTACACAAATGCCACTTTACATAATGATGGGTAGCCATGGTCAGGGCAGAAGTTGCCTTTAAGTGGGTTTCCTGTAAAAAAAAAGGACATTAACTCGTTGTTTTTGCATGTTATACAGTTTTGCTGGGGTATTCCCTAACATGAAGGAACCAAATGTGATCATAGTCATGGTGGCTGGAAAAGTAATGCCAGAGATACTTTCGAATGGTACCTATTCCATTGGGTAGGTAGTAAGAAGTAGGAGTGGAAAGAAGGGGAGGCATGTAGAAAGAAAGAAACAAGATGGAAGTGGAAGGCGGACATGAAGTAAGGTGTCCTTACAGCAGGGGTCTCAAACTGGCGGCCCTCCAGCTGTTGCGAAACTACAAATTCCATCATGCCTCTGCCTATGGGAGTCATGTTTGTAACTGTCAGCCTTGCAATGCCTCATGGGACTTGTAGTTTTGCAAAACAGCTGGAGGGCCACCAATTTGAGACCCCTACAGGGCAATATAGCCAATCCTATAAAGAGGGAAGGGAAAAAGGGAAAACAACAGTTTTTGAGGAAAGGGGTAGGTATAAGAAGGACAGGGAAGGGGAAGAAACACAAGGTTCAGTGTCTAGTTGTTAACACTTGTCTGGTCGGTGCTTTGCATTTCACTTTGAAGTCACATGCTGGGGGAAGAACTAGACCTAGTTGTATTATTACAGTAATGTAAATTCTGGTCTGTAGGCTGACTGCATTGTCTAATAGAGCTAAGTTCAGAACTGGATAGACAGAAATACAAATCATTTGAAATTCTTTGAAAGGTAAAAGTTTTCGGAGCTTAAGTTTACAGTTGGTGCATAATTGCGCATGTTCCCCATGTGCCATTCTTTAACAGACACTTATGGATGCCGTTAAACCGCATGGTGCTGCTGCAGTTCCATGCAGCCACGTTTTAAAAAAAGTCAGGGACTTCTTTCCCAGCATTTTCTCCCAAATGAAAGGGCTGCTGTACATGTGATGTGCTCGAACAAACAAGCATGCATGCATAGACCGCATAAGTGTGAACCTACACATATATGCATTTCTTCTGTGTATTTATCAGTTTGCCCGGGCAGGGGCCCCTAGGTCTCTCCCCGAAAACCTTTAGTGATCAGTGGGAAAAAGGTCTGGAATGTACTTTTTGTTGCTGTTTTGTTTCTTTTTTTCTTTTTTTTGTGGGGTCCCCCTCTAACATCTATATCAGGCCCTTATCTAGGATAATGTTCTGATATAGATGAAGGGAATCCCCAGCAATTTATTCATAAACTAAAGTGAACAAAGCAGTAATTTGTTGGAAATTTCAACTCTTTCAACTTTTTTTTTATTGCTGTAGTATATTGTATACAATGTATAGGCGTGTTACTTCACAGGCAGGTTAGGTTCACCCCCATAAGCATGTTTTTTAATAGAATTTAGCATTTTGATGTTGCCCTTAAAGCATATTATGATCACTCCTCCATGCCAAACGGAATAAAAAAAAGACTTTTTTTGTTTTGGTACATGTTCCCCAGGGCAGTGCCCAGCCCCCTATGCTGTTTGTTTGACAATCTCTTTCCCATTGGCCTAGAAAAGGGCCATTAGTGTTTTTTAGCATTCAGCAATTATTGGCTTGAATGGGGTTCAAATTCCACACCTGAACTTTACTCATGTTCTGCTAACCTTCCTGGAGGCTAACCCAGATACATTTGGTTCATCACCTAGGTCCTGATTTTGAACACTGAGCAACTTAAAGCTGGGCATACATTGCTGAGGAATCAACCAATTTTCACTATGTTGTCTCCACCCTCTCCTACAATAGGTGGTAGATTGCTTTTTTCCAAAGGAGCCTTCTGAAAATGTTTTGGTTGAACAGTAACTGCATCCAATCAGATATAGCAGATGTATGGGTATTTTGACAGACGGCAGAACTAACCGCCAAAATGCAATAGCCCTAATGGTAGATTCCTCCATCAGAAGTGTATACAGTAAAGTAATAGAAACTATCAGTGTATGGCCAGTTTAAGGGCCTGTGTCAACAGGCTTTGGGTTAGTGTTGATGGAAACGGCATCCATATCACATTAAAGCAGCGTTCCACCAAAAAGTGGAACTTCTGCTCATTTGTCTCCTCCCCCCTCCGGTGCCACATTTGGCACCTTTCGGAGGGGAGGGGGGAAGTGGATACCTATCTTTGACAGTATCCTGTCCCCACTTCCTGGAGTCTGGGCAATGGTGAATTACATTACAGCTCGGCTCCCTCCTCCTCCCACCTTCTTCCCCGGCCGCCTGGCCAGTAGGAGAGCGCAGCGGTGCCTTGCGCATGAGCAGTAGGGACCCGGCATGAAGCTGTAATGCTACACTGCCGGGATCCCTTACCCAAAATGGCGTCTGCAGCACCAGACAGCTGATGGAAACATCAGCTGCAGTGCAGATATCGCTGGACTCCAGGACAGGTATGTGTCCTATTATTAAAAGTCAGAAGCTGCAGTATGTGTAGCCTCTGGTTTTTAATTTTAAGGGGTGGGTGGACCTCCTGTTAAAGTATTTTCTGAGATCATTCAGAATGTCAGGTCATCTGAGACCAGGGGACAGATGCACTCCGTAGGAGTCGGAAGTGCACCGCTAGGTAGTGGACCTTAGGACTGACTGCTGCAGATTGTACCCAGGGAGATTCAGGACACAGGTCTACAGGATCACTAACACAGATCCCAATGGGAGCTGGAGCATAGATTCCCCAGGGCGCGGAGTCTAAGAGCCAGCGGGTGTTCGCCAGAGCCTCCAGTGGTGAGGATGGACTTCGCTGCAGTCTGGCTCCAGGCCGCGGCCCCTAGGGTCTCACAGCTCACGCTCACAGTAGACTACAGGAGAAGGAAGCAGCAGGCTGGAACGACAAGGATAGTAAGGGGATATAGTAGAGGTCAGAGCAACTACCAGACAGGAACAACAGAGTACACGCCAAAGGTTCAGGGTCACAGGCAGACAGGGATGGCCAGGGACATGCAAAAGGTCAAGGTCACAAGCAGACAGGAATCGCTGAGAACACGCCAAGGTCAGTAACAGAGTCAAACATAGAGCACACGGCAAGCAGGAACCAGGAAGCCAAACACAAAAGGTGATGACACTGTCCAGATCAGCAGGAAGGGATCTTCCTGCTAATTCATCCTTCACTCTATCAGAGAGGCCATGTAAAAAGGTTGCAACTAGGGCCTAATTTTTCCAGCTCAATTCAGCTGTGAGGATACGGGACTGAAGCGCATACTTTCCCACAGAAGCGGACTCTTGACGGAGACGTAAAAGAGCGCTAGCCGCTGAGGAGACACAACTCGGTTCCTCAAAGGTATTTCGAAAAAGTTTCAAGAAATCAGACAGGCTAGAAACCACCGGATCATTCAGTTCCCACAGAGGGGCAGCCCAAGCTAGCGCCTCGCCGGACAGGAGGGATATAATATATGCTACTTTTGCTTGATCGGACAGGAAGTTTTGGGGCTGAAGTTCAAAATGAATTGTGCACTGGCTAAGGAACCCCCTGCAAGCCTTGGAGTCCCCAGAGAAATGAGCCGGAGCTTGTAATTGTAATAAATGTGTGGCTGCGACTGATGCGATAGGTGCAGCGGCAGATAGCGGTTGAGGTTGTTGAACCGAGGGTCCTAATGAGGCCTGAACCTGTTCAACACGGGATACCAAATCCTGAAGGAATCGCATCACCTGGGTCTGATGCGATTCTTGGGTCTCAAGTCTGCGAACTAAGCCCTGCAATGGATCATCTGTGGGTAGCGGCACATCAGCTGGGTCCATGGCTGATCAAACTGTCAGGTCACCTGAGACCAGGTGACAGATGCACTCCCTAGGAGTCGGAAGTGCACCGCTAGGTAGTGGACCTTAGGACTGACTGCTGCAGATTGTACCCAGGGAGATTCAGGACACAGGTCTACAGGATCACTAACACAGATCCCAATGGGAGCTGGAGCATAGATTCCCCAGGGCGCAGAGTCTAAGAGCCAGCGGGTGTTCGCCAGAGCCTCCAGTGATGAGGATGGACTTCGCTGCAGTCTGGCTCCAGGTCGCGGCCCCTAGGGTCTCACAGCTCACACTCACAGTAGACTACAGGAGAAGGAAGCAGCAGGCTGGAACGACAAGGATAGTAAGGGGATACGGTAGAGGTCAGGGCAACTAGCAGACAGGAACAACAGAGTACACGCCAAAGGTTCAGGGTCACAGGCAGACAGGGATGGCCAGGGACATGCAAAAGGTCAATGTCACAAGCAGACAGGAATCGTTGAGAACACGCCAAGGTCAGTAACAGAGTCAAACATAGAGCACACGGCAAGCAGGAACCAGGAAGCCAAACACACAATGAATACACAATGGTTGATCAGCACTGTTGGCTTGCAGTGCACAGGTTAATATAGGGTTCCCTGATAGGGCCTGGGGTGGAGCCATGCTTAGAGGAGAGGTTATAAAAACCACCAGGTGGAAGTGGCTGGCCTCTTAGTCAGAAGACATGGAGGGGAGGTAAGAAAACAGAGGAAGATCACTGCATAACCATGACACAGAATTCATTAAATAATCAGAAATATCCGAGCTTAGGATGGTCAACTGCAGCCTCCCCATAAAACTACACCAAAGTGAAGCCAAATAATATTAAAAAATCTACAACGGGATGGTGGCGCTGTTATAAAAGACAGTAGGTGCACTGCATAAGCACTAGGAAGTGTGTATGTACTATACACCCCTCTGAAAAAAAGTGTGCATATGTAAACAGCACTAAATGTAAAGTGCAATGTGCATAAGAATAATAAAGTGCATCAAATATAAAAAGTGCATTAGACATATAATGTGTGATAAAGTGCAAAATAATCTTGTGTAAAGTGATAAATAGCAGGAAAAACATCAAAAGTAGAATCTCCAAAAATTTATATATGAAAACTATATATATATATGATAATATAGTGCAAACGGTGTAGAATAAAGTCTAAAAAAATGAATAAATATAATGTCCAAAATATAAATGAAATGTCCAAAATATAAATGTCCAAAGTGTGACAATGGCCAAGAAAGGTTGGTTTAAAACCATAAGCAACAACAACCACAGTCCATAAGTGAAAAACTGTGCAAATGCAACAAGCAAAAAAGTGACTGTTCAGTGCTCCCCTCCTTCGTCCACTTCCCCCTATTATGTGTGCACTCACCAGAGAGCCTCACCCCTGCTAGGTTAACAGGCTAAAAAACTCCTTATCCTGAAGATGGTATCCCTCTTATCTGGATATCCCTCTGCTCAGAGGTGACCACAGCAGCTGCTCCTAGCCGATCCCTGGCGATCACTGAAGCCTCAAGGTGACCACAGCTGCCTCAAGGCTTCAAGTTAAAACATATGCAGGGTTATGTTTATTTGCTTTTGAATAGAAAACACAGTTTTTAATTTGTTATGTTTCTAAAGTTCCCATAAATGTATTATTTGCTTGAGGTACACAAAGTTCTTCACGGTCCTCCAGGGAGACCCAACTATTTATGGGACTGACTCCCTTACATCACCATTGGGGAATTATATATTAACTACTAGACATGTGCATTAGTTTTCGTCCGAATTTCAGCTTGTTTCGTTTTCGTTTTGACAAACGATAACGAAAGCACAGAATCCGAAAAACCCGACATAAATAACATATAATAAATAAATGCGTTATTTTCGTTTTCATTGTTACAACAGTTCGATATAGAATAGGATATTCGACGTGACTCTGACAATAACAATCTGTGTCTATAGAACCTGTGGTCGAATGTGCCTAACCTTACCTCTATTAGTCCAAGATTATATAGAGACAATATTTGACAGAGAAAAAAGATTTGACAGAGAGAAAAGATTCTGCAAGTTACTGTCTTAAAAAGTGTTTGGGGACCCGGGTCCTGCCCCAGGGGACATGTATCAATGCAAAAAAAAGTTTTAAAAACGGCAGTTTTTTCGGGAGTAGTGATTTTAATAATGATTAAAGTGAAACAGTAAAAGTGTAATATTCCTTTAAATTTGGTACGGGGGGGGGGGGGCTATAGTATGCCTGTGAAGGGGGCGCATGTTTCTGGTGCTTAGAACTGTCCCTGCACAAAGTGTCATTTATGCAGGAAAAAAAGTCCTTTAAAATCATTTGCAGCTATTATGAATTGTCGGCTCCGTAATACAGAGAACACTCATTGAAAGTCATTGATAAAAATAAATAAATAAATAAATAAATAAAAAAGCGTGGGGGTCCCCCAAATTCAATTACCAGGCCCTTCAGGTCTGGTATGGATATTAAGGGGAACCCCGCATCAAATTAAAAAAAGATTGACGTGGGGGTCCCCATAAAAATCCATACCAGACCCTTTATCCGCAACCTGGCAGGCCGCAGGAAAAGAGGGGGGGCGAGAGAGCAGCCCCCCTCCCTCCAGAACCGTACTAGGCCACATGCCCTCAACATTGGGAGGATGCTTTGGGGGTCTGTGACCCCTCAAATCACCTTGTCCCCATGTTGATGCGGAAAAGGGCCTCATCCCCACAACCCTGGCCGGTGGTTGTGAGGGTCTGCGGGCGGGGGGATTATCAGAATCTGGAAGCCCCCTTTAACAAGGGGACCCCCAGATCCCGCCCCCCCCCCTGTTTGAAATGGTAAGGGGGTAAAAAAGTACCCCTACCATTTCACAAAGAAAGTGTAAAAAATAGTTAAATAAGACAAACACACTTTTGAAAAATTCCTTTATTAAAAATAAAAAAAAATAAAAAAAAGATTCCAGCGGTGGTAATCCACTCTTGCTATCCAGCAACGGACGATCATCTCTCCGGGGTCCAGCGATGGCTCATCTGAATCAGCGCAGTGAATCCATCCATCTTCTGTCTCCACGGAGGAGACACTGCAGGGATTCCGGCAGCCTGACGTTTGTTATATGCGGAGGGCGGGGCCATCCGTCACCTGACCCCGCCCCCCTCTGATGCAAGGGGAAACCCGGGGGTTCCCCCGTGACGTATGGGTGACCCCGCACCCCTCTGATGTAACACAGGCAGGTTTCCGTTACATCAGAGGGGTGCGGGGTCACCCATTGTGAAAATACTTTTGTACCCCCTTACCATTTCAAACAGGGGGGGCCGGGATCTGAGGGTCCCCTTGTTAAAGGGGGCTTCCAGATTTTGATAAGCCCCCCGCCCGCAGACCCCCACAACCACCGGCCAGGGTTGTGGGGATGAGGCCCTTTTCTGCATCAACATGGGGACAAGGTGCTTTGAGGGGTCACAGACCCCCAAAGCATCCTCCCAATGTTGAGGGCATGTGGCCTAGTATGGTTCTGGAGGGAGGGGGGCCGCTCTCTCCCCCCCCCTCTTTTCCTGCGGACTGCCAGGTTGCGTGCTCGGATAAAGGGTCTGGTATGGATTTTTATGGGGACCCCCACGTCAATTTTTTTTAATTTGATGCGGGGTTCCCCTTAATATCCATACCAGACCTGAAGGGTCTGGTATGGATATTTAGGGGGAACCCCACGTCAAATTTTTTTTAAATTTGACGCAGGGTTCCCCTTAATATCCATACCAGACCTGAAGGGCCTGGTAATTGAATTTGGGGGACCCCCACGCTTTTTTATTCATTTATTTATTTTTATCAATGACTTTCAGTGAGTGTTCTCTGTATTACGGAGCCGACAATTCATAATAGCTGCGAGTGATTTTAAAAGACTTTTTTTCCTGCATAAATGACACTTTGTGCAGGGACAGTTCTAAGCACCAGATACAGGCGTCCCTTCACAGGCATACTATAGACACCCCCCCCCCCCCCCCCTACGAAATTGAAAGGAATATTACACTTTTATTGTTTCACTTTAATCATTATTAAAATCCCTGCTCCCAAAAAAACGGCCGTTTTTAAAACTTTTTTTTGCATTGATACATGTCCCCTGGGGCAGGACCCGGGTCCCCAAACACTTTTTAGGACAGTAACTTGCAAATTAGCCTTTAAAATTAGCACTTTAGATTTTGAAGGTTGGAGTCCCATAGACTTTAATAGGGTTCTAAAGTTCACACGAAGTATGCTATATACTAGCTCCGTCGAATCTTCTTTATACATTCGACAGACACCATAAGCCTGGTATAATTCATGTGGATTTTTGGACGAATGCAATTTTTGAACGAAAAACGAAAATAAATAAAAACAAATTTCAGGAGTAACTAAATAAATAAATTTTTCGGACGAAAACTAAATTCCGAAACGAAATATTTTACTCTGCACATGTCTATTAACTACTTTCTCCAGCCTTTCGTGACTAATATGCCATCCTACTTGAGGGACATCAAGCATGCAATTAATACCTTTGAGTTGTACAGTAGATTACAGAGAGATTTGTTTGTTGGTAACGGCTAAGGTTGCTCCACGTTAAACCAGTATCCCACGTCAACAAGGTATTGAAGCTGTTTGGTGTTATTTGGATCATTCTTAAGCTATACCAAAGGAACATAAATCTTTTATGATTGATGCACTAGAGTTTACCATGGGGAACAATTACTTCTGGTTTAATAATTTAACTTTTATCTCCAAAATAAAAATGTCATGATGCGGGCTAAATATCCCCTAAGAATGACAAATTTGCTCATGATAAAGTGGAGGAAGGACATCATCTTTGGTTGATCCTTGCCTCAATTACAGGTATATTAAACTTTCCCATGAACATAGTGATCAAAAAGTTAATATCAAAGATCTTATTTTTTATCAGAGATGGCAGGATTTATTCTATTTTTTTTTAAGTAGCAACAGAAATGGATATATTCCAACTACAAACTGCCACCATGCTACTTCAGTACAGAATATCCCAAAAGGACAATCTATTCTTATTAGGAGTTGTGATAGACAACGCAGATCATTACAAGCATGTTTATGTTCTAAAAAAAAGTTTTTTGAAAAAAGGATAACCTGAAGACGGATTAGATGAAAAAAAAAAAATCTGAGGTTGGTCAAATAAATAGGAACGGTTTATTACTAAACCCAGGCAACCCATAAATAGATAATGTCACATTTGATTGTACTTTTATTACCTGTTTTCTTCTTAATTTTATGGCATTAAAAAAATAAACAATTCTGGGCCATTCTTAACTGAAAGCCAGCTTTACCTACAGCATTGCCCAAGAGTTCTGCAATTTTTATTTATTTATTTTGGAAAAAATCCATGTGCTTAATATAATTGCTCCTCCTAAAATAACTTGGTTGAAGAGTACAAATGTTTTTTTTTTTTCTTGTAAATAATGTGTCATCTGTAAAATAAATAGAAATGAATGGAAAAAGAAAACATCCTTTATCATATAGTACTAATAGATCATACTTAATTGACTCTTTTGTTTTCAGTCACTCTCAGTATGTGGTATAGCTACTCCAGTACCCATGTGGTCTGCAGTATGTTGGCAGGACTACACAGACTCTGAGAGTGAAATTGAGGGACGATGTATAATAACAAAAGGGCTTTCAAAATAAAAATTTGTCTGCCCACTTTGATATCTATCACAACAGGGATCCTAGTGGGATTAAGTTGTAGGATTATAAAAGTTAAATCCCCATTGGAGAGGATGTAAAAAAAGGAGAAGTCTCCAGAAGGGAAACATGGTGGATTTACAAGTTACATACATACCATATGCTCCCCATTGACTAAATATCAAGTGGGACATGAATTGCTTTATTTATAACAAATAGAGATTAATATGAAGCTTCACTTTGCAAAGAATACCCAATCACATGCAAGGAGATAAAAAAAAAACAGCATTTTTGTTTGCACATGAGTAGATGACAGAAGTGAGCAGAGCGTCCCTTTATTTACTATGCTTTGGTATGGCACCTGCAAAGTGCACAATCTATTTGCCTCTAGTAAATTAACCCCAAAATGTATTATTTTGCTCACTTGCTGTATTTAACATGTATGATTTTGTTCACTTGCTTGATTAGGGAACAATGATTGAGCATTTGTTGTGCAAATAGCATATGCTGCACATATAAGTAGTTGCTATACTTAAGTCTAGGTTGATAAATGTTAGTTTTTGGGATTGTCAAGGGATCTGACAATGTCGCTCACATGTTATGTTTTATTGCATGTTTCTATATTTTTGGTTATAATTTATAAATGGGTAGTTTTATGCCTGGTAGCTGTTGGTTTTTTGCCCAACTGTCATCTGGCACTGCTTGCAGCCTCATAGTTTGCACTGCCAGTAAGCATGTAGGCAGATGCAGTCTGCTTTCTCCACTGCAGGCAGTGCCCAACCGCAGCGGCATTGCAGAAGGAGAGGAGGTCAAGAGGAACATGGCCATCTTGGGTCTGGCTGAGTCTATTTAATGGCGATGTCCTCCTTCTTGGTCCTTGAACGTCACTGCTGACCTTCTATTCGTGCTCTGCGCTGTGCTTTTTCACCATCTGGTCAATACACAGGCATGGGTCCGGTCGCATGCGCAATGCCGTCTCAATGGCCGCTTTCACCTCCTAGGTAAACACTATCTGTTATGACAGGCTTTTCCCTTTCTCCTTGTTCTTGGATTACCAGCTTCCTGCTTGATTTGGGGGCTGTATGCTTTCTAGCCATAGATGGTATCTCTAAATACTGGTGCTAACTATTACAAAGTGAATACGTTGGAAGTGTTCTTTGTCATCATATATCTTACGCTTTTGACTTTGGCAACCAATATTCATTCCTCCATCCATATCTGCTGGCTATCTTTGAAACAGGTGAGTTATACCTGCTGAGGTGTTACATACCTGTTTTGGCTTTGCTCTTTTAGTGTCACCATACAAGTAGCATATATAGCTATTATCCCCTGATCTGTCTGTGCTATTGTCTGTTATAGATTTTGTAAACCTAACTACACTTTTTGACAGGATTACTTGACTCTTAGGGATTACTTGACCCTGCATATTGTTTGTTTTTAGCTGCAAGTGGAGTGGAGGAGAGTGAAGTGGAGTATGTGACACTCCATATGATCAGTATGTGACACATATAAGGAGCCTGTCAAATCCAATTGTGTATTTTGCTTAAGAAGTATTTCGTTTTCACTATGATCATCAACATCAATCAAGCAGATGACAGGAAAGTGACTGGATCCAGACTCCAGAGCCAGACTATTGTCGGTATGGTGCTGCATGAAAGTCTGTAGCCCCTCCCACAGGTATTTAGCTTGATTTTAACAGAATGGAGGCACTTCTGAGAGGCCTGGAAAGCATTTCAGAAATCAGAATCTCACATAGAATAGGTGTAAGCAAAAAAAAAAAAAATACCCATACTTCTCTTTTAACCTTTGATTGACTATCAATGTCGATTTTAATATACATCTATTTGCTATGTTTACATAAAAAAAAATTTTTGTATATTTTTGTTTTGTCGTGCCTAAAAAGTCCAAGCTCATATACCCTAAATTCTCTTTAATCTGAATGGGACGCGGCACTGTTTATTCTATGGAGTATCCACAGCACCTCTCTGTGATAATACAATGTTTGTATTTGGAGTCTATTTAAGACCCTGGCTCCCAGGCTTGTTGTGGGCAATGTAGGGACAGGCAATCCATCTGTCAGGAACAGTAGTTAGCAGCAGGGAGAGGTTCCAAAAGAGTAGGGATAGAGCAGGGACATACCATCCTTCCTGGATGCATCCCCATTTGGGTATGGACTGGCCAAGCCGCATTCTGTCCCTCAAGCCAGATACAGTCATTGCCTTGTTGATCTTTACCTTCAGTACAGTTGTGTTATTGCAACTGGATTGTTTACTGCTGCCACACCACACTGCACCTCCCCACAAGCGATATCCTTGTATTTTGATATTACTGCGCCCATATTGGCTTTTTAGTTCATAGGGTGTGTCAATAATATTATGATGGGCGTGATTGTGTATCTTTTGGGTTTAGTTAATAGATGTATACATCAATGCTGGCAGCCTCTGAGAACGTCCGACTGGACAAAATGTATGGTGGATCACTACTCTATGTAAGGTAAAAGAAGTTTATACTTCACCACAAACTTTATACAGCAACACAAACCCTGGTGTGTTGCCAGGTTTCTCTTCTTGGTGGCGGTTCGTTTGATGCAATATCTCCACAAGGTTGTAGAAATAAAGCGTTACTGGATCTACTGATTAACAACAATACAGACCTGATCACGGATGTGGAAATACGGGGCAATTTAGGTAACAGCGATTGTAGGTCAATTGGCTTCAGTATAAGTCACACAAATAGGAAACATAAGGGGCATGCAAAGACACTGAATTTCAAAAGAGCCAACTTCCCTAAACTACAAACCTTGCTAGAAGGCATAAATTGGAATAAAATCTTAGGAACAAAGAGATATGGAGGAGATATGTGTTTTCTTTAAGAGCATATTAAATAAGGGCATTAGCCAATGCATCCCATTGGGTAATACATTTAAAAGAGCGAACAAAAGTCCTAGATGGCTTAACTCCAATGTAAAAATGCATATAAAAAAAGAGAAGACCTTCAAAAAATACAAGGTTGAGGGATCAGCATTCAGACTTTATAAAGAATGCAACAAGAAATGTAAGGGTGAAATAAGGACGGCTAAGATAAAACATGAAAGACACATAGCAGAGGAAAGTAAAAATCCCAAGAAATTCTTTAAGTATGTAAACAGTAAAAAAGGGAATACAGACCAAATTGGCCCCATAAAGAATGAGGAAGAACATCTGGTTACAAAGGGAAGATGGCAAAGGTATTGAATTTATTCTTCTCCTCAGTCTTCACGTGGGAATTGAAGGGCTTCAGTAACCAAAACTGCAGTGTTTATCCTCATGACACATCACGGGAAGCACCTCCATGGTTAACAGAGGACAGAATCAAAATTCGACTTGGGAAACTTAACATTAATAAATCACCGGCCCAGATGGCTTGCACCCAAGGGTACTTAGGGAACTCAGTCAAGTAATTGCCAAACCATTGTACCTAATTTTTTAATGACAGTCTACTGACTGGAATGGTACCAGCTGATTGGAGAAAAGCCAATGTAGTACCAATATTTAAAAAGGACCAAAAATACATCCCTGGGAATTACAGACCAGTTAGCCTAACATCAATAGTATGTAAACTCTTGGAGGGAATGATAAGGGACTACATACAACATTTTCGTGATAAGAACAGTATCATTAGCAGTAATCAGCATGGATTCATGAAGAATTTTTCTTGCCAAACCAATCTATTAACTTTCTATGAGTTGCCATCTAGATAAAGGAAGGCCCATAGACATGGTGTATCTGGATTTTGCAAAAGCATTTGACACCGTTCCCCATAAACTTTACTGTACAGTTTACTGTACAAAATAAGGTCTATTGGCATGAACCATAGGGTGAGTACATGCATTGAAAACTGGCTATAAGGGCGAGTTCAGAGGGTGGTGATAACTGGGGAGTACTCGGAATGGTCAGGGGTGGGTAGTGGGGTCCCCCAGGGTTCTGTGCTGGGACCAATCCTGTTTAATTTGTTCATAAACAACCTGGAGGATGGGGTAAACAGTTCAATCTCTGTATTTGTGGACGATACTAAGCTAAGCAGGGCAATAACTTCTCCGCAGGATGTGGAAACCTTGCAAAAAATTAATGGGGTGAGCAACTACATGGCAAATGAGGTTCGATGTAGAAATATGTAAAATAATGCATTTGGGTGGCAAAAATATGAATGCAATCTATACACTGGGGGGGAGAACCTCTGGGGGAATCTAGGATGGAAAAGGACCTGGGGGTCCTAGTTGATGATAGGCTCAGCAATGACATGCAATGCCAAGCTGCTGCTAACAAAGCAAACAGAATATTGGCATTAAAAATGGGAATAATTCCAGAGATAAAATGATAATTCTCCCGCTCTACAAGACTCTGATCCGGCCGCACCTAGAATATGCTGTCCAGTTCTGGGCACCAGTCTTCAGGAAGGATGTATTGGAAATGGAGTGAGTGCAAAGAGGGGCAACAAAGCTAATAAAGGGTCTGGAGGATATTAGTTATGAGGAAAGGTTGTGAGCACTGAATTTATTCTCTCTGGAGAAGAGACGATTGAGAGGGGATATAATTTCAATATAAAAATACCATACCGGTGACCGCACAATAGGGATAAAACTTTTTAGTGGAAGGGAGTTTAACAAGACTAGTGGCCACTCATTACAATTAGAAGAAAAGAAGTTTAACCTTAAACTGCGTAGAGGGTTCTTTACTGTAAGAGCGGCAAGGATGTGGAATTCCCTTCCACAAGCGGTGGTCAAAGGGGGGGCATCGATAGTTTCAAGAAACTATTAGATAAGCACCTGAACGACAGCAACATACAGAGATATACAATGTAATACTGACATATAATCACACACATAGGTTGGACTTGATGGACTTTGACGTCACCTACTATGTAACTATGATCTATCCCTATACCTGTGGGGTCATACATAGTTAGTCAGGTTGAAAAAAGACACAAGTCCATCCAGTTGAACCACAAACATCCAGTTCAACCACAAACTCCTTTAATCTGGTAAGTGGTTCATTCGCTTGTCTGGTGATGGCCAGGGGATTTGTTGAGATAATTAGGACACTTCAAGAAGGATCATTTAGAGTCTCATTTCAAGCACTGCAATCTTTTACACATTCCCATTGGCTTGTATGGGAATGCTAAACCTATTGAAATGAACAAAAGTCCATCAATACAAGCTTTAAAGAAAATTAGTGATTTTGCTATGCAAGGCAAAGCAACAGATTTGCATTATTACTGCCTTGCACTTCTCAGAAAGCACACGCCTTTCTTCAATCCCCCACCTCTCTGTTTAGCTGGCAGTGAAAAAACCCGGTACTTCTGGTTGTGCACATTTCTCTTGGTAATTGGCGCAGTACTACTATATGAGGGCAAACAGAGTCCTCAGCTATGTGTAAGCTCCGACTAAAGCAACTCAAGGCTCATATAGGATGTCCTTTCCTAAGTCCTGATAATTTAGTGTAGTGTCAGTGTATGAAAAGTGAGTATATGCTGCTAGGAAGGGTGTCATTAAATGATTGGGTGACCTGTACAGAAGATCTGTAAAGGTGACCTAACATGACACAAAGCAGACCCCTTCCCCATCTCCTCGGTCCCTGCTGTACTTACCTCCTGCGATTCTCAGTTGCCAGTTCCATCCATGTAATAGTGCTGACCAGTCCATCCTTTCAGTGCTGGACATAGAGAGAGCAGTGGAGACCCACCAGGGACTGGTGGAGATGCTTGTGGTAGCCCTGACAGCTCAGGATCATGGGAGGTAAGAATAAGGGGGGGGGGGAGAGGGGGGACGGAGTCCAGTGTTAGGTCACCTTTACAGATCTGCTGTATAGGTGAGCTAACACTTTAAAACAAACATGATGCTTCTCTCTGTATGGGCAAAGCACAGGTTTAGAAAAATATAAGCAGTGCTTAAATAGTTAACTATAATAAACTTCAAAAAATAAAAATCAATCAATAGTGCAATAAAGTGCAAAAAGTGACCATGTGTAAATAGAACTTAATCTTGACAATGCATCACAAAATCAGTCCATATTATCTAAGCAGTCCATATGTGCAATAAAGTAATCCAATCCTGAAAGTGGTCCATGCAGAGTGAGTAAGTGAAAAGATCCGTCACCAACGGCACTCAGACACACAGGCTCCCAGTAATGTGCAGCGCTTCCAGCTAGTCCTGTCTAAATTGACCTGCACTCACCAAAAAAGAGCTCATCTCCAGCATCTACCTAAGTAGAGGGTGCCTACAGTCCCTATGAAAAAATCCAAGTAAAAAAACAGGACATACTGTAGACAGCAAATGCAAAATGGATACATTAGGTACAGTGTTCTGCACAATGGGGCAACTTATCAAAATTGAAGGACACAGACTCTGAAGCAGCTGTGCATCTCAACCAATCAGCTTCTGTCTTCAACTGGTTTGGTTGAGCTTTCGAAATGTAAGACAGAATTTGATTGGTTGCCATGTACAGCTACTCCTGATTCTGGTTGCTCCAGTTTTGATTTATTCTTCTCTATATATTTGTGTCCAAATAATAATATGCTACTGATGATTTTTCCAAGGAACTAAAATCTTGGTTGCTGGGGGTTCCTGCACATTTTACATCACAATTGCTTTTTGAAAAATGATGCTCTGTGCCAAAAATCAACTTGACTATAATTGTCTCTACCCACACAACAGCGACAGGTGCTGTCCACTCAGTCAAATATTGAAGCATTCAGTGGATTTGGCTGAACATGTTATTGAGGCTAAAATCTTCCCCATAGTTCTGACATGCCTTAAGGACCCCAATGAAAATATCAAAAAATAAATAAATTCTTCCACTATAATACAAGAAATTGCCCGACACACATCCGAGGTAATGTGTTCCAAATAGCAACATGCAGCGTTAATATACAACTCAGCAATGGATTAATAGCAGCACTCAGCGCTAGATTGGTGGGTTGAGGGAGTAAACTGCAAATTAAAATGATACTTTAATCCTTTTGTACATGAGTCATCATCAGATAAATTAGCGTGTGGGATATTTAAATCCTTTCTTTTGTTGCTAGTCACAGTAATGTGGCTCAGCAGGACTCCTGTGGGCTGCAGCGAAGCGACCTGTTGCCCTCAAGGGTTTGCTGCTAAGCTGACGTCTCTTGTTGACAGAGCAGTCCTAATGAACACCAAGAAATATGGAGATCTTAATAAGACTTGTTGCTGCTGATCTGAAATCAATAAATAAGCATTAATGTAAGCATGCATGTTTTTTTTTTCTGTGGCTGTATCACAGCGAGTAGCTGCCATTAATTATAGGAGCTCTGCATTGTCTCTCTGCTGCTCTTCCCCCCAATTAATACAAAGGGCCAGGGCAAGGTGCAGATCTAAGAGATGTCACAACGATTTAGTCCACCGCTTTATAAATCCCTTCTCCCCATTCTTCCATTGCCTTTTCACGTCATTTGACAGGGATTTCACACAAATTGGCATTAAACTGTGTCATATGTTGTTGTAATGAATTTATGCTGTGCTGAATGGACTAAAATCCAATTGTGGCACCTTGTGGATGCATAAAAATCTGCCCTTTACGTGACTGTTTCCATTGCTATTAAAGGCGCAGATTACTGATTATTTTGTCCATCTCGAAAAATGAATTTAGAGCATACCCTTTAGAGATTTCAAATGTTTAAAAGTATTGACAAAGAGCTGACACCCACAATGTGTAAGCCATTACCTTTTGTTAGTTAGAATATCCCTCGCCTATATCAGGGATAACTTGTGGCCATTCATGTTTAGGGAACTCTTGCATGCCTGTAGGTGCTTTACAATGGTGATTGACATCTTCTGCCCCTGTGTTCCCAGGGGAGTGTTGATTGGCCAGGTGGAATTTCTCCAGGCCAATTGCCATTTTTTCTCTTAAGAAAGCTGCCCACTCCCACAACCATGACCATCAATGAATGTGTGAGGCTTGTCTACTGGCAAAACCCTTGTCCTGTAAGAGGTCTCCAATTGACTACCAAGGCAGCTCGTGGAGCAGGGGGATGTCAGATGGACAAAGCATACTTTCCTAGCCTGTGACCCAAAAGACCCATGCGTGAGCTGCTTAGGCTCTTAGAAGGAGTGTAAATCTTCAAAGTCCACTGCTATGAGTGCCAGTCTGGGAGGGAGCTTGTTTCAGCTCCTGTAATTACTGGGTATGAAAAAAGGTCTCCCTTAGCCGCATATCTGAATGATCCTTCTGATCAATATGTTAGTGGTAACCTCAACATGGACTCCAACCAGGCCACACCCCCAATGAGTTTCATTCTGCCCCTGAGAGCTTAGTCATGGGCATTCATAGCGGTGGACTTTGAGGATTTATACCCCTTCTTAGACCCTGAGCAGCTCAAACATGGCTCTTTTGGGTTGTAGGACTTTTTAAAGTTACAGTTTAAAAAGACTGAGAATATTACCACACTATACGGCTAAAAGTCTGTGGACTTCTGACTCTCTCACCTATATAAATTTGTTGGACATCCCAATCTAAAATCAGTTTATCACTGGACTGCCCCCCTTTGCTCCTATACCTTTCCACAAGATTTTGTAGGGCAGAGATTGTGCCCACGTAGCCAAAAATAAGATGCACTTACTGTAAAGGTATGTTCTTCAAATCCAATCAGGGACACAGGAATTCAGGGTTACACTGCCACCTTCAGGAGGTTGAGACACTGCCAAACAGAAATATATGGGAAAAAAGAGCACAGAGATATCAGACTATGCAGGCCACAGAAGGAGCAAGACAATCAATACTCTAAAATATTGCAGTTTATTCAATAGAAAACATTAATATATCACATAATATATGTGCATCTAATTTGTACACTTGGTAGGTGAATACTGGTACGTTAGGTCTTCATGCGACAACGTGTTTTGCAAAGATTGGCTTCATCAGGGATATGAAAATACAGCACTCATCTCAGTGTAGGGTAGCACTAGCACACCATCTCCCTGGGTGGGTGCTGGAGCATATAAGGAACTTAAACCACAGTGGGTCAAACATGGAGGGTCATTGGGGCATATATATACATGGACGCAACCAAATCACGGAAACTCCCCAGGCCATATCCAAAGATATAGAGAAGTGTTTAAAATTTGATCTTATACAGACCCACTATCCATTTGTGGTGTAAGATCCATCTGTGTATTGTAAAAAATCGAAAACAATCCACTTAGGATAAAAAGATCAAAGGTACAAGGGACTCATAGGTCCCATTGGGATGATAACAGATCCTCCTATATGGATGCAGACATCCCTGTCTATGTTGAGGGAGGTAGGTCCAGTCCCATCCACCAACACGTCTAAGGAGGATGATATAAACGTTCAGTTGACCTGGACTTAGGAAGAAAGGACTAAGGATCTGCAACTCGGAATTACTAGATGGCTGAAGCTGAGAAGTCCCCTGCAGGACATTGGAATCTGCCAATGACCAAGGAAACACCACAGTGGATCAAAGGACTAGGACAGAAGAGATCACTGTCAAGAGGAATGGCTCCACCCAGAGGAACACTGAGCTGGGAAACCAAAACCACCGTAAACAGGTATAACATCATAACTACAGTAATAAAGCAAAACCTAGCGCATCTTATTCAATATCATGCACCAAAACATAATTAACCCTCCTGGCGGTATTCCCAAGTGTGGCTCGGGGGTTAAATTTCAGTACCATTAGCGGTAACCCCAAGCCACACTCAGGATTGCATTGCAGAATCCTGGTCCAGGTTACTTACCTTGTTACCAGGATCCCCGCTGTGTCCCTGCCAGATCACCCGCCCGATGCTCTGTGTTCCGGGCTCCATTCCCTGCGATTGTCATGACACATACAGCAAATTCAAAAAGTACAAAAAACATAACACATACAGTACACTGTAATATTACAGATTACATTACTGTATCAAATCATTTAACCTCCATTTTGTCCCTAGTGCTTTGTCCAGTGCCCTGCATGTACTTTTATATTATATATACTGTTATTTCTGCCTAGAAACTTGAGATTGTTCATGGCAACCAAAAAGTGTCCCTTTACATCAAAATTCAAATTCAAAAATCTGCAATAATCATACCACCAGGGAGGCTACACAACATCCTCTTCCTTAACACAAACCAATAAAAAAGTCTCACACAATTACTATAATACCACTGATCATTAAAAAACTGTTCAACGATGTCTCTCATGTGTACAAATGGTTATGTGCCCAGTTGCAAAATAAATAATCTTCTCAGACTCACCAGAGCTTTAGGCCTCATACACGCTAGAGAATCAGGTCACCATTGATTACATCTAAGAGCCACAGGGGGTGTTCCCTCTCTAGCTGAGAGCACTGTACAGAATTTGAATGGCCTGGACCTGCTAATAAGGTTAACTGGAGCAGGGAGAGGTCACATTATGAGTGTGCGCTGGTTGTTTGGCCCAGAGTGACCACTAGGGGTTACAACATTTTGTACAATGGCAAGATGTAGAGGAATGAGAGGCAAGTGCTTTTCCTGGAGAGGACCCAAAATAGCCGCAACTGAGATGGACGGATCTTCGATATTTCCAGCAGGAGAAGCTATGGTATGTACTATTCATTAGATGTAGAATTGCATAGGGGTATTTATTTAACCTCCCTGGCGGTATGATTATTTCAGATTTTAGGTGCTGAAAGCGGTACAATTATTTTGCATGGAAATTTGGCGTTTTATATTGTAGGCCTGCAATTCTTAGGCCGCGTACACACGGGCGGACTGTTCGCCCAACTTTGTCCGCTGAACAGTGTTTCAGCGGACAGTCCGCTCGTGTGTGGGCTTTAGCGGACAGTTTCAGCGGACAGTCTGATGAACAAAGTTTTTCGGAAATCCCGTAAAACTGTCCGCTGAAACTTGGTTTGAGCGGACAGTCCGCTCGTGTGTAGGCTTGTTCGTCAAACTAAGTCTCGCGCATGCTCAGAAAGAATTTACACGCCGAAGGTTGCATTGCAGTGTATAGGACGTCGTTTTTCTAGTCCCGTCGTACGTGCCGTTCACGTCATCGCGCACGGTTTCAGCGGACTGTTCGTTCATCGTGTGTAGTCAAGTCCGTTCATGCTAATTTTGAGCGGACTGTTTGTCAAACTGTTTGACGAACAAGGTTGGGCGAACAGTCCGCGCGTGTGTACGCGGCCTTAGGAATAACTCTCTTAAATCTGTTCAAACAAGAGTCTAGTAGACATCCCGTGTATGATAAAGTTTATAATATAATAAATAATGATAACAAATAATAATAAAAATTATTGAATAATGTAATCAAATCCAAAAACACAGAAATTTGCTCATTTTCAGAATTGTCGCTGTCATTAGATTTAGTGTTTGATGACGGATCTCCCCACAAATCACTATCGCTCAATTCTGCAAGTGATTCTAATTTATTATCGCTGTTTTTTAGCTGGTCTAAAATCACTTTTGACATAAAGGGACACTTTTTGGTTGCTATGGACAATCTCCAAATTCCAGGCAGAAAAAAACAGTATTTATAATATAATGCAGGGCATGCAGGGCACTGGACAGACCACTAGGGACAAAGGGGATGTGTATTTTGTTTATACAGTACTGTAATCTGTAAGTGTATTGTGTATTTTTACTTTTTTGAATTTGGCGCCGATCTCCGCTCCCGTGTGTCGTAACGTCGCAGGGAACGGAGCTCGGCGGCACTCGGGCACTGTGTGAATCGAGCGGAGGACGGCTCGCACACACAGCGGAGGGACATCGCAGGATCCAGGGGACAAGGTAAGTAAGTCTCCCTGTATCCAGTGATGCGATCCAGAGTCTGGCTCGGGGTTACCGCTCGTGACACTGAAATTACAGCCTGAGCCAGATTACCGCCAGGGAGGTTAATGAAAATCTGAAAACCAGAAAATTTAACTTACTTTTTAAATAGGGAAAAAGCAGTTCTGGCGCAAAATTCCTTACCCTGGATTGCTATAGATTTGAAAGACTGTGAGCTGGAGAAACCGTTGAGTAAATGTTATTCAGTTAGGGTTTATATCTATTATAGGTGACTCAATCGTTCATTCTTTTCTTTCATGGATTATGATTATTATTCAGGATTTATCTAGCGCCAACAGTTTGCACAGCACTTTAAAAAATTAAAGCAGACAGTATAAGTACAATACGATTCAAAACAAGAGGAATCAGAGTGCCCAGCTCATTAAAGCCTACAAATGAAGAGATTAACATTTCCAGGACTTGCTTAGATTTTAACTTCCATAACCTGGTAAATTTATGGAGATTTTACAACAAGCTCATTACTCTGGGTTTAGTCTGACAAACTAAAAAAAAAAAGAAAAAAAGATATTCCCCAGTGTATGCTCTGAATCCTAACTAGAACAGCTGTTTTAACACACAGGTGAGAATTGTTACTCATTCAGGTCTCCAGTGGCAGTGTTTAATAGGAGTTCAGTAGATCGGGTAAAGTTGTCTGTAGTGGCCATTACACTGCTTTGTTTCAGAGTCTCATCATAATAGCTCATTTTGAGTTTGGAAACTTTGTCAGCTGTTTATTGCTTAAATATTCAAACAGAGTACACGTTCTTTTGCTGCATGAATATAACCTATTCATATGTGACATTTATCTTGCTAAGCTGGGCAAAGATCGAGTGCTGTGAAACAGCTGCAGTCTGTGATATGCAGTTCTTTGTAAATAGCTCCCACTGCTGGCTACAGGTGCTAAAATTAGGTTAAATATCCAACTGCCACATCATTTTATATCTTCCATATTTATCTACATCATTGTATGTGATTCTGCAGTTTGCCAGAAGGAGTTAAATTATTCTCTAGCTAAGGGTCCCTTCTTTATAGGAAATGACCTGTTGTCCCTGCCCTTTTGGCAGGATCCCTATATAAGGTGAATAAAGCTTATGAGGTTGGTTGGAACTACTGTGTACTTTGGTAAGGAAGAATGTAGCAGAGGGCTGTGGGAATGCTGTTGGTTCTCCCACTTGGGCTTCCCTAATTCTGGGCCTTGAGATACCAGCACTGACCTTAAAGTGGTTGTAAAGTAAGGTGACCATGTCCCGCAGGTCTGTCCTGGGTCATAGAAAAATAACTTAGAAACATAGAAAAGTGACGGCAGAAAAAGACTGAGTAGTCCATCGAGTCTGCAATTTTTTTCTTTTTTCATTAACCTCGTTGTCTGACTATAGTTTTATATTTACCCCAAGCATGTTTGAAGCCGTTTACTGTTAACTGCCTCACTACCTCTGCTGGTAGTTTATTCAAATCATTAACCACCCTTTCAGTAAAATAATACTTTCTAAGATTAATTTTGAAATTTCCTCCAGTTAGTTTGAGGTCATGTCCCTGTGTTCTTGATTTTGGTTTCATATTGAAAAGACTGCCTTCCTGAACCTTATTCACCCCCTTGATGTATTTAAAGGTTTAAATCATGTCTCCCCTTTCCCTTCTTCCCTCAAGACTGTACATATTAAGTTCCTGAAGTCGCTCTCAATATGTTTTATCCCCCAATCCTTTCACCATTTTTGTTACCTGTCTCTGAACTCGTTCCATTTTATCAGTATCTTTTTGGAAGTGAGGTCTCCAGAACTGGACACAGTATCCTAAATGAAGTCCCACTAAAGATCTATATAGGGGAATCAGAACCTCCTTCCTCGTGATTCCTCTAGTGATGCATGCTAGAATTCTATTTGCTTTTCCCACTGCCTGGTCATGCTGTTTGCTCATTTTGCAATCATCTGAAATAAGCACCCCCAAATCTTTTTCTTCTGTAGTTCTGGCTAACATTGTACCCCCAATGTTGTACTCTCTAAGGGGATTCTTTTTTCCTAGGTGCATTATTTTACATTTGGAAATATTGAACTGCAGTTTCCAATAAAGTGTACCGGAATGAAACTGACACAGCCAACTCCTTCCCCCTGGGCCAATCTGATGCCCCCAAAAAAGGCCACCATATCGCCACTTTACTCACTGTCCTACCCCGGAATGTCTGGAGAGGCTCAATCCCCTCCCCCTGCTTGTGATTGGAGAAATCATAAATCCCGTCTTTTATGTCTAATCACTGCAAGGCAGTGTAGAGCCAGCGTTGGAACAAGGTAAAATGGGTTTTGGCCAGCCAGGACAAGTACTGAGTAAAGTGGCAATGTGGCAGCCTTTTTTGGGGGCGTGATCAGTGCTTCTGGGTATAGCGCGCACCCACCACCCTGGCTGTGCTGTATATCATTACAGCACAATGATTTTTGGGAAGGGGGGTGTCCCAGAATGGCAGTTTGGATATGTGGTCATCCTATTGTAAAGGCTTCAGGTTTTTTAGCTTAAAGCGGTAGTAAAGCACGCTTTGTGATTTTTACCTACAGGCAAGCCTATAATAAGGCTTACCTGTAGGTAAAATAAATATCTCCTAAATGTGCACCATTTAGGAGATATTCACCCTGGACATCATCAGCGCGTATGCACGGGAGTGACGTTATCGTGGCTCCGGCCACTCACAACGCCGGTGCCAACAAAACCTGAAGAAAGACCGGGAGAAGATGTCAGTCCTCTCAGAAGTGACAGCACGCCACTGGAGGGCTTCATTCTAAGGTAATTATTTCATAATGTGCTAGTACTTTATTCAATGCCTTACAGGTGTTTTTTTTTTAACTCTGCCTGGGTTTACTACGGCTTTAATGAATTATCAAGGTAAAAAACCTTTTATGTGCAGTTCCCCCTCCCAGACCCCTAATTATTTACCTGAGCCTGATCTCGATCCAGTGCTGTGAAGTGGTGCTGCTCTTTTCCATCTCACTGGACTCATTGGCTCCTGCTGCTGTAAATTAAATCCAGTGATGAAGGAGCAGGGGAATGGGGAGCAGGGTGGTACCCTACTGTTTATCTCAATATATACACACAGCGCAGCTCAGGATCGAGCTATGGTGGCACAAGGAGTAGAAGAGGAACTAGGAGCACTGGTGTGGGACCCCAGAAGAGGTGGATCAGGGCTGCTCTGTGGAAAACGATTGCACAGAGCAGTTAAGTATAACATGCTTGTTATTTGAAAAAAAAAATATGAACCTTTACAATCACTTTAGGAACACGGACCTGAGTGTCAGAACATATGAGTTTATTGGAGTGAACTCTAAAGTCACCTATTCATCTTGCCAAATGTTTTAAAATCATGTTCTGTATTCAAGTAAAGAAATTTTACTTTGCTTCTGGCTGGAGTGATTTTACTGAAGATGATGCCTCACACCTGACGGGAAGTGTGTAAGGTGGGCCAGTGTACAGTGTTGGATGGGTACAACTCATGATCCACTACATGGTGGCTGGTGGACAGTGTAAACCTGGTTGGATTGGGAATGGTGGTGGTCAGGGAAAGAAGTCAGCCTACTGGCAATGAAGAGCAGCCAAGTAATTTTGGCCCCCATGTCACATGGGCCCCAGGTGTTTGGCTAGACAGTCGGAGAAATGCAGAGTCCTGCACCGTGAGTACTCTCGATTACTTATGGGCCAGTGCTATGTTAGACAGGGAGATGGTGTAGCATAGAGTTTTTAACCCATCATCTGTACGCTAGTATGCAGACAGGGCAGTCTGTGTGGGCTGTGAGGCAGTTGTGGGCTAAAGTTTTTAGACCATGGTACAGCCCTGAATTATGATGGGCTCCATAGCAGAGTGTTAAGAACTGTAGCCAGCTAGGGGCCTGCCAACAAGTTGGCTAAAAAGGAAAAACCTGTTAGGCCTTGTAATGGAAATTTGGAAGTTCTGTATATAATTGCATTCTATTTTATATGTATTGCACAATGCCCTCACTGTGCACACGGCACTAATAATGTTTTCAGTATATATTTTGCATTCTTTCGAGTCCTGATTAGAATTAGCCTGTAACGCCCCTTGTTACCATAAACAAACAATTGTAATATCAGTGTGACACCTACGTAATCATGTATATAAAAACCTTCAAATGTGTCATAATAAAGCAGAAAAGTTATTTGGAAAGATGCTGAGCATATCTTTTGCGTCTATTCCCTACTGCAGTAGTTATTGTTAATTTGGAACCACTAATCAATATGAGGATAGGAGTTGCCTATCTACTAAATGTTAAGTCAGCCTCTTACACACAGACATTTATATCCTCAAGCATAAAATTCCCATCTCTTTACCACACACGGGGAGCCATATTGTCTCCGAAAAAGGGTTAAAAGTGCCTGCAAAGCACCACTGTCGAAACACTTTGTTGGCGCTGCGGCAGCACTGGCCATTGATTTCAATAGCAGGGGCATTTTGGGAGCAGTGTATTCACCGCTCCTGCAATGCCCCAAAGATGCTGCTTGCAGGACTTTTTTTTTCCCCTCCTGCAAGCACACTGCTCCAGTATGAAAGCACTCTGGCTTTTACACTGGGGTGGTAGGGGAGGCATTTTTTTAGGTGCTTAACAGGCGCTATTATTAGCCCTTTAGTGCCTGAAAAAACACTTCAGTGTTAAAGTAGCGTTATTGTTTTGAATTTTATTCATTGGGCAATGGGAAGCCAGTGGAGGGATTGACAGAGAAGAGTGGTGGACACTGAATGGTAAGGTGGATGAATCTGGCAGCGGTTTTCATGATAGACTGAAGAGGGGATAGCTTGTGGAGAGATAGGCCAATGAGGAGGGAGCTACAACAGTCAAGGGAAGAGATAACAATGGAGTGAATAAGTTGCTTAGTGGTCTCAACGGTTAGAAGAATGTATTTTGGAGATGTTTCGGAGGTGAAGTCTGGACAATTTGGACAGTGATTGGATTTAGGGCTGAAAGGACAGGTCAGAGTCTAGGATTACACCTAGTACCTTGGCATGAGGGGAGGGACTGATGGTTGTATTATTGATCTTAAAGATGAAGTCAGGGGGAGGAGCATGGGCTAGAGGAAAAATTATGAGCTCAGTTTTAGAAAGATTGAGTTTGAGGAAGTGGTGTGACATCCATGTTGATATGTCGGTTAGTAAGTTAGTAATGCGAGAGGAGACTGAAAGAGACTGTTTAACTGCACATATGCATATGGGGGTATTTCCTCAAAAGCACCACTTTTGCATTCAGGGAAAGACCATGTATGCGTGTGCATAGGTGCATTAGCTCTCATTCCACTAATAGTTTGGGGGCAACCTGTAATGTCCCGCCTCAGGCTCATGACACCTACAGCGTAGATTATTGACCCCTGCTAGAGGCCATGCGCTCATCAGAGTTTCCCATTGCTGTGTAAGGTGTATCGCCTTGCTCTGCATTATTTAAAGAGGAGTTTTCGGCAGCCATATTGGAATTTAAGAGCAAAATTAGGTCATCGTGTTTCTTCTCCTTTCCCTCCAGCTTCATTGTCTGGCAATGTCTGCAGCTGTTGTGGCCTCTGAGCCTTCTGCTGCTGATGTTATGACTAAGAGTCTCACAAATCCATGCTGCATAAGTTTATTCTTAGGGGCCTCAGTCAGCTAATTTAGCTCCCAAATTGGAAGATAGCTCTCATTGATGCTGTGCATACTGCATTTGAAATAAAACAGCCTGTTGTTGCTGTCAATGCTGTTACTAGTCTGGGAACCCTTAACCCCTTTTACTGCCATGAGGTATGTCATGCTTCATCAGCGGCAAGGGGTCTTGCGTATACTCCTGGCTGCTGCCTTGTCTACAAACAGAATGTGGATGTTGGATCGTTACTGCAGACCCCCCAAACAGGCTCAACCCCCTTAGGTGACTCCCCTGCTATGTTACCTGTGTTCTGCTATCCCACCTGTGAGCATCCACTAGTAGTGTAGAGAGAGACCAGCAAATGCCTGTTTAATGATCTCCCATAACTAGAAAAAAACTGAATATTTCACCAATTCCGGTTTCTTCTGTCACTTTTCCTGACACATACATACCTAAATGCACACGTTGGGGATGCCTATGTACAAAAATGTCAACTGTACTTCACATATTAGATATTACTGTTTACTCTGAAGTGACAATACACTGTGGGCTCTTCCACGTCAACCAAATCTTCTGTCTGTTTACTACTTAGAGAGCTTTTGCTCTTCCAGGGCTTTTTCCTTGTCTGCTTTGCAAGATCTAGAAGAAGGGTAATCTGGTGTGCCTCACAGTTCCAGACTGGTCCAAGTGGATGTGGTACACCAAAGTGGTAAGACTCCTGGCAGACACTCCATGGGCTCTACTGGATTGTCAGGATCTTCTGTGCTAGGCACCAATTTGTCATCCTGCTTCACAGTCTCTGGCTTTAACGACATGGCTGTCAAAGCCAATGACAGGGAGTCTGTCTAACTTGGTAATTACTACTCTATTAAAAGCTCAGAAATTCATCTCCCCATGCTGGAAAGAAACTTCCATCACAGAAAGTAATCATTGGGACAAATATTCAGGTTAGATCTGCAATTGGCTGTGAGTGCCATCAAAGGGCAAATCTCAACCTTAGTGATTTTATTCCAAACACCACAGCCCACCTATTAATTGGTTAAACCTTTTGTACAAGGTGTTGAGCATATAGTTACAACTGTATGACCCCCTGGGACTCCATGGGATTTAAAATGGTCTCTCTCAGGTCTTCAAAGACCGCCTTTTGAACCTATCAGGGGTATTCCTCTTTCTGTTATCACCCACAAGGTGGCTTTCCTTATTGCCAGTACCTATGTAAGGCATGTTACTAAGCTGGCAGCCTTGTCTTGCAGAAAAATAGCGGCTGTAAATCGCCTGTAAAGCACCTCTCTTCTCACACCAGTGTGAAAGCCCAAAATGTGAAAGCCTGAATTGGCTCTTTGCGGGTGCTTTTAATCCTTTTTCGGCCATTAGCAGGGGTTAAAAGTGCCCCGGGGCGTGTCCAGCCGAGGAGGAGAGCAGACGTGTGGAAGCTGAGCTCCGGGAGGCCGATCGCAATCCGTTGCCATCCGGAGCTATTTCCACTCAGACAAACACCCATCCTGTACAGGGCGGCTGCCACGAACCCTGGGCTGTATACCGGGGTGTTATTTGTACAGCGGGGACAGTGTTGAGGCCGCGGGACGCCGCGAGGCTGTGGACAGTAACGGGCGCCATCTTGGGGCCTACTGACGAGCCGCTCCACGCCACGCACCGCCATCTGAGACGCAGCATCCCGGGAGTGCATCAGTACTGCAGCATCCGGGCAGGCCCAGGGAAGCCACGGACCACCATCGGCGAGCCCCAAAACCGCGACTAGGCTCCGCAGGAGTACAGGCCACATCTTAGGCCTACAACACACAGTGAGTACTGCAAAGCCCCGCCCCCCCCTTTGTACCCGCCGCTGCTTGACATCCTGAACCCTGCAGAGACGTAAAGTTTGGGGAGCCCTCCCTGACACCTCACCTGACAAGACCTGGGCCATTTAGGGGTCAGAAGCAGGCTGTGGGACTATATGTGCCAGCAGGCATACAGATAAAAAGCCAGTGGCCATCTTGCTACACCCAGCTTACTTTACCCCCTTACGAGCCTACCCAGAGGACCAGCTGTCCTGGGCACAATAGGACCACAACAACTACAGTGCTTAAGGTTCACTCCACTTAGTCATTGGCCTGCCACTTACTTTCAGGAACTTACAATAGGGGCAGTGGCCTGGTGTATAGCCTTTAAGGTGATGCTGTAACAAAACCCTGGTGACCTGGGGACCTGAGACGTGAAAACGGATCATACTGACTATGTCAGCGCACTCACGGAGAAGTACACATAACCATACCCTGCGCTCTTTGGGGACCCCACAGAGCAAAACATCATCTGCAAACCTAAGCAAATTTAAATACTCTGGCGGCGGTAGAAACGCCAATAAAGCACCTACACAGAGTAACAGTATTATAGAAGACATGGAGGATGACGAGGTCTCGCTACCAGCCTCTGAAGACTCAAATACTGGCGCTAATAAGAATGAACATTTGCTTACCTATGCGGCCATGACAGACATCGCGGCTGACATTAAAAGCTCCTTCGCTGCGGCGATCACTGACATCAAAACGGAAATTCTGCGGAAAACGGAACAACTGGCAATATCAGACCGTGCGGGGAAGAGGAGAGACAGAGCCCTGATTAGATTAGACGACATCGCAACCACGCATTCTCAACACCTGATCGATATGAACCGGCAAGTCGAAGACTTAGACAATCGAGGACGCAGGAACAATATCAGAATCAGAGGGGTACCTGAGACTATATCCCAAGAACAAATCAGGCCTACTCTCACTGCCATATTCAATACCCTCATAGACAGACCAGAACAATCCCCTATTGATTTTCAGGCCTGTACTGGCCATCGGGACTACCGGGAGATTCCCGGTGGGCCGATTGGCTCAGTGGGCCGCTGGGCTGGTTGTCAGTTTGAGTCAGTGTTTTTTTTATTTTTAACGACGGCCGCGGCTCCGCTACAGCATCTGGGCCGGCCTGCCACACAGGTTCCACCCCCTCGTGACGCTGCCACTCACTAACCTTACTGGCAGCCTCCTTGTCCCAGCGCCGTGACGTCACACACGGCCGGAGGGCGGAGGCGGCCCGGGGATATGGGAGGAGTCAGAGTGTAGCAGCTGCTGCCCAAGCTTAGCTGCCTGGCCTGGGACTGAAGAGAAAGCGCCGCCGAGGAGGAACGAGGAACCAGAACATTGCTCCACAGCTCCAGGACTCCACTCCAGACAGCAGCACAGACAGGGTCAGGGTCCATCACCTCACCAGTGTCATTAAAGTAAGTAAGGTAATCAAATGCTATACTGGATGCAGGCTGCATGGCATGTCTGCATGACATGTCTGTGATATCTTTAAAGCGGTTGTATTTTTTTTACTTTTACCTACAGGAAAGCCTATAGTAAGGCTTACCTGTAGGTAAAAAAAATATCTCCTAAACCTGTACGGTTTAGGAGATATTGCCCTCGGTATGCGCCGCTGACTGCAGCGGCGCATGCGCACAAGGGGATTCTCGGCTGAAAGTCCGGCAGTGGCCGGACCCGGCCGGGATGAAATCTCCCGCGTGCATGCGCGGGAGTGACGATATCGCGGCTCCGGCCACTCAGCGCCGGAGCCGCGATACCCGGAAGAAATGCAGAGGGAGCATGTCAGCTCCCTCTGCGTGGATCGGGCCAGATGTTGGGGCCTCGTTCTAAGGTAAGTATTTCATAATGAGCTAGTATGCGGTGCATACTAGCTCATTATGCCTTTTGCTTTGCAGGTGGTAAAAAAAAAAAAATAATAATTTGCGGGTTTACTACCGCTTTAGGCTGGGTTCACACTGCAGCGATGCGGGAACGCCGCGAATCCACGGCGGGTTCCCGCATCGCATACCTCCCGGCGGCAGTTCACACTGCCCTATGCGAACTGCTGGGAGTGTCAGTGAAATGTTAATGACACCCAGATCAGTTCGCATATCGCAGTGCAATCTGCAAACTCGGACAGAAATCGGATCGCATGGTGTCAACACCCATGCGATCCGATTCTGCTGCGGACCAAAAAAAGGGTCCTGTGCGAGTTTGGGGCGGGTGTGATGCGAATTCAGCCATACTATCTGTATGGCTGAACTCGCGTCGCACATGAGATCGGATGTGATTTACACTGCAGTGCGGTGCGAATCACATCCGGTTCTCATAGCCGCAGCAGTGTGAACCCAGCCTTAATATGCAGCATAGCGGGGGGAGGGGGTAGGGTTAAATGTACTGCCACTGACCATGGTAATTGATTAATAATTTATTGTCACTGTCCACGGTAATTGATTAATAATTTATTGTCACTGTCCACGGTAATTGATTAATAATTTAATGTCACTGATCACGATAACTGATTAATAATTTATTGTCACTGGTCACGATAACTGATTAATAATTTATTGTCACTGGTCACGGTAATTGATTAATTTATTGTCACTGTCCACGGTAATTGATTAATAATTAATTTTTTTGCGCAATTGCGTATAGTTTATATACTGTTTTTGTGTGTGTTTGCAAAATTAAAGTGGGCCGGTCTGGATGAAGTCCAGGGCCAAATTTTTGTCCCAGTCCAGCCCTGTTGATTTTGACAGGGCACATAGGGCCCTCAGGCCTAGAGCACCAGACGGAAACCCCCCGAGGGACATCATATGCTGCCTACCCAACTACTGCCTGAAGGAAAACATTCTCCAAAAGGCCAGGGCCAAAGAACGGATCGTACATGAGAAGGCGGTAATACAACTTTTCCAGGACCTGTCGCCCATTACGCTCAAAAACAGGAGGGCCCTGAAGCCACTCCTAGAGGTGCTGCGGCAAAAGGGAATCAATTACAGATGGAAGTTCCCATTCGCACTTCAAGCAAGTTTCCTGGGGAAACAATTTGTGCTCAAAGTCCCAGAGGATCTAAATAAATTTTGTGAAGACCTCCAGATCGACACCCTGGACCTCCCGGAATGGTACGCAGAATTCCGCACACCCCCAGAAGTGAACAATCCGCAATTCTCGCCAGGACCGTCCCATGCACAGTCACCCTACCAATCAGGCAAACACAGAAACACAGCAGAAATCCAGACAGGAGCAGTTGTGAGCCTCCGTACCCCTCTAGAAGTGCGAGGAGCCCAAGAGGAAGAGACACGAGGGGCTACTGACATGCAGATGCTACGCATAAGTTCTGTTCCTGCAAGTTGCAAGTTTCTGTCACCTTTTGACCGCTAAGGTCGTTAGATTGCCTTAAGTTAACAGGCGCCAAGTTAGTGCGAGATCAGCACCTGAACACAAACTGCGACCGGTTCACAGCCTACACTGGACTATCGAGCTTACCAACCTCACCGCCACACCTTCCTCGGCAGCTTTTCTTAACTTTTTTCTGACCTTTTGGGAACCAGCCAGTCCCACATACAGATTTTTGCAATGACCGACCCTTGGAAATTATAACCTGCTAACAAACTTGGGCCACTGCCTCTAGCTGAACTGTAACACGATCCCTACCTCCTACTGCCTCCCGGGAGGAACCTTGTACAGTTCATTCCCGGCTGAAGTTCTGCAGAAGTAGAGGCCTTGGTTTCTACCCCTTTGCAACCTATAGAAGGGTTGACACAAATCTTTTAGCCTGTACCACGCAAGGCCTTGCATTGGGAATGGGACTGGCCAAGAAAGAGGAGGGAAAACCCCAACACTGTTTACCCACTTTTTGCTGTCTGGACGTCTTGCTAAACCTAACTGCGGTATATTGATAGCCCGGTTTACCACTAACCCCTTTTCTGGGAGGCGATTACATATCTAGAACCCGGTGCAAGACACTTTGACTCTCCCTCAGAGGAGACCTTTGGTACATGCCAGGGAGTATAGTTGAGCTTATTTACTTTTTTACCTTAGGCCCTCACTCCTTGTTAATAGGATTAATGAATACGCTACAGTGTAGAGTCACCTAATGTTTGCTATCTCGTACTAGGTTGCAGAGTGTTAAACTCTTGCTTTTGGTTGACAGATCATTCTGTTTAAGCCCTATATGACTTGAAATGTTATTTTCTTTTTACCCTTTTTTCTTTAGAAGTTCTCCTCTTTGACTATTTTGTAAGTATTTTCCAGTTATAAAATGTTGATAGAGTATAAGATGCTAACAGACAGAATGGAAACAGTTCCAATGTAAAGTCGATATCTCACACGACACCATAAGCTGCTTAACTCTATCTAAGATTGTTCGCACACATGATCCCAGTTACCCTACTCTCAGGGGGACACTTCCCCCGTCCTGATATCTGGATCCCCAGGTCCCGCTGGACCTTTACTCAGGGTTACCTACTAACAAATACATACTGCGCTTTTACCTAGCGCAACATTCAATACTACCTTTACTATAACACCTCCCACTACCCCCCACAGGGGAAATACCTCCTTACTCTAGAACGAGTCAGACACCAGGCTGACTCACCCTCCAGTGGGGACAGATTAGTTCATCCCTTCACATCACCCCACAAGTCTCACCCCATCCCCCCCCCCAACTACATTTATCCCTTAACTACACAATTGTTCCATCCCTTCTATATTATCCCTGCCCGCTTACGCCCCGCGACCGCAGCAAATACAGAGTACACTGCTGGTGTACCCAACATATCTCTGGACATCCACCTATTACGGTTCTGCTTACGACATGGCATACGCTTTCTTAGGGAAAGCACCAACTGTCCTTTCCCATAATGTAAATGGTCTGAACGTACCCGAAAAAAGGTCCAAATTATTAAGGGAACTTAAAAAAGCTCGACCCTTAATCGTATTCCTACAGGAAACTCACTTTATAGGCAGCAATATCCCTAGACTGATGGTACCTTTACCACAGTGTATCACGCCACCAACCCCTTGGCCAAAACCAAGGGAGTATCCATTCTTCTTCACAAGGATGCTCCCTTTGTGCTAAAACAACAATTGACAGACCCCGAGGGACGATTTCTATTTCTCAAAGGCTCCTGGGAGGGGGTCACCTGTAACCTTAGCTAATGTGTACTTCCCGAATTCCTCTCATATTTCTTTCTGCAGCAAACTGGTAGAGGAACTCAAATGGTTTGCTGAAGGGTGCACCATCCTTGGTGGAGATTTTAATGTCCCCCTTGCACCCCTTACAGACACCTCGACAGGACACACGCAAGTCCCGTACAGGACCCTCAAACGAATAAAAGCGCTACTGCAGTCCCTTACACTGGTAGATACGTGGAGGTCCATGCACCCCACAGGCAGGGACTACACCTTCTTCTCGGCACCCGATAAAAAAGTACTCAAGAATCGACATGATATTCATCTCGCAAAGGGACCTTGGTAACCTGCTCTCAGCGGGGATAGGCATCATAGCCCTCTCCGACCATGCACCCACGGTGGTCACATTACACCTCAATACACCGCACAAGTCCGCATTTAATTGGAGATTAAATTCCACCCTCCTCACCGACCCAATTATAAAAGACGACATCCTGAACGCCATTAACACATATTTTTCCCACAACATCGACTCTGACACAAACCCATTAAACAACTGGGAGGCTCACAAATCAGTGATAAGAGGCAAACTTATCAAATGGGGTGCCCGGAAAAAAAAGAGAAAGGGAAGATGAAATTAATAAACTCTCCCAGCAAATAGCAAACCTTGAACTACAACATAAACAATCCCAGTCACTCAGACTAGAAAACCAATTAACACAACTCAGAACCTCCCTGAGGCTTCTGCTAGACATGAAGATTAAACGTTCTCTTTTCTTTAAGAAAAGCATTTTCTACGAATACGGAGACAAGAGTGGCAAGCAACTGGCCAAAGCCCTAAAAGAGGCCACGTTGTCGAACCATATTCATGCCTTAAAAGACAAAAGGGGTACTTTAAAACACAATTCAGAAGAAATAGCAGAATTGTTCCATGCCTACTATTCTAAACTATATAAAATCCCGACACAACACAAACCATCCCACCTGACGAGCACAAAACAGGACGCTATACGTGACTTCCTACAGAATAGTGGACTGCCCTCCCTGACGATAGAAGATACAAATGCACTAGAGGACCCCATAACCACCACTGAAATCTCGAACGCGATTGCAGACTTAAAAGCAGGAAAGAGCCCCGGACCCGATGGCTTCACGTCACAATACTATAAGACTTACACTAACTCTCTTATAAAGCCCCTTCGTTCGGCCTTTAATTTCCTAGCGAAGAACCAACATGACTCCCAATCCTTCCTTATGGCACATATAGCCGTAATCCCCAAGCCCAATAAGGAACACACGGACTGCGCTAACTTTAGACCTATCTCACTTCTTAACACAGACCTTAAACTCCTAGCTAAAATTCTAGCCACTAGACTAAAACCTCTTTTAGCAAAAATAATCGTCCCCGAACAAGTGGGATTCATGCCGGGGAGGGAGGCCCGTGACAACACCATCAAGGCCTTGAACCTAATTCATTATGCACGGAAATCTGACACCAAAGGCATGCTGCTCTCTACTGATGCCGAGAAGGCCTTCGATAGGGTCTCCTGGGACTACATGATGGCTACATGCGCTCATATTGGCCTCAACGGAAACATGTTGTCATGGATCTCGGCTCTCTATCGGAATCCCCAAGCCAAAATCAAAATTAATAATATTTTCTCAGACCCTATCACCATCCATAATGGTACCCGCCAAGGTTGCCCTTTATCGCCACTCCTTTTCATCCTTACCCTAGAACCTCTAATCAGAACGATTAATCTTAACGCTGATATTCAGGGCTTTACACTAAAGGATAGAGAGTACAAAATTGCTGCTTATGCAGATGACCTCCTGTTCTTCCTCACCAATCCCCACATCTCGATACCTAACCTCCACAAAATATTCCAAACCTTTGGGTATATATCCAACTTTAAAGTAAATCAGTCGAAATCTGAAGCTCTGAACCTTACCCTATCACAGAACCACCTTAAAAGTATACAAGACAATCACCCCTATAAATGGGAACGAGGCACCCTTAGGTATTTGGGCATAAACTTAACCAGTAAAATTGAATCACTATATGATGTAAACTACAAACCTTTACTTGCCTCGATCAAAAGGGACCTTCTCAAATGGAATGTAAAAATGTTCTCCTGGTTTGGAAGGGCCTCAATATTAAAGATGACGGTACTTCCCAAGCTTCTGTACGTATTTAACGCTCTACCAATTAAAATTCCAGAACCCTTTTTTACCACACTGAGCCAAATTCAAAGACGATTTCTTTGGGCAGATAAGAAGCCTAGAATCCAATTCCGACGTTTAACACTGTCTAAAAGGGATGGGGGTATAGGACTGCCGGACTTTAAAAAGTACCACCAGGCCACCCACGTCACAAGAGTGATAGACTGGCATTGCCACGGATCGCATAAGGATTGGGTCCAGCTAGAAAGTAATTTGGCAACGCGCAACACTCTCTACCTCCCATGGTCGCTTCACTCCAGAAAGCCAAAACTTATAGATCACCCATTAATCGAAAACACCATAAAGATTTGGCAAGCACTGGTAAAGTTGCAAAAAATCGCAACAAACCCAGGTCCCCTGACACCACTCACGAACAACCCTGAATTCATTCCTGGCCTACACCACAAAATGCCAGAAGACTTCCTGGTACACACTTGTATGTCAGGTTCACAAGTCAAGACATTCGAAACACTAAACGCCGAGGTGGGGGAGCTGTTTCCTGGACGTTGGTTTTACATCCAACTAAAGGACTTCCTGGTAAACAACAAACACAAGCATCAATTTTGCCTCCCATTGACTCCGATTGAGAATATATGTTTACAGAGATCACCAATAGCGAATACCACATCACTTGCATACTCGATGTTAACTCAAGCGTCACATGATGACAAAACTAAATTCAAAACAAAGTGGGAATGTGATCTCCAGATCAGTATATCTGATGAGCAATGGAACAAGGCATGCATTTTGGCACATAAGTGCTCCTTAAGCTCCAAATACCAGGAAATATCCTATAAAATTCTCGCCCAATGGTATATTACACCACAAAAAGCCAGGAGATGGTCTCCCTCCGCCTCGGACACATGCTGGAGATGTAAAACACATATAGGCACCTTCCTGCACATATGGTGGGAGTGTCCACTAATACGAACCTATTGGGATGCAATTAGAACCTGGATAAAGCACATCACAGAAACTCGCCTAGAATTGAATGCGGCCACATGCTTGATTAATCTGGTCCCCATCAATTTAAACCGATACAAAAAATCGCTGACCCGGCATCTTCTCATAGCTGCCAAAACACTGATACCAATTCATTGGAAAACGACCAAAGCCCTGGGAATTACAGACTGGCTTAACAGAGTACAATATATCTACAAGATGGAGGAGATTGTGGCAACCAAACATGAAAACAGCACAAATTTTAACAAAACATGGCAACCGTGGCTGGCTTTCACACTCTCTCCCGAATTTCATACACTTAAAGGCTAACCTTTCCAACATCCTTTGACCCTCAACAGAGTAGGAACTAGGCTCAGAATGACAAATAGTATATGTAACCAGCGGAGTTATATACTATTGCAAAGGGCGAACCACATCCCACATTCCCCTCCCCTCCCCTCACCCCCTGCCACCACCTCTCCCCCCCCAAAATACTCACCCTTCCTTAAATATTGCACGCTATTTAACGTCCTCTATGGTGTAATCACCTCATATCTTATCATTAACCAAATTAGAACACACTGGAGATGTAATTATTTGTTTTTTACTGTTTACAGATAGACGGCTATGATACGTGTATTTGATCATTGACTGTAAACCTGATTTTGTTTTCAATAAAACTTTTGATTGTGAAAAAAAAAAAAAAAAAAAGTGCCCCACTAGCTGCCGGCATGCACCACAAAAACGACGGTAAAGCGTTGCTAAAAGTACTGCCGATGCCTGCCCGCCCCAGTGTGAAAAGGCCTTATTAGATGCATGATCATCATTAAATTTAATGTTTGTTAAAATGAACACAAAATATTTTCCTTGTACCTCTTGCTTGGATCATAATACTTTCCAAATTTTAAGATGTTAATTTATCAACTAAAAGCACAACTGTCCGTGTTTCTTTTAAAAAATTTACCACTTTTAATTTCATTGGATGATCTTGTTTTGTACAGTTAAAAAAATTGATGCAATAATAGCAAAATATGGATAAGATAAGATATGGATATAACTAAATATATATTTTAAGTATTTTCTTCTTTAAGAAATAATCATATACAAAACATTTAATAATAGTATTACAACTGCTACTAAGAGAAATAGCGGTGTTTATTTCTCACTTGATACCATTGTTGGTATTTAAAGCTGAATTTGAATTTGCTTATATTTTGCATTCATTTATTTCTCCCTCCCCCTTTCTCATCAACATACTAATACATTTTTATAACAAAACCTTTTCATTCGCATTATATAAGTTAGTTTAAAAACAGTAATCTACCTTCCCAATGCAATTTCCTCTGCCCCCCTTCACCTCACACCACTCACTGTAATGTCCTTTGCCCCCCCCCCCCCCAAAGCAGTGTCTGACCCCCCTGCCCCTTCAAATTCTTCCCACTGTAGTGTCCTCTGCCCCCCCCAGTAGTGTCCTGTACCCCTCCAAAACAGTGTCCTCTGCCCCTCTTCACATCACCTCCCCACACACACTGTACTGTTCTCTGCTCCCCACCCCTCTAGCAGTGTCCTCTGTCCCCTGAAAGCCATGTCCTCTGTCTTTACATCCCTTAAAGCAGTGTCCTCTGTCCATTTCTCATTACAATCCCCTTACTGTAGTGTCCCCTGTCCCCCCTCCAACAGTGTCTCCTCTGTCCTCTTCACATCACCCCCCCCCCCCCACTGTAGTGTCCCCTGTCCCCCCTCCAACAGTGTCTCCTCTGTTCCTTTCACATCACCCCCCCCCAATATACTATAGACGTCATAGTGCTGGGTGGAAGGCAGAAGCGGGAGCTGCCAGAGTTAATATTTCAAAATTACAAGCTGGTGATTGGTTGCTAGAAACCAATCACTGAGGCAGGTTCCGCCTCCATCCAGCAGTGTGATGCTTCCTGCTTGCCACTCTGCAGAGAACATGAGAGCGGTGAAGACTGGGGAGAAGCAGAGCCGTGATCACGATCCACCTGTCGGCTTCCCACGGTTGACCAGTTGATTCAAATCGATGGCTTGCCGACCCCACTCTACACCAATGTTTTGCCTTGCATTTCTATTTTAAACTGAAATGGTTCACATATTCTTTAATCATCAAAAGGGTTAATGTGATTCAATATTCTACATGTCTTTAGTTATACAACACTTGTTAGTACAATAATGTTTGCATACACAAAAGTGTTGTATTGTAGAGAGGGATCTGGCTTAAATCTTACTTAGGAAAAAGCTCTAAAAAGCCTTAAAAGATAGATAAAGATGAGAGTAATTTATCGTTAATATGATTTTCTGCATATTGTTTGAAGAAATCTTTGGTATGAATGAAAGATGTGGGAAATGACTGTATTATAAGGACAAATGCTTTCTTATAGATTAATCGTGTTTCCACCATTTTTACTTTTCTGGCTTTTATGCAGTATGTACTTGCAACATCCATAGAACAATTACCTAGCCATGAAATACTAATAGCTCTTATATCGTAATCATACTAATGTTCTTTCATTTCTAATTTGAAAGATTTAAAGTAGACAAAGACTAATATAAATGGCACAAAGTGAAGCAGCCAATCAGAAAGCTTGTTTTAATATAAAAAGCTATCTTTCATTTTGGCTGTTCTAAAACTTCTCAAAGCTGATTGGTTGCTACAGGTAACTACCCATAATTCTCCTTATTGATAAAAATCCCCAAGTGTACTTGTAATAGAATCATCATCATCATCTTTAACTCATGTCCTGCATTATTTTCAACTGTCTACCTCTTAGAAAATCCTCAATGAGACCGTATTGATGGATAGCTGGGTGAGGGGAAATACTCAGTGGCGGCCCATCCATACGGTGCGCAGGGACACTTGGATTCCAATGGGTTTTTTTTTTTTTTTAGAAGCACATGATTAGAGCCTGAGGCTCTAATTGGCTTCAAAAAAAGGGTGGGCTCAGGGTGCAGAGCACTGCACCCTGCGCCCACCCAGTTGTGTGATAATAGCAAATTAATTCTCCTCCTGGCCAATCAGGAAGCCAGTTCTGAGACCGACTGGCTGGGAGGAGAAGTGCTCATATTGGAGGAGAAGTGGTAGAGGTGGAGGAGACACAGGGGAAGCCGATGTGAAGCAGAGGAGACAGCAGGTGAAGCTGTCGACCCCGTTGCCTGGAGGAAGCGCTGTCCGCAACCCAGATGGGGTAAGTGCAGTGCTGGTGACCGATTGACAGGAGGGGGGTTGGTGCGGCTGATCCCACCGACTAGGGGATGGCAGATGGATTGTTAAAAAATCTAGCACCAGCCACCACTGGAACTACTTCTAATAATTTGTACCTGACTAACATTTAACCCTTTGTGGTTGTCTAGGTTTGCTAGTTATGGAGAGGTTATTAATGGAGACCAGATAATTGCATAGGTGAAATAGTTTCCTCTCCTCTTATAAATTGGTAAGACAGAGGGAGAATAAAAGCAAGGATTTCTATCTAATGGTTGGTGTTATCTGGGAGATTACTTGCTATGCATTGCTTTTCAGTGTGGACTTGTGTTGAACCTTGCAGGGGGTCCCTCAATTAGCCATCTGCCTGTCAGAGGAAGCTGAAGATCACATCAAGGCAGCTGCTGCCTGGTCCCTTGGCCAAATTGGAAGACACACTCCAGAGCACGCACGTGCTGTAGCTGTAGCAAATGTGCTGCCAATGCGTTGACTCTTTACATGGACACTAAAAGCTCAGAGGACCTTCAAGTCAAGGTAAATGACTATTCAGTCTAGTGTTTAGGCTAAATTAACCTACTTGCTTCCCTGTCAGGGATGACAGCAGCTTTTTGGATTGTGTAGCTCTCTGGAAAAATGGTCACATTTTGCAAGACCAGCTATTGGCGGCCTGTCTTCAGTATTGCTTCTTCTTCTATGGATGGATTGTTTAGGATTTTACATTTTACTTTACATGACATTACATTGAGAGGCCTATGTATAAAAAATATACTTTGTGAGTGTCTCTCATAAAAGTAATAAATAATACCTGTAATGTTTGTAATATGTGTGTAATGTCAGTTTCTATATGTTGCCTTTTGCTGGAAGAATGTAACATTCACTAACGAACTTCTAACCATAAGATTTAACCCCATTCACTCCTAAGGGTAAAACAAACATTAATGCCTAAACACAAGTTTGCCGCTTTGACATTTGTTAGTAAAACCGTACATATCATCACAAGTACTTTGTGCATCCAGGTGGATTAAATCTTGGGTTTTTTTTCAGGACAAATTGGGCTTTCATTTGGTGGTAAATGGTAATGGATACCTTCTGATTTTTTTATTATTATTATTATTATCAAAGGAAAACCAGCCCAAAATCGTAAAAAAGAAATGTAATGTAGCTGCAATTTAAATGTAGCTGCATATTTCTTGTTACTACCATAACCCACCACTAAAGAACAACCCAAAATAAATTATCCTGCTCGTGACGATCACAGCAATACCACATATGTGTATGTTATTTGTTGTTTGTATCCGTAGTACAACCCAGAAACAATAGTGTGTGTATTTTGCTTCTTTTTTTTTTTTGTCCTACCTAAAACACATTAAGCCCTTGTACACACAGTCGGACATTCCGAGGGAAAATGTCCGATCGGACTGTGGTCAGATAATCCGACCATGTGTGGGCTCCATCAGACTCTTTCGGTGGGAATATCCGACCGACAAAGTTTTAGAGCTGGGCTATAAAATTTTCCGACAACATGATCCGATCGGACTTTGTCCGATTATTTGTAGAGCATTCCGATTGGACAAAGTACCACGCATGCTCAGATCAAATTCCTAGACCAAAGCTATTGGCTACTAGCCTGAACGTAGCCTGTCATTACTAAATTACGTCATCACGTTACAAACGATTGGATTTTCCGAGAACTTTGTCCGACTGTGTGTATGCAACACCAGTTTCGGACAAAATCCGTCGGACAAAATCCGACGGATTTTGTTGTCGGAATGTCCGACCGTGTGTACAAGGGCTAAGTCTGACGGTCTTCCCAACTGACTTTCAGTGGAGTTCCGATGGACTTCCGAACGGAATTGGCCACACACGAATAGACAAAGTCCATTCAAAAGTCTGTTCGTTTTGAACGTGATGACGTACGATGGGCCAAAAATAGCCAGTAGCCAATAGCTTTCCTTGCGTCGTATTTGGTCTGTCGGACAGATTTGAAACATGTTCTATTTCTAGGTCCGTCTGATTTTTTTAATGAAAAATGATCGGATTAGCTCACACACGATCGGAACGTCCGATGGACTGATTCCGTCAGACCTAGTCTGGCAGAAAATCCGGTCGTGTGTACGCGGCATCAGTGTCGATTCACACTACAAAAACTTGGGTTCCAACTTGTTAGCCCTCAAGTTGCCCCAAGTCCCCTGACATTAGGAATTGCATTATAGTTAATGTGAGGCATCTTAATGTACACTACTGAAGTAGCTCCGACTTCAGAAAAGGTTCCTGTACTACTTCAAGGTGACTTTAGGCGACTTGTACCCATAGATTTCAATGGAAGTCGCCTCCAAGTCGGATCCTCATCTATAGTGAAACGAATTTACAGGAAAAAGAAAATAATTTACCCAGGAAGAGAACAGGAATAACAATTATGTCAAAAGAGCTGATTAGCTATGATTGGCCATAGGCAAAGTAGCCTGTCCTGAGGGCGACTTGACGTCGTGTTATAAGTCGCGTTGAAGTCGTCTCCAAGTCGCCCTGCAAAGTCGGGTTGCCCCTGTGTGAACCGACACTAACTTCCACTGATACTAGTTAAAAAAAAAAAATCTTACCCTAAATACACCAGCACTGACCTTTGATCCTGACCTTGGCCTTTAACCCAAACACTAACCCTGGCACTGACCCAAATCAAACCTTAATCTAGGTATTTTTTACTGTATTTTCTACTTTCTTTTTTTATTATTCAAGGAGGGAGAAAAATACAATGTATCTTTCAACACAGGAGGGTGCTTTACAGTGACTGATCACTTTGGTAACCAATCAGAGGCTACCACAACGATCAGGTCACCTGATCGTGTGGAAGCCTCTGATTGGCTACTAAAGACTGGGATGCCATTAAAGTTCATGTGCGTGTAAAAGCAAGCATCCCAATACTTTTGGTAAGATAGTGTACGTATTATGTCAGTGTGAAGGGGTTAATGAACATCTGAGCATTAGAGAAAATAGCCCAATACTAGCTGTAATCACATCATCCAGTGATGCAGATCCACATCAATCATGGCAGGTTCCGACTCCCTAAAAAGGAGCCCTGAGCAGAAAGCTATCACACTTAGGCCGCGTACACACTCCGGCAAACAGTCCGCTCAAAATTAGCATGGACGGACATGGCCACACACGACGAACGAACAGTTTGCTGAAACCGTGCGCGATGACGTGAACGGCACGTACGACGGGACGAAAAATACGACGTCCTATACACTGCATTATAACTTTCGGCGTGAAAATCCTTTCTGAGCATGCGCGCAACTTTGTTTGACGAACAAGCCAACACACGAGCGGACTGTTCGCTGAAACAAGGTTTCAGCGGACAGTTTTACGGAATTTCCGAAAAACCTTGTCCGTCAAACTGTCCGCTGAAACTGTCCGCTGAAAGCCCACACACGAGCGGACTGTCCGCCCAAACACTGTTCAGCGGACAAAGTTGGGCGAACAGTCCGCCCGTGTGTACGCGGCCTTAGCAGTGGTAATACTGCTGCTGAATGTTTCACTTCACACTTCAGCTGGAGGTTCGCTCAGCCGAACATCTATTCATTCAGTCTTTCATACAGGAATCTCCATAGATTGTACAAAGTACAGAGGTCTCCCTTATATTATTCCTCTTTATGGTTAACTCTTCTTAGCCTATAGTGTTAAGCCCCATACACACTATCAGTTTTTCTGCTCAGTTTCTCCTTCAGATTTACCAAAACCATATAATATGAGGTCAAATCTTAGGAGTTTCAATGTGTATGCAATCAGGCAGGCCCTTCTACTACATGGTTTTGGTAAACCTGAAGGAACAACTCAGCAGAAAAACTGATAGTGTATATGGGGCTTTAGGCTATTTTCCCATTGGTAAATTTTCTTTAACCACTTCCCGACCGACACACGACGATGTACGTCGGCATGAATGGCACGGGCAGACAAATTGGCGTACAGGTACGTACATTTGTATTTGATGCCCTGCCATTGCGTGCCGGTCGGGACCCCCATGAGTCCAGTCGCGGGTCCCGTGGACTCGATCGCCATGGGGATACCCACGATCGTCTCACGGGGAGGCTGAACGGGGAGATGCCGATGTAAACAGCATCTCCCTATTCTGCCTAGCAACAAGTGACACTGATCTCTGCTCCATGTGATTGGAGCAGAGATCAGTGTTCACTAACACAAAGCCCAGCCCCCCACAGTTAGTAACACAGTAATGTATTTTTGGCGGGTATTTATTATAGCAAAAAGTAAAAAATAATGCGTTTTTTCTTGCGGTCAAATGGTCTTAGACCCCTTTCACACCACACTGCCCATAGTGTGGGCGGTAAAACGCCGCTATTTTTGGCGGCGTTTTACCGCCATATTTGAAGCGCATTTTGGCCGCTAGCGGGGGCGCTTTTACCCCCGCTAGCGGCCGAGGAAGGGTTAAAACCTATTACAGTATTACAGCGCTGCCCCATTGATTTCAATGGGGAGCAGTGGTGGAGGAGCAGTAAACACATCGCTCCTTCACCACTCCAAAGAAGCTGCTGGCAGGACTTTTCCCTGATGCCCTGCCAGCGCAACGCTGTAGTGTGAAAGCCCTCGGGGCTTTCACACTACAAACAATGGTGCAGCTTTTTTAGGCGCTATTTCTAACGCTATAGCACCTGCAAAACGCCCTGGTGTGAAAGGGGTCTTATGGCTATTTTCACCAGGAGAAAGGCAACAAAAAGAAAATGTCATTTTACACATATTACAAACGTTTTGGGAATTTTCATGACTTTTGTGGTAATGATGAGACATTTGCAAAGCAATTCTTTTTCTACATACACCCCTTATCCTTTATTTTCATTCATTCACTTAAAATACATACTATACATACTATATATCACAATCCCCCCCCCCCAAACCGCGGTTAACTACAATACTTTCTTGTTCTGGAATGACATCATATGGCGTCATCCCACTCTCTGGTGCAGCGCGGTGATCGGTGGTGCGCTCTGTCCCTGGGACGTGGCGATGCACTGATCCCGGTAAAGATCCTTTTTACCCATGTGATCAGCTGTGTCCAATTACACCTGATCACATGTAAACAAGGAAATACCAGCTATCAACATTCCTTTCCTCACACTGCCAGCGTGTTAGGAGAGGAGAGACAATCAGTGACATTTCCTCATAGGGGTGATTTGCACAGATATTCCGTGCAGTGATTACCAGTGCCCTGATAAGGCCCAGCACTGCACCCCAGTTTCTATGTTTTTGTGCATAGTTGAATCTATTAGCCTTGTTTCCACATCAGGGTTATGCCATTTTGGCAGCAATTCCATTATGAAGACCACTTCTGACCAGGCGTCTCTGGACAGTAAAATGGGTGTACCTGGGTCCCACTGGTTTCCCCCAGCTCTGTGCTGATGATCTTCTGATGTAGAAGGGAATTAAGAACGATGTGTCTTTCATCTGCTGCTTTAGCTTACCTTGGCTGACCACTCATCTACAGTCCTCAACGCTGCCCCGTTCTTTGTGCGTCTTCAAAAGAGCTTGAACTGCACATCTTGAAACTCCAGTCTGTTTTGAAATCTTTCCCCGGGAAAGATCTAGCTAATGCAGAATAACTACCTTGCATCGTGTCGCTGTGCTCAGTCTTGCCATGGTGTATGACCTGTGACATGAAACTGTCTTTGACAGCCTCACCTTGGTAGCAGAATTTGGCTGTTTCTCACCCAGTTTTAAGCCTCCTACACAGCTGTCTCTGTTTCAATTAATGACTTTATTTCAACCTACATATGAAAATGATGATCATTAGCAATTGTTTGGTTTAATTAGTTAATCATATGCCTGACTCCAATCCTACAAAATCCCTGCCTTTGTGCAAGTGTACAAAGTTTGCATGTGTAAGAACTGATGCTGGTTTGAAGCCAAAGGGTAGTCACACCAAATATTATTATATTATTATTATTATACAGGATTTATATAGCGCCAAAAGTGTGCACAGTGCTTTACACTGTAGAGAGGCGACAGCACAATTACAATACAGTTCAATATAGAAGTAACAGGAGAGCCCCAATACAAAAGGAAATAGCTGCAGGGGATGGTCTGATGGGGGTGGCTCCTGTACAGTCCTTAGGTGGGTGTGGCATAGTCTTCCCTGAATAAATTTGTTTTTAGGGATCTCCTAAAGGTGGACAGGGTAGGAGCTTACCAGACATACTGAGGCAGGGAGTTCCAGGGGATGGTAGAGATAACAAGAGAGCTAGAGAGCAGGAGGTCTTGGGAGGAGCGGAAAGGACGAATTTGGTTATATTTGCAGATAAGGTTGGTGATGTAGCTGGGGCAATATTTTGGATGGCCTTTTATGTTGTGGTTAGGATTTAGAATTTTATACTGTGGGGTAGGGGAAGCCAGTAAAGGGATTGGCAGAGAGAAGCCACAGTCACGGATTGGTTAGTGAGGTGTCTTAGTCTAGCAGCTGCATTCATAATAGACTGGAGGGGGGGGGGGGGGTAGCCTGTGTAAGGGTAGGCTGGTGAGGACAGAGTTGTAGTAGTTGAGGTGGGAAATAACCAAGAAGTGAATACGGTAAGTTGTTTTGTGGTGTCATTAGTTGGGAATGGGCGAATTCCGGAAATTTTGCGGAGGTTACGGCGGCAAGATGTAGCCAGTGATTAGATGTGGGAGCTGAGGTCAGAGTCTAGGATTATACCCAGCACCCTAGTATATGTGGAAGAACCAATGGTTGTGCCGTTGATCTTATTGGTAAAATCATGGTGAAGGGATCGTGGAGGAGGAAATATTACAAGCTCAGTTTTAGCACCTGTACACACGGTCGGAGATTTCGACAACCAAATCCGTCGGATTTTGTCCGTCGGATTTTGCCCGTCGGATCTTGTCCGAAACTGTTGCATACACACGGTCGGACTAAGTTGTCGAAAAATCCGATCATTCAGAACGTGATGACGTAATTTCGTTACGATGGGACTAGGTTCAGGCTAGTAGCCAATAGCTTTGATGTAGGAATTTGATCGGATTATCCAACAACACGGTCCAATAGGACACATTCCGACGGATTCTCCGACCGTGTATACAAGGGCTAAGAAAGATTGAGTTTGAGGAAGTAATGTGACATCCATACTGATATGTCACTCAGTTTTTGATACGTGAGGAGATCAAGGGAGTGAGTTGAGGAGTGGAGAGATAGATATGGGTATATAGGTGGTATTGGAAGCCGTGGGAGGTTATGAAATATTAATTTGATTATAATTTTTTTTCCGTTTGCTCACTTTGAAATTGCAAATTGATAAAAATAAATAAACAATTCAAATATATATTTTTGAAATCATTCTTACATTATAGTATCTCTTCACACCTGCCTAAAATTTGCACAGTAGTATATACTGTGTGTGTGTATGTATATATATATATATATATACACAGTATATATACTGTGTTTCACCAAAAATAAGACTTACCCTGAAAATGAGACCTACTGTTATTTTCCAGGAGGGCTGCAATATAAGCCCTACCCTGAAAATAAGCCATAGTTTAAAATGCTTGTAAAATCCAATAATCCACTCTATTACTGTAGTACAGGGATATGCAATTAGCGGACCCCTAGCTAAACTACAAGTCCCATCATGCCTCTGCCACTGGGTTGTGGCTGTCAGTCTTGCTATGCCTCATGGAACTTGTAGTTCTGCAACAGCTGGAGGTCCGCTAATTGCCTATCCCTGCTGTAGTATATAATGTCCAATGTGTGTGTTTCTATAATATAATTGCGCCAAATACCTTTGTTATAGCGCCCCTTGGCGCTCCGCTGACCTCCCGCTGCTCTCCTCCTCTTCTCCCAGCTGTCAGCGGGGGATCTCAGCCCCCCCTCTGCAGTGCTCGGAGCAGGGAAGAGAGCGCCGGCGGGTCACGAAAGCGCAGAGCGGTGCTATAACAAAGGTATTTGACACAATTATATTACAGAAACACACACATTGGGCATTATATACTACAGTAATAGAGTGGATTAGAGGATTTTACAAGCATTTTAACTCAGTTCACACTGGTAATTCCTGACAGGCAGGGAGAGAGGGGGGGAGAGAAGACAATGCAATTTCATTGTAAGACCTACCCTCAAAATGAGCCCTACTGTGTCTTTTGTTGCCAAATTGAATATAAGACCCGGGCTTATTTTAGAGGAAACACGGTAGGTAGATATATATAGATATATCTATATATATGTATTCAATTCATATCTGTAATAAAAACACATTACCCCATGATTTATTAAATAGACTATTGAAAAAATATATCTGTTGATCCTGACAGAAAACCAGTGAACACCCAGCTTCCTGTAGCGAGCTGTCAATGCTGCCTCTGCCGCAAAAATCATATTGAGTTCTCCCCTGCTGGATTACCGAGCTCAGCCCATCACTGCCCTTCTCTACATTAATGTCTTTACCAGCTAAACAATGCTGCTGGCATGACTAATGTTTTTAGAAGCAGCTGTCTATTTGCCTTCCTGGGAGCCAAGTTTGCAGAAGTTGAGTATTTGAGGTGAGCCAGCTGGAGCAGTCATGGCAGTGCTACTTAGTGTGGGTTTATGTGCTGCAGTTGGTCAATGCACAGTGCTGTGCTCTTACACAATGTAAATGTCATCTGCCATCACTGCAA